>NC_081289.1:15350549-16019924 GCF_030490865.1 Poecile atricapillus
TGAAGGTGCAGGCAGTCAGCTCCTAAGGGTTTCCTTCTTCTTCCTCTTCCTGCTCCTGCACTGCCTGCTCCACACACTCAGCTGCCCAGGGAAACGCTGCTGCCTTTGTGCCTGCAGGATCTTGTCCAGCACCACACCAAGGCTCTGCTGCGCTGCCACAACTGCATTTTCCTCAGAGCCACAGAGCACTGGCAATTGGCACCTCCAGCAGCTGAGGGACACATTCTTCTGAGACTGCCTCACTGCTGCTGTGGGCTGGACTCACGACTTTGCTTTCAGGCTTTCCCTGCCCATCTGCATCCTCAGACAGCAGGCTCTTGGTCTCATAGCTGTGGCTCTGAGGGAGCAGGGACACCTGGCCAAAGGCCTTCCTTCAATTACAGTCTGGCAGCTCTCACCAACGCTCGGGCAGACCTGAAGAAGGCTCTTGAAGAAATATCCCAAGGCTGGACATCTTCCTCCTGCTGCTCCAAAACTCCTGATGCCAGAGGCTTCCCTGAAGATTGCAGCACCACCTTTTCTTCGCCACCTGCCAGCTCCAGCACAACACAAAGGCTCTTCTCCTGGGGCACCGCCACAGCATCCTCAAAGCCGTGGACAGGCAAGTGACAGCTCCAGGAAATTGCCCCTGCCTTTGTGGCTGCAGGAAGCACCCCTGAAACCGGCTTTGGACTCCGGGTTTGCCTTCTCAATACACTGGGCCAATTGGCATGCTCAGGCATCAGGAGATTCTGCACAAAATTATGGGCAAAGAAAAGAAAGAGAATTTGGAATTAGATGACCAAGAAAGCTTGTTCTCCCAGGCAAGGCAAGAGCGATGTAACAAAGCCTCTCCAATGCAGTAATCACCAGTATTAAGGGCATTTGCAGAAGAAATTCTTCTACAAGCACTTGGCCTAGCAATAAAAGGCACCTGGTGCATCTAGGGAATGGATTGTCTAGACTACTGGTTAGAAAACCCCAGGAACCTTTATCCTACTACCTACCCAGGCTCAAACTATTCCATCTAAACTGATTGGGAAATTAGTAGAAAAGCTAGGTACATTTTTAAGAAAAATTTGCAGCTCCACTACCACTATGGACCAGGAATCATTCCTACCTTACAGAGGTCCACGCACCTGAAGGTGCAGGCAGTCAGCTCCTAAGGGTTTCCTTCTTCTTCCTCTTCCTGCTCCTGCACTGCCTGCTCCACACACTCAGCTGCCCAGGGAAACGCTGCTGCCTTTGTGCCTGCAGGATCTTGTCCAGCACCACACCAAGGCTCTGCTGCGCTGCCACAACTGCATTTTCCTCAGAGCCACAGAGCACTGGCAATTGGCACCTCCAGCAGCTGAGGGACACATTCTTCTGAGACTGCCTCACTGCTGCTGTGGGCTGGACTCACGGCTTTGCTTTCAGGCTTTCCCTGCCCATCTGCATCCTCAGACAGCAGGCTCTTGGTCTCATAGCTGTGGCTCTGAGGGAGCAGGGACACCTGGCCAAAGGCCTTCCTTCAATTACAGTCTGGCAGCTCTCACCAACGCTCGGGCAGACCTGAAGAAGGCTCTTGAAGAAATATCCCAAGGCTGGACATCTTCCTCCTGCTGCTCCAAAACTCCTGATGCCAGAGGCTTCCCTGAAGATTGCAGCACCACCTTTTCTTCGCCACCTGCCTGCTCCAGCACAACACAAAGGCTCTTCTCCTGGGGCACCGCCACAGCATCCTCAAAGCCGTGGACAGGCAAGTGACAGCTCCAGGAAATTGCCCCTGCCTTTGTGGCTGCAGGAAGCACCCCTGAAACCGGCTTTGGACTCCGGGTTTGCCTTCTCAATACACTGGGCCAATTGGCATGCTCAGGCATCAGGAGATTCTGCACAAAATTATGGGCAAAGAAAAGAAAGAGAATTTGGAATTAGATGACAATGAAAGCTTGTTCTCCCTGGCAAGGCAAGAGCGATGTAACAAAGCCTCTCCAATGCAGTAAGCACCAGTATTAAGGGCATTTGCAGAAGAAATTCTTCTACAAGCACTTTTCCTAGCAATAAAAGGTACCTGGGGCAACTAGGGAATGGATTGTCTAGACTACTGGTTAGAAAACCCCAGGAACCTTTATCCTACTACCTACCCAGGCTCAAACTATTCCATCTAAACTGATTGGGAAATTAGTAGAAAAGCTAGGTACATTTTTAAGAAAAATTTGCAGCTCCACTACCACTATGGACCAGGAATCATTCCTACCTTACAGAGGTCCACGCATCTGAAGGTGCAGGCAGTCAGCTCCTAAGGGTTTCCTTCTTCTTCCTCTTCCTCCTCCTGCACTGCCTGCTCCACACACTCAGCTGCCCAGGGAAACGCTGCTGCCTTTGTGCCTGCAGGATCTTGTCCAGCACCACACCAAGGCTCTGCTGCGCTGCCACAACTGCATTTTCCTCAGAGCCACAGAGCACTGGCAATTGGCACCTCCAGCAGCTGAGGGACACATTCTTCTGAGACTGCCTCACTGCTGCTGTGGGCTGGACTCACGGCTTTGCTTTCAGGCTTTCCCTGCCCATCTGCATCCTCAGACAGCAGGCTCTTGGTCTCATAGCTGTGGCTCTGAGGGAGCAGGGACGCCTGGCCAAAGGCCTTCCTTCAATTACAGTCTGGCAGCTCTCACCAACGCTCGGGCAGACCTGAAGAAGGCTCTTGAAGAAATATCCCAAGGCTGGACATCTTCCTCCTGCTGCTCCAAAACTCCTGATGCCAGAGGCTTCCCTGAAGATTGCAGCACCACCTTTTCTTCGCCACCTGCCTGCTCCAGCACAACACAAAGGCTCTTCTCCTGGGGCACCGCCACAGCATCCTCAAAGCCGTGGACAGGCAAGTGACAGCTCCAGGAAATTGCCCCTGCCTTTGTGGCTGCAGGAAGCACCCCTGAAACCGGCTTTGGACTCCGGGTTTGCCTTCTCAATACACTGGGCCAATTGGCATGCTCAGGCATCAGGAGATTCTGCACAAAATTATGGGCAAAGAAAAGAAAGAGAATTTGGAATTAGATGACAAAGAAAGCTTGTTCTCCCAGGCAAGGCAAGAGCGATGTAACAAAGCCTCTCCAATGCAGTAAGCACCAGTATTAAGGGCATTTGCAGAAGAAATTCTTCTACAAGCACTTTTCCTAGCAATAAAAGGTACCTGGGGCAACTAGGGAATGGATTGTCTAGACTACTGGTTAGAAAACCCCAGGAACCTTTATCCTACTACCTACCCAGGCTCAAACTATTCCATCTAAACTGATTGGGAAATTAGTAGAAAAGCTAGGTACATTTTTAAGAAAAATTTGCAGCTCCACTACCACTATGGACCAGGAATCATTCCTACCTTACAGAGGTCCACGCACCTGAAGGTGCAGGCAGTCAGCTCCTAAGGGTTTCCTTCTTCTTCCTCTTCCTGCTCCTGCACTGCCTGCTCCACACACTCAGCTGCCCAGGGAAACGCTGCTGCCTTTGTGCCTGCAGGATCTTGTCCAGCACCACACCAAGGCTCTGCTGCGCTGCCACAACTGCATTTTCCTCAGAGCCACAGAGCACTGGCAATTGGCACCTCCAGCAGCTGAGGGACACATTCTTCTGAGACTGCCTCACTGCTGCTGTGGGCTGGACTCACGGCTTTGCTTTCAGGCTTTCCCTGCCCATCTGCATCCTCAGACAGCAGGCTCTTGGTCTCATAGCTGTGGCTCTGAGGGAGCAGGGACACCTGGCCAAAGGCCTTCCTTCAATTACAGTCTGGCAGCTCTCACCAACGCTCGGGCAGACCTGAAGAAGGCTCTTGAAGAAATATCCCAAGGCTGGACATCTTCCTCCTGCTGCTCCAAAACTCCTGATGCCAGAGGCTTCCCTGAAGATTGCAGCACCACCTTTTCTTCGCCACCTGCCTGCTCCAGCACAACACAAAGGCTCTTCTCCTGGGGCACCGCCACAGCATCCTCAAAGCCATGGACAGGCAAGTGACAGCTCCAGGAAATTGCCCCTGCCTTTGTGGCTGCAGGAAGCACCCCTGAAACCGGCTTTGGACTCCGGGTTTGCCTTCTCAATACACTGGGCCAATTGGCATGCTCAGGCATCAGGAGATTCTGCACAAAATTATGGGCAAAGAAAAGAAAGAGAATTTGGAATTAGATGACAATGAAAGCTTGTTCTCCCAGGCAAGGCAAGAGCGATGTAACAAAGCCTCTCCAATGCAGTAAGCACCAGTATTAAGGGCATTTGCAGAAGAAATTCTTCTACAAGCACTTTTCCTAGCAATAAAAGGTACCTGGGGCAACTAGGGAATGGATTGTCTAGACTACTGGTTAGAAAACCCCAGGAACCTTTATCCTACTACCTACCCAGGCTCAAACTATTCCATCTAAACTGATTGGGAAATTAGTAGAAAAGCTAGGTACATTTTTAAGAAAAATTTGCAGCTCCACTACCACTATGGACCAGGAATCATTCCTACCTTACAGAGGTCCACGCACCTGAAGGTGCAGGCAGTCAGCTCCTAAGGGTTTCCTTCTTCTTCCTCTTCCTGCTCCTGCACTGCCTGCTCCACACACTCAGCTGCCCAGGGAAACGCTGCTGCCTTTGTGCCTGCAGGATCTTGTCCAGCACCACACCAAGGCTCTGCTGCGCTGCCACAACTGCATTTTCCTCAGAGCCACAGAGCACTGGCAATTGGCACCTCCAGCAGCTGAGGGACACATTCTTCTGAGACTGCCTCACTGCTGCTGTGGGCTGGACTCACGGCTTTGCTTTCAGGCTTTCCCTGCCCATCTGCATCCTCAGACAGCAGGCTCTTGGTCTCATAGCTGTGGCTCTGAGGGAGCAGGGACGCCTGGCCAAAGGCCTTCCTTCAATTACAGTCTGGCAGCTCTCACCAACGCTCGGGCAGACCTGAAGAAGGCTCTTGAAGAAATATCCCAAGGCTGGACATCTTCCTCCTGCTGCTCCAAAACTCCTGATGCCAGAGGCTTCCCTGAAGATTGCAGCACCACCTTTTCTTCGCCACCTGCCTGCTCCAGCACAACACAAAGGCTCTTCTCCTGGGGCACCGCCACAGCATCCTCAAAGCCATGGACAGGCAAGTGACAGCTCCAGGAAATTGCCCCTGCCTTTGTGGCTGCAGGAAGCACCCCTGAAACCGGCTTTGGACTCCGGGTTTGCCTTCTCAATACACTGGGCCAATTGGCATGCTCAGGCATCAGGAGATTCTGCACAAAATTATGGGCAAAGAAAAGAAAGAGAATTTGGAATTAGATGACAAAGAAAGCTTGTTCTCCCAGGCAAGGCAAGAGCGATGTAACAAAGCCTCTCCAATGCAGTAAGCACCAGTATTAAGGGCATTTGCAGAAGAAATTCTTCTACAAGCACTTTTCCTAGCAATAAAAGGTACCTGGGGCAACTAGGGAATGGATTGTCTAGACTACTGGTTAGAAAACCCCAGGAACCTTTATCCTACTACCTACCCAGGCTCAAACTATTCCATCTAAACTGATTGGGAAATTAGTAGAAAAGCTAGGTACATTTTTAAGAAAAATTTGCAGCTCCACTACCACTATGGACCAGGAATCATTCCTACCTTACAGAGGTCCACGCACCTGAAGGTGCAGGCAGTCAGCTCCTAAGGGTTTCCTTCTTCTTCCTCTTCCTGCTCCTGCACTGCCTGCTCCACACACTCAGCTGCCCAGGGAAACGCTGCTGCCTTTGTGCCTGCAGGATCTTGTCCAGCACCACACCAAGGCTCTGCTGCGCTGCCACAACTGCATTTTCCTCAGAGCCACAGAGCACTGGCAATTGGCACCTCCAGCAGCTGAGGGACACATTCTTCTGAGACTGCCTCACTGCTGCTGTGGGCTGGACTCACGGCTTTGCTTTCAGGCTTTCCCTGCCCATCTGCATCCTCAGACAGCAGGCTCTTGGTCTCATAGCTGTGGCTCTGAGGGAGCAGGGACACCTGGCCAAAGGCCTTCCTTCAATTACAGTCTGGCAGCTCTCACCAACGCTCGGGCAGACCTGAAGAAGGCTCTTGAAGAAATATCCCAAGGCTGGACATCTTCCTCCTGCTGCTCCAAAACTCCTGATGCCAGAGGCTTCCCTGAAGATTGCAGCACCACCTTTTCTTCGCCACCTGCCAGCTCCAGCACAACACAAAGGCTCTTCTCCTGGGGCACCGCCACAGCATCCTCAAAGCCGTGGACAGGCAAGTGACAGCTCCAGGAAATTGCCCCTGCCTTTGTGGCTGCAGGAAGCACCCCTGAAACCGGCTTTGGACTCCGGGTTTGCCTTCTCAATACACTGGGCCAATTGGCATGCTCAGGCATCAGGAGATTCTGCACAAAATTATGGGCAAAGAAAAGAAAGAGAATTTGGAATTAGATGACCAAGAAAGCTTGTTCTCCCAGGCAAGGCAAGAGCGATGTAACAAAGCCTCTCCAATGCAGTAATCACCAGTATTAAGGGCATTTGCAGAAGAAATTCTTCTACAAGCACTTGGCCTAGCAATAAAAGGCACCTGGTGCATCTAGGGAATGGATTGTCTAGACTACTGGTTAGAAAACCCCAGGAACCTTTATCCTACTACCTACCCAGGCTCAAACTATTCCATCTAAACTGATTGGGAAATTAGTAGAAAAGCTAGGTACATTTTTAAGAAAAATTTGCAGCTCCACTACCACTATGGACCAGGAATCATTCCTACCTTACAGAGGTCCACGCACCTGAAGGTGCAGGCAGTCAGCTCCTAAGGGTTTCCTTCTTCTTCCTCTTCCTGCTCCTGCACTGCCTGCTCCACACACTCAGCTGCCCAGGGAAACGCTGCTGCCTTTGTGCCTGCAGGATCTTGTCCAGCACCACACCAAGGCTCTGCTGCGCTGCCACAACTGCATTTTCCTCAGAGCCACAGAGCACTGGCAATTGGCACCTCCAGCAGCTGAGGGACACATTCTTCTGAGACTGCCTCACTGCTGCTGTGGGCTGGACTCACGGCTTTGCTTTCAGGCTTTCCCTGCCCATCTGCATCCTCAGACAGCAGGCTCTTGGTCTCATAGCTGTGGCTCTGAGGGAGCAGGGACGCCTGGCCAAAGGCCTTCCTTCAATTACAGTCTGGCAGCTCTCACCAACGCTCGGGCAGACCTGAAGAAGGCTCTTGAAGAAATATCCCAAGGCTGGACATCTTCCTCCTGCTGCTCCAAAACTCCTGATGCCAGAGGCTTCCCTGAAGATTGCAGCACCACCTTTTCTTCGCCACCTGCCTGCTCCAGCACAACACAAAGGCTCTTCTCCTGGGGCACCGCCACAGCATCCTCAAAGCCGTGGACAGGCAAGTGACAGCTCCAGGAAATTGCCCCTGCCTTTGTGGCTGCAGGAAGCACCCCTGAAACCGGCTTTGGACTCCGGGTTTGCCTTCTCAATACACTGGGCCAATTGGCATGCTCAGGCATCAGGAGATTCTGCACAAAATTATGGGCAAAGAAAAGAAAGAGAATTTGGAATTAGATGACAATGAAAGCTTGTTCTCCCTGGCAAGGCAAGAGCGATGTAACAAAGCCTCTCCAATGCAGTAAGCACCAGTATTAAGGGCATTTGCAGAAGAAATTCTTCTACAAGCACTTTTCCTAGCAATAAAAGGTACCTGGGGCAACTAGGGAATGGATTGTCTAGACTACTGGTTAGAAAACCCCAGGAACCTTTATCCTACTACCTACCCAGGCTCAAACTATTCCATCTAAACTGATTGGGAAATTAGTAGAAAAGCTAGGTACATTTTTAAGAAAAATTTGCAGCTCCACTACCACTATGGACCAGGAATCATTCCTACCTTACAGAGGTCCACGCATCTGAAGGTGCAGGCAGTCAGCTCCTAAGGGTTTCCTTCTTCTTCCTCTTCCTCCTCCTGCACTGCCTGCTCCACACACTCAGCTGCCCAGGGAAACGCTGCTGCCTTTGTGCCTGCAGGATCTTGTCCAGCACCACACCAAGGCTCTGCTGCGCTGCCACAACTGCATTTTCCTCAGAGCCACAGAGCACTGGCAATTGGCACCTCCAGCAGCTGAGGGACACATTCTTCTGAGACTGCCTCACTGCTGCTGTGGGCTGGACTCACGGCTTTGCTTTCAGGCTTTCCCTGCCCATCTGCATCCTCAGACAGCAGGCTCTTGGTCTCATAGCTGTGGCTCTGAGGGAGCAGGGACGCCTGGCCAAAGGCCTTCCTTCAATTACAGTCTGGCAGCTCTCACCAACGCTCGGGCAGACCTGAAGAAGGCTCTTGAAGAAATATCCCAAGGCTGGACATCTTCCTCCTGCTGCTCCAAAACTCCTGATGCCAGAGGCTTCCCTGAAGATTGCAGCACCACCTTTTCTTCGCCACCTGCCTGCTCCAGCACAACACAAAGGCTCTTCTCCTGGGGCACCGCCACAGCATCCTCAAAGCCATGGACAGGCAAGTGACAGCTCCAGGAAATTGCCCCTGCCTTTGTGGCTGCAGGAAGCACCCCTGAAACCGGCTTTGGACTCCGGGTTTGCCTTCTCAATACACTGGGCCAATTGGCATGCTCAGGCATCAGGAGATTCTGCACAAAATTATGGGCAAAGAAAAGAAAGAGAATTTGGAATTAGATGACAAAGAAAGCTTGTTCTCCCAGGCAAGGCAAGAGCGATGTAACAAAGCCTCTCCAATGCAGTAAGCACCAGTATTAAGGGCATTTGCAGAAGAAATTCTTCTACAAGCACTTTTCCTAGCAATAAAAGGTACCTGGGGCAACTAGGGAATGGATTGTCTAGACTACTGGTTAGAAAACCCCAGGAACCTTTATCCTACTACCTACCCAGGCTCAAACTATTCCATCTAAACTGATTGGGAAATTAGTAGAAAAGCTAGGTACATTTTTAAGAAAAATTTGCAGCTCCACTACCACTATGGACCAGGAATCATTCCTACCTTACAGAGGTCCACGCACCTGAAGGTGCAGGCAGTCAGCTCCTAAGGGTTTCCTTCTTCTTCCTCTTCCTGCTCCTGCACTGCCTGCTCCACACACTCAGCTGCCCAGGGAAACGCTGCTGCCTTTGTGCCTGCAGGATCTTGTCCAGCACCACACCAAGGCTCTGCTGCGCTGCCACAACTGCATTTTCCTCAGAGCCACAGAGCACTGGCAATTGGCACCTCCAGCAGCTGAGGGACACATTCTTCTGAGACTGCCTCACTGCTGCTGTGGGCTGGACTCACGACTTTGCTTTCAGGCTTTCCCTGCCCATCTGCATCCTCAGACAGCAGGCTCTTGGTCTCATAGCTGTGGCTCTGAGGGAGCAGGGACGCCTGGCCAAAGGCCTTCCTTCAATTACAGTCTGGCAGCTCTCACCAACGCTCGGGCAGACCTGAAGAAGGCTCTTGAAGAAATATCCCAAGGCTGGACATCTTCCTCCTGCTGCTCCAAAACTCCTGATGCCAGAGGCTTCCCTGAAGATTGCAGCACCACCTTTTCTTCGCCACCTGCCTGCTCCAGCACAACACAAAGGCTCTTCTCCTGGGGCACCGCCACAGCATCCTCAAAGCCGTGGACAGGCAAGTGACAGCTCCAGGAAATTGCCCCTGCCTTTGTGGCTGCAGGAAGCACCCCTGAAACCGGCTTTGGACTCCGGGTTTGCCTTCTCAATACACTGGGCCAATTGGCATGCTCAGGCATCAGGAGATTCTGCACAAAATTATGGGCAAAGAAAAGAAAGAGAATTTGGAATTAGATGACAAAGAAAGCTTGTTCTCCCAGGCAAGGCAAGAGCGATGTAACAAAGCCTCTCCAATGCAGTAAGCACCAGTATTAAGGGCATTTGCAGAAGAAATTCTTCTACAAGCACTTTTCCTAGCAATAAAAGGTACCTGGGGCAACTAGGGAATGGATTGTCTAGACTACTGGTTAGAAAACCCCAGGAACCTTTATCCTACTACCTACCCAGGCTCAAACTATTCCATCTAAACTGATTGGGAAATTAGTAGAAAAGCTAGGTACATTTTTAAGAAAAATTTGCAGCTCCACTACCACTATGGACCAGGAATCATTCCTACCTTACAGAGGTCCACGCATCTGAAGGTGCAGGCAGTCAGCTCCTAAGGGTTTCCTTCTTCTTCCTCTTCCTCCTCCTGCACTGCCTGCTCCACACACTCAGCTGCCCAGGGAAACGCTGCTGCCTTTGTGCCTGCAGGATCTTGTCCAGCACCACACCAAGGCTCTGCTGCGCTGCCACAACTGCATTTTCCTCAGAGCCACAGAGCACTGGCAATTGGCACCTCCAGCAGCTGAGGGACACATTCTTCTGAGACTGCCTCACTGCTGCTGTGGGCTGGACTCACGGCTTTGCTTTCAGGCTTTCCCTGCCCATCTGCATCCTCAGACAGCAGGCTCTTGGTCTCATAGCTGTGGCTCTGAGGGAGCAGGGACGCCTGGCCAAAGGCCTTCCTTCAATTACAGTCTGGCAGCTCTCACCAACGCTCGGGCAGACCTGAAGAAGGCTCTTGAAGAAATATCCCAAGGCTGGACATCTTCCTCCTGCTGCTCCAAAACTCCTGATGCCAGAGGCTTCCCTGAAGATTGCAGCACCACCTTTTCTTCGCCACCTGCCTGCTCCAGCACAACACAAAGGCTCTTCTCCTGGGGCACCGCCACAGCATCCTCAAAGCCGTGGACAGGCAAGTGACAGCTCCAGGAAATTGCCCCTGCCTTTGTGGCTGCAGGAAGCACCCCTGAAACCGGCTTTGGACTCCGGGTTTGCCTTCTCAATACACTGGGCCAATTGGCATGCTCAGGCATCAGGAGATTCTGCACAAAATTATGGGCAAAGAAAAGAAAGAGAATTTGGAATTAGATGACAAAGAAAGCTTGTTCTCCCAGGCAAGGCAAGAGCGATGTAACAAAGCCTCTCCAATGCAGTAAGCACCAGTATTAAGGGCATTTGCAGAAGAAATTCTTCTACAAGCACTTTTCCTAGCAATAAAAGGTACCTGGGGCAACTAGGGAATGGATTGTCTAGACTACTGGTTAGAAAACCCCAGGAACCTTTATCCTACTACCTACCCAGGCTCAAACTATTCCATCTAAACTGATTGGGAAATTAGTAGAAAAGCTAGGTACATTTTTAAGAAAAATTTGCAGCTCCACTACCACTATGGACCAGGAATCATTCCTACCTTACAGAGGTCCACGCACCTGAAGGTGCAGGCAGTCAGCTCCTAAGGGTTTCCTTCTTCTTCCTCTTCCTGCTCCTGCACTGCCTGCTCCACACACTCAGCTGCCCAGGGAAACGCTGCTGCCTTTGTGCCTGCAGGATCTTGTCCAGCACCACACCAAGGCTCTGCTGCGCTGCCACAACTGCATTTTCCTCAGAGCCACAGAGCACTGGCAATTGGCACCTCCAGCAGCTGAGGGACACATTCTTCTGAGACTGCCTCACTGCTGCTGTGGGCTGGACTCACGGCTTTGCTTTCAGGCTTTCCCTGCCCATCTGCATCCTCAGACAGCAGGCTCTTGGTCTCATAGCTGTGGCTCTGAGGGAGCAGGGACACCTGGCCAAAGGCCTTCCTTCAATTACAGTCTGGCAGCTCTCACCAACGCTCGGGCAGACCTGAAGAAGGCTCTTGAAGAAATATCCCAAGGCTGGACATCTTCCTCCTGCTGCTCCAAAACTCCTGATGCCAGAGGCTTCCCTGAAGATTGCAGCACCACCTTTTCTTCGCCACCTGCCTGCTCCAGCACAACACAAAGGCTCTTCTCCTGGGGCACCGCCACAGCATCCTCAAAGCCGTGGACAGGCAAGTGACAGCTCCAGGAAATTGCCCCTGCCTTTGTGGCTGCAGGAAGCACCCCTGAAACCGGCTTTGGACTCCGGGTTTGCCTTCTCAATACACTGGGCCAATTGGCATGCTCAGGCATCAGGAGATTCTGCACAAAATTATGGGCAAAGAAAAGAAAGAGAATTTGGAATTAGATGACAAAGAAAGCTTGTTCTCCCAGGCAAGGCAAGAGCGATGTAACAAAGCCTCTCCAATGCAGTAAGCACCAGTATTAAGGGCATTTGCAGAAGAAATTCTTCTACAAGCACTTTTCCTAGCAATAAAAGGTACCTGGGGCAACTAGGGAATGGATTGTCTAGACTACTGGTTAGAAAACCCCAGGAACCTTTATCCTACTACCTACCCAGGCTCAAACTATTCCATCTAAACTGATTGGGAAATTAGTAGAAAAGCTAGGTACATTTTTAAGAAAAATTTGCAGCTCCACTACCACTATGGACCAGGAATCATTCCTACCTTACAGAGGTCCACGCACCTGAAGGTGCAGGCAGTCAGCTCCTAAGGGTTTCCTTCTTCTTCCTCTTCCTGCTCCTGCACTGCCTGCTCCACACACTCAGCTGCCCAGGGAAACGCTGCTGCCTTTGTGCCTGCAGGATCTTGTCCAGCACCACACCAAGGCTCTGCTGCGCTGCCACAACTGCATTTTCCTCAGAGCCACAGAGCACTGGCAATTGGCACCTCCAGCAGCTGAGGGACACATTCTTCTGAGACTGCCTCACTGCTGCTGTGGGCTGGACTCACGGCTTTGCTTTCAGGCTTTCCCTGCCCATCTGCATCCTCAGACAGCAGGCTCTTGGTCTCATAGCTGTGGCTCTGAGGGAGCAGGGACACCTGGCCAAAGGCCTTCCTTCAATTACAGTCTGGCAGCTCTCACCAACGCTCGGGCAGACCTGAAGAAGGCTCTTGAAGAAATATCCCAAGGCTGGACATCTTCCTCCTGCTGCTCCAAAACTCCTGATGCCAGAGGCTTCCCTGAAGATTGCAGCACCACCTTTTCTTCGCCACCTGCCTGCTCCAGCACAACACAAAGGCTCTTCTCCTGGGGCACCGCCACAGCATCCTCAAAGCCATGGACAGGCAAGTGACAGCTCCAGGAAATTGCCCCTGCCTTTGTGGCTGCAGGAAGCACCCCTGAAACCGGCTTTGGACTCCGGGTTTGCCTTCTCAATACACTGGGCCAATTGGCATGCTCAGGCATCAGGAGATTCTGCACAAAATTATGGGCAAAGAAAAGAAAGAGAATTTGGAATTAGATGACAATGAAAGCTTGTTCTCCCAGGCAAGGCAAGAGCGATGTAACAAAGCCTCTCCAATGCAGTAAGCACCAGTATTAAGGGCATTTGCAGAAGAAATTCTTCTACAAGCACTTTTCCTAGCAATAAAAGGTACCTGGGGCAACTAGGGAATGGATTGTCTAGACTACTGGTTAGAAAACCCCAGGAACCTTTATCCTACTACCTACCCAGGCTCAAACTATTCCATCTAAACTGATTGGGAAATTAGTAGAAAAGCTAGGTACATTTTTAAGAAAAATTTGCAGCTCCACTACCACTATGGACCAGGAATCATTCCTACCTTACAGAGGTCCACGCACCTGAAGGTGCAGGCAGTCAGCTCCTAAGGGTTTCCTTCTTCTTCCTCTTCCTGCTCCTGCACTGCCTGCTCCACACACTCAGCTGCCCAGGGAAACGCTGCTGCCTTTGTGCCTGCAGGATCTTGTCCAGCACCACACCAAGGCTCTGCTGCGCTGCCACAACTGCATTTTCCTCAGAGCCACAGAGCACTGGCAATTGGCACCTCCAGCAGCTGAGGGACACATTCTTCTGAGACTGCCTCACTGCTGCTGTGGGCTGGACTCACGGCTTTGCTTTCAGGCTTTCCCTGCCCATCTGCATCCTCAGACAGCAGGCTCTTGGTCTCATAGCTGTGGCTCTGAGGGAGCAGGGACACCTGGCCAAAGGCCTTCCTTCAATTACAGTCTGGCAGCTCTCACCAACGCTCGGGCAGACCTGAAGAAGGCTCTTGAAGAAATATCCCAAGGCTGGACATCTTCCTCCTGCTGCTCCAAAACTCCTGATGCCAGAGGCTTCCCTGAAGATTGCAGCACCACCTTTTCTTCGCCACCTGCCTGCTCCAGCACAACACAAAGGCTCTTCTCCTGGGGCACCGCCACAGCATCCTCAAAGCCATGGACAGGCAAGTGACAGCTCCAGGAAATTGCCCCTGCCTTTGTGGCTGCAGGAAGCACCCCTGAAACCGGCTTTGGACTCCGGGTTTGCCTTCTCAATACACTGGGCCAATTGGCATGCTCAGGCATCAGGAGATTCTGCACAAAATTATGGGCAAAGAAAAGAAAGAGAATTTGGAATTAGATGACAAAGAAAGCTTGTTCTCCCAGGCAAGGCAAGAGCGATGTAACAAAGCCTCTCCAATGCAGTAAGCACCAGTATTAAGGGCATTTGCAGAAGAAATTCTTCTACAAGCACTTTTCCTAGCAATAAAAGGTACCTGGGGCAACTAGGGAATGGATTGTCTAGACTACTGGTTAGAAAACCCCAGGAACCTTTATCCTACTACCTACCCAGGCTCAAACTATTCCATCTAAACTGATTGGGAAATTAGTAGAAAAGCTAGGTACATTTTTAAGAAAAATTTGCAGCTCCACTACCACTATGGACCAGGAATCATTCCTACCTTACAGAGGTCCACGCACCTGAAGGTGCAGGCAGTCAGCTCCTAAGGGTTTCCTTCTTCTTCCTCTTCCTGCTCCTGCACTGCCTGCTCCACACACTCAGCTGCCCAGGGAAACGCTGCTGCCTTTGTGCCTGCAGGATCTTGTCCAGCACCACACCAAGGCTCTGCTGCGCTGCCACAACTGCATTTTCCTCAGAGCCACAGAGCACTGGCAATTGGCACCTCCAGCAGCTGAGGGACACATTCTTCTGAGACTGCCTCACTGCTGCTGTGGGCTGGACTCACGGCTTTGCTTTCAGGCTTTCCCTGCCCATCTGCATCCTCAGACAGCAGGCTCTTGGTCTCATAGCTGTGGCTCTGAGGGAGCAGGGACACCTGGCCAAAGGCCTTCCTTCAATTACAGTCTGGCAGCTCTCACCAACGCTCGGGCAGACCTGAAGAAGGCTCTTGAAGAAATATCCCAAGGCTGGACATCTTCCTCCTGCTGCTCCAAAACTCCTGATGCCAGAGGCTTCCCTGAAGATTGCAGCACCACCTTTTCTTCGCCACCTGCCAGCTCCAGCACAACACAAAGGCTCTTCTCCTGGGGCACCGCCACAGCATCCTCAAAGCCGTGGACAGGCAAGTGACAGCTCCAGGAAATTGCCCCTGCCTTTGTGGCTGCAGGAAGCACCCCTGAAACCGGCTTTGGACTCCGGGTTTGCCTTCTCAATACACTGGGCCAATTGGCATGCTCAGGCATCAGGAGATTCTGCACAAAATTATGGGCAAAGAAAAGAAAGAGAATTTGGAATTAGATGACCAAGAAAGCTTGTTCTCCCAGGCAAGGCAAGAGCGATGTAACAAAGCCTCTCCAATGCAGTAATCACCAGTATTAAGGGCATTTGCAGAAGAAATTCTTCTACAAGCACTTGGCCTAGCAATAAAAGGCACCTGGTGCATCTAGGGAATGGATTGTCTAGACTACTGGTTAGAAAACCCCAGGAACCTTTATCCTACTACCTACCCAGGCTCAAACTATTCCATCTAAACTGATTGGGAAATTAGTAGAAAAGCTAGGTACATTTTTAAGAAAAATTTGCAGCTCCACTACCACTATGGACCAGGAATCATTCCTACCTTACAGAGGTCCACGCACCTGAAGGTGCAGGCAGTCAGCTCCTAAGGGTTTCCTTCTTCTTCCTCTTCCTGCTCCTGCACTGCCTGCTCCACACACTCAGCTGCCCAGGGAAACGCTGCTGCCTTTGTGCCTGCAGGATCTTGTCCAGCACCACACCAAGGCTCTGCTGCGCTGCCACAACTGCATTTTCCTCAGAGCCACAGAGCACTGGCAATTGGCACCTCCAGCAGCTGAGGGACACATTCTTCTGAGACTGCCTCACTGCTGCTGTGGGCTGGACTCACGGCTTTGCTTTCAGGCTTTCCCTGCCCATCTGCATCCTCAGACAGCAGGCTCTTGGTCTCATAGCTGTGGCTCTGAGGGAGCAGGGACGCCTGGCCAAAGGCCTTCCTTCAATTACAGTCTGGCAGCTCTCACCAACGCTCGGGCAGACCTGAAGAAGGCTCTTGAAGAAATATCCCAAGGCTGGACATCTTCCTCCTGCTGCTCCAAAACTCCTGATGCCAGAGGCTTCCCTGAAGATTGCAGCACCACCTTTTCTTCGCCACCTGCCTGCTCCAGCACAACACAAAGGCTCTTCTCCTGGGGCACCGCCACAGCATCCTCAAAGCCGTGGACAGGCAAGTGACAGCTCCAGGAAATTGCCCCTGCCTTTGTGGCTGCAGGAAGCACCCCTGAAACCGGCTTTGGACTCCGGGTTTGCCTTCTCAATACACTGGGCCAATTGGCATGCTCAGGCATCAGGAGATTCTGCACAAAATTATGGGCAAAGAAAAGAAAGAGAATTTGGAATTAGATGACAATGAAAGCTTGTTCTCCCTGGCAAGGCAAGAGCGATGTAACAAAGCCTCTCCAATGCAGTAAGCACCAGTATTAAGGGCATTTGCAGAAGAAATTCTTCTACAAGCACTTTTCCTAGCAATAAAAGGTACCTGGGGCAACTAGGGAATGGATTGTCTAGACTACTGGTTAGAAAACCCCAGGAACCTTTATCCTACTACCTACCCAGGCTCAAACTATTCCATCTAAACTGATTGGGAAATTAGTAGAAAAGCTAGGTACATTTTTAAGAAAAATTTGCAGCTCCACTACCACTATGGACCAGGAATCATTCCTACCTTACAGAGGTCCACGCATCTGAAGGTGCAGGCAGTCAGCTCCTAAGGGTTTCCTTCTTCTTCCTCTTCCTCCTCCTGCACTGCCTGCTCCACACACTCAGCTGCCCAGGGAAACGCTGCTGCCTTTGTGCCTGCAGGATCTTGTCCAGCACCACACCAAGGCTCTGCTGCGCTGCCACAACTGCATTTTCCTCAGAGCCACAGAGCACTGGCAATTGACACCTCCAGCAGCTGAGGGACACATTCTTCTGAGACTGCCTCACTGCTGCTGTGGGCTGGACTCACGGCTTTGCTTTCAGGCTTTCCCTGCCCATCTGCATCCTCAGACAGCAGGCTCTTGGTCTCATAGCTGTGGCTCTGAGGGAGCAGGGACGCCTGGCCAAAGGCCTTCCTTCAATTACAGTCTGGCAGCTCTCACCAACGCTCGGGCAGACCTGAAGAAGGCTCTTGAAGAAATATCCCAAGGCTGGACATCTTCCTCCTGCTGCTCCAAAACTCCTGATGCCAGAGGCTTCCCTGAAGATTGCAGCACCACCTTTTCTTCGCCACCTGCCTGCTCCAGCACAACACAAAGGCTCTTCTCCTGGGGCACCGCCACAGCATCCTCAAAGCCGTGGACAGGCAAGTGACAGCTCCAGGAAATTGCCCCTGCCTTTGTGGCTGCAGGAAGCACCCCTGAAACCGGCTTTGGACTCCGGGTTTGCCTTCTCAATACACTGGGCCAATTGGCATGCTCAGGCATCAGGAGATTCTGCACAAAATTATGGGCAAAGAAAAGAAAGAGAATTTGGAATTAGATGACAAAGAAAGCTTGTTCTCCCAGGCAAGGCAAGAGCGATGTAACAAAGCCTCTCCAATGCAGTAAGCACCAGTATTAAGGGCATTTGCAGAAGAAATTCTTCTACAAGCACTTTTCCTAGCAATAAAAGGTACCTGGGGCAACTAGGGAATGGATTGTCTAGACTACTGGTTAGAAAACCCCAGGAACCTTTATCCTACTACCTACCCAGGCTCAAACTATTCCATCTAAACTGATTGGGAAATTAGTAGAAAAGCTAGGTACATTTTTAAGAAAAATTTGCAGCTCCACTACCACTATGGACCAGGAATCATTCCTACCTTACAGAGGTCCACGCACCTGAAGGTGCAGGCAGTCAGCTCCTAAGGGTTTCCTTCTTCTTCCTCTTCCTGCTCCTGCACTGCCTGCTCCACACACTCAGCTGCCCAGGGAAACGCTGCTGCCTTTGTGCCTGCAGGATCTTGTCCAGCACCACACCAAGGCTCTGCTGCGCTGCCACAACTGCATTTTCCTCAGAGCCACAGAGCACTGGCAATTGGCACCTCCAGCAGCTGAGGGACACATTCTTCTGAGACTGCCTCACTGCTGCTGTGGGCTGGACTCACGGCTTTGCTTTCAGGCTTTCCCTGCCCATCTGCATCCTCAGACAGCAGGCTCTTGGTCTCATAGCTGTGGCTCTGAGGGAGCAGGGACACCTGGCCAAAGGCCTTCCTTCAATTACAGTCTGGCAGCTCTCACCAACGCTCGGGCAGACCTGAAGAAGGCTCTTGAAGAAATATCCCAAGGCTGGACATCTTCCTCCTGCTGCTCCAAAACTCCTGATGCCAGAGGCTTCCCTGAAGATTGCAGCACCACCTTTTCTTCGCCACCTGCCTGCTCCAGCACAACACAAAGGCTCTTCTCCTGGGGCACCGCCACAGCATCCTCAAAGCCATGGACAGGCAAGTGACAGCTCCAGGAAATTGCCCCTGCCTTTGTGGCTGCAGGAAGCACCCCTGAAACCGGCTTTGGACTCCGGGTTTGCCTTCTCAATACACTGGGCCAATTGGCATGCTCAGGCATCAGGAGATTCTGCACAAAATTATGGGCAAAGAAAAGAAAGAGAATTTGGAATTAGATGACAAAGAAAGCTTGTTCTCCCAGGCAAGGCAAGAGCGATGTAACAAAGCCTCTCCAATGCAGTAAGCACCAGTATTAAGGGCATTTGCAGAAGAAATTCTTCTACAAGCACTTTTCCTAGCAATAAAAGGTACCTGGGGCAACTAGGGAATGGATTGTCTAGACTACTGGTTAGAAAACCCCAGGAACCTTTATCCTACTACCTACCCAGGCTCAAACTATTCCATCTAAACTGATTGGGAAATTAGTAGAAAAGCTAGGTACATTTTTAAGAAAAATTTGCAGCTCCACTACCACTATGGACCAGGAATCATTCCTACCTTACAGAGGTCCACGCACCTGAAGGTGCAGGCAGTCAGCTCCTAAGGGTTTCCTTCTTCTTCCTCTTCCTGCTCCTGCACTGCCTGCTCCACACACTCAGCTGCCCAGGGAAACGCTGCTGCCTTTGTGCCTGCAGGATCTTGTCCAGCACCACACCAAGGCTCTGCTGCGCTGCCACAACTGCATTTTCCTCAGAGCCACAGAGCACTGGCAATTGGCACCTCCAGCAGCTGAGGGACACATTCTTCTGAGACTGCCTCACTGCTGCTGTGGGCTGGACTCACGACTTTGCTTTCAGGCTTTCCCTGCCCATCTGCATCCTCAGACAGCAGGCTCTTGGTCTCATAGCTGTGGCTCTGAGGGAGCAGGGACGCCTGGCCAAAGGCCTTCCTTCAATTACAGTCTGGCAGCTCTCACCAACGCTCGGGCAGACCTGAAGAAGGCTCTTGAAGAAATATCCCAAGGCTGGACATCTTCCTCCTGCTGCTCCAAAACTCCTGATGCCAGAGGCTTCCCTGAAGATTGCAGCACCACCTTTTCTTCGCCACCTGCCTGCTCCAGCACAACACAAAGGCTCTTCTCCTGGGGCACCGCCACAGCATCCTCAAAGCCGTGGACAGGCAAGTGACAGCTCCAGGAAATTGCCCCTGCCTTTGTGGCTGCAGGAAGCACCCCTGAAACCGGCTTTGGACTCCGGGTTTGCCTTCTCAATACACTGGGCCAATTGGCATGCTCAGGCATCAGGAGATTCTGCACAAAATTATGGGCAAAGAAAAGAAAGAGAATTTGGAATTAGATGACAAAGAAAGCTTGTTCTCCCAGGCAAGGCAAGAGCGATGTAACAAAGCCTCTCCAATGCAGTAAGCACCAGTATTAAGGGCATTTGCAGAAGAAATTCTTCTACAAGCACTTTTCCTAGCAATAAAAGGTACCTGGGGCAACTAGGGAATGGATTGTCTAGACTACTGGTTAGAAAACCCCAGGAACCTTTATCCTACTACCTACCCAGGCTCAAACTATTCCATCTAAACTGATTGGGAAATTAGTAGAAAAGCTAGGTACATTTTTAAGAAAAATTTGCAGCTCCACTACCACTATGGACCAGGAATCATTCCTACCTTACAGAGGTCCACGCATCTGAAGGTGCAGGCAGTCAGCTCCTAAGGGTTTCCTTCTTCTTCCTCTTCCTCCTCCTGCACTGCCTGCTCCACACACTCAGCTGCCCAGGGAAACGCTGCTGCCTTTGTGCCTGCAGGATCTTGTCCAGCACCACACCAAGGCTCTGCTGCGCTGCCACAACTGCATTTTCCTCAGAGCCACAGAGCACTGGCAATTGGCACCTCCAGCAGCTGAGGGACACATTCTTCTGAGACTGCCTCACTGCTGCTGTGGGCTGGACTCACGGCTTTGCTTTCAGGCTTTCCCTGCCCATCTGCATCCTCAGACAGCAGGCTCTTGGTCTCATAGCTGTGGCTCTGAGGGAGCAGGGACGCCTGGCCAAAGGCCTTCCTTCAATTACAGTCTGGCAGCTCTCACCAACGCTCGGGCAGACCTGAAGAAGGCTCTTGAAGAAATATCCCAAGGCTGGACATCTTCCTCCTGCTGCTCCAAAACTCCTGATGCCAGAGGCTTCCCTGAAGATTGCAGCACCACCTTTTCTTCGCCACCTGCCTGCTCCAGCACAACACAAAGGCTCTTCTCCTGGGGCACCGCCACAGCATCCTCAAAGCCGTGGACAGGCAAGTGACAGCTCCAGGAAATTGCCCCTGCCTTTGTGGCTGCAGGAAGCACCCCTGAAACCGGCTTTGGACTCCGGGTTTGCCTTCTCAATACACTGGGCCAATTGGCATGCTCAGGCATCAGGAGATTCTGCACAAAATTATGGGCAAAGAAAAGAAAGAGAATTTGGAATTAGATGACAAAGAAAGCTTGTTCTCCCAGGCAAGGCAAGAGCGATGTAACAAAGCCTCTCCAATGCAGTAAGCACCAGTATTAAGGGCATTTGCAGAAGAAATTCTTCTACAAGCACTTTTCCTAGCAATAAAAGGTACCTGGGGCAACTAGGGAATGGATTGTCTAGACTACTGGTTAGAAAACCCCAGGAACCTTTATCCTACTACCTACCCAGGCTCAAACTATTCCATCTAAACTGATTGGGAAATTAGTAGAAAAGCTAGGTACATTTTTAAGAAAAATTTGCAGCTCCACTACCACTATGGACCAGGAATCATTCCTACCTTACAGAGGTCCACGCACCTGAAGGTGCAGGCAGTCAGCTCCTAAGGGTTTCCTTCTTCTTCCTCTTCCTGCTCCTGCACTGCCTGCTCCACACACTCAGCTGCCCAGGGAAACGCTGCTGCCTTTGTGCCTGCAGGATCTTGTCCAGCACCACACCAAGGCTCTGCTGCGCTGCCACAACTGCATTTTCCTCAGAGCCACAGAGCACTGGCAATTGGCACCTCCAGCAGCTGAGGGACACATTCTTCTGAGACTGCCTCACTGCTGCTGTGGGCTGGACTCACGGCTTTGCTTTCAGGCTTTCCCTGCCCATCTGCATCCTCAGACAGCAGGCTCTTGGTCTCATAGCTGTGGCTCTGAGGGAGCAGGGACACCTGGCCAAAGGCCTTCCTTCAATTACAGTCTGGCAGCTCTCACCAACGCTCGGGCAGACCTGAAGAAGGCTCTTGAAGAAATATCCCAAGGCTGGACATCTTCCTCCTGCTGCTCCAAAACTCCTGATGCCAGAGGCTTCCCTGAAGATTGCAGCACCACCTTTTCTTCGCCACCTGCCTGCTCCAGCACAACACAAAGGCTCTTCTCCTGGGGCACCGCCACAGCATCCTCAAAGCCATGGACAGGCAAGTGACAGCTCCAGGAAATTGCCCCTGCCTTTGTGGCTGCAGGAAGCACCCCTGAAACCGGCTTTGGACTCCGGGTTTGCCTTCTCAATACACTGGGCCAATTGGCATGCTCAGGCATCAGGAGATTCTGCACAAAATTATGGGCAAAGAAAAGAAAGAGAATTTGGAATTAGATGACAAAGAAAGCTTGTTCTCCCAGGCAAGGCAAGAGCGATGTAACAAAGCCTCTCCAATGCAGTAAGCACCAGTATTAAGGGCATTTGCAGAAGAAATTCTTCTACAAGCACTTTTCCTAGCAATAAAAGGTACCTGGGGCAACTAGGGAATGGATTGTCTAGACTACTGGTTAGAAAACCCCAGGAACCTTTATCCTACTACCTACCCAGGCTCAAACTATTCCATCTAAACTGATTGGGAAATTAGTAGAAAAGCTAGGTACATTTTTAAGAAAAATTTGCAGCTCCACTACCACTATGGACCAGGAATCATTCCTACCTTACAGAGGTCCACGCACCTGAAGGTGCAGGCAGTCAGCTCCTAAGGGTTTCCTTCTTCTTCCTCTTCCTGCTCCTGCACTGCCTGCTCCACACACTCAGCTGCCCAGGGAAACGCTGCTGCCTTTGTGCCTGCAGGATCTTGTCCAGCACCACACCAAGGCTCTGCTGCGCTGCCACAACTGCATTTTCCTCAGAGCCACAGAGCACTGGCAATTGGCACCTCCAGCAGCTGAGGGACACATTCTTCTGAGACTGCCTCACTGCTGCTGTGGGCTGGACTCACGGCTTTGCTTTCAGGCTTTCCCTGCCCATCTGCATCCTCAGACAGCAGGCTCTTGGTCTCATAGCTGTGGCTCTGAGGGAGCAGGGACACCTGGCCAAAGGCCTTCCTTCAATTACAGTCTGGCAGCTCTCACCAACGCTCGGGCAGACCTGAAGAAGGCTCTTGAAGAAATATCCCAAGGCTGGACATCTTCCTCCTGCTGCTCCAAAACTCCTGATGCCAGAGGCTTCCCTGAAGATTGCAGCACCACCTTTTCTTCGCCACCTGCCAGCTCCAGCACAACACAAAGGCTCTTCTCCTGGGGCACCGCCACAGCATCCTCAAAGCCGTGGACAGGCAAGTGACAGCTCCAGGAAATTGCCCCTGCCTTTGTGGCTGCAGGAAGCACCCCTGAAACCGGCTTTGGACTCCGGGTTTGCCTTCTCAATACACTGGGCCAATTGGCATGCTCAGGCATCAGGAGATTCTGCACAAAATTATGGGCAAAGAAAAGAAAGAGAATTTGGAATTAGATGACCAAGAAAGCTTGTTCTCCCAGGCAAGGCAAGAGCGATGTAACAAAGCCTCTCCAATGCAGTAAGCACCAGTATTAAGGGCATTTGCAGAAGAAATTCTTCTACAAGCACTTTTCCTAGCAATAAAAGGTACCTGGGGCAACTAGGGAATGGATTGTCTAGACTACTGGTTAGAAAACCCCAGGAACCTTTATCCTACTACCTACCCAGGCTCAAACTATTCCATCTAAACTGATTGGGAAATTAGTAGAAAAGCTAGGTACATTTTTAAGAAAAATTTGCAGCTCCACTACCACTATGGACCAGGAATCATTCCTACCTTACAGAGGTCCACGCATCTGAAGGTGCAGGCAGTCAGCTCCTAAGGGTTTCCTTCTTCTTCCTCTTCCTCCTCCTGCACTGCCTGCTCCACACACTCAGCTGCCCAGGGAAACGCTGCTGCCTTTGTGCCTGCAGGATCTTGTCCAGCACCACACCAAGGCTCTGCTGCGCTGCCACAACTGCATTTTCCTCAGAGCCACAGAGCACTGGCAATTGGCACCTCCAGCAGCTGAGGGACACATTCTTCTGAGACTGCCTCACTGCTGCTGTGGGCTGGACTCACGGCTTTGCTTTCAGGCTTTCCCTGCCCATCTGCATCCTCAGACAGCAGGCTCTTGGTCTCATAGCTGTGGCTCTGAGGGAGCAGGGACGCCTGGCCAAAGGCCTTCCTTCAATTACAGTCTGGCAGCTCTCACCAACGCTCGGGCAGACCTGAAGAAGGCTCTTGAAGAAATATCCCAAGGCTGGACATCTTCCTCCTGCTGCTCCAAAACTCCTGATGCCAGAGGCTTCCCTGAAGATTGCAGCACCACCTTTTCTTCGCCACCTGCCTGCTCCAGCACAACACAAAGGCTCTTCTCCTGGGGCACCGCCACAGCATCCTCAAAGCCGTGGACAGGCAAGTGACAGCTCCAGGAAATTGCCCCTGCCTTTGTGGCTGCAGGAAGCACCCCTGAAACCGGCTTTGGACTCCGGGTTTGCCTTCTCAATACACTGGGCCAATTGGCATGCTCAGGCATCAGGAGATTCTGCACAAAATTATGGGCAAAGAAAAGAAAGAGAATTTGGAATTAGATGACAAAGAAAGCTTGTTCTCCCAGGCAAGGCAAGAGCGATGTAACAAAGCCTCTCCAATGCAGTAAGCACCAGTATTAAGGGCATTTGCAGAAGAAATTCTTCTACAAGCACTTTTCCTAGCAATAAAAGGTACCTGGGGCAACTAGGGAATGGATTGTCTAGACTACTGGTTAGAAAACCCCAGGAACCTTTATCCTACTACCTACCCAGGCTCAAACTATTCCATCTAAACTGATTGGGAAATTAGTAGAAAAGCTAGGTACATTTTTAAGAAAAATTTGCAGCTCCACTACCACTATGGACCAGGAATCATTCCTACCTTACAGAGGTCCACGCACCTGAAGGTGCAGGCAGTCAGCTCCTAAGGGTTTCCTTCTTCTTCCTCTTCCTGCTCCTGCACTGCCTGCTCCACACACTCAGCTGCCCAGGGAAACGCTGCTGCCTTTGTGCCTGCAGGATCTTGTCCAGCACCACACCAAGGCTCTGCTGCGCTGCCACAACTGCATTTTCCTCAGAGCCACAGAGCACTGGCAATTGGCACCTCCAGCAGCTGAGGGACACATTCTTCTGAGACTGCCTCACTGCTGCTGTGGGCTGGACTCACGGCTTTGCTTTCAGGCTTTCCCTGCCCATCTGCATCCTCAGACAGCAGGCTCTTGGTCTCATAGCTGTGGCTCTGAGGGAGCAGGGACACCTGGCCAAAGGCCTTCCTTCAATTACAGTCTGGCAGCTCTCACCAACGCTCGGGCAGACCTGAAGAAGGCTCTTGAAGAAATATCCCAAGGCTGGACATCTTCCTCCTGCTGCTCCAAAACTCCTGATGCCAGAGGCTTCCCTGAAGATTGCAGCACCACCTTTTCTTCGCCACCTGCCTGCTCCAGCACAACACAAAGGCTCTTCTCCTGGGGCACCGCCACAGCATCCTCAAAGCCATGGACAGGCAAGTGACAGCTCCAGGAAATTGCCCCTGCCTTTGTGGCTGCAGGAAGCACCCCTGAAACCGGCTTTGGACTCCGGGTTTGCCTTCTCAATACACTGGGCCAATTGGCATGCTCAGGCATCAGGAGATTCTGCACAAAATTATGGGCAAAGAAAAGAAAGAGAATTTGGAATTAGATGACAAAGAAAGCTTGTTCTCCCAGGCAAGGCAAGAGCGATGTAACAAAGCCTCTCCAATGCAGTAAGCACCAGTATTAAGGGCATTTGCAGAAGAAATTCTTCTACAAGCACTTTTCCTAGCAATAAAAGGTACCTGGGGCAACTAGGGAATGGATTGTCTAGACTACTGGTTAGAAAACCCCAGGAACCTTTATCCTACTACCTACCCAGGCTCAAACTATTCCATCTAAACTGATTGGGAAATTAGTAGAAAAGCTAGGTACATTTTTAAGAAAAATTTGCAGCTCCACTACCACTATGGACCAGGAATCATTCCTACCTTACAGAGGTCCACGCACCTGAAGGTGCAGGCAGTCAGCTCCTAAGGGTTTCCTTCTTCTTCCTCTTCCTGCTCCTGCACTGCCTGCTCCACACACTCAGCTGCCCAGGGAAACGCTGCTGCCTTTGTGCCTGCAGGATCTTGTCCAGCACCACACCAAGGCTCTGCTGCGCTGCCACAACTGCATTTTCCTCAGAGCCACAGAGCACTGGCAATTGGCACCTCCAGCAGCTGAGGGACACATTCTTCTGAGACTGCCTCACTGCTGCTGTGGGCTGGACTCACGGCTTTGCTTTCAGGCTTTCCCTGCCCATCTGCATCCTCAGACAGCAGGCTCTTGGTCTCATAGCTGTGGCTCTGAGGGAGCAGGGACGCCTGGCCAAAGGCCTTCCTTCAATTACAGTCTGGCAGCTCTCACCAACGCTCGGGCAGACCTGAAGAAGGCTCTTGAAGAAATATCCCAAGGCTGGACATCTTCCTCCTGCTGCTCCAAAACTCCTGATGCCAGAGGCTTCCCTGAAGATTGCAGCACCACCTTTTCTTCGCCACCTGCCTGCTCCAGCACAACACAAAGGCTCTTCTCCTGGGGCACCGCCACAGCATCCTCAAAGCCATGGACAGGCAAGTGACAGCTCCAGGAAATTGCCCCTGCCTTTGTGGCTGCAGGAAGCACCCCTGAAACCGGCTTTGGACTCCGGGTTTGCCTTCTCAATACACTGGGCCAATTGGCATGCTCAGGCATCAGGAGATTCTGCACAAAATTATGGGCAAAGAAAAGAAAGAGAATTTGGAATTAGATGACAATGAAAGCTTGTTCTCCCTGGCAAGGCAAGAGCGATGTAACAAAGCCTCTCCAATGCAGTAAGCACCAGTATTAAGGGCATTTGCAGAAGAAATTCTTCTACAAGCACTTTTCCTAGCAATAAAAGGTACCTGGGGCAACTAGGGAATGGATTGTCTAGACTACTGGTTAGAAAACCCCAGGAACCTTTATCCTACTACCTACCCAGGCTCAAACTATTCCATCTAAACTGATTGGGAAATTAGTAGAAAAGCTAGGTACATTTTTAAGAAAAATTTGCAGCTCCACTACCACTATGGACCAGGAATCATTCCTACCTTACAGAGGTCCACGCACCTGAAGGTGCAGGCAGTCAGCTCCTAAGGGTTTCCTTCTTCTTCCTCTTCCTGCTCCTGCACTGCCTGCTCCACACACTCAGCTGCCCAGGGAAACGCTGCTGCCTTTGTGCCTGCAGGATCTTGTCCAGCACCACACCAAGGCTCTGCTGCGCTGCCACAACTGCATTTTCCTCAGAGCCACAGAGCACTGGCAATTGGCACCTCCAGCAGCTGAGGGACACATTCTTCTGAGACTGCCTCACTGCTGCTGTGGGCTGGACTCACGACTTTGCTTTCAGGCTTTCCCTGCCCATCTGCATCCTCAGACAGCAGGCTCTTGGTCTCATAGCTGTGGCTCTGAGGGAGCAGGGACGCCTGGCCAAAGGCCTTCCTTCAATTACAGTCTGGCAGCTCTCACCAACGCTCGGGCAGACCTGAAGAAGGCTCTTGAAGAAATATCCCAAGGCTGGACATCTTCCTCCTGCTGCTCCAAAACTCCTGATGCCAGAGGCTTCCCTGAAGATTGCAGCACCACCTTTTCTTCGCCACCTGCCTGCTCCAGCACAACACAAAGGCTCTTCTCCTGGGGCACCGCCACAGCATCCTCAAAGCCGTGGACAGGCAAGTGACAGCTCCAGGAAATTGCCCCTGCCTTTGTGGCTGCAGGAAGCACCCCTGAAACCGGCTTTGGACTCCGGGTTTGCCTTCTCAATACACTGGGCCAATTGGCATGCTCAGGCATCAGGAGATTCTGCACAAAATTATGGGCAAAGAAAAGAAAGAGAATTTGGAATTAGATGACAAAGAAAGCTTGTTCTCCCAGGCAAGGCAAGAGCGATGTAACAAAGCCTCTCCAATGCAGTAAGCACCAGTATTAAGGGCATTTGCAGAAGAAATTCTTCTACAAGCACTTTTCCTAGCAATAAAAGGTACCTGGGGCAACTAGGGAATGGATTGTCTAGACTACTGGTTAGAAAACCCCAGGAACCTTTATCCTACTACCTACCCAGGCTCAAACTATTCCATCTAAACTGATTGGGAAATTAGTAGAAAAGCTAGGTACATTTTTAAGAAAAATTTGCAGCTCCACTACCACTATGGACCAGGAATCATTCCTACCTTACAGAGGTCCACGCATCTGAAGGTGCAGGCAGTCAGCTCCTAAGGGTTTCCTTCTTCTTCCTCTTCCTCCTCCTGCACTGCCTGCTCCACACACTCAGCTGCCCAGGGAAACGCTGCTGCCTTTGTGCCTGCAGGATCTTGTCCAGCACCACACCAAGGCTCTGCTGCGCTGCCACAACTGCATTTTCCTCAGAGCCACAGAGCACTGGCAATTGGCACCTCCAGCAGCTGAGGGACACATTCTTCTGAGACTGCCTCACTGCTGCTGTGGGCTGGACTCACGGCTTTGCTTTCAGGCTTTCCCTGCCCATCTGCATCCTCAGACAGCAGGCTCTTGGTCTCATAGCTGTGGCTCTGAGGGAGCAGGGACGCCTGGCCAAAGGCCTTCCTTCAATTACAGTCTGGCAGCTCTCACCAACGCTCGGGCAGACCTGAAGAAGGCTCTTGAAGAAATATCCCAAGGCTGGACATCTTCCTCCTGCTGCTCCAAAACTCCTGATGCCAGAGGCTTCCCTGAAGATTGCAGCACCACCTTTTCTTCGCCACCTGCCTGCTCCAGCACAACACAAAGGCTCTTCTCCTGGGGCACCGCCACAGCATCCTCAAAGCCGTGGACAGGCAAGTGACAGCTCCAGGAAATTGCCCCTGCCTTTGTGGCTGCAGGAAGCACCCCTGAAACCGGCTTTGGACTCCGGGTTTGCCTTCTCAATACACTGGGCCAATTGGCATGCTCAGGCATCAGGAGATTCTGCACAAAATTATGGGCAAAGAAAAGAAAGAGAATTTGGAATTAGATGACAAAGAAAGCTTGTTCTCCCAGGCAAGGCAAGAGCGATGTAACAAAGCCTCTCCAATGCAGTAAGCACCAGTATTAAGGGCATTTGCAGAAGAAATTCTTCTACAAGCACTTTTCCTAGCAATAAAAGGTACCTGGGGCAACTAGGGAATGGATTGTCTAGACTACTGGTTAGAAAACCCCAGGAACCTTTATCCTACTACCTACCCAGGCTCAAACTATTCCATCTAAACTGATTGGGAAATTAGTAGAAAAGCTAGGTACATTTTTAAGAAAAATTTGCAGCTCCACTACCACTATGGACCAGGAATCATTCCTACCTTACAGAGGTCCACGCACCTGAAGGTGCAGGCAGTCAGCTCCTAAGGGTTTCCTTCTTCTTCCTCTTCCTGCTCCTGCACTGCCTGCTCCACACACTCAGCTGCCCAGGGAAACGCTGCTGCCTTTGTGCCTGCAGGATCTTGTCCAGCACCACACCAAGGCTCTGCTGCGCTGCCACAACTGCATTTTCCTCAGAGCCACAGAGCACTGGCAATTGGCACCTCCAGCAGCTGAGGGACACATTCTTCTGAGACTGCCTCACTGCTGCTGTGGGCTGGACTCACGGCTTTGCTTTCAGGCTTTCCCTGCCCATCTGCATCCTCAGACAGCAGGCTCTTGGTCTCATAGCTGTGGCTCTGAGGGAGCAGGGACACCTGGCCAAAGGCCTTCCTTCAATTACAGTCTGGCAGCTCTCACCAACGCTCGGGCAGACCTGAAGAAGGCTCTTGAAGAAATATCCCAAGGCTGGACATCTTCCTCCTGCTGCTCCAAAACTCCTGATGCCAGAGGCTTCCCTGAAGATTGCAGCACCACCTTTTCTTCGCCACCTGCCTGCTCCAGCACAACACAAAGGCTCTTCTCCTGGGGCACCGCCACAGCATCCTCAAAGCCATGGACAGGCAAGTGACAGCTCCAGGAAATTGCCCCTGCCTTTGTGGCTGCAGGAAGCACCCCTGAAACCGGCTTTGGACTCCGGGTTTGCCTTCTCAATACACTGGGCCAATTGGCATGCTCAGGCATCAGGAGATTCTGCACAAAATTATGGGCAAAGAAAAGAAAGAGAATTTGGAATTAGATGACAAAGAAAGCTTGTTCTCCCAGGCAAGGCAAGAGCGATGTAACAAAGCCTCTCCAATGCAGTAAGCACCAGTATTAAGGGCATTTGCAGAAGAAATTCTTCTACAAGCACTTTTCCTAGCAATAAAAGGTACCTGGGGCAACTAGGGAATGGATTGTCTAGACTACTGGTTAGAAAACCCCAGGAACCTTTATCCTACTACCTACCCAGGCTCAAACTATTCCATCTAAACTGATTGGGAAATTAGTAGAAAAGCTAGGTACATTTTTAAGAAAAATTTGCAGCTCCACTACCACTATGGACCAGGAATCATTCCTACCTTACAGAGGTCCACGCACCTGAAGGTGCAGGCAGTCAGCTCCTAAGGGTTTCCTTCTTCTTCCTCTTCCTGCTCCTGCACTGCCTGCTCCACACACTCAGCTGCCCAGGGAAACGCTGCTGCCTTTGTGCCTGCAGGATCTTGTCCAGCACCACACCAAGGCTCTGCTGCGCTGCCACAACTGCATTTTCCTCAGAGCCACAGAGCACTGGCAATTGGCACCTCCAGCAGCTGAGGGACACATTCTTCTGAGACTGCCTCACTGCTGCTGTGGGCTGGACTCACGGCTTTGCTTTCAGGCTTTCCCTGCCCATCTGCATCCTCAGACAGCAGGCTCTTGGTCTCATAGCTGTGGCTCTGAGGGAGCAGGGACGCCTGGCCAAAGGCCTTCCTTCAATTACAGTCTGGCAGCTCTCACCAACGCTCGGGCAGACCTGAAGAAGGCTCTTGAAGAAATATCCCAAGGCTGGACATCTTCCTCCTGCTGCTCCAAAACTCCTGATGCCAGAGGCTTCCCTGAAGATTGCAGCACCACCTTTTCTTCGCCACCTGCCTGCTCCAGCACAACACAAAGGCTCTTCTCCTGGGGCACCGCCACAGCATCCTCAAAGCCATGGACAGGCAAGTGACAGCTCCAGGAAATTGCCCCTGCCTTTGTGGCTGCAGGAAGCACCCCTGAAACCGGCTTTGGACTCCGGGTTTGCCTTCTCAATACACTGGGCCAATTGGCATGCTCAGGCATCAGGAGATTCTGCACAAAATTATGGGCAAAGAAAAGAAAGAGAATTTGGAATTAGATGACAAAGAAAGCTTGTTCTCCCAGGCAAGGCAAGAGCGATGTAACAAAGCCTCTCCAATGCAGTAAGCACCAGTATTAAGGGCATTTGCAGAAGAAATTCTTCTACAAGCACTTGGCCTAGCAATAAAAGGCACCTGGTGCATCTAGGGAATGGATTGTCTAGACTACTGGTTAGAAAACCCCAGGAACCTTTATCCTACTACCTACCCAGGCTCAAACTATTCCATCTAAACTGATTGGGAAATTAGTAGAAAAGCTAGGTACATTTTTAAGAAAAATTTGCAGCTCCACTACCACTATGGACCAGGAATCATTCCTACCTTACAGAGGTCCACGCATCTGAAGGTGCAGGCAGTCAGCTCATAAGGGTTTCCTCCTTCTTCCTCTTCCTGCTCCTGCACTGCCTGCTCCACACACTCAGCTGCCCAGGGAAACGCTGCTGCCTTTGTGCCTGCAGGATCTTGTCCAGCACCACACCAAGGCTCTGCTGCGCTGCCACAACTGCATTTTCCTCAGAGCCACAGAGCACTGGCAATTGGCACCTCCAGCAGCTGAGGGACACATTCTTCTGAGACTGCCTCACTGCTGCTGTGGGCTGGACTCACGGCTTTGCTTTCAGGCTTTCCCTGCCCATCTGCATCCTCAGACAGCAGGCTCTTGGTCTCATAGCTGTGGCTCTGAGGGAGCAGGGACACCTGGCCAAAGGCCTTCCTTCAATTACAGTCTGGCAGCTCTCACCAACGCTCGGGCAGACCTGAAGAAGGCTCTTGAAGAAATATCCCAAGGCTGGACATCTTCCTCCTGCTGCTCCAAAACTCCTGATGCCAGAGGCTTCCCTGAAGATTGCAGCACCACCTTTTCTTCGCCACCTGCCTGCTCCAGCACAACACAAAGGCTCTTCTCCTGGGGCACCGCCACAGCATCCTCAAAGCCATGGACAGGCAAGTGACAGCTCCAGGAAATTGCCCCTGCCTTTGTGGCTGCAGGAAGCACCCCTGAAACCGGCTTTGGACTCCGGGTTTGCCTTCTCAATACACTGGGCCAATTGGCATGCTCAGGCATCAGGAGATTCTGCACAAAATTATGGGCAAAGAAAAGAAAGAGAATTTGGAATTAGATGACAAAGAAAGCTTGTTCTCCCAGGCAAGGCAAGAGCGATGTAACAAAGCCTCTCCAATGCAGTAAGCACCAGTATTAAGGGCATTTGCAGAAGAAATTCTTCTACAAGCACTTTTCCTAGCAATAAAAGGTACCTGGGGCAACTAGGGAATGGATTGTCTAGACTACTGGTTAGAAAACCCCAGGAACCTTTATCCTACTACCTACCCAGGCTCAAACTATTCCATCTAAACTGATTGGGAAATTAGTAGAAAAGCTAGGTACATTTTTAAGAAAAATTTGCAGCTCCACTACCACTATGGACCAGGAATCATTCCTACCTTACAGAGGTCCACGCACCTGAAGGTGCAGGCAGTCAGCTCCTAAGGGTTTCCTTCTTCTTCCTCTTCCTGCTCCTGCACTGCCTGCTCCACACACTCAGCTGCCCAGGGAAACGCTCCTGCCTTTGTGCCTGCAGGATCTTGTCCAGCACCACACCAAGGCTCTGCTGCGCTGCCACAACTGCATTTTCCTCAGAGCCACAGAGCACTGGCAATTGGCACCTCCAGCAGCTGAGGGACACATTCTTCTGAGACTGCCTCACTGCTGCTGTGGGCTGGACTCATGGCTTTGCTTTCAGGCTTTCCCTGCCCATCTGCATCCTCAGACAGCAGGCTCTTGGTCTCATAGCTGTGGCTCTGAGGGAGCAGGGACACCTGGCCAAAGGCCTTCCTTCAATTACAGTCTGGCAGCTCTCACCAACGCTCGGGCAGACCTGAAGAAGGCTCTTGAAGAAATATCCCAAGGCTGGACATCTTCCTCCTGCTGCTCCAAAACTCCTGATGCCAGAGGCTTCCCTGAAGATTGCAGCACCACCTTTTCTTCGCCACCTGCCTGCTCCAGCACAACACAAAGGCTCTTCTCCTGGGGCACCGCCACAGCATCCTCAAAGCCGTGGACAGGCAAGTGACAGCTCCAGGAAATTGCCCCTGCCTTTGTGGCTGCAGGAAGCACCCCTGAAACCGGCTTTGGACTCCGGGTTTGCCTTCTCAATACACTGGGCCAATTGGCATGCTCAGGCATCAGGAGATTCTGCACAAAATTATGGGCAAAGAAAAGAAAGAGAATTTGGAATTAGATGACCAAGAAAGCTTGTTCTCCCAGGCAAGGCAAGAGCGATGTAACAAAGCCTCTCCAATGCAGTAAGCACCAGTATTAAGGGCATTTGCAGAAGAAATTCTTCTACAAGCACTTGGCCTAGCAATAAAAGGCACCTGGTGCATCTAGGGAATGGATTGTCTAGACTACTGGTTAGAAAACCCCAGGAACCTTTATCCTACTACCTACCCAGGCTCAAACTATTCCATCTAAACTGATTGGGAAATTAGTAGAAAAGCTAGGTACATTTTTAAGAAAAATTTGCAGCTCCACTACCACTATGGACCAGGAATCATTCCTACCTTACAGAGGTCCACGCACCTGAAGGTGCAGGCAGTCAGCTCCTAAGGGTTTCCTTCTTCTTCCTCTTCCTGCTCCTGCACTGCCTGCTCCACACACTCAGCTGCCCAGGGAAACGCTGCTGCCTTTGTGCCTGCAGGATCTTGTCCAGCACCACACCAAGGCTCTGCTGCGCTGCCACAACTGCATTTTCCTCAGAGCCACAGAGCACTGGCAATTGGCACCTCCAGCAGCTGAGGGACACATTCTTCTGAGACTGCCTCACTGCTGCTGTGGGCTGGACTCACGGCTTTGCTTTCAGGCTTTCCCTGCCCATCTGCATCCTCAGACAGCAGGCTCTTGGTCTCATAGCTGTGGCTCTGAGGGAGCAGGGACGCCTGGCCAAAGGCCTTCCTTCAATTACAGTCTGGCAGCTCTCACCAACGCTCGGGCAGACCTGAAGAAGGCTCTTGAAGAAATATCCCAAGGCTGGACATCTTCCTCCTGCTGCTCCAAAACTCCTGATGCCAGAGGCTTCCCTGAAGATTGCAGCACCACCTTTTCTTCGCCACCTGCCTGCTCCAGCACAACACAAAGGCTCTTCTCCTGGGGCACCGCCACAGCATCCTCAAAGCCATGGACAGGCAAGTGACAGCTCCAGGAAATTGCCCCTGCCTTTGTGGCTGCAGGAAGCACCCCTGAAACCGGCTTTGGACTCCGGGTTTGCCTTCTCAATACACTGGGCCAATTGGCATGCTCAGGCATCAGGAGATTCTGCACAAAATTATGGGCAAAGAAAAGAAAGAGAATTTGGAATTAGATGACAATGAAAGCTTGTTCTCCCTGGCAAGGCAAGAGCGATGTAACAAAGCCTCTCCAATGCAGTAAGCACCAGTATTAAGGGCATTTGCAGAAGAAATTCTTCTACAAGCACTTTTCCTAGCAATAAAAGGTACCTGGGGCAACTAGGGAATGGATTGTCTAGACTACTGGTTAGAAAACCCCAGGAACCTTTATCCTACTACCTACCCAGGCTCAAACTATTCCATCTAAACTGATTGGGAAATTAGTAGAAAAGCTAGGTACATTTTTAAGAAAAATTTGCAGCTCCACTACCACTATGGACCAGGAATCATTCCTACCTTACAGAGGTCCACGCACCTGAAGGTGCAGGCAGTCAGCTCCTAAGGGTTTCCTTCTTCTTCCTCTTCCTGCTCCTGCACTGCCTGCTCCACACACTCAGCTGCCCAGGGAAACGCTGCTGCCTTTGTGCCTGCAGGATCTTGTCCAGCACCACACCAAGGCTCTGCTGCGCTGCCACAACTGCATTTTCCTCAGAGCCACAGAGCACTGGCAATTGGCACCTCCAGCAGCTGAGGGACACATTCTTCTGAGACTGCCTCACTGCTGCTGTGGGCTGGACTCACGGCTTTGCTTTCAGGCTTTCCCTGCCCATCTGCATCCTCAGACAGCAGGCTCTTGGTCTCATAGCTGTGGCTCTGAGGGAGCAGGGACGCCTGGCCAAAGGCCTTCCTTCAATTACAGTCTGGCAGCTCTCACCAACGCTCGGGCAGACCTGAAGAAGGCTCTTGAAGAAATATCCCAAGGCTGGACATCTTCCTCCTGCTGCTCCAAAACTCCTGATGCCAGAGGCTTCCCTGAAGATTGCAGCACCACCTTTTCTTCGCCACCTGCCTGCTCCAGCACAACACAAAGGCTCTTCTCCTGGGGCACCGCCACAGCATCCTCAAAGCCATGGACAGGCAAGTGACAGCTCCAGGAAATTGCCCCTGCCTTTGTGGCTGCAGGAAGCACCCCTGAAACCGGCTTTGGACTCCGGGTTTGCCTTCTCAATACACTGGGCCAATTGGCATGCTCAGGCATCAGGAGATTCTGCACAAAATTATGGGCAAAGAAAAGAAAGAGAATTTGGAATTAGATGACAAAGAAAGCTTGTTCTCCCAGGCAAGGCAAGAGCGATGTAACAAAGCCTCTCCAATGCAGTAAGCACCAGTATTAAGGGCATTTGCAGAAGAAATTCTTCTACAAGCACTTGGCCTAGCAATAAAAGGCACCTGGTGCAACTAGGGAATGGATTGTCTAGACTACTGGTTAGAAAACCCCAGGAACCTTTATCCTACTACCTACCCAGGCTCAAACTATTCCATCTAAACTGATTGGGAAATTAGTAGAAAAGCTAGGTACATTTTTAAGAAAAATTTGCAGCTCCACTACCACTATGGACCAGGAATCATTCCTACCTTACAGAGGTCCACGCATCTGAAGGTGCAGGCAGTCAGCTCCTAAGGGTTTCCTTCTTCTTCCTCTTCCTCCTCCTGCACTGCCTGCTCCACACACTCAGCTGCCCAGGGAAACGCTGCTGCCTTTGTGCCTGCAGGATCTTGTCCAGCACCACACCAAGGCTCTGCTGCGCTGCCACAACTGCATTTTCCTCAGAGCCACAGAGCACTGGCAATTGACACCTCCAGCAGCTGAGGGACACATTCTTCTGAGACTGCCTCACTGCTGCTGTGGGCTGGACTCACGACTTTGCTTTCAGGCTTTCCCTGCCCATCTGCATCCTCAGACAGCAGGCTCTTGGTCTCATAGCTGTGGCTCTGAGGGAGCAGGGACACCTGGCCAAAGGCCTTCCTTCAATTACAGTCTGGCAGCTCTCACCAACGCTCGGGCAGACCTGAAGAAGGCTCTTGAATAAATATCCCAAGGCTGGACATCTTCCTCCTGCTGCTCCAAAACTCCTGATGCCAGAGGCTTCCCTGAAGATTGCAGCACCACCTTTTCTTCGCCACCTGCCTGCTCCAGCACAACACAAAGGCTCTTCTCCTGGGGCACCGCCACAGCATCCTCAAAGCCGTGGACAGGCAAGTGACAGCTCCAGGAAATTGCCCCTGCCTTTGTGGCTGCAGGAAGCACCCCTGAAACCGGCTTTGGACTCCGGGTTTGCCTTCTCAATACACTGGGCCAATTGGCATGCTCAGGCATCAGGAGATTCTGCACAAAATTATGGGCAAAGAAAAGAAAGAGAATTTGGAATTAGATGACAAAGAAAGCTTGTTCTCCCAGGCAAGGCAAGAGCGATGTAACAAAGCCTCTCCAATGCAGTAAGCACCAGTATTAAGGGCATTTGCAGAAGAAATTCTTCTACAAGCACTTGGCCTAGCAATAAAAGGCACCTGGTGCATCTAGGGAATGGATTGTCTAGACTACTGGTTAGAAAACCCCAGGAACCTTTATCCTACTACCTACCCAGGCTCAAACTATTCCATCTAAACTGATTGGGAAATTAGTAGAAAAGCTAGGTACATTTTTAAGAAAAATTTGCAGCTCCACTACCACTATGGACCAGGAATCATTCCTACCTTACAGAGGTCCACGCACCTGAAGGTGCAGGCAGTCAGCTCCTAAGGGTTTCCTTCTTCTTCCTCTTCCTGCTCCTGCACTGCCTGCTCCACACACTCAGCTGCCCAGGGAAACGCTGCTGCCTTTGTGCCTGCAGGATCTTGTCCAGCACCACACCAAGGCTCTGCTGCGCTGCCACAACTGCATTTTCCTCAGAGCCACAGAGCACTGGCAATTGGCACCTCCAGCAGCTGAGGGACACATTCTTCTGAGACTGCCTCACTGCTGCTGTGGGCTGGACTCACGGCTTTGCTTTCAGGCTTTCCCTGCCCATCTGCATCCTCAGACAGCAGGCTCTTGGTCTCATAGCTGTGGCTCTGAGGGAGCAGGGACGCCTGGCCAAAGGCCTTCCTTCAATTACAGTCTGGCAGCTCTCACCAACGCTCGGGCAGACCTGAAGAAGGCTCTTGAAGAAATATCCCAAGGCTGGACATCTTCCTCCTGCTGCTCCAAAACTCCTGATGCCAGAGGCTTCCCTGAAGATTGCAGCACCACCTTTTCTTCGCCACCTGCCTGCTCCAGCACAACACAAAGGCTCTTCTCCTGGGGCACCGCCACAGCATCCTCAAAGCCATGGACAGGCAAGTGACAGCTCCAGGAAATTGCCCCTGCCTTTGTGGCTGCAGGAAGCACCCCTGAAACCGGCTTTGGACTCCGGGTTTGCCTTCTCAATACACTGGGCCAATTGGCATGCTCAGGCATCAGGAGATTCTGCACAAAATTATGGGCAAAGAAAAGAAAGAGAATTTGGAATTAGATGACAATGAAAGCTTGTTCTCCCTGGCAAGGCAAGAGCGATGTAACAAAGCCTCTCCAATGCAGTAAGCACCAGTATTAAGGGCATTTGCAGAAGAAATTCTTCTACAAGCACTTTTCCTAGCAATAAAAGGTACCTGGGGCAACTAGGGAATGGATTGTCTAGACTACTGGTTAGAAAACCCCAGGAACCTTTATCCTACTACCTACCCAGGCTCAAACTATTCCATCTAAACTGATTGGGAAATTAGTAGAAAAGCTAGGTACATTTTTAAGAAAAATTTGCAGCTCCACTACCACTATGGACCAGGAATCATTCCTACCTTACAGAGGTCCACGCACCTGAAGGTGCAGGCAGTCAGCTCCTAAGGGTTTCCTTCTTCTTCCTCTTCCTGCTCCTGCACTGCCTGCTCCACACACTCAGCTGCCCAGGGAAACGCTGCTGCCTTTGTGCCTGCAGGATCTTGTCCAGCACCACACCAAGGCTCTGCTGCGCTGCCACAACTGCATTTTCCTCAGAGCCACAGAGCACTGGCAATTGGCACCTCCAGCAGCTGAGGGACACATTCTTCTGAGACTGCCTCACTGCTGCTGTGGGCTGGACTCACGGCTTTGCTTTCAGGCTTTCCCTGCCCATCTGCATCCTCAGACAGCAGGCTCTTGGTCTCATAGCTGTGGCTCTGAGGGAGCAGGGACGCCTGGCCAAAGGCCTTCCTTCAATTACAGTCTGGCAGCTCTCACCAACGCTCGGGCAGACCTGAAGAAGGCTCTTGAAGAAATATCCCAAGGCTGGACATCTTCCTCCTGCTGCTCCAAAACTCCTGATGCCAGAGGCTTCCCTGAAGATTGCAGCACCACCTTTTCTTCGCCACCTGCCTGCTCCAGCACAACACAAAGGCTCTTCTCCTGGGGCACCGCCACAGCATCCTCAAAGCCATGGACAGGCAAGTGACAGCTCCAGGAAATTGCCCCTGCCTTTGTGGCTGCAGGAAGCACCCCTGAAACCGGCTTTGGACTCCGGGTTTGCCTTCTCAATACACTGGGCCAATTGGCATGCTCAGGCATCAGGAGATTCTGCACAAAATTATGGGCAAAGAAAAGAAAGAGAATTTGGAATTAGATGACAAAGAAAGCTTGTTCTCCCAGGCAAGGCAAGAGCGATGTAACAAAGCCTCTCCAATGCAGTAAGCACCAGTATTAAGGGCATTTGCAGAAGAAATTCTTCTACAAGCACTTGGCCTAGCAATAAAAGGCACCTGGTGCAACTAGGGAATGGATTGTCTAGACTACTGGTTAGAAAACCCCAGGAACCTTTATCCTACTACCTACCCAGGCTCAAACTATTCCATCTAAACTGATTGGGAAATTAGTAGAAAAGCTAGGTACATTTTTAAGAAAAATTTGCAGCTCCACTACCACTATGGACCAGGAATCATTCCTACCTTACAGAGGTCCACGCATCTGAAGGTGCAGGCAGTCAGCTCCTAAGGGTTTCCTTCTTCTTCCTCTTCCTCCTCCTGCACTGCCTGCTCCACACACTCAGCTGCCCAGGGAAACGCTGCTGCCTTTGTGCCTGCAGGATCTTGTCCAGCACCACACCAAGGCTCTGCTGCGCTGCCACAACTGCATTTTCCTCAGAGCCACAGAGCACTGGCAATTGACACCTCCAGCAGCTGAGGGACACATTCTTCTGAGACTGCCTCACTGCTGCTGTGGGCTGGACTCACGGCTTTGCTTTCAGGCTTTCCCTGCCCATCTGCATCCTCAGACAGCAGGCTCTTGGTCTCATAGCTGTGGCTCTGAGGGAGCAGGGACGCCTGGCCAAAGGCCTTCCTTCAATTACAGTCTGGCAGCTCTCACCAACGCTCGGGCAGACCTGAAGAAGGCTCTTGAAGAAATATCCCAAGGCTGGACATCTTCCTCCTGCTGCTCCAAAACTCCTGATGCCAGAGGCTTCCCTGAAGATTGCAGCACCACCTTTTCTTCGCCACCTGCCTGCTCCAGCACAACACAAAGGCTCTTCTCCTGGGGCACCGCCACAGCATCCTCAAAGCCGTGGACAGGCAAGTGACAGCTCCAGGAAATTGCCCCTGCCTTTGTGGCTGCAGGAAGCACCCCTGAAACCGGCTTTGGACTCCGGGTTTGCCTTCTCAATACACTGGGCCAATTGGCATGCTCAGGCATCAGGAGATTCTGCACAAAATTATGGGCAAAGAAAAGAAAGAGAATTTGGAATTAGATGACAATGAAAGCTTGTTCTCCCTGGCAAGGCAAGAGCGATGTAACAAAGCCTCTCCAATGCAGTAAGCACCAGTATTAAGGGCATTTGCAGAAGAAATTCTTCTACAAGCACTTTTCCTAGCAATAAAAGGTACCTGGGGCAACTAGGGAATGGATTGTCTAGACTACTGGTTAGAAAACCCCAGGAACCTTTATCCTACTACCTACCCAGGCTCAAACTATTCCATCTAAACTGATTGGGAAATTAGTAGAAAAGCTAGGTACATTTTTAAGAAAAATTTGCAGCTCCACTACCACTATGGACCAGGAATCATTCCTACCTTACAGAGGTCCACGCATCTGAAGGTGCAGGCAGTCAGCTCCTAAGGGTTTCCTTCTTCTTCCTCTTCCTCCTCCTGCACTGCCTGCTCCACACACTCAGCTGCCCAGGGAAACGCTGCTGCCTTTGTGCCTGCAGGATCTTGTCCAGCACCACACCAAGGCTCTGCTGCGCTGCCACAACTGCATTTTCCTCAGAGCCACAGAGCACTGGCAATTGACACCTCCAGCAGCTGAGGGACACATTCTTCTGAGACTGCCTCACTGCTGCTGTGGGCTGGACTCACGGCTTTGCTTTCAGGCTTTCCCTGCCCATCTGCATCCTCAGACAGCAGGCTCTTGGTCTCATAGCTGTGGCTCTGAGGGAGCAGGGACGCCTGGCCAAAGGCCTTCCTTCAATTACAGTCTGGCAGCTCTCACCAACGCTCGGGCAGACCTGAAGAAGGCTCTTGAAGAAATATCCCAAGGCTGGACATCTTCCTCCTGCTGCTCCAAAACTCCTGATGCCAGAGGCTTCCCTGAAGATTGCAGCACCACCTTTTCTTCGCCACCTGCCTGCTCCAGCACAACACAAAGGCTCTTCTCCTGGGGCACCGCCACAGCATCCTCAAAGCCGTGGACAGGCAAGTGACAGCTCCAGGAAATTGCCCCTGCCTTTGTGGCTGCAGGAAGCACCCCTGAAACCGGCTTTGGACTCCGGGTTTGCCTTCTCAATACACTGGGCCAATTGGCATGCTCAGGCATCAGGAGATTCTGCACAAAATTATGGGCAAAGAAAAGAAAGAGAATTTGGAATTAGATGACAATGAAAGCTTGTTCTCCCTGGCAAGGCAAGAGCGATGTAACAAAGCCTCTCCAATGCAGTAAGCACCAGTATTAAGGGCATTTGCAGAAGAAATTCTTCTACAAGCACTTTTCCTAGCAATAAAAGGTACCTGGGGCAACTAGGGAATGGATTGTCTAGACTACTGGTTAGAAAACCCCAGGAACCTTTATCCTACTACCTACCCAGGCTCAAACTATTCCATCTAAACTGATTGGGAAATTAGTAGAAAAGCTAGGTACATTTTTAAGAAAAATTTGCAGCTCCACTACCACTATGGACCAGGAATCATTCCTACCTTACAGAGGTCCACGCACCTGAAGGTGCAGGCAGTCAGCTCCTAAGGGTTTCCTTCTTCTTCCTCTTCCTGCTCCTGCACTGCCTGCTCCACACACTCAGCTGCCCAGGGAAACGCTGCTGCCTTTGTGCCTGCAGGATCTTGTCCAGCACCACACCAAGGCTCTGCTGCGCTGCCACAACTGCATTTTCCTCAGAGCCACAGAGCACTGGCAATTGGCACCTCCAGCAGCTGAGGGACACATTCTTCTGAGACTGCCTCACTGCTGCTGTGGGCTGGACTCACGGCTTTGCTTTCAGGCTTTCCCTGCCCATCTGCATCCTCAGACAGCAGGCTCTTGGTCTCATAGCTGTGGCTCTGAGGGAGCAGGGACGCCTGGCCAAAGGCCTTCCTTCAATTACAGTCTGGCAGCTCTCACCAACGCTCGGGCAGACCTGAAGAAGGCTCTTGAAGAAATATCCCAAGGCTGGACATCTTCCTCCTGCTGCTCCAAAACTCCTGATGCCAGAGGCTTCCCTGAAGATTGCAGCACCACCTTTTCTTCGCCACCTGCCTGCTCCAGCACAACACAAAGGCTCTTCTCCTGGGGCACCGCCACAGCATCCTCAAAGCCGTGGACAGGCAAGTGACAGCTCCAGGAAATTGCCCCTGCCTTTGTGGCTGCAGGAAGCACCCCTGAAACCGGCTTTGGACTCCGGGTTTGCCTTCTCAATACACTGGGCCAATTGGCATGCTCAGGCATCAGGAGATTCTGCACAAAATTATGGGCAAAGAAAAGAAAGAGAATTTGGAATTAGATGACAAAGAAAGCTTGTTCTCCCAGGCAAGGCAAGAGCGATGTAACAAAGCCTCTCCAATGCAGTAAGCACCAGTATTAAGGGCATTTGCAGAAGAAATTCTTCTACAAGCACTTGGCCTAGCAATAAAAGGCACCTGGTGCAACTAGGGAATGGATTGTCTAGACTACTGGTTAGAAAACCCCAGGAACCTTTATCCTACTACCTACCCAGGCTCAAACTATTCCATCTAAACTGATTGGGAAATTAGTAGAAAAGCTAGGTACATTTTTAAGAAAAATTTGCAGCTCCACTACCACTATGGACCAGGAATCATTCCTACCTTACAGAGGTCCATGCATCTGAAGGTGCAGGCAGTCAGCTCCTAAGGGTTTCCTTCTTCTTCCTCTTCCTCCTCCTGCACTGCCTGCTCCACACACTCAGCTGCCCAGGGAAACGCTGCTGCCTTTGTGCCTGCAGGATCTTGTCCAGCACCACACCAAGGCTCTGCTGCGCTGCCACAACTGCATTTTCCTCAGAGCCACAGAGCACTGGCAATTGACACCTCCAGCAGCTGAGGGACACATTCTTCTGAGACTGCCTCACTGCTGCTGTGGGCTGGACTCACGACTTTGCTTTCAGGCTTTCCCTGCCCATCTGCATCCTCAGACAGCAGGCTCTTGGTCTCATAGCTGTGGCTCTGAGGGAGCAGGGACACCTGGCCAAAGGCCTTCCTTCAATTACAGTCTGGCAGCTCTCACCAACGCTCGGGCAGACCTGAAGAAGGCTCTTGAATAAATATCCCAAGGCTGGACATCTTCCTCCTGCTGCTCCAAAACTCCTGATGCCAGAGGCTTCCCTGAAGATTGCAGCACCACCTTTTCTTCGCCACCTGCCTGCTCCAGCACAACACAAAGGCTCTTCTCCTGGGGCACCGCCACAGCATCCTCAAAGCCGTGGACAGGCAAGTGACAGCTCCAGGAAATTGCCCCTGCCTTTGTGGCTGCAGGAAGCACCCCTGAAACCGGCTTTGGACTCCGGGTTTGCCTTCTCAATACACTGGGCCAATTGGCATGCTCAGGCATCAGGAGATTCTGCACAAAATTATGGGCAAAGAAAAGAAAGAGAATTTGGAATTAGATGACAAAGAAAGCTTGTTCTCCCAGGCAAGGCAAGAGCGATGTAACAAAGCGTCTCCAATGCAGTAAGCACCAGTATTAAGGGCATTTGCAGAAGAAATTCTTCTACAAGCACTTGGCCTAGCAATAAAAGGCACCTGGTGCATCTAGGGAATGGATTGTCTAGACTACTGGTTAGAAAACCCCAGGAACCTTTATCCTACTACCTACCCAGGCTCAAACTATTCCATCTAAACTGATTGGGAAATTAGTAGAAAAGCTAGGTACATTTTTAAGAAAAATTTGCAGCTCCACTACCACTATGGACCAGGAATCATTCCTACCTTACAGAGGTCCACGCACCTGAAGGTGCAGGCAGTCAGCTCCTAAGGGTTTCCTTCTTCTTCCTCTTCCTGCTCCTGCACTGCCTGCTCCACACACTCAGCTGCCCAGGGAAACGCTGCTGCCTTTGTGCCTGCAGGATCTTGTCCAGCACCACACCAAGGCTCTGCTGCGCTGCCACAACTGCATTTTCCTCAGAGCCACAGAGCACTGGCAATTGGCACCTCCAGCAGCTGAGGGACACATTCTTCTGAGACTGCCTCACTGCTGCTGTGGGCTGGACTCACGACTTTGCTTTCAGGCTTTCCCTGCCCATCTGCATCCTCAGACAGCAGGCTCTTGGTCTCATAGCTGTGGCTCTGAGGGAGCAGGGACGCCTGGCCAAAGGCCTTCCTTCAATTACAGTCTGGCAGCTCTCACCAACGCTCGGGCAGACCTGAAGAAGGCTCTTGAAGAAATATCCCAAGGCTGGACATCTTCCTCCTGCTGCTCCAACACTCCTGATGCCAGAGGCTTCCCTGAAGATTGCAGCACCACCTTTTCTTCGCCACCTGCCTGCTCCAGCACAACACAAAGGCTCTTCTCCTGGGGCACCGCCACAGCATCCTCAAAGCCGTGGACAGGCAAGTGACAGCTCCAGGAAATTGCCCCTGCCTTTGTGGCTGCAGGAAGCACCCCTGAAACCGGCTTTGGACTCCGGGTTTGCCTTCTCAATACACTGGGCCAATTGGCATGCTCAGGCATCAGGAGATTCTGCACAAAATTATGGGCAAAGAAAAGAAAGAGAATTTGGAATTAGATGACAAAGAAAGCTTGTTCTCCCAGGCAAGGCAAGAGCGATGTAACAAAGCCTCTCCAATGCAGTAAGCACCAGTATTAAGGGCATTTGCAGAAGAAATTCTTCTACAAGCACTTTTCCTAGCAATAAAAGGTACCTGAGGCAACTAGGGAATGGATTGTCTAGACTACTGGTTAGAAAACCCCAGGAACCTTTATCCTACTACCTACCCAGGCTCAAACTATTCCATCTAAACTGATTGGGAAATTAGTAGAAAAGCTAGGTACATTTTTAAGAAAAATTTGCAGCTCCACTACCACTATGGACCAGGAATCATTCCTACCTTACAGAGGTCCACGCATCTGAAGGTGCAGGCAGTCAGCTCCTAAGGGTTTCCTTCTTCTTCCTCTTCCTCCTCCTGCACTGCCTGCTCCACACACTCAGCTGCCCAGGGAAACGCTGCTGCCTTTGTGCCTGCAGGATCTTGTCCAGCACCACACCAAGGCTCTGCTGCGCTGCCACAACTGCATTTTCCTCAGAGCCACAGAGCACTGGCAATTGACACCTCCAGCAGCTGAGGGACACATTCTTCTGAGACTGCCTCACTGCTGCTGTGGGCTGGACTCACGACTTTGCTTTCAGGCTTTCCCTGCCCATCTGCATCCTCAGACAGCAGGCTCTTGGTCTCATAGCTGTGGCTCTGAGGGAGCAGGGACACCTGGCCAAAGGCCTTCCTTCAATTACAGTCTGGCAGCTCTCACCAACGCTCGGGCAGACCTGAAGAAGGCTCTTGAAGAAATATCCCAAGGCTGGACATCTTCCTCCTGCTGCTCCAAAACTCCTGATGCCAGAGGCTTCCCTGAAGATTGCAGCACCACCTTTTCTTCGCCACCTGCCTGCTCCAGCACAACACAAAGGCTCTTCTCCTGGGGCACCGCCACAGCATCCTCAAAGCCGTGGACAGGCAAGTGACAGCTCCAGGAAATTGCCCCTGCCTTTGTGGCTGCAGGAAGCACCCCTGAAACCGGCTTTGGACTCCGGGTTTGCCTTCTCAATACACTGGGCCAATTGGCATGCTCAGGCATCAGGAGATTCTGCACAAAATTATGGGCAAAGAAAAGAAAGAGAATTTGGAATTAGATGACAAAGAAAGCTTGTTCTCCCAGGCAAGGCAAGAGCGATGTAACAAAGCGTCTCCAATGCAGTAAGCACCAGTATTAAGGGCATTTGCAGAAGAAATTCTTCTACAAGCACTTTTCCTAGCAATAAAAGGTACCTGAGGCAACTAGGGAATGGATTGTCTAGACTACTGGTTAGAAAACCCCAGGAACCTTTATCCTACTACCTACCCAGGCTCAAACTATTCCATCTAAACTGATTGGGAAATTAGTAGAAAAGCTAGGTACATTTTTAAGAAAAATTTGCAGCTCCACTACCACTATGGACCAGGAATCATTCCTACCTTACAGAGGTCCACGCATCTGAAGGTGCAGGCAGTCAGCTCCTAAGGGTTTCCTCCTTCTTCCTCTTCCTGCTCCTGCACTGCCTGCTCCACACACTCAGCTGCCCAGGGAAACGCTGCTGCCTTTGTGCCTGCAGGATCTTGTCCAGCACCACACCAAGGCTCTGCTGCGCTGCCACAACTGCATTTTCCTCAGAGCCACAGAGCACTGGCAATTGGCACCTCCAGCAGCTGAGGGACACATTCTTCTGAGACTGCCTCACTGCTGCTGTGGGCTGGACTCACGGCTTTGCTTTCAGGCTTTCCCTGCCCATCTGCATCCTCAGACAGCAGGCTCTTGGTCTCATAGCTGTGGCTCTGAGGGAGCAGGGACGCCTGGCCAAAGGCCTTCCTTCAATTACAGTCTGGCAGCTCTCACCAACGCTCGGGCAGACCTGAAGAAGGCTCTTGAAGAAATATCCCAAGGCTGGACATCTTCCTCCTGCTGCTCCAAAACTCCTGATGCCAGAGGCTTCCCTGAAGATTGCAGCACCACCTTTTCTTCGCCACCTGCCTGCTCCAGCACAACACAAAGGCTCTTCTCCTGGGGCACCGCCACAGCATCCTCAAAGCCATGGACAGGCAAGTGACAGCTCCAGGAAATTGCCCCTGCCTTTGTGGCTGCAGGAAGCACCCCTGAAACCGGCTTTGGACTCCGGGTTTGCCTTCTCAATACACTGGGCCAATTGGCATGCTCAGGCATCAGGAGATTCTGCACAAAATTATGGGCAAAGAAAAGAAAGAGAATTTGGAATTAGATGACAAAGAAAGCTTGTTCTCCCAGGCAAGGCAAGAGCGATGTAACAAAGCCTCTCCAATGCAGTAAGCACCAGTATTAAGGGCATTTGCAGAAGAAATTCTTCTACAAGCACTTGGCCTAGCAATAAAAGGCACCTGGTGCAACTAGGGAATGGATTGTCTAGACTACTGGTTAGAAAACCCCAGGAACCTTTATCCTACTACCTACCCAGGCTCAAACTATTCCATCTAAACTGATTGGGAAATTAGTAGAAAAGCTAGGTACATTTTTAAGAAAAATTTGCAGCTCCACTACCACTATGGACCAGGAATCATTCCTACCTTACAGAGGTCCACGCATCTGAAGGTGCAGGCAGTCAGCTCCTAAGGGTTTCCTTCTTCTTCCTCTTCCTCCTCCTGCACTGCCTGCTCCACACACTCAGCTGCCCAGGGAAACGCTGCTGCCTTTGTGCCTGCAGGATCTTGTCCAGCACCACACCAAGGCTCTGCTGCGCTGCCACAACTGCATTTTCCTCAGAGCCACAGAGCACTGGCAATTGACACCTCCAGCAGCTGAGGGACACATTCTTCTGAGACTGCCTCACTGCTGCTGTGGGCTGGACTCACGACTTTGCTTTCAGGCTTTCCCTGCCCATCTGCATCCTCAGACAGCAGGCTCTTGGTCTCATAGCTGTGGCTCTGAGGGAGCAGGGACACCTGGCCAAAGGCCTTCCTTCAATTACAGTCTGGCAGCTCTCACCAACGCTCGGGCAGACCTGAAGAAGGCTCTTGAATAAATATCCCAAGGCTGGACATCTTCCTCCTGCTGCTCCAAAACTCCTGATGCCAGAGGCTTCCCTGAAGATTGCAGCACCACCTTTTCTTCGCCACCTGCCTGCTCCAGCACAACACAAAGGCTCTTCTCCTGGGGCACCGCCACAGCATCCTCAAAGCCGTGGACAGGCAAGTGACAGCTCCAGGAAATTGCCCCTGCCTTTGTGGCTGCAGGAAGCACCCCTGAAACCGGCTTTGGACTCCGGGTTTGCCTTCTCAATACACTGGGCCAATTGGCATGCTCAGGCATCAGGAGATTCTGCACAAAATTATGGGCAAAGAAAAGAAAGAGAATTTGGAATTAGATGACAAAGAAAGCTTGTTCTCCCAGGCAAGGCAAGAGCGATGTAACAAAGCCTCTCCAATGCAGTAAGCACCAGTATTAAGGGCATTTGCAGAAGAAATTCTTCTACAAGCACTTGGCCTAGCAATAAAAGGCACCTGGTGCATCTAGGGAATGGATTGTCTAGACTACTGGTTAGAAAACCCCAGGAACCTTTATCCTACTACCTACCCAGGCTCAAACTATTCCATCTAAACTGATTGGGAAATTAGTAGAAAAGCTAGGTACATTTTTAAGAAAAATTTGCAGCTCCACTACCACTATGGACCAGGAATCATTCCTACCTTACAGAGGTCCACGCACCTGAAGGTGCAGGCAGTCAGCTCCTAAGGGTTTCCTTCTTCTTCCTCTTCCTCCTCCTGCACTGCCTGCTCCACACACTCAGCTGCCCAGGGAAACGCTGCTGCCTTTGTGCCTGCAGGATCTTGTCCAGCACCACACCAAGGCTCTGCTGCGCTGCCACAACTGCATTTTCCTCAGAGCCACAGAGCACTGGCAATTGGCACCTCCAGCAGCTGAGGGACACATTCTTCTGAGACTGCCTCACTGCTGCTGTGGGCTGGACTCACGACTTTGCTTTCAGGCTTTCCCTGCCCATCTGCATCCTCAGACAGCAGGCTCTTGGTCTCATAGCTGTGGCTCTGAGGGAGCAGGGACGCCTGGCCAAAGGCCTTCCTTCAATTACAGTCTGGCAGCTCTCACCAACGCTCGGGCAGACCTGAAGAAGGCTCTTGAAGAAATATCCCAAGGCTGGACATCTTCCTCCTGCTGCTCCAAAACTCCTGATGCCAGAGGCTTCCCTGAAGATTGCAGCACCACCTTTTCTTCGCCACCTGCCTGCTCCAGCACAACACAAAGGCTCTTCTCCTGGGGCACCGCCACAGCATCCTCAAAGCCGTGGACAGGCAAGTGACAGCTCCAGGAAATTGCCCCTGCCTTTGTGGCTGCAGGAAGCACCCCTGAAACCGGCTTTGGACTCCGGGTTTGCCTTCTCAATACACTGGGCCAATTGGCATGCTCAGGCATCAGGAGATTCTGCACAAAATTATGGGCAAAGAAAAGAAAGAGAATTTGGAATTAGATGACAAAGAAAGCTTGTTCTCCCAGGCAAGGCAAGAGCGATGTAACAAAGCCTCTCCAATGCAGTAAGCACCAGTATTAAGGGCATTTGCAGAAGAAATTCTTCTACAAGCACTTGGCCTAGCAATAAAAGGCACCTGGTGCAACTAGGGAATGGATTGTCTAGACTACTGGTTAGAAAACCCCAGGAACCTTTATCCTACTACCTACCCAGGCTCAAACTATTCCATCTAAACTGATTGGGAAATTAGTAGAAAAGCTAGGTACATTTTTAAGAAAAATTTGCAGCTCCACTACCACTATGGACCAGGAATCATTCCTACCTTACAGAGGTCCACGCATCTGAAGGTGCAGGCAGTCAGCTCCTAAGGGTTTCCTTCTTCTTCCTCTTCCTCCTCCTGCACTGCCTGCTCCACACACTCAGCTGCCCAGGGAAACGCTGCTGCCTTTGTGCCTGCAGGATCTTGTCCAGCACCACACCAAGGCTCTGCTGCGCTGCCACAACTGCATTTTCCTCAGAGCCACAGAGCACTGGCAATTGGCACCTCCAGCAGCTGAGGGACACATTCTTCTGAGACTGCCTCACTGCTGCTGTGGGCTGGACTCACGACTTTGCTTTCAGGCTTTCCCTGCCCATCTGCATCCTCAGACAGCAGGCTCTTGGTCTCATAGCTGTGGCTCTGAGGGAGCAGGGACGCCTGGCCAAAGGCCTTCCTTCAATTACAGTCTGGCAGCTCTCACCAACGCTCGGGCAGACCTGAAGAAGGCTCTTGAAGAAATATCCCAAGGCTGGACATCTTCCTCCTGCTGCTCCAAAACTCCTGATGCCAGAGGCTTCCCTGAAGATTGCAGCACCACCTTTTCTTCGCCACCTGCCTGCTCCAGCACAACACAAAGGCTCTTCTCCTGGGGCACCGCCACAGCATCCTCAAAGCCGTGGACAGGCAAGTGACAGCTCCAGGAAATTGCCCCTGCCTTTGTGGCTGCAGGAAGCACCCCTGAAACCGGCTTTGGACTCCGGGTTTGCCTTCTCAATACACTGGGCCAATTGGCATGCTCAGGCATCAGGAGATTCTGCACAAAATTATGGGCAAAGAAAAGAAAGAGAATTTGGAATTAGATGACAAAGAAAGCTTGTTCTCCCAGGCAAGGCAAGAGCGATGTAACAAAGCCTCTCCAATGCAGTAAGCACCAGTATTAAGGGCATTTGCAGAAGAAATTCTTCTACAAGCACTTGGCCTAGCAATAAAAGGCACCTGGTGCATCTAGGGAATGGATTGTCTAGACTACTGGTTAGAAAACCCCAGGAACCTTTATCCTACTACCTACCCAGGCTCAAACTATTCCATCTAAACTGATTGGGAAATTAGTAGAAAAGCTAGGTACATTTTTAAGAAAAATTTGCAGCTCCACTACCACTATGGACCAGGAATCATTCCTACCTTACAGAGGTCCACGCATCTGAAGGTGCAGGCAGTCAGCTCCTAAGGGTTTCCTCCTTCTTCCTCTTCCTGCTCCTGCACTGCCTGCTCCACACACTCAGCTGCCCAGGGAAACGCTGCTGCCTTTGTGCCTGCAGGATCTTGTCCAGCACCACACCAAGGCTCTGCTGCGCTGCCACAACTGCATTTTCCTCAGAGCCACAGAGCACTGGCAATTGGCACCTCCAGCAGCTGAGGGACACATTCTTCTGAGACTGCCTCACTGCTGCTGTGGGCTGGACTCACGACTTTGCTTTCAGGCTTTCCCTGCCCATCTGCATCCTCAGACAGCAGGCTCTTGGTCTCATAGCTGTGGCTCTGAGGGAGCAGGGACGCCTGGCCAAAGGCCTTCCTTCAATTACAGTCTGGCAGCTCTCACCAACGCTCGGGCAGACCTGAAGAAGGCTCTTGAAGAAATATCCCAAGGCTGGACATCTTCCTCCTGCTGCTCCAAAACTCCTGATGCCAGAGGCTTCCCTGAAGATTGCAGCACCACCTTTTCTTCGCCACCTGCCTGCTCCAGCACAACACAAAGGCTCTTCTCCTGGGGCACCGCCACAGCATCCTCAAAGCCGTGGACAGGCAAGTGACAGCTCCAGGAAATTGCCCCTGCCTTTGTGGCTGCAGGAAGCACCCCTGAAACCGGCTTTGGACTCCGGGTTTGCCTTCTCAATACACTGGGCCAATTGGCATGCTCAGGCATCAGGAGATTCTGCACAAAATTATGGGCAAAGAAAAGAAAGAGAATTTGGAATTAGATGACAAAGAAAGCTTGTTCTCCCAGGCAAGGCAAGAGCGATGTAACAAAGCCTCTCCAATGCAGTAAGCACCAGTATTAAGGGCATTTGCAGAAGAAATTCTTCTACAAGCACTTTTCCTAGCAATAAAAGGTACCTGAGGCAACTAGGGAATGGATTGTCTAGACTACTGGTTAGAAAACCCCAGGAACCTTTATCCTACTACCTACCCAGGCTCAAACTATTCCATCTAAACTGATTGGGAAATTAGTAGAAAAGCTAGGTACATTTTTAAGAAAAATTTGCAGCTCCACTACCACTATGGACCAGGAATCATTCCTACCTTACAGAGGTCCACGCACCTGAAGGTGCAGGCAGTCAGCTCCTAAGGGTTTCCTTCTTCTTCCTCTTCCTGCTCCTGCACTGCCTGCTCCACACACTCAGCTGCCCAGGGAAACGCTGCTGCCTTTGTGCCTGCAGGATCTTGTCCAGCACCACACCAAGGCTCTGCTGCGCTGCCACAACTGCATTTTCCTCAGAGCCACAGAGCACTGGCAATTGGCACCTCCAGCAGCTGAGGGACACATTCTTCTGAGACTGCCTCACTGCTGCTGTGGGCTGGACTCACGACTTTGCTTTCAGGCTTTCCCTGCCCATCTGCATCCTCAGACAGCAGGCTCTTGGTCTCATAGCTGTGGCTCTGAGGGAGCAGGGACACCTGGCCAAAGGCCTTCCTTCAATTACAGTCTGGCAGCTCTCACCAACGCTCGGGCAGACCTGAAGAAGGCTCTTGAAGAAATATCCCAAGGCTGGACATCTTCCTCCTGCTGCTCCAAAACTCCTGATGCCAGAGGCTTCCCTGAAGATTGCAGCACCACCTTTTCTTCGCCACCTGCCAGCTCCAGCACAACACAAAGGCTCTTCTCCTGGGGCACCGCCACAGCATCCTCAAAGCCGTGGACAGGCAAGTGACAGCTCCAGGAAATTGCCCCTGCCTTTGTGGCTGCAGGAAGCACCCCTGAAACCGGCTTTGGACTCCGGGTTTGCCTTCTCAATACACTGGGCCAATTGGCATGCTCAGGCATCAGGAGATTCTGCACAAAATTATGGGCAAAGAAAAGAAAGAGAATTTGGAATTAGATGACAAAGAAAGCTTGTTCTCCCAGGCAAGGCAAGAGCGATGTAACAAAGCCTCTCCAATGCAGTAAGCACCAGTATTAAGGGCATTTGCAGAAGAAATTCTTCTACAAGCACTTTTCCTAGCAATAAAAGGTACCTGAGGCAACTAGGGAATGGATTGTCTAGACTACTGGTTAGAAAACCCCAGGAACCTTTATCCTACTACCTACCCAGGCTCAAACTATTCCATCTAAACTGATTGGGAAATTAGTAGAAAAGCTAGGTACATTTTTAAGAAAAATTTGCAGCTCCACTACCACTATGGACCAGGAATCATTCCTACCTTACAGAGGTCCACGCATCTGAAGGTGCAGGCAGTCAGCTCCTAAGGGTTTCCTTCTTCTTCCTCTTCCTCCTCCTGCACTGCCTGCTCCACACACTCAGCTGCCCAGGGAAACGCTGCTGCCTTTGTGCCTGCAGGATCTTGTCCAGCACCACACCAAGGCTCTGCTGCGCTGCCACAACTGCATTTTCCTCAGAGCCACAGAGCACTGGCAATTGACACCTCCAGCAGCTGAGGGACACATTCTTCTGAGACTGCCTCACTGCTGCTGTGGGCTGGACTCACGACTTTGCTTTCAGGCTTTCCCTGCCCATCTGCATCCTCAGACAGCAGGCTCTTGGTCTCATAGCTGTGGCTCTGAGGGAGCAGGGACGCCTGGCCAAAGGCCTTCCTTCAATTACAGTCTGGCAGCTCTCACCAACGCTCGGGCAGACCTGAAGAAGGCTCTTGAAGAAATATCCCAAGGCTGGACATCTTCCTCCTGCTGCTCCAAAACTCCTGATGCCAGAGGCTTCCCTGAAGATTGCAGCACCACCTTTTCTTCGCCACCTGCCTGCTCCAGCACAACACAAAGGCTCTTCTCCTGGGGCACCGCCACAGCATCCTCAAAGCCGTGGACAGGCAAGTGACAGCTCCAGGAAATTGCCCCTGCCTTTGTGGCTGCAGGAAGCACCCCTGAAACCGGCTTTGGACTCCGGGTTTGCCTTCTCAATACACTGGGCCAATTGGCATGCTCAGGCATCAGGAGATTCTGCACAAAATTATGGGCAAAGAAAAGAAAGAGAATTTGGAATTAGATGACAAAGAAAGCTTGTTCTCCCAGGCAAGGCAAGAGCGATGTAACAAAGCCTCTCCAATGCAGTAAGCACCAGTATTAAGGGCATTTGCAGAAGAAATTCTTCTACAAGCACTTGGCCTAGCAATAAAAGGCACCTGGTGCATCTAGGGAATGGATTGTCTAGACTACTGGTTAGAAAACCCCAGGAACCTTTATCCTACTACCTACCCAGGCTCAAACTATTCCATCTAAACTGATTGGGAAATTAGTAGAAAAGCTAGGTACATTTTTAAGAAAAATTTGCAGCTCCACTACCACTATGGACCAGGAATCATTCCTACCTTACAGAGGTCCACGCATCTGAAGGTGCAGGCAGTCAGCTCCTAAGGGTTTCCTCCTTCTTCCTCTTCCTGCTCCTGCACTGCCTGCTCCACACACTCAGCTGCCCAGGGAAACGCTGCTGCCTTTGTGCCTGCAGGATCTTGTCCAGCACCACACCAAGGCTCTGCTGCGCTGCCACAACTGCATTTTCCTCAGAGCCACAGAGCACTGGCAATTGGCACCTCCAGCAGCTGAGGGACACATTCTTCTGAGACTGCCTCACTGCTGCTGTGGGCTGGACTCACGACTTTGCTTTCAGGCTTTCCCTGCCCATCTGCATCCTCAGACAGCAGGCTCTTGGTCTCATAGCTGTGGCTCTGAGGGAGCAGGGACGCCTGGCCAAAGGCCTTCCTTCAATTACAGTCTGGCAGCTCTCACCAACGCTCGGGCAGACCTGAAGAAGGCTCTTGAAGAAATATCCCAAGGCTGGACATCTTCCTCCTGCTGCTCCAAAACTCCTGATGCCAGAGGCTTCCCTGAAGATTGCAGCACCACCTTTTCTTCGCCACCTGCCTGCTCCAGCACAACACAAAGGCTCTTCTCCTGGGGCACCGCCACAGCATCCTCAAAGCCGTGGACAGGCAAGTGACAGCTCCAGGAAATTGCCCCTGCCTTTGTGGCTGCAGGAAGCACCCCTGAAACCGGCTTTGGACTCCGGGTTTGCCTTCTCAATACACTGGGCCAATTGGCATGCTCAGGCATCAGGAGATTCTGCACAAAATTATGGGCAAAGAAAAGAAAGAGAATTTGGAATTAGATGACAAAGAAAGCTTGTTCTCCCAGGCAAGGCAAGAGCGATGTAACAAAGCCTCTCCAATGCAGTAAGCACCAGTATTAAGGGCATTTGCAGAAGAAATTCTTCTACAAGCACTTTTCCTAGCAATAAAAGGTACCTGAGGCAACTAGGGAATGGATTGTCTAGACTACTGGTTAGAAAACCCCAGGAACCTTTATCCTACTACCTACCCAGGCTCAAACTATTCCATCTAAACTGATTGGGAAATTAGTAGAAAAGCTAGGTACATTTTTAAGAAAAATTTGCAGCTCCACTACCACTATGGACCAGGAATCATTCCTACCTTACAGAGGTCCACGCACCTGAAGGTGCAGGCAGTCAGCTCCTAAGGGTTTCCTTCTTCTTCCTCTTCCTGCTCCTGCACTGCCTGCTCCACACACTCAGCTGCCCAGGGAAACGCTGCTGCCTTTGTGCCTGCAGGATCTTGTCCAGCACCACACCAAGGCTCTGCTGCGCTGCCACAACTGCATTTTCCTCAGAGCCACAGAGCACTGGCAATTGGCACCTCCAGCAGCTGAGGGACACATTCTTCTGAGACTGCCTCACTGCTGCTGTGGGCTGGACTCACGACTTTGCTTTCAGGCTTTCCCTGCCCATCTGCATCCTCAGACAGCAGGCTCTTGGTCTCATAGCTGTGGCTCTGAGGGAGCAGGGACACCTGGCCAAAGGCCTTCCTTCAATTACAGTCTGGCAGCTCTCACCAACGCTCGGGCAGACCTGAAGAAGGCTCTTGAAGAAATATCCCAAGGCTGGACATCTTCCTCCTGCTGCTCCAAAACTCCTGATGCCAGAGGCTTCCCTGAAGATTGCAGCACCACCTTTTCTTCGCCACCTGCCAGCTCCAGCACAACACAAAGGCTCTTCTCCTGGGGCACCGCCACAGCATCCTCAAAGCCGTGGACAGGCAAGTGACAGCTCCAGGAAATTGCCCCTGCCTTTGTGGCTGCAGGAAGCACCCCTGAAACCGGCTTTGGACTCCGGGTTTGCCTTCTCAATACACTGGGCCAATTGGCATGCTCAGGCATCAGGAGATTCTGCACAAAATTATGGGCAAAGAAAAGAAAGAGAATTTGGAATTAGATGACAAAGAAAGCTTGTTCTCCCAGGCAAGGCAAGAGCGATGTAACAAAGCCTCTCCAATGCAGTAAGCACCAGTATTAAGGGCATTTGCAGAAGAAATTCTTCTACAAGCACTTTTCCTAGCAATAAAAGGTACCTGAGGCAACTAGGGAATGGATTGTCTAGACTACTGGTTAGAAAACCCCAGGAACCTTTATCCTACTACCTACCCAGGCTCAAACTATTCCATCTAAACTGATTGGGAAATTAGTAGAAAAGCTAGGTACATTTTTAAGAAAAATTTGCAGCTCCACTACCACTATGGACCAGGAATCATTCCTACCTTACAGAGGTCCACGCATCTGAAGGTGCAGGCAGTCAGCTCCTAAGGGTTTCCTTCTTCTTCCTCTTCCTCCTCCTGCACTGCCTGCTCCACACACTCAGCTGCCCAGGGAAACGCTGCTGCCTTTGTGCCTGCAGGATCTTGTCCAGCACCACACCAAGGCTCTGCTGCGCTGCCACAACTGCATTTTCCTCAGAGCCACAGAGCACTGGCAATTGACACCTCCAGCAGCTGAGGGACACATTCTTCTGAGACTGCCTCACTGCTGCTGTGGGCTGGACTCACGACTTTGCTTTCAGGCTTTCCCTGCCCATCTGCATCCTCAGACAGCAGGCTCTTGGTCTCATAGCTGTGGCTCTGAGGGAGCAGGGACACCTGGCCAAAGGCCTTCCTTCAATTACAGTCTGGCAGCTCTCACCAACGCTCGGGCAGACCTGAAGAAGGCTCTTGAATAAATATCCCAAGGCTGGACATCTTCCTCCTGCTGCTCCAAAACTCCTGATGCCAGAGGCTTCCCTGAAGATTGCAGCACCACCTTTTCTTCGCCACCTGCCTGCTCCAGCACAACACAAAGGCTCTTCTCCTGGGGCACCGCCACAGCATCCTCAAAGCCGTGGACAGGCAAGTGACAGCTCCAGGAAATTGCCCCTGCCTTTGTGGCTGCAGGAAGCACCCCTGAAACCGGCTTTGGACTCCGGGTTTGCCTTCTCAATACACTGGGCCAATTGGCATGCTCAGGCATCAGGAGATTCTGCACAAAATTATGGGCAAAGAAAAGAAAGAGAATTTGGAATTAGATGACAAAGAAAGCTTGTTCTCCCAGGCAAGGCAAGAGCGATGTAACAAAGCCTCTCCAATGCAGTAAGCACCAGTATTAAGGGCATTTGCAGAAGAAATTCTTCTACAAGCACTTGTCCTAGCAATAAAAGGCACCTGGTGCATCTAGGGAATGGATTGTCTAGACTACTGGTTAGAAAACCCCAGGAACCTTTATCCTACTACCTACCCAGGCTCAAACTATTCCATCTAAACTGATTGGGAAATTAGTAGAAAAGCTAGGTACATTTTTAAGAAAAATTTGCAGCTCCACTACCACTATGGACCAGGAATCATTCCTACCTTACAGAGGTCCACGCACCTGAAGGTGCAGGCAGTCAGCTCCTAAGGGTTTCCTTCTTCTTCCTCTTCCTCCTCCTGCACTGCCTGCTCCACACACTCAGCTGCCCAGGGAAACGCTGCTGCCTTTGTGCCTGCAGGATCTTGTCCAGCACCACACCAAGGCTCTGCTGCGCTGCCACAACTGCATTTTCCTCAGAGCCACAGAGCACTGGCAATTGGCACCTCCAGCAGCTGAGGGACACATTCTTCTGAGACTGCCTCACTGCTGCTGTGGGCTGGACTCACGGCTTTGCTTTCAGGCTTTCCCTGCCCATCTGCATCCTCAGACAGCAGGCTCTTGGTCTCATAGCTGTGGCTCTGAGGGAGCAGGGACGCCTGGCCAAAGGCCTTCCTTCAATTACAGTCTGGCAGCTCTCACCAACGCTCGGGCAGACCTGAAGAAGGCTCTTGAAGAAATATCCCAAGGCTGGACATCTTCCTCCTGCTGCTCCAAAACTCCTGATGCCAGAGGCTTCCCTGAAGATTGCAGCACCACCTTTTCTTCGCCACCTGCCTGCTCCAGCACAACACAAAGGCTCTTCTCCTGGGGCACCGCCACAGCATCCTCAAAGCCGTGGACAGGCAAGTGACAGCTCCAGGAAATTGCCCCTGCCTTTGTGGCTGCAGGAAGCACCCCTGAAACCGGCTTTGGACTCCGGGTTTGCCTTCTCAATACACTGGGCCAATTGGCATGCTCAGGCATCAGGAGATTCTGCACAAAATTATGGGCAAAGAAAAGAAAGAGAATTTGGAATTAGATGACAAAGAAAGCTTGTTCTCCCAGGCAAGGCAAGAGCGATGTAACAAAGCCTCTCCAATGCAGTAAGCACCAGTATTAAGGGCATTTGCAGAAGAAATTCTTCTACAAGCACTTGGCCTAGCAATAAAAGGCACCTGGTGCAACTAGGGAATGGATTGTCTAGACTACTGGTTAGAAAACCCCAGGAACCTTTATCCTACTACCTACCCAGGCTCAAACTATTCCATCTAAACTGATTGGGAAATTAGTAGAAAAGCTAGGTACATTTTTAAGAAAAATTTGCAGCTCCACTACCACTATGGACCAGGAATCATTCCTACCTTACAGAGGTCCACGCATCTGAAGGTGCAGGCAGTCAGCTCCTAAGGGTTTCCTTCTTCTTCCTCTTCCTCCTCCTGCACTGCCTGCTCCACACACTCAGCTGCCCAGGGAAACGCTGCTGCCTTTGTGCCTGCAGGATCTTGTCCAGCACCACACCAAGGCTCTGCTGCGCTGCCACAACTGCATTTTCCTCAGAGCCACAGAGCACTGGCAATTGGCACCTCCAGCAGCTGAGGGACACATTCTTCTGAGACTGCCTCACTGCTGCTGTGGGCTGGACTCACGACTTTGCTTTCAGGCTTTCCCTGCCCATCTGCATCCTCAGACAGCAGGCTCTTGGTCTCATAGCTGTGGCTCTGAGGGAGCAGGGACGCCTGGCCAAAGGCCTTCCTTCAATTACAGTCTGGCAGCTCTCACCAACGCTCGGGCAGACCTGAAGAAGGCTCTTGAAGAAATATCCCAAGGCTGGACATCTTCCTCCTGCTGCTCCAAAACTCCTGATGCCAGAGGCTTCCCTGAAGATTGCAGCACCACCTTTTCTTCGCCACCTGCCTGCTCCAGCACAACACAAAGGCTCTTCTCCTGGGGCACCGCCACAGCATCCTCAAAGCCGTGGACAGGCAAGTGACAGCTCCAGGAAATTGCCCCTGCCTTTGTGGCTGCAGGAAGCACCCCTGAAACCGGCTTTGGACTCCGGGTTTGCCTTCTCAATACACTGGGCCAATTGGCATGCTCAGGCATCAGGAGATTCTGCACAAAATTATGGGCAAAGAAAAGAAAGAGAATTTGGAATTAGATGACAAAGAAAGCTTGTTCTCCCAGGCAAGGCAAGAGCGATGTAACAAAGCCTCTCCAATGCAGTAAGCACCAGTATTAAGGGCATTTGCAGAAGAAATTCTTCTACAAGCACTTGGCCTAGCAATAAAAGGCACCTGGTGCATCTAGGGAATGGATTGTCTAGACTACTGGTTAGAAAACCCCAGGAACCTTTATCCTACTACCTACCCAGGCTCAAACTATTCCATCTAAACTGATTGGGAAATTAGTAGAAAAGCTAGGTACATTTTTAAGAAAAATTTGCAGCTCCACTACCACTATGGACCAGGAATCATTCCTACCTTACAGAGGTCCACGCACCTGAAGGTGCAGGCAGTCAGCTCCTAAGGGTTTCCTTCTTCTTCCTCTTCCTGCTCCTGCACTGCCTGCTCCACACACTCAGCTGCCCAGGGAAACGCTGCTGCCTTTGTGCCTGCAGGATCTTGTCCAGCACCACACCAAGGCTCTGCTGCGCTGCCACAACTGCATTTTCCTCAGAGCCACAGAGCACTGGCAATTGGCACCTCCAGCAGCTGAGGGACACATTCTTCTGAGACTGCCTCACTGCTGCTGTGGGCTGGACTCACGGCTTTGCTTTCAGGCTTTCCCTGCCCATCTGCATCCTCAGACAGCAGGCTCTTGGTCTCATAGCTGTGGCTCTGAGGGAGCAGGGACACCTGGCCAAAGGCCTTCCTTCAATTACAGTCTGGCAGCTCTCACCAACGCTCGGGCAGACCTGAAGAAGGCTCTTGAAGAAATATCCCAAGGCTGGACATCTTCCTCCTGCTGCTCCAAAACTCCTGATGCCAGAGGCTTCCCTGAAGATTGCAGCACCACCTTTTCTTCGCCACCTGCCTGCTCCAGCACAACACAAAGGCTCTTCTCCTGGGGCACCGCCACAGCATCCTCAAAGCCGTGGACAGGCAAGTGACAGCTCCAGGAAATTGCCCCTGCCTTTGTGGCTGCAGGAAGCACCCCTGAAACCGGCTTTGGACTCTGGGTTTGCCTTCTCAATACACTGGGCCAATTGGCATGCTCAGGCATCAGGAGATTCTGCACAAAATTATGGGCAAAGAAAAGAAAGAGAATTTGGAATTAGATGACAAAGAAAGCTTGTTCTCCCAGGCAAGGCAAGAGCGATGTAACAAAGCGTCTCCAATGCAGTAAGCACCAGTATTAAGGGCATTTGCAGAAGAAATTCTTCTACAAGCACTTGTCCTAGCAATAAAAGGTACCTGGGGCAACTAGGGAATGGATTGTCTAGACTACTGGTTAGAAAACCCCAGGAACCTTTATCCTACTACCTACCCAGGCTCAAACTATTCCATCTAAACTGATTGGGAAATTAGTAGAAAAGCTAGGTACATTTTTAAGAAAAATTTGCAGCTCCACTACCACTATGGACCAGGAATCATTCCTACCTTACAGAGGTCCACGCATCTGAAGGTGCAGGCAGTCAGCTCCTAAGGGTTTCCTTCTTCTTCCTCTTCCTCCTCCTGCACTGCCTGCTCCACACACTCAGCTGCCCAGGGAAACGCTGCTGCCTTTGTGCCTGCAGGATCTTGTCCAGCACCACACCAAGGCTCTGCTGCGCTGCCACAACTGCATTTTCCTCAAAGCCACAGAGCACTGGCAATTGGCACCTCCAGCAGCTGAGGGACACATTCTTCTGAGACTGCCTCACTGCTGCTGTGGGCTGGACTCACGGCTTTGCTTTCAGGCTTTCCCTGCCCATCTGCATCCTCAGACAGCAGGCTCTTGGTCTCATAGCTGTGGCTCTGAGGGAGCAGGGACGCCTGGCCAAAGGCCTTCCTTCAATTACAGTCTGGCAGCTCTCACCAACGCTCGGGCAGACCTGAAGAAGGCTCTTGAATAAATATCCCAAGGCTGGACATCTTCCTCCTGCTGCTCCAAAACTCCTGATGCCAGAGGCTTCCCTGAAGATTGCAGCACCACCTTTTCTTCGCCACCTGCCTGCTCCAGCACAACACAAAGGCTCTTCTCCTGGGGCACCGCCACAGCATCCTCAAAGCCGTGGACAGGCAAGTGACAGCTCCAGGAAATTGCCCCTGCCTTTGTGGCTGCAGGAAGCACCCCTGAAACCGGCTTTGGACTCCGGGTTTGCCTTCTCAATACACTGGGCCAATTGGCATGCTCAGGCATCAGGAGATTCTGCACAAAATTATGGGCAAAGAAAAGAAAGAGAATTTGGAATTAGATGACAAAGAAAGCTTGTTCTCCCAGGCAAGGCAAGAGCGATGTAACAAAGCGTCTCCAATGCAGTAAGCACCAGTATTAAGGGCATTTGCAGAAGAAATTCTTCTACAAGCACTTTTCCTAGCAATAAAAGGTACCTGGGGCAACTAGGGAATGGATTGTCTAGACTACTGGTTAGAAAACCCCAGGAACCTTTATCCTACTACCTACCCAGGCTCAAACTATTCCATCTAAACTGATTGGGAAATTAGTAGAAAAGCTAGGTACATTTTTAAGAAAAATTTGCAGCTCCACTACCACTATGGACCAGGAATCATTCCTACCTTACAGAGGTCCACGCACCTGAAGGTGCAGGCAGTCAGCTCCTAAGGGTTTCCTTCTTCTTCCTCTTCCTGCTCCTGCACTGCCTGCTCCACACACTCAGCTGCCCAGGGAAACGCTGCTGCCTTTGTGCCTGCAGGATCTTGTCCAGCACCACACCAAGGCTCTGCTGCGCTGCCACAACTGCATTTTCCTCAGAGCCACAGAGCACTGGCAATTGGCACCTCCAGCAGCTGAGGGACACATTCTTCTGAGACTGCCTCACTGCTGCTGTGGGCTGGACTCACGGCTTTGCTTTCAGGCTTTCCCTGCCCATCTGCATCCTCAGACAGCAGGCTCTTGGTCTCATAGCTGTGGCTCTGAGGGAGCAGGGACACCTGGCCAAAGGCCTTCCTTCAATTACAGTCTGGCAGCTCTCACCAACGCTCGGGCAGACCTGAAGAAGGCTCTTGAAGAAATATCCCAAGGCTGGACATCTTCCTCCTGCTGCTCCAAAACTCCTGATGCCAGAGGCTTCCCTGAAGATTGCAGCACCACCTTTTCTTCGCCACCTGCCTGCTCCAGCACAACACAAAGGCTCTTCTCCTGGGGCACCGCCACAGCATCCTCAAAGCCGTGGACAGGCAAGTGACAGCTCCAGGAAATTGCCCCTGCCTTTGTGGCTGCAGGAAGCACCCCTGAAACCGGCTTTGGACTCCGGGTTTGCCTTCTCAATACACTGGGCCAATTGGCATGCTCAGGCATCAGGAGATTCTGCACAAAATTATGGGCAAAGAAAAGAAAGAGAATTTGGAATTAGATGACAAAGAAAGCTTGTTCTCCCTGGCAGGGCAAGAGCGATGTAACAAAGCTTCTCCAATGCAGTAAGCACCAGTATTAAGGGCATTTGCAGAAGAAATTCTTCTACAAGCACTTGGCCTAGCAATAAAAGGCACCTGGTGCAACTAGGGAATGGATTGTCTAGACTACTGGTTAGAAAACCCCAGGAACCTTTATCCTACTACCTACCCAGGCTCAAACTATTCCATCTAAACTGATTGGGAAATTAGTAGAAAAGCTAGGTACATTTTTAAGAAAAATTTGCAGCTCCACTACCACTATGGACCAGGAATCATTCCTACCTTACAGAGGTCCACGCATCTGAAGGTGCAGGCAGTCAGCTCCTAAGGGTTTCCTTCTTCTTCCTCTTCCTCCTCCTGCACTGCCTGCTCCACACACTCAGCTGCCCAGGGAAACGCTGCTGCCTTTGTGCCTGCAGGATCTTGTCCAGCACCACACCAAGGCTCTGCTGCGCTGCCACAACTGCATTTTCCTCAGAGCCACAGAGCACTGGCAATTGGCACCTCCAGCAGCTGAGGGACACATTCTTCTGAGACTGCCTCACTGCTGCTGTGGGCTGGACTCACGACTTTGCTTTCAGGCTTTCCCTGCCCATCTGCATCCTCAGACAGCAGGCTCTTGGTCTCATAGCTGTGGCTCTGAGGGAGCAGGGACGCCTGGCCAAAGGCCTTCCTTCAATTACAGTCTGGCAGCTCTCACCAACGCTCGGGCAGACCTGAAGAAGGCTCTTGAAGAAATATCCCAAGGCTGGACATCTTCCTCCTGCTGCTCCAAAACTCCTGATGCCAGAGGCTTCCCTGAAGATTGCAGCACCACCTTTTCTTCGCCACCTGCCTGCTCCAGCACAACACAAAGGCTCTTCTCCTGGGGCACCGCCACAGCATCCTCAAAGCCGTGGACAGGCAAGTGACAGCTCCAGGAAATTGCCCCTGCCTTTGTGGCTGCAGGAAGCACCCCTGAAACCGGCTTTGGACTCTGGGTTTGCCTTCTCAATACACTGGGCCAATTGGCATGCTCAGGCATCAGGAGATTCTGCACAAAATTATGGGCAAAGAAAAGAAAGAGAATTTGGAATTAGATGACAAAGAAAGCTTGTTCTCCCAGGCAAGGCAAGAGCGATGTAACAAAGCGTCTCCAATGCAGTAAGCACCAGTATTAAGGGCATTTGCAGAAGAAATTCTTCTACAAGCACTTGTCCTAGCAATAAAAGGTACCTGGGGCAACTAGGGAATGGATTGTCTAGACTACTGGTTAGAAAACCCCAGGAACCTTTATCCTACTACCTACCCTGGCTCAAACTATTCCATCTAAACTGATTGGGAAATTAGTAGAAAAGCTAGGTACATTTTTAAGAAAAATTTGCAGCTCCACTACCACTATGGACCAGGAATCATTCCTACCTTACAGAGGTCCACGCACCTGAAGGTGCAGGCAGTCAGCTCCTAAGGGTTTCCTTCTTCTTCCTCTTCCTCCTCCTGCACTGCCTGCTCCACACACTCAGCTGCCCAGGGAAACGCTGCTGCCTTTGTGCCTGCAGGATCTTGTCCAGCACCACACCAAGGCTCTGCTGCGCTGCCACAACTGCATTTTCCTCAGAGCCACAGAGCACTGGCAATTGGCACCTCCAGCAGCTGAGGGACACATTCTTCTGAGACTGCCTCACTGCTGCTGTGGGCTGGACTCACGGCTTTGCTTTCAGGCTTTCCCTGCCCATCTGCATCCTCAGACAGCAGGCTCTTGGTCTCATAGCTGTGGCTCTGAGGGAGCAGGGACGCCTGGCCAAAGGCCTTCCTTCAATTACAGTCTGGCAGCTCTCACCAACGCTCGGGCAGACCTGAAGAAGGCTCTTGAAGAAATATCCCAAGGCTGGACATCTTCCTCCTGCTGCTCCAAAACTCCTGATGCCAGAGGCTTCCCTGAAGATTGCAGCACCACCTTTTCTTCGCCACCTGCCTGCTCCAGCACAACACAAAGGCTCTTCTCCTGGGGCACCGCCACAGCATCCTCAAAGCCGTGGACAGGCAAGTGACAGCTCCAGGAAATTGCCCCTGCCTTTGTGGCTGCAGGAAGCACCCCTGAAACTGGCTTTGGACTCCGGGTTTGCCTTCTCAATACACGGGGCCAATTGGCATGCTCAGGCATCAGGAGATTCTGCACAAAATTATGGGCAAAGAAAAGAAAGAGAATTTGGAATTAGATGACAAAGAAAGCTTGTTCTCCCAGGCAAGGCAAGAGCGATGTAACAAAGCGTCTCCAATGCAGTAAGCACCAGTATTAAGGGCATTTGCAGAAGAAATTCTTCTACAAGCACTTGGCCTAGCAATAAAAGGCACCTGGTGCATCTAGGGAATGGATTGTCTAGACTACTGGTTAGAAAACCCCAGGAACCTTTATCCTACTACCTACCCAGGCTCAAACTATTCCATCTAAACTGATTGGGAAATTAGTAGAAAAGCTAGGTACATTTTTAAGAAAAATTTGCAGCTCCACTACCACTATGGACCAGGAATCATTCCTACCTTACAGAGGTCCACGCACCTGAAGGTGCAGGCAGTCAGCTCCTAAGGGTTTCCTTCTTCTTCCTCTTCCTGCTCCTGCACTGCCTGCTCCACACACTCAGCTGCCCAGGGAAACGCTGCTGCCTTTGTGCCTGCAGGATCTTGTCCAGCACCACACCAAGGCTCTGCTGCGCTGCCACAACTGCATTTTCCTCAGAGCCACAGAGCACTGGCAATTGGCACCTCCAGCAGCTGAGGGACACATTCTTCTGAGACTGCCTCACTGCTGCTGTGGGCTGGACTCACGGCTTTGCTTTCAGGCTTTCCCTGCCCATCTGCATCCTCAGACAGCAGGCTCTTGGTCTCATAGCTGTGGCTCTGAGGGAGCAGGGACACCTGGCCAAAGGCCTTCCTTCAATTACAGTCTGGCAGCTCTCACCAACGCTCGGGCAGACCTGAAGAAGGCTCTTGAATAAATATCCCAAGGCTGGACATCTTCCTCCTGCTGCTCCAAAACTCCTGATGCCAGAGGCTTCCCTGAAGATTGCAGCACCACCTTTTCTTCGCCACCTGCCTGCTCCAGCACAACACAAAGGCTCTTCTCCTGGGGCACCGCCACAGCATCCTCAAAGCCGTGGACAGGCAAGTGACAGCTCCAGGAAATTGCCCCTGCCTTTGTGGCTGCAGGAAGCACCCCTGAAACCGGCTTTGGACTCCGGGTTTGCCTTCTCAATACACGGGGCCAATTGGCATGCTCAGGCATCAGGAGATTCTGCACAAAATTATGGGCAAAGAAAAGAAAGAGAATTTGGAATTAGATGACAAAGAAAGCTTGTTCTCCCTGGCAGGGCAAGAGCGATGTAACAAAGCTTCTCCAATGCAGTAAGCACCAGTATTAAGGGCATTTGCAGAAGAAATTCTTCTACAAGCACTTGGCCTAGCAATAAAAGGCACCTGGTGCAACTAGGGAATGGATTGTCTAGACTACTGGTTAGAAAACCCCAGGAACCTTTATCCTACTACCTACCCAGGCTCAAACTATTCCATCTAAACTGATTGGGAAATTAGTAGAAAAGCTAGGTACATTTTTAAGAAAAATTTGCAGCTCCACTACCACTATGGACCAGGAATCATTCCTACCTTACAGAGGTCCACGCATCTGAAGGTGCAGGCAGTCAGCTCCTAAGGGTTTCCTTCTTCTTCCTCTTCCTCCTCCTGCACTGCCTGCTCCACACACTCAGCTGCCCAGGGAAACGCTGCTGCCTTTGTGCCTGCAGGATCTTGTCCAGCACCACACCAAGGCTCTGCTGCGCTGCCACAACTGCATTTTCCTCAGAGCCACAGAGCACTGGCAATTGGCACCCCCAGCAGCTGAGGGACACATTCTTCTGAGACTGCCTCACTGCTGCTGTGGGCTGGACTCACGGCTTTGCTTTCAGGCTTTCCCTGCCCATCTGCATCCTCAGACAGCAGGCTCTTGGTCTCATAGCTGTGGCTCTGAGGGAGCAGGGACGCCTGGCCAAAGGCCTTCCTTCAATTACAGTCTGGCAGCTCTCACCAACGCTCGGGCAGACCTGAAGAAGGCTCTTGAAGAAATATCCCAAGGCTGGACATCTTCCTCCTGCTGCTCCAAAACTCCTGATGCCAGAGGCTTCCCTGAAGATTGCAGCACCACCTTTTCTTCGCCACCTGCCTGCTCCAGCACAACACAAAGGCTCTTCTCCTGGGGCACCGCCACAGCATCCTCAAAGCCGTGGACAGGCAAGTGACAGCTCCAGGAAATTGCCCCTGCCTTTGTGGCTGCAGGAAGCACCCCTGAAACCGGCTTTGGACTCCGGGTTTGCCTTCTCAATACACTGGGCCAATTGGCATGCTCAGGCATCAGGAGATTCTGCACAAAATTATGGGCAAAGAAAAGAAAGAGAATTTGGAATTAGATGACAATGAAAGCTTGTTCTCCCTGGCAAGGCAAGAGCGATGTAACAAAGCCTCTCCAATGCAGTAAGCACCAGTATTAAGGGCATTTGCAGAAGAAATTCTTCTACAAGCACTTTTCCTAGCAATAAAAGGTACCTGGGGCAACTAGGGAATGGATTGTCTAGACTACTGGTTAGAAAACCCCAGGAACCTTTATCCTACTACCTACCCAGGCTCAAACTATTCCATCTAAACTGATTGGGAAATTAGTAGAAAAGCTAGGTACATTTTTAAGAAAAATTTGCAGCTCCACTACCACTATGGACCAGGAATCATTCCTACCTTACAGAGGTCCACGCATCTGAAGGTGCAGGCAGTCAGCTCCTAAGGGTTTCCTCCTTCTTCCTCTTCCTGCTCCTGCACTGCCTGCTCCACACACTCAGCTGCCCAGGGAAACGCTGCTGCCTTTGTGCCTGCAGGATCTTGTCCAGCACCACACCAAGGCTCTGCTGCGCTGCCACAACTGCATTTTCCTCAGAGCCACAGAGCACTGGCAATTGGCACCTCCAGCAGCTGAGGGACACATTCTTCTGAGACTGCCTCACTGCTGCTGTGGGCTGGACTCACGGCTTTGCTTTCAGGCTTTCCCTGCCCATCTGCATCCTCAGACAGCAGGCTCTTGGTCTCATAGCTGTGGCTCTGAGGGAGCAGGGACACCTGGCCAAAGGCCTTCCTTCAATTACAGTCTGGCAGCTCTCACCAACGCTCGGGCAGACCTGAAGAAGGCTCTTGAAGAAATATCCCAAGGCTGGACATCTTCCTCCTGCTGCTCCAAAACTCCTGATGCCAGAGGCTTCCCTGAAGATTGCAGCACCACCTTTTCTTCGCCACCTGCCTGATCCAGCACAACACAAAGGCTCTTCTCCTGGGGCACCGCCACAGCATCCTCAAAGCCATGGACAGGCAAGTGACAGCTCCAGGAAATTGCCCCTGCCTTTGTGGCTGCAGGAAGCACCCCTGAAACCGGCTTTGGACTCCGGGTTTGCCTTCTCAATACACGGGGCCAATTGGCATGCTCAGGCATCAGGAGATTCTGCACAAAATTATGGGCAAAGAAAAGAAAGAGAATTTGGAATTAGATGACCAAGAAAGCTTGTTCTCCCTGGCAAGGCAAGAGCGATGTAACAAAGCCTCTCCAATGCAGTAAGCACCAGTATTAAGGGCATTTGCAGAAGAAATTCTTCTACAAGCACTTGTCCTAGCAATAAAAGGTACCTGGGGCAACTAGGGAATGGATTGTCTAGACTACTGGTTAGAAAACCCCAGGAACCTTTATCCTACTACCTACCCAGGCTCAAACTATTCCATCTAAACTGATTGGGAAATTAGTAGAAAAGCTAGGTACATTTTTAAGAAAAATTTGCAGCTCCACTACCACTATGGACCAGGAATCATTCCTACCTTACAGAGGTCCACGCACCTGAAGGTGCAGGCAGTCAGCTCCTAAGGGTTTCCTCCTTCTTCCTCTTCCTGCTCCTGCACTGCCTGCTCCACACACTCAGCTGCCCAGGGAAACGCTGCTGCCTTTGTGCCTGCAGGATCTTGTCCAGCACCACACCAAGGCTCTGCTGCGCTGCCACAACTGCATTTTCCTCAGAGCCACAGAGCACTGGCAATTGGCACCTCCAGCAGCTGAGGGACACATTCTTCTGAGACTGCCTCACTGCTGCTGTGGGCTGGACTCACGGCTTTGCTTTCAGGCTTTCCCTGCCCATCTGCATCCTCAGACAGCAGGCTCTTGGTCTCATAGCTGTGGCTCTGAGGGAGCAGGGACGCCTGGCCAAAGGCCTTCCTTCAATTACAGTCTGGCAGCTCTCACCAACGCTCGGGCAGACCTGAAGAAGGCTCTTGAAGAAATATCCCAAGGCTGGACATCTTCCTCCTGCTGCTCCAAAACTCCTGATGCCAGAGGCTTCCCTGAAGATTGCAGCACCACCTTTTCTTCGCCACCTGCCTGCTCCAGCACAACACAAAGGCTCTTCTCCTGGGGCACCGCCACAGCATCCTCAAAGCCGTGGACAGGCAAGTGACAGCTCCAGGAAATTGCCCCTGCCTTTGTGGCTGCAGGAAGCACCCCTGAAACCGGCTTTGGACTCCGGGTTTGCCTTCTCAATACACGGGGCCAATTGGCATGCTCAGGCATCAGGAGATTCTGCACAAAATTATGGGCAAAGAAAAGAAAGAGAATTTGGAATTAGATGACAAAGAAGGCTTATTCTCCCTGGCAAGGCAAGAGCGATGTAACAAAGCCTCTCCAATGCAGTAAGCACCAGTATTAAGGGCATTTGCAGAAGAAATTCTTCTACAAGCACTTGTCCTAGCAATAAAAGGTACCTGGGGCAACTAGGGAATGGATTGTCTAGACTACTGGTTAGAAAACCCCAGGAACCTTTATCCTACTACCTACCCAGGCTCAAACTATTCCATCTAAACTGATTGGGAAATTAGTAGAAAAGCTAGGTACATTTTTAAGAAAAATTTGCAGCTCCACTACCACTATGGACCAGGAATCATTCCTACCTTACAGAGGTCCACGCATCTGAAGGTGCAGGCAGTCAGCTCCTAAGGGTTTCCTTCTTCTTCCTCTTCCTCCTCCTGCACTGCCTGCTCCACACACTCAGCTGCCCAGGGAAACACTGCTGCCTTTGTGCCTGCAGGATCTTGTCCAGCACCACACCAAGGCTCTGCTGCGCTGCCACAACTGCATTTTCCTCAAAGCCACAGAGCACTGGCAATTGGCACCTCCAGCAGCTGAGGGACACATTCTTCTGAGACTGCCTCACTGCTGCTGTGGGCTGGACTCACGGCTTTGCTTTCAGGCTTTCCCTGCCCATCTGCATCCTCAGACAGCAGGCTCTTGGTCTCATAGCTGTGGCTCTGAGGGAGCAGGGACGCCTGGCCAAAGGCCTTCCTTCAATTACAGTCTGGCAGCTCTCACCAACGCTCGGGCAGACCTGAAGAAGGCTCTTGAAGAAATATCCCAAGGCTGGACATCTTCCTCCTGCTGCTCCAAAACTCCTGATGCCAGAGGCTTCCCTGAAGATTGCAGCACCACCTTTTCTTCGCCACCTGCCTGCTCCAGCACAACACAAAGGCTCTTCTCCTGGGGCACCGCCACAGCATCCTCAAAGCCGTGGACAGGCAAGTGACAGCTCCAGGAAATTGCCCCTGCCTTTGTGGCTGCAGGAAGCACCCCTGAAACCGGCTTTGGACTCTGGGTTTGCCTTCTCAATACACTGGGCCAATTGGCATGCTCAGGCATCAGGAGATTCTGCACAAAATTATGGGCAAAGAAAAGAAAGAGAATTTGGAATTAGATGACAAAGAAAGCTTGTTCTCCCAGGCAAGGCAAGAGCGATGTAACAAAGCGTCTCCAATGCAGTAAGCACCAGTATTAAGGGCATTTGCAGAAGAAATTCTTCTACAAGCACTTTTCCTAGCAATAAAAGGTACCTGGGGCAACTAGGGAATGGATTGTCTAGACTACTGGTTAGAAAACCCCAGGAACCTTTATCCTACTACCTACCCAGGCTCAAACTATTCCATCTAAACTGATTGGGAAATTAGTAGAAAAGCTAGGTACATTTTTAAGAAAAATTTGCAGCTCCACTACCACTATGGACCAGGAATCATTCCTACCTTACAGAGGTCCACGCATCTGAAGGTGCAGGCAGTCAGCTCCTAAGGGTTTCCTTCTTCTTCCTCTTCCTGCTCCTGCACTGCCTGCTCCACACACTCAGCTGCCCAGGGAAACGCTGCTGCCTTTGTGCCTGCAGGATCTTGTCCAGCACCACACCAAGGCTCTGCTGCGCTGCCACAACTGCATTTTCCTCAAAGCCACAGAGCACTGGCAATTGGCACCTCCAGCAGCTGAGGGACACATTCTTCTGAGACTGCCTCACTGCTGCTGTGGGCTGGACTCACGGCTTTGCTTTCAGGCTTTCCCTGCCCATCTGCATCCTCAGACAGCAGGCTCTTGGTCTCATAGCTGTGGCTCTGAGGGAGCAGGGACGCCTGGCCAAAGGCCTTCCTTCAATTACAGTCTGGCAGCTCTCACCAACGCTCGGGCAGACCTGAAGAAGGCTCTTGAAGAAATATCCCAAGGCTGGACATCTTCCTCCTGCTGCTCCAAAACTCCTGATGCCAGAGGCTTCCCTGAAGATTGCAGCACCACCTTTTCTTTGCCACCTGCCTGATCCAGCACAACACAAAGGCTCTTCTCCTGGGGCACCGCCACAGCATCCTCAAAGCCGTGGACAGGCAAGTGACAGCTCCAGGAAATTGCCCCTGCCTTTGTGGCTGCAGGAAGCACCCCTGAAACCGGCTTTGGACTCCGGGTTTGCCTTCTCAATACACGGGGCCAATTGGCATGCTCAGGCATCAGGAGATTCTGCACAAAATTATGGGCAAAGAAAAGAAAGAGAATTTGGAATTAGATGACCAAGAAAGCTTGTTCTCCCTGGCAAGGCAAGAGCGATGTAACAAAGCCTCTCCAATGCAGTAAGCACCAGTATTAAGGGCATTTGCAGAAGAAATTCTTCTACAAGCACTTGTCCTAGCAATAAAAGGTACCTGGGGCAACTAGGGAATGGATTGTCTAGACTACTGGTTAGAAAACCCCAGGAACCTTTATCCTACTACCTACCCAGGCTCAAACTATTCCATCTAAACTGATTGGGAAATTAGTAGAAAAGCTAGGTACATTTTTAAGAAAAATTTGCAGCTCCACTACCACTATGGACCAGGAATCATTCCTACCTTACAGAGGTCCACGCACCTGAAGGTGCAGGCAGTCAGCTCCTAAGGGTTTCCTCCTTCTTCCTCTTCCTGCTCCTGCACTGCCTGCTCCACACACTCAGCTGCCCAGGGAAACGCTGCTGCCTTTGTGCCTGCAGGATCTTGTCCAGCACCACACCAAGGCTCTGCTGCGCTGCCACAACTGCATTTTCCTCAGAGCCACAGAGCACTGGCAATTGGCACCTCCAGCAGCTGAGGGACACATTCTTCTGAGACTGCCTCACTGCTGCTGTGGGCTGGACTCACGGCTTTGCTTTCAGGCTTTCCCTGCCCATCTGCATCCTCAGACAGCAGGCTCTTGGTCTCATAGCTGTGGCTCTGAGGGAGCAGGGACGCCTGGCCAAAGGCCTTCCTTCAATTACAGTCTGGCAGCTCTCACCAACGCTCGGGCAGACCTGAAGAAGGCTCTTGAATAAATATCCCAAGGCTGGACATCTTCCTCCTGCTGCTCCAAAACTCCTGATGCCAGAGGCTTCCCTGAAGATTGCAGCACCACCTTTTCTTCGCCACCTGCCTGCTCCAGCACAACACAAAGGCTCTTCTCCTGGGGCACCGCCACAGCATCCTCAAAGCCGTGGACAGGCAAGTGACAGCTCCAGGAAATTGCCCCTGCCTTTGTGGCTGCAGGAAGCACCCCTGAAACCGGCTTTGGACTCCGGGTTTGCCTTCTCAATACACGGGGCCAATTGGCATGCTCAGGCATCAGGAGATTCTGCACAAAATTATGGGCAAAGAAAAGAAAGAGAATTTGGAATTAGATGACAAAGAAGGCTTATTCTCCCTGGCAAGGCAAGAGCGATGTAACAAAGCCTCTCCAATGCAGTAAGCACCAGTATTAAGGGCATTTGCAGAAGAAATTCTTCTACAAGCACTTTTCCTAGCAATAAAAGGTACCTGGGGCAACTAGGGAATGGATTGTCTAGACTACTGGTTAGAAAACCCCAGGAACCTTTATCCTACTACCTACCCAGGCTCAAACTATTCCATCTAAACTGATTGGGAAATTAGTAGAAAAGCTAGGTACATTTTTAAGAAAAATTTGCAGCTCCACTACCACTATGGACCAGGAATCATTCCTACCTTACAGAGGTCCACGCATCTGAAGGTGCAGGCAGTCAGCTCCTAAGGGTTTCCTCCTTCTTCCTCTTCCTCCTCCTGCACTGCCTGCTCCACACACTCAGCTGCCCAGGGAAACGCTGCTGCCTTTGTGCCTGCAGGATCTTGTCCAGCACCACACCAAGGCTCTGCTGCGCTGCCACAACTGCATTTTCCTCAGAGCCACAGAGCACTGGCAATTGACACCTCCAGCAGCTGAGGGACACATTCTTCTGAGACTGCCTCACTGCTGCTGTGGGCTGGACTCACGGCTTTGCTTTCAGGCTTTCCCTGCCCATCTGCATCCTCAGACAGCAGGCTCTTGGTCTCATAGCTGTGGCTCTGAGGGAGCAGGGACGCCTGGCCAAAGGCCTTCCTTCAATTACAGTCTGGCAGCTCTCACCAACGCTCGGGCAGACCTGAAGAAGGCTCTTGAAGAAATATCCCAAGGCTGGACATCTTCCTCCTGCTGCTCCAAAACTCCTGATGCCAGAGGCTTCCCTGAAGATTGCAGCACCACCTTTTCTTCGCCACCTGCCTGCTCCAGCACAACACAAAGGCTCTTCTCCTGGGGCACCGCCACAGCATCCTCAAAGCCATGGACAGGCAAGTGACAGCTCCAGGAAATTGCCCCTGCCTTTGTGGCTGCAGGAAGCACCCCTGAAACCGGCTTTGGACTCCGGGTTTGCCTTCTCAATACACTGGGCCAATTGGCATGCTCAGGCATCAGGAGATTCTGCACAAAATTATGGGCAAAGAAAAGAAAGAGAATTTGGAATTAGATGACAAAGAAAGCTTGTTCTCCCAGGCAAGGCAAGAGCGATGTAACAAAGCGTCTCCAATGCAGTAAGCACCAGTATTAAGGGCATTTGCAGAAGAAATTCTTCTACAAGCACTTTTCCTAGCAATAAAAGGTACCTGGGGCAACTAGGGAATGGATTGTCTAGACTACTGGTTAGAAAACCCCAGGAACCTTTATCCTACTACCTACCCAGGCTCAAACTATTCCATCTAAACTGATTGGGAAATTAGTAGAAAAGCTAGGTACATTTTTAAGAAAAATTTGCAGCTCCACTACCACTATGGACCAGGAATCATTCCTACCTTACAGAGGTCCACGCACCTGAAGGTGCAGGCAGTCAGCTCCTAAGGGTTTCCTTCTTCTTCCTCTTCCTGCTCCTGCACTGCCTGCTCCACACACTCAGCTGCCCAGGGAAACGCTGCTGCCTTTGTGCCTGCAGGATCTTGTCCAGCACCACACCAAGGCTCTGCTGCGCTGCCACAACTGCATTTTCCTCAGAGCCACAGAGCACTGGCAATTGGCACCTCCAGCAGCTGAGGGACACATTCTTCTGAGACTGCCTCACTGCTGCTGTGGGCTGGACTCACGGCTTTGCTTTCAGGCTTTCCCTGCCCATCTGCATCCTCAGACAGCAGGCTCTTGGTCTCATAGCTGTGGCTCTGAGGGAGCAGGGACACCTGGCCAAAGGCCTTCCTTCAATTACAGTCTGGCAGCTCTCACCAACGCTCGGGCAGACCTGAAGAAGGCTCTTGAAGAAATATCCCAAGGCTGGACATCTTCCTCCTGCTGCTCCAAAACTCCTGATGCCAGAGGCTTCCCTGAAGATTGCAGCACCACCTTTTCTTCGCCACCTGCCTGCTCCAGCACAACACAAAGGCTCTTCTCCTGGGGCACCGCCACAGCATCCTCAAAGCCGTGGACAGGCAAGTGACAGCTCCAGGAAATTGCCCCTGCCTTTGTGGCTGCAGGAAGCACCCCTGAAACCGGCTTTGGACTCCGGGTTTGCCTTCTCAATACACGGGGCCAATTGGCATGCTCAGGCATCAGGAGATTCTGCACAAAATTATGGGCAAAGAAAAGAAAGAGAATTTGGAATTAGATGACAAAGAAAGCTTGTTCTCCCTGGCAGGGCAAGAGCGATGTAACAAAGCTTCTCCAATGCAGTAAGCACCAGTATTAAGGGCATTTGCAGAAGAAATTCTTCTACAAGCACATGGCCTAGCAATAAAAGGCACCTGGGGCAACTAGGGAATGGATTGTCTAGACTACTGGTTAGAAAACCCCAGGAACCTTTATCCTACTACCTACCCAGGCTCAAACTATTCCATCTAAACTGATTGGGAAATTAGTAGAAAAGCTAGGTACATTTTTAAGAAAAATTTGCAGCTCCACTACCACTATGGACCAGGAATCATTCCTACCTTACAGAGGTCCACGCATCTGAAGGTGCAGGCAGTCAGCTCCTAAGGGTTTCCTCCTTCTTCCTCTTCCTGCTCCTGCACTGCCTGCTCCACACACTCAGCTGCCCAGGGAAACGCTGCTGCCTTTGTGCCTGCAGGATCTTGTCCAGCACCACACCAAGGCTCTGCTGCGCTGCCACAACTGCATTTTCCTCAGAGCCACAGAGCACTGGCAATTGGCACCTCCAGCAGCTGAGGGACACATTCTTCTGAGACTGCCTCACTGCTGCTGTGGGCTGGACTCACGGCTTTGCTTTCAGGCTTTCCCTGCCCATCTGCATCCTCAGACAGCAGGCTCTTGGTCTCATAGCTGTGGCTCTGAGGGAGCAGGGACACCTGGCCAAAGGCCTTCCTTCAATTACAGTCTGGCAGCTCTCACCAACGCTCGGGCAGACCTGAAGAAGGCTCTTGAAGAAATATCCCAAGGCTGGACATCTTCCTCCTGCTGCTCCAAAACTCCTGATGCCAGAGGCTTCCCTGAAGATTGCAGCACCACCTTTTCTTCGCCACCTGCCTGCTCCAGCACAACACAAAGGCTCTTCTCCTGGGGCACCGCCACAGCATCCTCAAAGCCGTGGACAGGCAAGTGACAGCTCCAGGAAATTGCCCCTGCCTTTGTGGCTGCAGGAAGCACCCCTGAAACCGGCTTTGGACTCCGGGTTTGCCTTCTCAATACACGGGGCCAATTGGCATGCTCAGGCATCAGGAGATTCTGCACAAAATTATGGGCAAAGAAAAGAAAGAGAATTTGGAATTAGATGACAAAGAAAGCTTGTTCTCCCTGGCAGGGCAAGAGCGATGTAACAAAGCTTCTCCAATGCAGTAAGCACCAGTATTAAGGGCATTTGCAGAAGAAATTCTTCTACAAGCACTTGGCCTAGCAATAAAAGGTACGTGGGGCAACTAGGGAATGGATTGTCTAGACTACTGGTTAGAAAACCCCAGGAACCTTTATCCTACTACCTACCCAGGCTCAAACTATTCCATCTAAACTGATTGGGAAATTAGTAGAAAAGCTAGGTACATTTTTAAGAAAAATTTGCAGCTCCACTACCACTATGGACCAGGAATCATTCCTACCTTACAGAGGTCCACGCATCTGAAGGTGCAGGCAGTCAGCTCCTAAGGGTTTCCTCCTTCTTCCTCTTCCTGCTCCTGCACTGCCTGCTCCACACACTCAGCTGCCCAGGGAAACGCTGCTGCCTTTGTGCCTGCAGGATCTTGTCCAGCACCACACCAAGGCTCTGCTGCGCTGCCACAACTGCATTTTCCTCAGAGCCACAGAGCACTGGCAATTGGCACCTCCAGCAGCTGAGGGACACATTCTTCTGAGACTGCCTCACTGCTGCTGTGGGCTGGACTCACGGCTTTGCTTTCAGGCTTTCCCTGCCCATCTGCATCCTCAGACAGCAGGCTCTTGGTCTCATAGCTGTGGCTCTGAGGGAGCAGGGACACCTGGCCAAAGGCCTTCCTTCAATTACAGTCTGGCAGCTCTCACCAACGCTCGGGCAGACCTGAAGAAGGCTCTTGAAGAAATATCCCAAGGCTGGACATCTTCCTCCTGCTGCTCCAAAACTCCTGATGCCAGAGGCTTCCCTGAAGATTGCAGCACCACCTTTTCTTCGCCACCTGCCTGATCCAGCACAACACAAAGGCTCTTCTCCTGGGGCACCGCCACAGCATCCTCAAAGCCATGGACAGGCAAGTGACAGCTCCAGGAAATTGCCCCTGCCTTTGTGGCTGCAGGAAGCACCCCTGAAACCGGCTTTGGACTCTGGGTTTGCCTTCTCAATACACTGGGCCAATTGGCATGCTCAGGCATCAGGAGATTCTGCACAAAATTATGGGCAAAGAAAAGAAAGAGAATTTGGAATTAGATGACAATGAAAGCTTGTTCTCCCTGGCAAGGCAAGAGCGATGTAACAAAGCCTCTCCAATGCAGTAAGCACCAGTATTAAGGGCATTTGCAGAAGAAATTCTTCTACAAGCACTTGTCCTAGCAATAAAAGGCACCTGGGGCAACTAGGGAATGGATTGTCTAGACTACTGGTTAGAAAACCCCAGGAACCTTTATCCTACTACCTACCCAGGCTCAAACTATTCCATCTAAACTGATTGGGAAATTAGTAGAAAAGCTAGGTACATTTTTAAGAAAAATTTGCAGCTCCACTACCACTATGGACCAGGAATCATTCCTACCTTACAGAGGTCCACGCACCTGAAGGTGCAGGCAGTCAGCTCCTAAGGGTTTCCTTCTTCTTCCTCTTCCTGCTCCTGCACTGCCTGCTCCACACACTCAGCTGCCCAGGGAAACGCTGCTGCCTTTGTGCCTGCAGGATCTTGTCCAGCACCACACCAAGGCTCTGCTGCGCTGCCACAACTGCATTTTCCTCAGAGCCACAGAGCACTGGCAATTGGCACCTCCAGCAGCTGAGGGACACATTCTTCTGAGACTGCCTCACTGCTGCTGTGGGCTGGACTCACGGCTTTGCTTTCAGGCTTTCCCTGCCCATCTGCATCCTCAGACAGCAGGCTCTTGGTCTCATAGCTGTGGCTCTGAGGGAGCAGGGACGCCTGGCCAAAGGCCTTCCTTCAATTACAGTCTGGCAGCTCTCACCAACGCTCGGGCAGACCTGAAGAAGGCTCTTGAAGAAATATCCCAAGGCTGGACATCTTCCTCCTGCTGCTCCAAAACTCCTGATGCCAGAGGCTTCCCTGAAGATTGCAGCACCACCTTTTCTTCGCCACCTGCCTGATCCAGCACAACACAAAGGCTCTTCTCCTGGGGCACCGCCACAGCATCCTCAAAGCCATGGACAGGCAAGTGACAGCTCCAGGAAATTGCCCCTGCCTTTGTGGCTGCAGGAAGCACCCCTGAAACCGGCTTTGGACTCCGGGTTTGCCTTCTCAATACACGGGGCCAATTGGCATGCTCAGGCATCAGGAGATTCTGCACAAAATTATGGGCAAAGAAAAGAAAGAGAATTTGGAATTAGATGACAATGAAAGCTTGTTCTCCCTGGCAAGGCAAGAGCGATGTAACAAAGCCTCTCCAATGCAGTAAGCACCAGTATTAAGGGCATTTGCAGAAGAAATTCTTCTACAAGCACTTGTCCTAGCAATAAAAGGCACCTGGGGCAACTAGGGAATGGATTGTCTAGACTACTGGTTAGAAAACCCCAGGAACCTTTATCCTACTACCTACCCAGGCTCAAACTATTCCATCTAAACTGATTGGGAAATTAGTAGAAAAGCTAGGTACATTTTTAAGAAAAATTTGCAGCTCCACTACCACTATGGACCAGGAATCATTCCTACCTTACAGAGGTCCACGCATCTGAAGGTGCAGGCAGTCAGCTCCTAAGGGTTTCCTTCTTCTTCCTCTTCCTCCTCCTGCACTGCCTGCTCCACACACTCAGCTGCCCAGGGAAACGCTGCTGCCTTTGTGCCTGCAGGATCTTGTCCAGCACCACACCAAGGCTCTGCTGCGCTGCCACAACTGCATTTTCCTCAAAGCCACAGAGCACTGGCAATTGGCACCTCCAGCAGCTGAGGGACACATTCTTCTGAGACTGCCTCACTGCTGCTGTGGGCTGGACTCACGGCTTTGCTTTCAGGCTTTCCCTGCCCATCTGCATCCTCAGACAGCAGGCTCTTGGTCTCATAGCTGTGGCTCTGAGGGAGCAGGGACGCCTGGCCAAAGGCCTTCCTTCAATTACAGTCTGGCAGCTCTCACCAACGCTCGGGCAGACCTGAAGAAGGCTCTTGAAGAAATATCCCAAGGCTGGACATCTTCCTCCTGCTGCTCCAAAACTCCTGATGCCAGAGGCTTCCCTGAAGATTGCAGCACCACCTTTTCTTCGCCACCTGCCTGCTCCAGCACAACACAAAGGCTCTTCTCCTGGGGCACCGCCACAGCATCCTCAAAGCCGTGGACAGGCAAGTGACAGCTCCAGGAAATTGCCCCTGCCTTTGTGGCTGCAGGAAGCACCCCTGAAACCGGCTTTGGACTCCGGGTTTGCCTTCTCAATACACTGGGCCAATTGGCATGCTCAGGCATCAGGAGATTCTGCACAAAATTATGGGCAAAGAAAAGAAAGAGAATTTGGAATTAGATGACAAAGAAAGCTTGTTCTCCCAGGCAAGGCAAGAGCGATGTAACAAAGCCTCTCCAATGCAGTAAGCACCAGTATTAAGGGCATTTGCAGAAGAAATTCTTCTACAAGCACTTGTCCTAGCAATAAAAGGTACCTGGGGCAACTAGGGAATGGATTGTCTAGACTACTGGTTAGAAAACCCCAGGAACCTTTATCCTACTACCTACCCAGGCTCAAACTATTCCATCTAAACTGATTGGGAAATTAGTAGAAAAGCTAGGTACATTTTTAAGAAAAATTTGCAGCTCCACTACCACTATGGACCAGGAATCATTCCTACCTTACAGAGGTCCACGCACCTGAAGGTGCAGGCAGTCAGCTCCTAAGGGTTTCCTTCTTCTTCCTCTTCCTGCTCCTGCACTGCCTGCTCCACACACTCAGCTGCCCAGGGAAACGCTGCTGCCTTTGTGCCTGCAGGATCTTGTCCAGCACCACACCAAGGCTCTGCTGCGCTGCCACAACTGCATTTTCCTCAGAGCCACAGAGCACTGGCAATTGGCACCTCCAGCAGCTGAGGGACACATTCTTCTGAGACTGCCTCACTGCTGCTGTGGGCTGGACTCACGGCTTTGCTTTCAGGCTTTCCCTGCCCATCTGCATCCTCAGACAGCAGGCTCTTGGTCTCATAGCTGTGGCTCTGAGGGAGCAGGGACGCCTGGCCAAAGGCCTTCCTTCAATTACAGTCTGGCAGCTCTCACCAACGCTCGGGCAGACCTGAAGAAGGCTCTTGAAGAAATATCCCAAGGCTGGACATCTTCCTCCTGCTGCTCCAAAACTCCTGATGCCAGAGGCTTCCCTGAAGATTGCAGCACCACCTTTTCTTCGCCACCTGCCTGCTCCAGCACAACACAAAGGCTCTTCTCCTGGGGCACCGCCACAGCATCCTCAAAGCCATGGACAGGCAAGTGACAGCTCCAGGAAATTGCCCCTGCCTTTGTGGCTGCAGGAAGCACCCCTGAAACCGGCTTTGGACTCCGGGTTTGCCTTCTCAATACACTGGGCCAATTGGCATGCTCAGGCATCAGGAGATTCTGCACAAAATTATGGGCAAAGAAAAGAAAGAGAATTTGGAATTAGATGACCAAGAAAGCTTGTTCTCCCTGGCAAGGCAAGAGCGATGTAACAAAGCCTCTCCAATGCAGTAAGCACCAGTATTAAGGGCATTTGCAGAAGAAATTCTTCTACAAGCACTTGTCCTAGCAATAAAAGGCACCTGGGGCAACTAGGGAATGGATTGTCTAGACTACTGGCTAGAAAACCCCAGGAACCTTTATCCTACTACCTACCCAGGCTCAAACTATTCCATCTAAACTGATTGGGAAATTAGTAGAAAAGCTAGGTACATTTTTAAGAAAAATTTGCAGCTCCACTACCACTATGGACCAGGAATCATTCCTACCTTACAGAGGTCCACGCATCTGAAGGTGCAGGCAGTCAGCTCCTAAGGGTTTCCTTCTTCTTCCTCTTCCTCCTCCTGCACTGCCTGCTCCACACACTCAGCTGCCCAGGGAAACGCTGCTGCCTTTGTGCCTGCAGGATCTTGTCCAGCACCACACCAAGGCTCTGCTGCGCTGCCACAACTGCATTTTCCTCAAAGCCACAGAGCACAGGCAATTGGCACCTCCAGCAGCTGAGGGACACATTCTTCTGAGACTGCCTCACTGCTGCTGTGGGCTGGACTCACGGCTTTGCTTTCAGGCTTTCCCTGCCCATCTGCATCCTCAGACAGCAGGCTCTTGGTCTCATAGCTGTGGCTCTGAGGGAGCAGGGACGCCTGGCCAAAGGCCTTCCTTCAATTACAGTCTGGCAGCTCTCACCAACGCTCGGGCAGACCTGAAGAAGGCTCTTGAAGAAATATCCCAAGGCTGGACATCTTCCTCCTGCTGCTCCAAAACTCCTGATGCCAGAGGCTTCCCTGAAGATTGCAGCACCACCTTTTCTTCGCCACCTGCCTGCTCCAGCACAACACAAAGGCTCTTCTCCTGGGGCACCGCCACAGCATCCTCAAAGCCGTGGACAGGCAAGTGACAGCTCCAGGAAATTGCCCCTGCCTTTGTGGCTGCAGGAAGCACCCCTGAAACCGGCTTTGGACTCCGGGTTTGCCTTCTCAATACACTGGGCCAATTGGCATGCTCAGGCATCAGGAGATTCTGCACAAAATTATGGGCAAAGAAAAGAAAGAGAATTTGGAATTAGATGACAAAGAAAGCTTGTTCTCCCTGGAAAGGCAAGAGCGATGTAACAAAGCCTCTCCAATGCAGTAAGCACCAGTATTAAGGGCATTTGCAGAAGAAATTCTTCTACAAGCACTTGGCCTAGCAATAAAAGGCACCTGGTGCATCTAGGGAATGGATTGTCTAGACTACTGGTTAGAAAACCCCAGGAACCTTTATCCTACTACCTACCCAGGCTCAAACTATTCCATCTAAACTGATTGGGAAATTAGTAGAAAAGCTAGGTACATTTTTAAGAAAAATTTGCAGCTCCACTACCACTATGGACCAGGAATCATTCCTACCTTACAGAGGTCCACGCATCTGAAGGTGCAGGCAGTCAGCTCCTAAGGGTTTCCTCCTTCTTCCTCTTCCTGCTCCTGCACTGCCTGCTCCACACACTCAGCTGCCCAGGGAAACGCTGCTGCCTTTGTGCCTGCAGGATCTTGTCCAGCACCACACCAAGGCTCTGCTGCGCTGCCACAACTGCATTTTCCTCAGAGCCACAGAGCACTGGCAATTGGCACCTCCAGCAGCTGAGGGACACATTCTTCTGAGACTGCCTCACTGCTGCTGTGGGCTGGACTCACGGCTTTGCTTTCAGGCTTTCCCTGCCCATCTGCATCCTCAGACAGCAGGCTCTTGGTCTCATAGCTGTGGCTCTGAGGGAGCAGGGACGCCTGGCCAAAGGCCTTCCTTCAATTACAGTCTGGCAGCTCTCACCAACGCTCGGGCAGACCTGAAGAAGGCTCTTGAAGAAATATCCCAAGGCTGGACATCTTCCTCCTGCTGCTCCAAAACTCCTGATGCCAGAGGCTTCCCTGAAGATTGCAGCACCACCTTTTCTTCGCCACCTGCCTGCTCCAGCACAACACAAAGGCTCTTCTCCTGGGGCACCGCCACAGCATCCTCAAAGCCGTGGACAGGCAAGTGACAGCTCCAGGAAATTGCCCCTGCCTTTGTGGCTGCAGGAAGCACCCCTGAAACCGGCTTTGGACTCTGGGTTTGCCTTCTCAATACACTGGGCCAATTGGCATGCTCAGGCATCAGGAGATTCTGCACAAAATTATGGGCAAAGAAAAGAAAGAGAATTTGGAATTAGATGACCAAGAAAGCTTGTTCTCCCAGGCAAGGCAAGAGCGATGTAACAAAGCCTCTCCAATGCAGTAAGCACCAGTATTAAGGGCATTTGCAGAAGAAATTCTTCTACAAGCACTTGGCCTAGCAATAAAAGGCACCTGGTGCATCTAGGGAATGGATTGTCTAGACTACTGGTTAGAAAACCCCAGGAACCTTTATCCTACTACCTACCCAGGCTCAAACTATTCCATCTAAACTGATTGGGAAATTAGTAGAAAAGCTAGGTACATTTTTAAGAAAAATTTGCAGCTCCACTACCACTATGGACCAGGAATCATTCCTACCTTACAGAGGTCCACGCATCTGAAGGTGCAGGCAGTCAGCTCCTAAGGGTTTCCTCCTTCTTCCTCTTCCTCCTCCTGCACTGCCTGCTCCACACACTCAGCTGCCCAGGGAAACGCTGCTGCCTTTGTGCCTGCAGGATCTTGTCCAGCACCACACCAAGGCTCTGCTGCGCTGCCACAACTGCATTTTCCTCAGAGCCACAGAGCACTGGCAATTGGCACCTCCAGCAGCTGAGGGACACATTCTTCTGAGACTGCCTCACTGCTGCTGTGGGCTGGACTCACGGCTTTGCTTTCAGGCTTTCCCTGCCCATCTGCATCCTCAGACAGCAGGCTCTTGGTCTCATAGCTGTGGCTCTGAGGGAGCAGGGACGCCTGGCCAAAGGCCTTCCTTCAATTACAGTCTGGCAGCTCTCACCAACGCTCGGGCAGACCTGAAGAAGGCTCTTGAAGAAATATCCCAAGGCTGGACATCTTCCTCCTGCTGCTCCAAAACTCCTGATGCCAGAGGCTTCCCTGAAGATTGCAGCACCACCTTTTCTTCGCCACCTGCCTGCTCCAGCACAACACAAAGGCTCTTCTCCTGGGGCACCGCCACAGCATCCTCAAAGCCGTGGACAGGCAAGTGACAGCTCCAGGAAATTGCCCCTGCCTTTGTGGCTGCAGGAAGCACCCCTGAAACCGGCTTTGGACTCTGGGTTTGCCTTCTCAATACACTGGGCCAATTGGCATGCTCAGGCATCAGGAGATTCTGCACAAAATTATGGGCAAAGAAAAGAAAGAGAATTTGGAATTAGATGACCAAGAAAGCTTGTTCTCCCAGGCAAGGCAAGAGCGATGTAACAAAGCCTCTCCAATGCAGTAAGCACCAGTATTAAGGGCATTTGCAGAAGAAATTCTTCTACAAGCACTTGGCCTAGCAATAAAAGGCACCTGGCGCAACTAGGGAATGGATTGTCTAGACTACTGGTTAGAAAACCCCAGGAACCTTTATCCTACTACCTACCCAGGCTCAAACTATTCCATCTAAACTGATTGGGAAACTAGTAGAAAAGCTAGGTACATTTTTAAGAAAAATTTGCAGCTCCACTACCACTATGGACCAGGAATCATTCCTACCTTACAGAGGTCCACGCATCTGAAGGTGCAGGCAGTCAGCTCCTAAGGGTTTCCTTCTTCTTCCTCTTCCTGCTCCTGCACTGCCTGCTCCACACACTCAGCTGCCCAGGGAAACGCTGCTGCCTTTGTGCCTGCAGGATCTTGTCCAGCACCACACCAAGGCTCTGCTGCGCTGCCACAACTGCATTTTCCTCAGAGCCACAGAGCACTGGCAATTGGCACCTCCAGCAGCTGAGGGACACATTCTTCTGAGACTGCCTCACTGCTGCTGTGGGCTGGACTCACGGCTTTGCTTTCAGGCTTTCCCTGCCCATCTGCATCCTCAGACAGCAGGCTCTTGGTCTCATAGCTGTGGCTCTGAGGGAGCAGGGACGCCTGGCCAAAGGCCTTCCTTCAATTACAGTCTGGCAGCTCTCACCAACGCTCGGGCAGACCTGAAGAAGGCTCTTGAAGAAATATCCCAAGGCTGGACATCTTCCTCCTGCTGCTCCAAAACTCCTGATGCCAGAGGCTTCCCTGAAGATTGCAGCACCACCTTTTCTTCGCCACCTGCCTGCTCCAGCACAACACAAAGGCTCTTCTCCTGGGGCACCGCCACAGCATCCTCAAAGCCGTGGACAGGCAAGTGACAGCTCCAGGAAATTGCCCCTGCCTTTGTGGCTGCAGGAAGCACCCCCTGAAACCGGCTTTGGACTCTGGGTTTGCCTTCTCAATACACTGGGCCAATTGGCATGCTCAGGCATCAGGAGATTCTGCACAAAATTATGGGCAAAGAAAAGAAAGAGAATTTGGAATTAGATGACCAAGAAAGCTTGTTCTCCCAGGCAAGGCAAGAGCGATGTAACAAAGCCTCTCCAATGCAGTAAGCACCAGTATTAAGGGCATTTGCAGAAGAAATTCTTCTACAAGCACTTGGCCTAGCAATAAAAGGCACCTGGTGCATCTAGGGAATGGATTGTCTAGACTACTGGTTAGAAAACCCCAGGAACCTTTATCCTACTACCTACCCAGGCTCAAACTATTCCATCTAAACTGATTGGGAAATTAGTAGAAAAGCTAGGTACATTTTTAAGAAAAATTTGCAGCTCCACTACCACTATGGACCAGGAATCATTCCTACCTTACAGAGGTCCACGCATCTGAAGGTGCAGGCAGTCAGCTCCTAAGGGTTTCCTTCTTCTTCCTCTTCCTGCTCCTGCACTGCCTGCTCCACACACTCAGCTGCCCAGGGAAACGCTGCTGCCTTTGTGCCTGCAGGATCTTGTCCAGCACCACACCAAGGCTCTGCTGCGCTGCCACAACTGCATTTTCCTCAGAGCCACAGAGCACTGGCAATTGGCACCTCCAGCAGCTGAGGAACACATTCTTCTGACATTGCCTCACTGCTGCTGTGGGCTGGACTCACGGCTTTGCTTTCAGGCTTTCCCTGCCCATCTGCATCCTCAGACAGCAGGCTCTTGGTCTCATAGCTGTGGCTCTGAGGGAGCAGGGACGCCTGGCCAAAGGCCTTCCTTCAATTACAGTCTGGCAGCTCTCACCAACGCTCGGGCAGACCTGAAGAAGGCTCTTGAAGAAATATCCCAAGGCTGGACATCTTCCTCCTGCTGCTCCAAAACTCCTGATGCCAGAGGCTTCCCTGAAGATTGCAGCACCACCTTTTCTTCGCCACCTGCCTGCTCCAGCACAACACAAAGGCTCTTCTCCTGGGGCACCGCCTCAGCATCCTCAAAGCCGTGGACAGGCAAGTGACAGCTCCAGGAAATTGCCCCTGCCTTTGTGGCTGCAGGAAGCACCCCTGAAACCGGCTTTGGACTCTGGGTTTGCCTTCTCAATACACTGGGCCAATTGGCATGCTCAGGCATCAGGAGATTCTGCACAAAATTATGGGCAAAGAAAAGAAAGAGAATTTGGAATTAGATGACAAAGAAAGCTTGTTCTCCCTGGCAGGGCAAGAGCGATGTAACAAAGCCTCTCCAATGCAGTAAGCACCAGTATTAAGGGCATTTGCAGAAGAAATTCTTCTACAAGCACTTGGCCTAGCAATAAAAGGCACCTGGTGCATCTAGGGAATGGATTGTCTAGACTACTGGTTAGAAAACCCCAGGAACCTTTATCCTCCTACCTACCCAGGCTCAAACTATTCCATCTAAACTGATTGGGAAATTAGTAGAAAAGCTAGGTACATTTTTAAGAAAAATTTGCAGCTCCACTACCACTATGGACCAGGAATCATTCCTACCTTACAGAGGTCCACGCATCTGAAGGTGCAGGCAGTCAGCTCCTAAGGGTTTCCTTCTTCTTCCTCTTCCTCCTCCTGCACTGCCTGCTCCACACACTCAGCTGCCCAGGGAAACGCTGCTGCCTTTGTGCCTCCAGGATCTTGTCCAGCACCACACCAAGGCTCTGCTGCGCTGCCACAACTGCATTTTCCTCAAAGCCACAGAGCACTGGCAATTGGCACCTCCAGCAGCTGAGGGACACATTCTTCTGAGACTGCCTCACTGCTGCTGTGGGCTGGACTCACGGCTTTGCTTTCAGGCTTTCCCTGCCCATCTGCATCCTCAGACAGCAGGCTCTTGGTCTCATAGCTGTGGCTCTGAGGGAGCAGGGACGCCTGGCCAAAGGCCTTCCTTCAATTACAGTCTGGCAGCTCTCACCAACGCTCGGGCAGACCTGAAGAAGGCTCTTGAAGAAATATCCCAAGGCTGGACATCTTCCTCCTGCTGCTCCAAAACTCCTGATGCCAGAGGCTTCCCTGAAGATTGCAGCACCACCTTTTCTTCGCCACCTGCCTGCTCCAGCACAACACAAAGGCTCTTCTCCTGGGGCACCGCCACAGCATCCTCAAAGCCGTGGACAGGCAAATGACAGCTCCAGGAAATTGCCCCTGCCTTTGTGGTTTCAGGAAGCACCCCCTGAACAGGCTTTGGACTCCGGGTTTGCCTTCTCAATACACTGGGCCAATTGGCATGCTCAGGCATCAGGAGATTCTGCACAAAATTATGGGCAAAGAAAAGAAAGAGAATTTGGAATTAGATGACCAAGAAAGCTTGTTCTCCCTGGCAGGGCAAGAGCGATGTAACAAAGCTTCTCCAATGCAGTAAGCACCAGTATTAAGGGCATTTGCAGAAGAAATTCTTCTACAAGCACTTGGCCTAGCAATAAAAGGCACCTGGTGCAACTAGGGAATGGATTGTCTAGACTACTGGTTAGAAAACCCCAGGAACCTTTATCCTACTACCTACCCAGGCTCAAACTATTCCATCTAAACTGATTGGGAAATTAGTAGAAAAGCTAGGTACATTTTTAAGAAAAATTTGCAGCTCCACTACCACTATGGACCAGGAATCATTCCTACCTTACAGAGGTCCACGCATCTGAAGGTGCAGGCAGTCAGCTCCTAAGGGTTTCCTCCTTCTTCCTCTTCCTGCTCCTGCACTGCCTGCTCCACACACTCAGCTGCCCAGGGAAACGCTGCTGCCTTTGTGCCTGCAGGATCTTGTCCAGCACCACACCAAGGCTCTGCTGCGCTGCCACAACTGCATTTTCCTCAGAGCCACAGAGCACTGGCAAATTGGCACCTCCAGCAGCATAGGGACACATTCTTCTGAGACTGCCTCACTGCTGCTGTGGGCTGGACTCACGGCTTTGCTTTCAGGCTTTCCCTGCCCATCTGCATCCTCAGACAGCAGGCTCTTGGTCTCATAGCTGTGGCTCTGAGGGAGCAGGGACGCCTGGCCAAAGGCCTTCCTTCAATTACAGTCTGGCAGCTCTCACCAACGCTCGGGCAGACCTGAAGAAGGCTCTTGAAGAAATATCCCAAGGCTGGACATCTTCCTCCTGCTGCTCCAAAACTCCTGATGCCAGAGGCTTCCCTGAAGATTGCAGCACCACCTTTTCTTCGCCACCTGCCTGCTCCAGCACAACACAAAGGCTCTTCTCCTGGGGCACCGCCTCAGCATCCTCAAAGCCGTGGACAGGCAAGTGACAGCTCCAGGAAATTGCCCCTGCCTTTGTGGCTGCAGGAAGCACCCCCTGAAACCGGCTTTGGACTCTGGGTTTGCCTTCTCAATACACTGGGCCAATTGGCATGCTCAGGCATCAGGAGATTCTGCACAAAATTATGGGCAAAGAAAAGAAAGAGAATTTGGAATTAGATGACCAAGAAAGCTTGTTCTCCCAGGCAAGGCAAGAGCGATGTAACAAAGCCTCTCCAATGCAGTAAGCACCAGTATTAAGGGCATTTGCAGAAGAAATTCTTCTACAAGCACTTGGCCTAGCAATAAAAGGCACCTGGTGCATCTAGGGAATGGATTGTCTAGACTACTGGTTAGAAAACCCCAGGAACCTTTATCCTACTACCTACCCAGGCTCAAACTATTCCATCTAAACTGATTGGGAAATTAGTAGAAAAGCTAGGTACATTTTTAAGAAAAATTTGCAGCTCCACTACCACTATGGACCAGGAATCATTCCTACCTTACAGAGGTCCACGCATCTGAAGGTGCAGGCAGTCAGCTCCTAAGGGTTTCCTCCTTCTTCCTCTTCCTCCTCCTGCACTGCCTGCTCCACACACTCAGCTGCCCAGGGAAACGCTGCTGCCTTTGTGCCTGCAGGATCTTGTCCAGCACCACACCAAGGCTCTGCTGCGCTGCCACAACTGCATTTTCCTCAGAGCCACAGAGCACTGGCAAATTGGCACCTCCAGCAGCTGAGGGACACATTCTTCTGAGACTGCCTCACTGCTGCTGTGGGCTGGACTCACGGCTTTGCTTTCAGGCTTTCCCTGCCCATCTGCATCCTCAGACAGCAGGCTCTTGGTCTCATAGCTGTGGCTCTGAGGGAGCAGGGACGCCTGGCCAAAGGCCTTCCTTCAATTACAGTCTGGCAGCTCTCACCAACGCTCGGGCAGACCTGAAGAAGGCTCTTGAAGAAATATCCCAAGGCTGGACATCTTCCTCCTGCTGCTCCAAAACTCCTGATGCCAGAGGCTTCCCTGAAGATTGCAGCACCACCTTTTCTTCGCCACCTGCCTGCTCCAGCACAACACAAAGGCTCTTCTCCTGGGGCACCGCCTCAGCATCCTCAAAGCCGTGGACAGGCAAGTGACAGCTCCAGGAAATTGCCCCTGCCTTTGTGGCTGCAGGAAGCACCCCTGAAACCGGCTTTGGACTCTGGGTTTGCCTTCTCAATACACTGGGCCAATTGGCATGCTCAGGCATCAGGAGATTCTGCACAAAATTATGGGCAAAGAAAAGAAAGAGAATTTGGAATTAGATGACCAAGAAAGCTTGTTCTCCCAGGCAAGGCAAGAGCGATGTAACAAAGCCTCTCCAATGCAGTAAGCACCAGTATTAAGGGCATTTGCAGAAGAAATTCTTCTACAAGCACTTGGCCTAGCAATAAAAGGCACCTGGTGCATCTAGGGAATGGATTGTCTAGACTACTGGTTAGAAAACCCCAGGAACCTTTATCCTACTACCTACCCAGGCTCAAACTATTCCATCTAAACTGATTGGGAAATTAGTAGAAAAGCTAGGTACATTTTTAAGAAAAATTTGCAGCTCCACTACCACTATGGACCAGGAATCATTCCTACCTTACAGAGGTCCACGCATCTGAAGGTGCAGGCAGTCAGCTCCTAAGGGTTTCCTCCTTCTTCCTCTTCCTGCTCCTGCACTGCCTGCTCCACACACTCAGCTGCCCAGGGAAACGCTGCTGCCTTTGTGCCTGCAGGATCTTGTCCAGCACCACACCAAGGCTCTGCTGCGCTGCCACAACTGCATTTTCCTCAGAGCCACAGAGCACTGGCAAATTGGCACCTCCAGCAGCTGAGGGACACATTCTTCTGAGACTGCCTCACTGCTGCTGTGGGCTGGACTCACGGCTTTGCTTTCAGGCTTTCCCTGCCCATCTGCATCCTCAGACAGCAGGCTCTTGGTCTCATAGCTGTGGCTCTGAGGGAGCAGGGACGCCTGGCCAAAGGCCTTCCTTCAATTACAGTCTGGCAGCTCTCACCAACGCTCGGGCAGACCTGAAGAAGGCTCTTGAAGAAATATCCCAAGGCTGGACATCTTCCTCCTGCTGCTCCAAAACTCCTGATGCCAGAGGCTTCCCTGAAGATTGCAGCACCACCTTTTCTTCGCCACCTGCCTGCTCCAGCACAACACAAAGGCTCTTCTCCTGGGGCACCGCCTCAGCATCCTCAAAGCCGTGGACAGGCAAGTGACAGCTCCAGGAAATTGCCCCTGCCTTTGTGGCTGCAGGAAGCACCCCCTGAAACCGGCTTTGGACTCTGGGTTTGCCTTCTCAATACACTGGGCCAATTGGCATGCTCAGGCATCAGGAGATTCTGCACAAAATTATGGGCAAAGAAAAGAAAGAGAATTTGGAATTAGATGACCAAGAAAGCTTGTTCTCCCAGGCAAGGCAAGAGCGATGTAACAAAGCCTCTCCAATGCAGTAAGCACCAGTATTAAGGGCATTTGCAGAAGAAATTCTTCTACAAGCACTTGGCCTAGCAATAAAAGGCACCTGGTGCATCTAGGGAATGGATTGTCTAGACTACTGGTTAGAAAACCCCAGGAACCTTTATCCTACTACCTACCCAGGCTCAAACTATTCCATCTAAACTGATTGGGAAATTAGTAGAAAAGCTAGGTACATTTTTAAGAAAAATTTGCAGCTCCACTACCACTATGGACCAGGAATCATTCCTACCTTACAGAGGTCCACGCATCTGAAGGTGCAGGCAGTCAGCTCCTAAGGGTTTCCTTCTTCTTCCTCTTCCTGCTCCTGCACTGCCTGCTCCACACACTCAGCTGCCCAGGGAAATGCTGCTGCCTTTGTGCCTGCAGGATCTTGTCCAGCACCACACCAAGGCTCTGCTGCGCTGCCACAACTGCATTTTCCTCAGAGCCACAGAGCACTGGCAATTGACACCTCCAGCAGCTGAGGAACACATTCTTCTGACATTGCCTCACTGCTGCTGTGGGCTGGACTCACGGCTTTGCTTTCAGGCTTTCCCTGCCCATCTGCATCCTCAGACAGCAGGCTCTTGGTCTCATAGCTGTGGCTCTGAGGGAGCAGGGACGCCTGGCCAAAGGCCTTCCTTCAATTACAGTCTGGCAGCTCTCACCAACGCTCGGGCAGACCTGAAGAAGGCTCTTGAAGAAATATCCCAAGGCTGGACATCTTCCTCCTGCTGCTCCAAAACTCCTGATGCCAGAGGCTTCCCTGAAGATTGCAGCACCACCTTTTCTTCGCCACCTGCCTGCTCCAGCACAACACAAAGGCTCTTCTCCTGGGGCACCGCCATAGCATCCTCAAAGCTGTGGACAGGCAAGTGACAGCTCCAGGAAATTGCCCCTGCCTTTGTGGCTGCAGGAAGCACCCCCTGAAACCGGCTTTGGACTCTGGGTTTGCCTTCTCAATACACTGGGCCAATTGGCATGCTCAGGCATCAGGAGATTCTGCACAAAATTATGGGCAAAGAAAAGAAAGAGAATTTGGAATTAGATGACCAAGAAAGCTTGTTCTCCCTGGCAAGGCAAGAGCGATGTAACAAAGCCTCTCCAATGCAGTAAGCACCAGTATTAAGGGCATTTGCAGAAGAAATTCTTCTACAAGCACTTGGCCTAGCAATAAAAGGCACCTGGTGCAACTAGGGAATGGATTGTCTAGACTACTGGTTAGAAAACCCCAGGAACCTTTATCCTACTACCTACCCAGGCTCAAACTATTCCATCTAAACTGATTGGGAAATTAGTAGAAAAGCTAGGTACATTTTTAAGAAAAATTTGCAGCTCCACTACCACTATGGACCAGGAATCATTCCTACCTTACAGAGGTCCACGCATCTGAAGGTGCAGGCAGTCAGCTCCTAAGGGTTTCCTCCTTCTTCCTCTTCCTGCTCCTGCACTGCCTGCTCCACACACTCAGCTGCCCAGGGAAACGCTGCTGCCTTTGTGCCTGCAGGATCTTGTCCAGCACCACACCAAGGCTCTGCTGCGCTGCCACAACTGCATTTTCCTCAGAGCCACAGAGCACTGGCAAATTGGCACCTCCAGCAGCTGAGGGACACATTCTTCTGAGACTGCCTCACTGCTGCTGTGGGCTGGACTCACGGCTTTGCTTTCAGGCTTTCCCTGCCCATCTGCATCCTCAGACAGCAGGCTCTTGGTCTCATAGCTGTGGCTCTGAGGGAGCAGGGACGCCTGGCCAAAGGCCTTCCTTCAATTACAGTCTGGCAGCTCTCACCAACGCTCGGGCAGACCTGAAGAAGGCTCTTGAAGAAATATCCCAAGGCTGGACATCTTCCTCCTGCTGCTCCAAAACTCCTGATGCCAGAGGCTTCCCTGAAGATTGCAGCACCACCTTTTCTTCGCCACCTGCCTGCTCCAGCACAACACAAAGGCTCTTCTCCTGGGGCACCGCCACAGCATCCTCAAAGCCGTGGACAGGCAAGTGACAGCTCCAGGAAATTGCCCCTGCCTTTGTGGCTGCAGGAAGCACCCCTGAAACCGGCTTTGGACTCTGGGTTTGCCTTCTCAATACACTGGGCCAATTGGCATGCTCAGGCATCAGGAGATTCTGCACAAAATTATGGGCAAAGAAAAGAAAGAGAATTTGGAATTAGATGACCAAGAAAGCTTGTTCTCCCAGGCAAGGCAAGAGCGATGTAACAAAGCCTCTCCAATGCAGTAAGCACCAGTATTAAGGGCATTTGCAGAAGAAATTCTTCTACAAGCACTTGGCCTAGCAATAAAAGGCACCTGGTGCATCTAGGGAATGGATTGTCTAGACTACTGGTTAGAAAACCCCAGGAACCTTTATCCTACTACCTACCCAGGCTCAAACTATTCCATCTAAACTGATTGGGAAATTAGTAGAAAAGCTAGGTACATTTTTAAGAAAAATTTGCAGCTCCACTACCACTATGGACCAGGAATCATTCCTACCTTACAGAGGTCCACGCATCTGAAGGTGCAGGCAGTCAGCTCCTAAGGGTTTCCTTCTTCTTCCTCTTCCTGCTCCTGCACTGCCTGCTCCACACACTCAGCTGCCCAGGGAAATGCTGCTGCCTTTGTGCCTGCAGGATCTTGTCCAGCACCACACCAAGGCTCTGCTGCGCTGCCACAACTGCATTTTCCTCAGAGCCACAGAGCACTGGCAATTGACACCTCCAGCAGCTGAGGAACACATTCTTCTGACATTGCCTCACTGCTGCTGTGGGCTGGACTCACGGCTTTGCTTTCAGGCTTTCCCTGCCCATCTGCATCCTCAGACAGCAGGCTCTTGGTCTCATAGCTGTGGCTCTGAGGGAGCAGGGACGCCTGGCCAAAGGCCTTCCTTCAATTACAGTCTGGCAGCTCTCACCAACGCTCGGGCAGACCTGAAGAAGGCTCTTGAAGAAATATCCCAAGGCTGGACATCTTCCTCCTGCTGCTCCAAAACTCCTGATGCCAGAGGCTTCCCTGAAGATTGCAGCACCACCTTTTCTTCGCCACCTGCCTGCTCCAGCACAACACAAAGGCTCTTCTCCTGGGGCACCGCCATAGCATCCTCAAAGCTGTGGACAGGCAAGTGACAGCTCCAGGAAATTGCCCCTGCCTTTGTGGCTGCAGGAAGCACCCCCTGAAACCGGCTTTGGACTCTGGGTTTGCCTTCTCAATACACTGGGCCAATTGGCATGCTCAGGCATCAGGAGATTCTGCACAAAATTATGGGCAAAGAAAAGAAAGAGAATTTGGAATTAGATGACCAAGAAAGCTTGTTCTCCCTGGCAAGGCAAGAGCGATGTAACAAAGCCTCTCCAATGCAGTAAGCACCAGTATTAAGGGCATTTGCAGAAGAAATTCTTCTACAAGCACTTGGCCTAGCAATAAAAGGCACCTGGTGCAACTAGGGAATGGATTGTCTAGACTACTGGTTAGAAAACCCCAGGAACCTTTATCCTCCTACCTACCCAGGCTCAAACTATTTCATCTAAACTGATTGGGAAATTAGTAGAAAAGCTAGGTACATTTTTAAGAAAAATTTGCAGCTCCACTACCACTATGGACCAGGAATCATTCCTACCTTACAGAGGTCCACGCATCTGAAGGTGCAGGCAGTCAGCTCCTAAGGGTTTCCTTCTTCTTCCTCTTCCTGCTCCTGCACTGCCTGCTCCACACACTCAGCTGCCCAGGGAAACGCTGCTGCCTTTGTGCCTGCAGGATCTTGTCCAGCACCACACCAAGGCTCTGCTGCGCTGCCACAACTGCATTTTCCTCAGAGCCACAGAGCACTGGCAATTGGCACCTCCAGCAGCTGAGGGACACATTCTTCTGACATTGCCTCACTGCTGCTGTGGGCTGGACTCACGGCTTTGCTTTCAGGCTTTCCCTGCCCATCTGCATCCTCAGACAGCAGGCTCTTGGTCTCATAGCTGTGGCTCTGAGGGAGCAGGGACGCCTGGCCAAAGGCCTTCCTTCAATTACAGTCTGGCAGCTCTCACCAACGCTCGGGCAGACCTGAAGAAGGCTCTTGAAGAAATATCCCAAGGCTGGACATCTTCCTCCTGCTGCTCCAAAACTCCTGATGCCAGAGGCTTCCCTGAAGATTGCAGCACCACCTTTTCTTCGCCACCTGCCTGCTCCAGCACAACACAAAGGCTCTTCTCCTGGGGCACCGCCACAGCATCCTCAAAGCCGTGGACAGGCAAGTGACAGCTCCAGGAAATTGCCCCTGCCTTTGTGGCTGCAGGAAGCACCCCCTGAAACCGGCTTTGGACTCTGGGTTTGCCTTCTCAATACACTGGGCCAATTGGCATGCTCAGGCATCAGGAGATTCTGCACAAAATTATGGGCAAAGAAAAGAAAGAGAATTTGGAATTAGATGACCAAGAAAGCTTGTTCTCCCTGGCAAGGCAAGAGCGATGTAACAAAGCCTCTCCAATGCAGTAAGCACCAGTATTAAGGGCATTTGCAGAAGAAATTCTTCTACAAGCACTTGGCCTAGCAATAAAAGGCACCTGGTGCATCTAGGGAATGGATTGTCTAGACTACTGGTTAGAAAACCCCAGGAACCTTTATCCTCCTACCTACCCAGGCTCAAACTATTCCATCTAAACTGATTGGGAAATTAGTAGAAAAGCTAGGTACATTTTTAAGAAAAATTTGCAGCTCCACTACCACTATGGACCAGGAATCATTCCTACCTTACAGAGGTCCACGCATCTGAAGATGCAGGCAGTCAGCTCCTAAGGGTTTCCTCCTTCTTCCTCTTCCTGCTCATTGCACTGCCTGCTCCACACACTCAGCTGCCCAGGGAAACGCTGCTGCCTTTGTGCCTGCAGGATCTTGTCCAGCACCACACCAAGGCTCTGCTGCGCTGCCACAACTGCATTTTCCTCAGAGCCACAGAGCACTGGCAATTGGCACCTCCAGCAGCTGAGGGACACATTCTTCTGAGACTGCCTCACTGCTGCTGTGGGCTGGACTCACGGCTTTGCTTTCAGGCTTTCCCTGCCCATCTGCATCCTCAGACAGCAGGCTCTTGGTCTCATAGCTGTGGCTCTGAGGGAGCAGGGACACCTGGCCAAAGGCCTTCCTTCAATTACAGTCTGGCAGCTCTCACCAACGCTCGGGCAGACCTGAAGAAGGCTCTTGAAGAAATATCCCAAGGCTGGACATCTTCCTCCTGCTGCTCCAAAACTCCTGATGCCAGAGGCTTCCCTGAAGATTGCAGCACCACCTTTTCTTCGCCACCTGCCTGCTCCAGCACAACACAAAGGCTCTTCTCCTGGGGCACCGCCACAGCATCCTCAAAGCCGTGGACAGGCAAGTGACAGCTCCAGGAAATTGCCCCTGCCTTTGTGGCTGCAGGAAGCACCCCCTGAACAGGCTTTGGACTCCGGGTTTGCCTTCTCAATACACGGGGCCAATTGGCATGCTCAGGCATCAGGAGATTCTGCACAAAATTATGGGCAAAGAAAAGAAAGAGAATTTGGAATTAGATGACAAAGAAAGCTTGTTCTCCCTGGCAGGGCAAGAGCGATGTAACAAAGCTTCTCCAATGCAGTAAGCACCAGTATTAAGGGCATTTGCAGAAGAAATTCTTCTACAAGCACTTGGCCTAGCAATAAAAGGCACCTGGTGCAACTAGGGAATGGATTGTCTAGACTACTGGTTAGAAAACCCCAGGAACCTTTATCCTCCTACCTACCCAGGCTCAAACTATTCCATCTAAACTGATTGGGAAATTAGTAGAAAAGCTAGGTACATTTTTAAGAAAAATTTGCAGCTCCACTACCACTATGGACCAGGAATCATTCCTACCTTACAGAGGTCCACGCATCTGAAGGTGCAGGCAGTCAGCTCCTAAGGGTTTCCTTCTTCTTCCTCTTCCTGCTCCTGCACTGCCTGCTCCACACACTCAGCTGCCCAGGGAAACGCTGCTGCCTTTGTGCCTGCAGGATCTTGTCCAGCACCACACCAAGGCTCTGCTGCGCTGCCACAACTGCATTTTCCTCAGAGCCACAGAGCACTGGCAATTGACACCTCCAGCAGCTGAGGGACACATTCTTCTGACATTGCCTCACTGCTGCTGTGGGCTGGACTCACGGCTTTGCTTTCAGGCTTTCCCTGCCCATCTGCATCCTCAGACAGCAGGCTCTTGGTCTCATAGCTGTGGCTCTGAGGGAGCAGGGACGCCTGGCCAAAGGCCTTCCTTCAATTACAGTCTGGCAGCTCTCACCAACGCTCGGGCAGACCTGAAGAAGGCTCTTGAAGAAATATCCCAAGGCTGGACATCTTCCTCCTGCTGCTCCAAAACTCCTGATGCCAGAGGCTTCCCTGAAGATTGCAGCACCACCTTTTCTTCGCCACCTGCCTGCTCCAGCACAACACAAAGGCTCTTCTCCTGGGGCACCGCCACAGCATCCTCAAAGCCGTGGACAGGCAAGTGACAGCTCCAGGAAATTGCCCCTGCCTTTGTGGCTGCAGGAAGCACCCCCTGAAACCGGCTTTGGACTCTGGGTTTGCCTTCTCAATACACTGGGCCAATTGGCATGCTCAGGCATCAGGAGATTCTGCACAAAATTATGGGCAAAGAAAAGAAAGAGAATTTGGAATTAGATGACCAAGAAAGCTTGTTCTCCCAGGCAAGGCAAGAGCGATGTAACAAAGCCTCTCCAATGCAGTAAGCACCAGTATTAAGGGCATTTGCAGAAGAAATTCTTCTACAAGCACTTGGCCTAGCAATAAAAGGCACCTGGTGCATCTAGGGAATGGATTGTCTAGACTACTGGTTAGAAAACCCCAGGAACCTTTATCCTCCTACCTACCCAGGCTCAAACTATTCCATCTAAACTGATTGGGAAATTAGTAGAAAAGCTAGGTACATTTTTAAGAAAAATTTGCAGCTCCACTACCACTATGGACCAGGAATCATTCCTACCTTACAGAGGTCCACGCATCTGAAGGTGCAGGCAGTCAGCTCCTAAGGGTTTCCTCCTTCTTCCTCTTCCTGCTCCTGCACTGCCTGCTCCACACACTCAGCTGCCCAGGGAAACGCTGCTGCCTTTGTGCCTGCAGGATCTTGTCCAGCACCACACCAAGGCTCTGCTGCGCTGCCACAACTGCATTTTCCTCAGAGCCACAGAGCACTGGCAATTGGCACCTCCAGCAGCTGAGGGACACATTCTTCTGAGACTGCCTCACTGCTGCTGTGGGCTGGACTCACGGCTTTGCTTTCAGGCTTTCCCTGCCCATCTGCATCCTCAGACAGCAGGCTCTTGGTCTCATAGCTGTGGCTCTGAGGGAGCAGGGACGCCTGGCCAAAGGCCTTCCTTCAATTACAGTCTGGCAGCTCTCACCAACGCTCGGGCAGACCTGAAGAAGGCTCTTGAAGAAATATCCCAAGGCTGGACATCTTCCTCCTGCTGCTCCAAAACTCCTGATGCCAGAGGCTTCCCTGAAGATTGCAGCACCACCTTTTCTTCGCCACCTGCCTGCTCCAGCACAACACAAAGGCTCTTCTCCTGGGGCACCGCCTCAGCATCCTCAAAGCTGTGGACAGGCAAGTGACAGCTCCAGGAAATTGCCCCTGCCTTTGTGGCTGCAGGAAGCACCCCCTGAAACCGGCTTTGGACTCTGAGTTTGCCTTCTCAATACACTGGGCCAATTGGCATGCTCAGGCATCAGGAGATTCTGCACAAAATTATGGGCAAAGAAAAGAAAGAGAATTTGGAATTAGATGACCAAGAAAGCTTGTTCTCCCTGGCAAGGCAAGAGCGATGTAACAAAGCCTCTCCAATGCAGTAAGCACCAGTATTAAGGGCATTTGCAGAAGAAATTCTTCTACAAGCACTTGGCCTAGCAATAAAAGGCACCTGGTGCAACTAGGGAATGGATTGTCTAGACTACTGGTTAGAAAACCCCAGGAACCTTTATCCTCCTACCTACCCAGGCTCAAACTATTCCATCTAAACTGATTGGGAAATTAGTAGAAAAGCTAGGTACATTTTTAAGAAAAATTTGCAGCTCCACTACCACTATGGACCAGGAATCATTCCTACCTTACAGAGGTCCACGCATCTGAAGGTGCAGGCAGTCAGCTCCTAAGGGTTTCCTCCTTCTTCCTCTTCCTGCTCCTGCACTGCCTGCTCCACACACTCAGCTGCCCAGGGAAACGCTGCTGCCTTTGTGCCTGCAGGATCTTGTCCAGCACCACACCAAGGCTCTGCTGCGCTGCCACAACTGCATTTTCCTCAGAGCCACAGAGCACTGGCAATTGACACCTCCAGCAGCTGAGGGACACATTCTTCTGACATTGCCTCACTGCTGCTGTGGGCTGGACTCACGGCTTTGCTTTCAGGCTTTCCCTGCCCATCTGCATCCTCAGACAGCAGGCTCTTGGTCTCATAGCTGTGGCTCTGAGGGAGCAGGGACGCCTGGCCAAAGGCCTTCCTTCAATTACAGTCTGGCAGCTCTCACCAACGCTCGGGCAGACCTGAAGAAGGCTCTTGAAGAAATATCCCAAGGCTGGACATCTTCCTCCTGCTGCTCCAAAACTCCTGATGCCAGAGGCTTCCCTGAAGATTGCAGCACCACCTTTTCTTCGCCACCTGCCTGCTCCAGCACAACACAAAGGCTCTTCTCCTGGGGCACCGCCTCAGCATCCTCAAAGCCGTGGACAGGCAAGTGACAGCTCCAGGAAATTGCCCCTGCCTTTGTGGCTGCAGGAAGCACCCCCTGAAACCGGCTTTGGACTCTGGGTTTGCCTTCTCAATACACTGGGCCAATTGGCATGCTCAGGCATCAGGAGATTCTGCACAAAATTATGGGCAAAGAAAAGAAAGAGAATTTGGAATTAGATGACCAAGAAAGCTTGTTCTCCCAGGCAAGGCAAGAGCGATGTAACAAAGCCTCTCCAATGCAGTAAGCACCAGTATTAAGGGCATTTGCAGAAGAAATTCTTCTACAAGCACTTGGCCTAGCAATAAAAGGCACCTGGTGCATCTAGGGAATGGATTGTCTAGACTACTGGTTAGAAAACCCCAGGAACCTTTATCCTACTACCTACCCAGGCTCAAACTATTCCATCTAAACTGATTGGGAAATTAGTAGAAAAGCTAGGTACATTTTTAAGAAAAATTTGCAGCTCCACTACCACTATGGACCAGGAATCATTCCTACCTTACAGAGGTCCACGCATCTGAAGGTGCAGGCAGTCAGCTCCTAAGGGTTTCCTCCTTCTTCCTCTTCCTGCTCCTGCACTGCCTGCTCCACACACTCAGCTGCCCAGGGAAACGCTGCTGCCTTTGTGCCTGCAGGATCTTGTCCAGCACCACACCAAGGCTCTGCTGCGCTGCCACAACTGCATTTTCCTCAGAGCCACAGAGCACTGGCAAATTGGCACCTCCAGCAGCTGAGGGACACATTCTTCTGAGACTGCCTCACTGCTGCTGTGGGCTGGACTCACGGCTTTGCTTTCAGGCTTTCCCTGCCCATCTGCATCCTCAGACAGCAGGCTCTTGGTCTCATAGCTGTGGCTCTGAGGGAGCAGGGACGCCTGGCCAAAGGCCTTCCTTCAATTACAGTCTGGCAGCTCTCACCAACGCTCGGGCAGACCTGAAGAAGGCTCTTGAAGAAATATCCCAAGGCTGGACATCTTCCTCCTGCTGCTCCAAAACTCCTGATGCCAGAGGCTTCCCTGAAGATTGCAGCACCACCTTTTCTTCGCCACCTGCCTGCTCCAGCACAACACAAAGGCTCTTCTCCTGGGGCACCGCCTCAGCATCCTCAAAGCCGTGGACAGGCAAGTGACAGCTCCAGGAAATTGCCCCTGCCTTTGTGGCTGCAGGAAGCACCCCTGAAACCGGCTTTGGACTCTGGGTTTGCCTTCTCAATACACTGGGCCAATTGGCATGCTCAGGCATCAGGAGATTCTGCACAAAATTATGGGCAAAGAAAAGAAAGAGAATTTGGAATTAGATGACCAAGAAAGCTTGTTCTCCCAGGCAAGGCAAGAGCGATGTAACAAAGCCTCTCCAATGCAGTAAGCACCAGTATTAAGGGCATTTGCAGAAGAAATTCTTCTACAAGCACTTGGCCTAGCAATAAAAGGCACCTGGTGCATCTAGGGAATGGATTGTCTAGACTACTGGTTAGAAAACCCCAGGAACCTTTATCCTACTACCTACCCAGGCTCAAACTATTCCATCTAAACTGATTGGGAAATTAGTAGAAAAGCTAGGTACATTTTTAAGAAAAATTTGCAGCTCCACTACCACTATGGACCAGGAATCATTCCTACCTTACAGAGGTCCACGCATCTGAAGGTGCAGGCAGTCAGCTCCTAAGGGTTTCCTTCTTCTTCCTCTTCCTGCTCCTGCACTGCCTGCTCCACACACTCAGCTGCCCAGGGAAACGCTGCTGCCTTTGTGCCTGCAGGATCTTGTCCAGCACCACACCAAGGCTCTGCTGCGCTGCCACAACTGCATTTTCCTCAGAGCCACAGAGCACTGGCAATTGACACCTCCAGCAGCTGAGGGACACATTCTTCTGACATTGCCTCACTGCTGCTGTGGGCTGGACTCACGGCTTTGCTTTCAGGCTTTCCCTGCCCATCTGCATCCTCAGACAGCAGGCTCTTGGTCTCATAGCTGTGGCTCTGAGGGAGCAGGGACGCCTGGCCAAAGGCCTTCCTTCAATTACAGTCTGGCAGCTCTCACCAACGCTCGGGCAGACCTGAAGAAGGCTCTTGAAGAAATATCCCAAGGCTGGACATCTTCCTCCTGCTGCTCCAAAACTCCTGATGCCAGAGGCTTCCCTGAAGATTGCAGCACCACCTTTTCTTCGCCACCTGCCTGCTCCAGCACAACACAAAGGCTCTTCTCCTGGGGCACCGCCACAGCATCCTCAAAGCCGTGGACAGGCAAGTGACAGCTCCAGGAAATTGCCCCTGCCTTTGTGGCTGCAGGAAGCACCCCCTGAAACCGGCTTTGGACTCTGGGTTTGCCTTCTCAATACACTGGGCCAATTGGCATGCTCAGGCATCAGGAGATTCTGCACAAAATTATGGGCAAAGAAAAGAAAGAGAATTTGGAATTAGATGACCAAGAAAGCTTGTTCTCCCAGGCAAGGCAAGAGCGATGTAACAAAGCCTCTCCAATGCAGTAAGCACCAGTATTAAGGGCATTTGCAGAAGAAATTCTTCTACAAGCACTTGGCCTAGCAATAAAAGGCACCTGGTGCATCTAGGGAATGGATTGTCTAGACTACTGGTTAGAAAACCCCAGGAACCTTTATCCTCCTACCTACCCAGGCTCAAACTATTCCATCTAAACTGATTGGGAAATTAGTAGAAAAGCTAGGTACATTTTTAAGAAAAATTTGCAGCTCCACTACCACTATGGACCAGGAATCATTCCTACCTTACAGAGGTCCACGCATCTGAAGGTGCAGGCAGTCAGCTCCTAAGGGTTTCCTCCTTCTTCCTCTTCCTGCTCCTGCACTGCCTGCTCCACACACTCAGCTGCCCAGGGAAACGCTGCTGCCTTTGTGCCTGCAGGATCTTGTCCAGCACCACACCAAGGCTCTGCTGCGCTGCCACAACTGCATTTTCCTCAGAGCCACAGAGCACTGGCAATTGGCACCTCCAGCAGCTGAGGGACACATTCTTCTGAGACTGCCTCACTGCTGCTGTGGGCTGGACTCACGGCTTTGCTTTCAGGCTTTCCCTGCCCATCTGCATCCTCAGACAGCAGGCTCTTGGTCTCATAGCTGTGGCTCTGAGGGAGCAGGGACGCCTGGCCAAAGGCCTTCCTTCAATTACAGTCTGGCAGCTCTCACCAACGCTCGGGCAGACCTGAAGAAGGCTCTTGAAGAAATATCCCAAGGCTGGACATCTTCCTCCTGCTGCTCCAAAACTCCTGATGCCAGAGGCTTCCCTGAAGATTGCAGCACCACCTTTTCTTCGCCACCTGCCTGCTCCAGCACAACACAAAGGCTCTTCTCCTGGGGCACCGCCTCAGCATCCTCAAAGCTGTGGACAGGCAAGTGACAGCTCCAGGAAATTGCCCCTGCCTTTGTGGCTGCAGGAAGCACCCCCTGAAACCGGCTTTGGACTCTGAGTTTGCCTTCTCAATACACTGGGCCAATTGGCATGCTCAGGCATCAGGAGATTCTGCACAAAATTATGGGCAAAGAAAAGAAAGAGAATTTGGAATTAGATGACCAAGAAAGCTTGTTCTCCCTGGCAAGGCAAGAGCGATGTAACAAAGCCTCTCCAATGCAGTAAGCACCAGTATTAAGGGCATTTGCAGAAGAAATTCTTCTACAAGCACTTGGCCTAGCAATAAAAGGCACCTGGTGCAACTAGGGAATGGATTGTCTAGACTACTGGTTAGAAAACCCCAGGAACCTTTATCCTCCTACCTACCCAGGCTCAAACTATTCCATCTAAACTGATTGGGAAATTAGTAGAAAAGCTAGGTACATTTTTAAGAAAAATTTGCAGCTCCACTACCACTATGGACCAGGAATCATTCCTACCTTACAGAGGTCCACGCATCTGAAGGTGCAGGCAGTCAGCTCCTAAGGGTTTCCTCCTTCTTCCTCTTCCTGCTCCTGCACTGCCTGCTCCACACACTCAGCTGCCCAGGGAAACGCTGCTGCCTTTGTGCCTGCAGGATCTTGTCCAGCACCACACCAAGGCTCTGCTGCGCTGCCACAACTGCATTTTCCTCAGAGCCACAGAGCACTGGCAATTGACACCTCCAGCAGCTGAGGGACACATTCTTCTGACATTGCCTCACTGCTGCTGTGGGCTGGACTCACGGCTTTGCTTTCAGGCTTTCCCTGCCCATCTGCATCCTCAGACAGCAGGCTCTTGGTCTCATAGCTGTGGCTCTGAGGGAGCAGGGACGCCTGGCCAAAGGCCTTCCTTCAATTACAGTCTGGCAGCTCTCACCAACGCTCGGGCAGACCTGAAGAAGGCTCTTGAAGAAATATCCCAAGGCTGGACATCTTCCTCCTGCTGCTCCAAAACTCCTGATGCCAGAGGCTTCCCTGAAGATTGCAGCACCACCTTTTCTTCGCCACCTGCCTGCTCCAGCACAACACAAAGGCTCTTCTCCTGGGGCACCGCCTCAGCATCCTCAAAGCTGTGGACAGGCAAGTGACAGCTCCAGGAAATTGCCCCTGCCTTTGTGGCTGCAGGAAGCACCCCCTGAAACCGGCTTTGGACTCTGGGTTTGCCTTCTCAATACACTGGGCCAATTGGCATGCTCAGGCATCAGGAGATTCTGCACAAAATTATGGGCAAAGAAAAGAAAGAGAATTTGGAATTAGATGACCAAGAAAGCTTGTTCTCCCAGGCAAGGCAAGAGCGATGTAACAAAGCCTCTCCAATGCAGTAAGCACCAGTATTAAGGGCATTTGCAGAAGAAATTCTTCTACAAGCACTTGGCCTAGCAATAAAAGGCACCTGGTGCATCTAGGGAATGGATTGTCTAGACTACTGGTTAGAAAACCCCAGGAACCTTTATCCTACTACCTACCCAGGCTCAAACTATTCCATCTAAACTGATTGGGAAATTAGTAGAAAAGCTAGGTACATTTTTAAGAAAAATTTGCAGCTCCACTACCACTATGGACCAGGAATCATTCCTACCTTACAGAGGTCCACGCATCTGAAGGTGCAGGCAGTCAGCTCCTAAGGGTTTCCTCCTTCTTCCTCTTCCTGCTCCTGCACTGCCTGCTCCACACACTCAGCTGCCCAGGGAAACGCTGCTGCCTTTGTGCCTGCAGGATCTTGTCCAGCACCACACCAAGGCTCTGCTGCGCTGCCACAACTGCATTTTCCTCAGAGCCACAGAGCACTGGCAAATTGGCACCTCCAGCAGCTGAGGGACACATTCTTCTGAGACTGCCTCACTGCTGCTGTGGGCTGGACTCACGGCTTTGCTTTCAGGCTTTCCCTGCCCATCTGCATCCTCAGACAGCAGGCTCTTGGTCTCATAGCTGTGGCTCTGAGGGAGCAGGGACGCCTGGCCAAAGGCCTTCCTTCAATTACAGTCTGGCAGCTCTCACCAACGCTCGGGCAGACCTGAAGAAGGCTCTTGAAGAAATATCCCAAGGCTGGACATCTTCCTCCTGCTGCTCCAAAACTCCTGATGCCAGAGGCTTCCCTGAAGATTGCAGCACCACCTTTTCTTCGCCACCTGCCTGCTCCAGCACAACACAAAGGCTCTTCTCCTGGGGCACCGCCTCAGCATCCTCAAAGCCGTGGACAGGCAAGTGACAGCTCCAGGAAATTGCCCCTGCCTTTGTGGCTGCAGGAAGCACCCCTGAAACCGGCTTTGGACTCTGGGTTTGCCTTCTCAATACACTGGGCCAATTGGCATGCTCAGGCATCAGGAGATTCTGCACAAAATTATGGGCAAAGAAAAGAAAGAGAATTTGGAATTAGATGACCAAGAAAGCTTGTTCTCCCAGGCAAGGCAAGAGCGATGTAACAAAGCCTCTCCAATGCAGTAAGCACCAGTATTAAGGGCATTTGCAGAAGAAATTCTTCTACAAGCACTTGGCCTAGCAATAAAAGGCACCTGGTGCATCTAGGGAATGGATTGTCTAGACTACTGGTTAGAAAACCCCAGGAACCTTTATCCTACTACCTACCCAGGCTCAAACTATTCCATCTAAACTGATTGGGAAATTAGTAGAAAAGCTAGGTACATTTTTAAGAAAAATTTGCAGCTCCACTACCACTATGGACCAGGAATCATTCCTACCTTACAGAGGTCCACGCATCTGAAGGTGCAGGCAGTCAGCTCCTAAGGGTTTCCTTCTTCTTCCTCTTCCTGCTCCTGCACTGCCTGCTCCACACACTCAGCTGCCCAGGGAAACGCTGCTGCCTTTGTGCCTGCAGGATCTTGTCCAGCACCACACCAAGGCTCTGCTGCGCTGCCACAACTGCATTTTCCTCAGAGCCACAGAGCACTGGCAAATTGGCACCTCCAGCAGCTGAGGGACACATTCTTCTGAGACTGCCTCACTGCTGCTGTGGGCTGGACTCACGGCTTTGCTTTCAGGCTTTCCCTGCCCATCTGCATCCTCAGACAGCAGGCTCTTGGTCTCATAGCTGTGGCTCTGAGGGAGCAGGGACGCCTGGCCAAAGGCCTTCCTTCAATTACAGTCTGGCAGCTCTCACCAACGCTCGGGCAGACCTGAAGAAGGCTCTTGAAGAAATATCCCAAGGCTGGACATCTTCCTCCTGCTGCTCCAAAACTCCTGATGCCAGAGGCTTCCCTGAAGATTGCAGCACCACCTTTTCTTCGCCACCTGCCTGCTCCAGCACAACACAAAGGCTCTTCTCCTGGGGCACCGCCACAGCATCCTCAAAGCCATGGAGAGGCAAGTGACAGCTCCAGGAAATTGCCCCTGCCTTTGTGGCTGCAGGAAGCACCCCTGAAACCGGCTTTGGACTCCGGGTTTGCCTTCTCAATACACTGGGCCAATTGGCATGCTCAGGCATCAGGAGATTCTGCACAAAATTATGGGCAAAGAAAAGAAAGAGAATTTGGAATTAGATGACCAAGAAAGCTTGTTCTCCCTGGCAAGGCAAGAGCGATGTAACAAAGCTTCTCCAATGCAGTAAGCACCAGAATTAAGGGCATTTGCAGAAGAAATTCTTCTACAAGCACTTGGCCTAGCAATAAAAGGCACCTGGTGCATCTAGGGAATGGATTGTCTAGACTACTGGTTAGAAAACCCCAGGAACCTTTATCCTCCTACCTACCCAGGCTCAAACTATTCCATCTAAACTGATTGGGAAATTAGTAGAAAAGCTAGGTACATTTTTAAGAAAAATTTGCAGCTCCACTACCACTATGGACCAGGAATCATTCCTACCTTACAGAGGTCCACGCATCTGAAGGTGCAGGCAGTCAGCTCCTAAGGGTTTCCTTCTTCTTCCTCTTCCTCCTCCTGCACTGCCTGCTCCACACACTCAGCTGCCCAGGGAAACGCTGCTGCCTTTGTGCCTCCAGGATCTTGTCCAGCACCACACCAAGGCTCTGCTGCGCTGCCACAACTGCATTTTCCTCAAAGCCACAGAGCACTGGCAATTGGCACCTCCAGCAGCTGAGGGACACATTCTTCTGAGACTGCCTCACTGCTGCTGTGGGCTGGACTCACGGCTTTGCTTTCAGGCTTTCCCTGCCCATCTGCATCCTCAGACAGCAGGCTCTTGGTCTCATAGCTGTGGCTCTGAGGGAGCAGGGACGCCTGGCCAAAGGCCTTCCTTCAATTACAGTCTGGCAGCTCTCACCAACGCTCGGGCAGACCTGAAGAAGGCTCTTGAAGAAATATCCCAAGGCTGGACATCTTCCTCCTGCTGCTCCAAAACTCCTGATGCCAGAGGCTTCCCTGAAGATTGCAGCACCACCTTTTCTTCGCCACCTGCCTGCTCCAGCACAACACAAAGGCTCTTCTCCTGGGGCACCGCCTCAGCATCCTCAAAGCCGTGGACAGGCAAGTGACAGCTCCAGGAAATTGCCCCTGCCTTTGTGGCTGCAGGAAGCACCCCCTGAAACCGGCTTTGGACTCTGGGTTTGCCTTCTCAATACACTGGGCCAATTGGCATGCTCAGGCATCAGGAGATTCTGCACAAAATTATGGGCAAAGAAAAGAAAGAGAATTTGGAATTAGATGACCAAGAAAGCTTGTTCTCCCAGGCAAGGCAAGAGCGATGTAACAAAGCCTCTCCAATGCAGTAAGCACCAGTATTAAGGGCATTTGCAGAAGAAATTCTTCTACAAGCACTTGGCCTAGCAATAAAAGGCACCTGGTGCATCTAGGGAATGGATTGTCTAGACTACTGGTTAGAAAACCCCAGGAACCTTTATCCTACTACCTACCCAGGCTCAAACTATTCCATCTAAACTGATTGGGAAATTAGTAGAAAAGCTAGGTACATTTTTAAGAAAAATTTGCAGCTCCACTACCACTATGGACCAGGAATCATTCCTACCTTACAGAGGTCCACGCATCTGAAGGTGCAGGCAGTCAGCTCCTAAGGGTTTCCTTCTTCTTCCTCTTCCTGCTCCTGCACTGCCTGCTCCACACACTCAGCTGCCCAGGGAAATGCTGCTGCCTTTGTGCCTGCAGGATCTTGTCCAGCACCACACCAAGGCTCTGCTGCGCTGCCACAACTGCATTTTCCTCAGAGCCACAGAGCACTGGCAATTGACACCTCCAGCAGCTGAGGAACACATTCTTCTGACATTGCCTCACTGCTGCTGTGGGCTGGACTCACGGCTTTGCTTTCAGGCTTTCCCTGCCCATCTGCATCCTCAGACAGCAGGCTCTTGGTCTCATAGCTGTGGCTCTGAGGGAGCAGGGACGCCTGGCCAAAGGCCTTCCTTCAATTACAGTCTGGCAGCTCTCACCAACGCTCGGGCAGACCTGAAGAAGGCTCTTGAAGAAATATCCCAAGGCTGGACATCTTCCTCCTGCTGCTCCAAAACTCCTGATGCCAGAGGCTTCCCTGAAGATTGCAGCACCACCTTTTCTTCGCCACCTGCCTGCTCCAGCACAACACAAAGGCTCTTCTCCTGGGGCACCGCCATAGCATCCTCAAAGCTGTGGACAGGCAAGTGACAGCTCCAGGAAATTGCCCCTGCCTTTGTGGCTGCAGGAAGCACCCCCTGAAACCGGCTTTGGACTCTGGGTTTGCCTTCTCAATACACTGGGCCAATTGGCATGCTCAGGCATCAGGAGATTCTGCACAAAATTATGGGCAAAGAAAAGAAAGAGAATTTGGAATTAGATGACCAAGAAAGCTTGTTCTCCCTGGCAAGGCAAGAGCGATGTAACAAAGCCTCTCCAATGCAGTAAGCACCAGTATTAAGGGCATTTGCAGAAGAAATTCTTCTACAAGCACTTGGCCTAGCAATAAAAGGCACCTGGTGCAACTAGGGAATGGATTGTCTAGACTACTGGTTAGAAAACCCCAGGAACCTTTATCCTCCTACCTACCCAGGCTCAAACTATTTCATCTAAACTGATTGGGAAATTAGTAGAAAAGCTAGGTACATTTTTAAGAAAAATTTGCAGCTCCACTACCACTATGGACCAGGAATCATTCCTACCTTACAGAGGTCCACGCATCTGAAGGTGCAGGCAGTCAGCTCCTAAGGGTTTCCTTCTTCTTCCTCTTCCTGCTCCTGCACTGCCTGCTCCACACACTCAGCTGCCCAGGGAAACGCTGCTGCCTTTGTGCCTGCAGGATCTTGTCCAGCACCACACCAAGGCTCTGCTGCGCTGCCACAACTGCATTTTCCTCAGAGCCACAGAGCACTGGCAATTGACACCTCCAGCAGCTGAGGGACACATTCTTCTGACATTGCCTCACTGCTGCTGTGGGCTGGACTCACGGCTTTGCTTTCAGGCTTTCCCTGCCCATCTGCATCCTCAGACAGCAGGCTCTTGGTCTCATAGCTGTGGCTCTGAGGGAGCAGGGACGCCTGGCCAAAGGCCTTCCTTCAATTACAGTCTGGCAGCTCTCACCAACGCTCGGGCAGACCTGAAGAAGGCTCTTGAAGAAATATCCCAAGGCTGGACATCTTCCTCCTGCTGCTCCAAAACTCCTGATGCCAGAGGCTTCCCTGAAGATTGCAGCACCACCTTTTCTTCGCCACCTGCCTGCTCCAGCACAACACAAAGGCTCTTCTCCTGGGGCACCGCCTCAGCATCCTCAAAGCTGTGGACAGGCAAGTGACAGCTCCAGGAAATTGCCCCTGCCTTTGTGGCTGCAGGAAGCACCCCCTGAAACCGGCTTTGGACTCTGGGTTTGCCTTCTCAATACACTGGGCCAATTGGCATGCTCAGGCATCAGGAGATTCTGCACAAAATTATGGGCAAAGAAAAGAAAGAGAATTTGGAATTAGATGACCAAGAAAGCTTGTTCTCCCAGGCAAGGCAAGAGCGATGTAACAAAGCCTCTCCAATGCAGTAAGCACCAGTATTAAGGGCATTTGCAGAAGAAATTCTTCTACAAGCACTTGGCCTAGCAATAAAAGGCACCTGGTGCATCTAGGGAATGGATTGTCTAGACTACTGGTTAGAAAACCCCAGGAACCTTTATCCTACTACCTACCCAGGCTCAAACTATTCCATCTAAACTGATTGGGAAATTAGTAGAAAAGCTAGGTACATTTTTAAGAAAAATTTGCAGCTCCACTACCACTATGGACCAGGAATCATTCCTACCTTACAGAGGTCCACGCATCTGAAGGTGCAGGCAGTCAGCTCCTAAGGGTTTCCTCCTTCTTCCTCTTCCTGCTCCTGCACTGCCTGCTCCACACACTCAGCTGCCCAGGGAAACGCTGCTGCCTTTGTGCCTGCAGGATCTTGTCCAGCACCACACCAAGGCTCTGCTGCGCTGCCACAACTGCATTTTCCTCAGAGCCACAGAGCACTGGCAAATTGGCACCTCCAGCAGCTGAGGGACACATTCTTCTGAGACTGCCTCACTGCTGCTGTGGGCTGGACTCACGGCTTTGCTTTCAGGCTTTCCCTGCCCATCTGCATCCTCAGACAGCAGGCTCTTGGTCTCATAGCTGTGGCTCTGAGGGAGCAGGGACGCCTGGCCAAAGGCCTTCCTTCAATTACAGTCTGGCAGCTCTCACCAACGCTCGGGCAGACCTGAAGAAGGCTCTTGAAGAAATATCCCAAGGCTGGACATCTTCCTCCTGCTGCTCCAAAACTCCTGATGCCAGAGGCTTCCCTGAAGATTGCAGCACCACCTTTTCTTCGCCACCTGCCTGCTCCAGCACAACACAAAGGCTCTTCTCCTGGGGCACCGCCTCAGCATCCTCAAAGCCGTGGACAGGCAAGTGACAGCTCCAGGAAATTGCCCCTGCCTTTGTGGCTGCAGGAAGCACCCCTGAAACCGGCTTTGGACTCTGGGTTTGCCTTCTCAATACACTGGGCCAATTGGCATGCTCAGGCATCAGGAGATTCTGCACAAAATTATGGGCAAAGAAAAGAAAGAGAATTTGGAATTAGATGACCAAGAAAGCTTGTTCTCCCAGGCAAGGCAAGAGCGATGTAACAAAGCCTCTCCAATGCAGTAAGCACCAGTATTAAGGGCATTTGCAGAAGAAATTCTTCTACAAGCACTTGGCCTAGCAATAAAAGGCACCTGGTGCATCTAGGGAATGGATTGTCTAGACTACTGGTTAGAAAACCCCAGGAACCTTTATCCTACTACCTACCCAGGCTCAAACTATTCCATCTAAACTGATTGGGAAATTAGTAGAAAAGCTAGGTACATTTTTAAGAAAAATTTGCAGCTCCACTACCACTATGGACCAGGAATCATTCCTACCTTACAGAGGTCCACGCATCTGAAGGTGCAGGCAGTCAGCTCCTAAGGGTTTCCTTCTTCTTCCTCTTCCTGCTCCTGCACTGCCTGCTCCACACACTCAGCTGCCCAGGGAAACGCTGCTGCCTTTGTGCCTGCAGGATCTTGTCCAGCACCACACCAAGGCTCTGCTGCGCTGCCACAACTGCATTTTCCTCAGAGCCACAGAGCACTGGCAAATTGGCACCTCCAGCAGCTGAGGGACACATTCTTCTGAGACTGCCTCACTGCTGCTGTGGGCTGGACTCACGGCTTTGCTTTCAGGCTTTCCCTGCCCATCTGCATCCTCAGACAGCAGGCTCTTGGTCTCATAGCTGTGGCTCTGAGGGAGCAGGGACGCCTGGCCAAAGGCCTTCCTTCAATTACAGTCTGGCAGCTCTCACCAACGCTCGGGCAGACCTGAAGAAGGCTCTTGAAGAAATATCCCAAGGCTGGACATCTTCCTCCTGCTGCTCCAAAACTCCTGATGCCAGAGGCTTCCCTGAAGATTGCAGCACCACCTTTTCTTCGCCACCTGCCTGCTCCAGCACAACACAAAGGCTCTTCTCCTGGGGCACCGCCACAGCATCCTCAAAGCCATGGACAGGCAAGTGACAGCTCCAGGAAATTGCCCCTGCCTTTGTGGCTGCAGGAAGCACCCCTGAAACCGGCTTTGGACTCCGGGTTTGCCTTCTCAATACACTGGGCCAATTGGCATGCTCAGGCATCAGGAGATTCTGCACAAAATTATGGGCAAAGAAAAGAAAGAGAATTTGGAATTAGATGACCAAGAAAGCTTGTTCTCCCTGGCAAGGCAAGAGCGATGTAACAAAGCTTCTCCAATGCAGTAAGCACCAGAATTAAGGGCATTTGCAGAAGAAATTCTTCTACAAGCACTTGGCCTAGCAATAAAAGGCACCTGGTGCATCTAGGGAATGGATTGTCTAGACTACTGGTTAGAAAACCCCAGGAACCTTTATCCTCCTACCTACCCAGGCTCAAACTATTCCATCTAAACTGATTGGGAAATTAGTAGAAAAGCTAGGTACATTTTTAAGAAAAATTTGCAGCTCCACTACCACTATGGACCAGGAATCATTCCTACCTTACAGAGGTCCACGCATCTGAAGGTGCAGGCAGTCAGCTCCTAAGGGTTTCCTTCTTCTTCCTCTTCCTCCTCCTGCACTGCCTGCTCCACACACTCAGCTGCCCAGGGAAACGCTGCTGCCTTTGTGCCTCCAGGATCTTGTCCAGCACCACACCAAGGCTCTGCTGCGCTGCCACAACTGCATTTTCCTCAAAGCCACAGAGCACTGGCAATTGGCACCTCCAGCAGCTGAGGGACACATTCTTCTGAGACTGCCTCACTGCTGCTGTGGGCTGGACTCACGGCTTTGCTTTCAGGCTTTCCCTGCCCATCTGCATCCTCAGACAGCAGGCTCTTGGTCTCATAGCTGTGGCTCTGAGGGAGCAGGGACGCCTGGCCAAAGGCCTTCCTTCAATTACAGTCTGGCAGCTCTCACCAACGCTCGGGCAGACCTGAAGAAGGCTCTTGAAGAAATATCCCAAGGCTGGACATCTTCCTCCTGCTGCTCCAAAACTCCTGATGCCAGAGGCTTCCCTGAAGATTGCAGCACCACCTTTTCTTCGCCACCTGCCTGCTCCAGCACAACACAAAGGCTCTTCTCCTGGGGCACCGCCTCAGCATCCTCAAAGCCGTGGACAGGCAAGTGACAGCTCCAGGAAATTGCCCCTGCCTTTGTGGCTGCAGGAAGCACCCCCTGAAACCGGCTTTGGACTCTGGGTTTGCCTTCTCAATACACTGGGCCAATTGGCATGCTCAGGCATCAGGAGATTCTGCACAAAATTATGGGCAAAGAAAAGAAAGAGAATTTGGAATTAGATGACCAAGAAAGCTTGTTCTCCCAGGCAAGGCAAGAGCGATGTAACAAAGCCTCTCCAATGCAGTAAGCACCAGTATTAAGGGCATTTGCAGAAGAAATTCTTCTACAAGCACTTGGCCTAGCAATAAAAGGCACCTGGTGCATCTAGGGAATGGATTGTCTAGACTACTGGTTAGAAAACCCCAGGAACCTTTATCCTACTACCTACCCAGGCTCAAACTATTCCATCTAAACTGATTGGGAAATTAGTAGAAAAGCTAGGTACATTTTTAAGAAAAATTTGCAGCTCCACTACCACTATGGACCAGGAATCATTCCTACCTTACAGAGGTCCACGCATCTGAAGGTGCAGGCAGTCAGCTCCTAAGGGTTTCCTTCTTCTTCCTCTTCCTGCTCCTGCACTGCCTGCTCCACACACTCAGCTGCCCAGGGAAATGCTGCTGCCTTTGTGCCTGCAGGATCTTGTCCAGCACCACACCAAGGCTCTGCTGCGCTGCCACAACTGCATTTTCCTCAGAGCCACAGAGCACTGGCAATTGACACCTCCAGCAGCTGAGGAACACATTCTTCTGACATTGCCTCACTGCTGCTGTGGGCTGGACTCACGGCTTTGCTTTCAGGCTTTCCCTGCCCATCTGCATCCTCAGACAGCAGGCTCTTGGTCTCATAGCTGTGGCTCTGAGGGAGCAGGGACGCCTGGCCAAAGGCCTTCCTTCAATTACAGTCTGGCAGCTCTCACCAACGCTCGGGCAGACCTGAAGAAGGCTCTTGAAGAAATATCCCAAGGCTGGACATCTTCCTCCTGCTGCTCCAAAACTCCTGATGCCAGAGGCTTCCCTGAAGATTGCAGCACCACCTTTTCTTCGCCACCTGCCTGCTCCAGCACAACACAAAGGCTCTTCTCCTGGGGCACCGCCATAGCATCCTCAAAGCTGTGGACAGGCAAGTGACAGCTCCAGGAAATTGCCCCTGCCTTTGTGGCTGCAGGAAGCACCCCCTGAAACCGGCTTTGGACTCTGGGTTTGCCTTCTCAATACACTGGGCCAATTGGCATGCTCAGGCATCAGGAGATTCTGCACAAAATTATGGGCAAAGAAAAGAAAGAGAATTTGGAATTAGATGACCAAGAAAGCTTGTTCTCCCTGGCAAGGCAAGAGCGATGTAACAAAGCCTCTCCAATGCAGTAAGCACCAGTATTAAGGGCATTTGCAGAAGAAATTCTTCTACAAGCACTTGGCCTAGCAATAAAAGGCACCTGGTGCAACTAGGGAATGGATTGTCTAGACTACTGGTTAGAAAACCCCAGGAACCTTTATCCTCCTACCTACCCAGGCTCAAACTATTTCATCTAAACTGATTGGGAAATTAGTAGAAAAGCTAGGTACATTTTTAAGAAAAATTTGCAGCTCCACTACCACTATGGACCAGGAATCATTCCTACCTTACAGAGGTCCACGCATCTGAAGGTGCAGGCAGTCAGCTCCTAAGGGTTTCCTTCTTCTTCCTCTTCCTGCTCCTGCACTGCCTGCTCCACACACTCAGCTGCCCAGGGAAACGCTGCTGCCTTTGTGCCTGCAGGATCTTGTCCAGCACCACACCAAGGCTCTGCTGCGCTGCCACAACTGCATTTTCCTCAGAGCCACAGAGCACTGGCAATTGGCACCTCCAGCAGCTGAGGGACACATTCTTCTGACATTGCCTCACTGCTGCTGTGGGCTGGACTCACGGCTTTGCTTTCAGGCTTTCCCTGCCCATCTGCATCCTCAGACAGCAGGCTCTTGGTCTCATAGCTGTGGCTCTGAGGGAGCAGGGACGCCTGGCCAAAGGCCTTCCTTCAATTACAGTCTGGCAGCTCTCACCAACGCTCGGGCAGACCTGAAGAAGGCTCTTGAAGAAATATCCCAAGGCTGGACATCTTCCTCCTGCTGCTCCAAAACTCCTGATGCCAGAGGCTTCCCTGAAGATTGCAGCACCACCTTTTCTTCGCCACCTGCCTGCTCCAGCACAACACAAAGGCTCTTCTCCTGGGGCACCGCCACAGCATCCTCAAAGCCGTGGACAGGCAAGTGACAGCTCCAGGAAATTGCCCCTGCCTTTGTGGCTGCAGGAAGCACCCCCTGAAACCGGCTTTGGACTCTGGGTTTGCCTTCTCAATACACTGGGCCAATTGGCATGCTCAGGCATCAGGAGATTCTGCACAAAATTATGGGCAAAGAAAAGAAAGAGAATTTGGAATTAGATGACCAAGAAAGCTTGTTCTCCCTGGCAAGGCAAGAGCGATGTAACAAAGCCTCTCCAATGCAGTAAGCACCAGTATTAAGGGCATTTGCAGAAGAAATTCTTCTACAAGCACTTGGCCTAGCAATAAAAGGCACCTGGTGCATCTAGGGAATGGATTGTCTAGACTACTGGTTAGAAAACCCCAGGAACCTTTATCCTCCTACCTACCCAGGCTCAAACTATTCCATCTAAACTGATTGGGAAATTAGTAGAAAAGCTAGGTACATTTTTAAGAAAAATTTGCAGCTCCACTACCACTATGGACCAGGAATCATTCCTACCTTACAGAGGTCCACGCATCTGAAGATGCAGGCAGTCAGCTCCTAAGGGTTTCCTCCTTCTTCCTCTTCCTGCTCATTGCACTGCCTGCTCCACACACTCAGCTGCCCAGGGAAACGCTGCTGCCTTTGTGCCTGCAGGATCTTGTCCAGCACCACACCAAGGCTCTGCTGCGCTGCCACAACTGCATTTTCCTCAGAGCCACAGAGCACTGGCAATTGGCACCTCCAGCAGCTGAGGGACACATTCTTCTGAGACTGCCTCACTGCTGCTGTGGGCTGGACTCACGGCTTTGCTTTCAGGCTTTCCCTGCCCATCTGCATCCTCAGACAGCAGGCTCTTGGTCTCATAGCTGTGGCTCTGAGGGAGCAGGGACACCTGGCCAAAGGCCTTCCTTCAATTACAGTCTGGCAGCTCTCACCAACGCTCGGGCAGACCTGAAGAAGGCTCTTGAAGAAATATCCCAAGGCTGGACATCTTCCTCCTGCTGCTCCAAAACTCCTGATGCCAGAGGCTTCCCTGAAGATTGCAGCACCACCTTTTCTTCGCCACCTGCCTGCTCCAGCACAACACAAAGGCTCTTCTCCTGGGGCACCGCCACAGCATCCTCAAAGCCGTGGACAGGCAAGTGACAGCTCCAGGAAATTGCCCCTGCCTTTGTGGCTGCAGGAAGCACCCCCTGAACAGGCTTTGGACTCCGGGTTTGCCTTCTCAATACACTGGGCCAATTGGCATGCTCAGGCATCAGGAGATTCTGCACAAAATTATGGGCAAAGAAAAGAAAGAGAATTTGGAATTAGATGACAAAGAAAGCTTGTTCTCCCTGGCAGGGCAAGAGCGATGTAACAAAGCTTCTCCAATGCAGTAAGCACCAGTATTAAGGGCATTTGCAGAAGAAATTCTTCTACAAGCACTTGGCCTAGCAATAAAAGGCACCTGGTGCAACTAGGGAATGGATTGTCTAGACTACTGGTTAGAAAACCCCAGGAACCTTTATCCTCCTACCTACCCAGGCTCAAACTATTCCATCTAAACTGATTGGGAAATTAGTAGAAAAGCTAGGTACATTTTTAAGAAAAATTTGCAGCTCCACTACCACTATGGACCAGGAATCATTCCTACCTTACAGAGGTCCACGCATCTGAAGGTGCAGGCAGTCAGCTCCTAAGGGTTTCCTTCTTCTTCCTCTTCCTGCTCCTGCACTGCCTGCTCCACACACTCAGCTGCCCAGGGAAACGCTGCTGCCTTTGTGCCTGCAGGATCTTGTCCAGCACCACACCAAGGCTCTGCTGCGCTGCCACAACTGCATTTTCCTCAGAGCCACAGAGCACTGGCAATTGACACCTCCAGCAGCTGAGGGACACATTCTTCTGACATTGCCTCACTGCTGCTGTGGGCTGGACTCACGGCTTTGCTTTCAGGCTTTCCCTGCCCATCTGCATCCTCAGACAGCAGGCTCTTGGTCTCATAGCTGTGGCTCTGAGGGAGCAGGGACGCCTGGCCAAAGGCCTTCCTTCAATTACAGTCTGGCAGCTCTCACCAACGCTCGGGCAGACCTGAAGAAGGCTCTTGAAGAAATATCCCAAGGCTGGACATCTTCCTCCTGCTGCTCCAAAACTCCTGATGCCAGAGGCTTCCCTGAAGATTGCAGCACCACCTTTTCTTCGCCACCTGCCTGCTCCAGCACAACACAAAGGCTCTTCTCCTGGGGCACCGCCACAGCATCCTCAAAGCCGTGGACAGGCAAGTGACAGCTCCAGGAAATTGCCCCTGCCTTTGTGGCTGCAGGAAGCACCCCCTGAAACCGGCTTTGGACTCTGGGTTTGCCTTCTCAATACACTGGGCCAATTGGCATGCTCAGGCATCAGGAGATTCTGCACAAAATTATGGGCAAAGAAAAGAAAGAGAATTTGGAATTAGATGACCAAGAAAGCTTGTTCTCCCAGGCAAGGCAAGAGCGATGTAACAAAGCCTCTCCAATGCAGTAAGCACCAGTATTAAGGGCATTTGCAGAAGAAATTCTTCTACAAGCACTTGGCCTAGCAATAAAAGGCACCTGGTGCATCTAGGGAATGGATTGTCTAGACTACTGGTTAGAAAACCCCAGGAACCTTTATCCTCCTACCTACCCAGGCTCAAACTATTCCATCTAAACTGATTGGGAAATTAGTAGAAAAGCTAGGTACATTTTTAAGAAAAATTTGCAGCTCCACTACCACTATGGACCAGGAATCATTCCTACCTTACAGAGGTCCACGCATCTGAAGGTGCAGGCAGTCAGCTCCTAAGGGTTTCCTCCTTCTTCCTCTTCCTGCTCCTGCACTGCCTGCTCCACACACTCAGCTGCCCAGGGAAACGCTGCTGCCTTTGTGCCTGCAGGATCTTGTCCAGCACCACACCAAGGCTCTGCTGCGCTGCCACAACTGCATTTTCCTCAGAGCCACAGAGCACTGGCAATTGGCACCTCCAGCAGCTGAGGGACACATTCTTCTGAGACTGCCTCACTGCTGCTGTGGGCTGGACTCACGGCTTTGCTTTCAGGCTTTCCCTGCCCATCTGCATCCTCAGACAGCAGGCTCTTGGTCTCATAGCTGTGGCTCTGAGGGAGCAGGGACGCCTGGCCAAAGGCCTTCCTTCAATTACAGTCTGGCAGCTCTCACCAACGCTCGGGCAGACCTGAAGAAGGCTCTTGAAGAAATATCCCAAGGCTGGACATCTTCCTCCTGCTGCTCCAAAACTCCTGATGCCAGAGGCTTCCCTGAAGATTGCAGCACCACCTTTTCTTCGCCACCTGCCTGCTCCAGCACAACACAAAGGCTCTTCTCCTGGGGCACCGCCTCAGCATCCTCAAAGCTGTGGACAGGCAAGTGACAGCTCCAGGAAATTGCCCCTGCCTTTGTGGCTGCAGGAAGCACCCCCTGAAACCGGCTTTGGACTCTGAGTTTGCCTTCTCAATACACTGGGCCAATTGGCATGCTCAGGCATCAGGAGATTCTGCACAAAATTATGGGCAAAGAAAAGAAAGAGAATTTGGAATTAGATGACCAAGAAAGCTTGTTCTCCCTGGCAAGGCAAGAGCGATGTAACAAAGCCTCTCCAATGCAGTAAGCACCAGTATTAAGGGCATTTGCAGAAGAAATTCTTCTACAAGCACTTGGCCTAGCAATAAAAGGCACCTGGTGCAACTAGGGAATGGATTGTCTAGACTACTGGTTAGAAAACCCCAGGAACCTTTATCCTCCTACCTACCCAGGCTCAAACTATTCCATCTAAACTGATTGGGAAATTAGTAGAAAAGCTAGGTACATTTTTAAGAAAAATTTGCAGCTCCACTACCACTATGGACCAGGAATCATTCCTACCTTACAGAGGTCCACGCATCTGAAGGTGCAGGCAGTCAGCTCCTAAGGGTTTCCTCCTTCTTCCTCTTCCTGCTCCTGCACTGCCTGCTCCACACACTCAGCTGCCCAGGGAAACGCTGCTGCCTTTGTGCCTGCAGGATCTTGTCCAGCACCGCACCAAGGCTCTGCTGCGCTGCCACAACTGCATTTTCCTCAGAGCCACAGAGCACTGGCAATTGACACCTCCAGCAGCTGAGGGACACATTCTTCTGAGACTGCCTCACTGCTGCTGTGGGCTGGACTCACGGCTTTGCTTTCAGGCTTTCCCTGCCCATCTGCATCCTCAGACAGCAGGCTCTTGGTCTCATAGCTGTGGCTCTGAGGGAGCAGGGACGCCTGGCCAAAGGCCTTCCTTCAATTACAGTCTGGCAGCTCTCACCAACGCTCGGGCAGACCTGAAGAAGGCTCTTGAAGAAATATCCCAAGGCTGGACATCTTCCTCCTGCTGCTCCAAAACTCCTGATGCCAGAGGCTTCCCTGAAGATTGCAGCACCACCTTTTCTTCGCCACCTGCCTGCTCCAGCACAACACAAAGGCTCTTCTCCTGGGGCACCGCCTCAGCATCCTCAAAGCTGTGGACAGGCAAGTGACAGCTCCAGGAAATTGCCCCTGCCTTTGTGGCTGCAGGAAGCACCCCCTGAAACCGGCTTTGGACTCTGAGTTTGCCTTCTCAATACACTGGGCCAATTGGCATGCTCAGGCATCAGGAGATTCTGCACAAAATTATGGGCAAAGAAAAGAAAGAGAATTTGGAATTAGATGACCAAGAAAGCTTGTTCTCCCTGGCAAGGCAAGAGCGATGTAACAAAGCCTCTCCAATGCAGTAAGCACCAGTATTAAGGGCATTTGCAGAAGAAATTCTTCTACAAGCACTTGGCCTAGCAATAAAAGGCACCTGGTGCAACTAGGGAATGGATTGTCTAGACTACTGGTTAGAAAACCCCAGGAACCTTTATCCTCCTACCTACCCAGGCTCAAACTATTCCATCTAAACTGATTGGGAAATTAGTAGAAAAGCTAGGTACATTTTTAAGAAAAATTTGCAGCTCCACTACCACTATGGACCAGGAATCATTCCTACCTTACAGAGGTCCACGCATCTGAAGGTGCAGGCAGTCAGCTCCTAAGGGTTTCCTCCTTCTTCCTCTTCCTGCTCCTGCACTGCCTGCTCCACACACTCAGCTGCCCAGGGAAACGCTGCTGCCTTTGTGCCTGCAGGATCTTGTCCAGCACCGCACCAAGGCTCTGCTGCGCTGCCACAACTGCATTTTCCTCAGAGCCACAGAGCACTGGCAATTGACACCTCCAGCAGCTGAGGGACACATTCTTCTGACATTGCCTCACTGCTGCTGTGGGCTGGACTCACGGCTTTGCTTTCAGGCTTTCCCTGCCCATCTGCATCCTCAGACAGCAGGCTCTTGGTCTCATAGCTGTGGCTCTGAGGGAGCAGGGACGCCTGGCCAAAGGCCTTCCTTCAATTACAGTCTGGCAGCTCTCACCAACGCTCGGGCAGACCTGAAGAAGGCTCTTGAAGAAATATCCCAAGGCTGGACATCTTCCTCCTGCTGCTCCAAAACTCCTGATGCCAGAGGCTTCCCTGAAGATTGCAGCACCACCTTTTCTTCGCCACCTGCCTGCTCCAGCACAACACAAAGGCTCTTCTCCTGGGGCACCGCCACAGCATCCTCAAAGCCGTGGACAGGCAAGTGACAGCTCCAGGAAATTGCCCCTGCCTTTGTGGCTGCAGGAAGCACCCCCTGAACAGGCTTTGGACTCCGGGTTTGCCTTCTCAATACACTGGGCCAATTGGCATGCTCAGGCATCAGGAGATTCTGCACAAAATTATGGGCAAAGAAAAGAAAGAGAATTTGGAATTAGATGACCAAGAAAGCTTGTTCTCCCAGGCAAGGCAAGAGCGATGTAACAAAGCCTCTCCAATGCAGTAAGCACCAGTATTAAGGGCATTTGCAGAAGAAATTCTTCTACAAGCACTTGGCCTAGCAATAAAAGGCACCTGGTGCAACTAGGGAATGGATTGTCTAGACTACTGGTTAGAAAACCCCAGGAACCTTTATCCTACTACCTACCGAGGCTCAAACTATTCCATCTAAACTGATTGGGAAATTAGTAGAAAAGCTAGGTACATTTTTAAGAAAAATTTGCAGCTCCACTACCACTATGGACCAGGAATCATTCCTACCTTACAGAGGTCCACGCATCTGAAGGTGCAGGCAGTCAGCTCCTAAGGGTTTCCTCCTTCTTCCTCTTCCTGCTCCTGCACTGCCTGCTCCACACACTCAGCTGCCCAGGGAAACGCTGCTGCCTTTGTGCCTGCAGGATCTTGTCCAGCACCACACCAAGGCTCTGCTGCGCTGCCACAACTGCATTTTCCTCAGAGCCACAGAGCACTGGCAATTGGCACCTCCAGCAGCTGAGGGACACATTCTTCTGAGACTGCCTCACTGCTGCTGTGGGCTGGACTCACGGCTTTGCTTTCAGGCTTTCCCTGCCCATCTGCATCCTCAGACAGCAGGCTCTTGGTCTCATAGCTGTGGCTCTGAGGGAGCAGGGACGCCTGGCCAAAGGCCTTCCTTCAATTACAGTCTGGCAGCTCTCACCAACGCTCGGGCAGACCTGAAGAAGGCTCTTGAAGAAATATCCCAAGGCTGGACATCTTCCTCCTGCTGCTCCAAAACTCCTGATGCCAGAGGCTTCCCTGAAGATTGCAGCACCACCTTTTCTTCGCCACCTGCCTGCTCCAGCACAACACAAAGGCTCTTCTCCTGGGGCACCGCCACAGCATCCTCAAAGCCGTGGACAGGCAAGTGACAGCTCCAGGAAATTGCCCCTGCCTTTGTGGCTGCAGGAAGCACCCCCTGAACAGGCTTTGGACTCCGGGTTTGCCTTCTCAATACACTGGGCCAATTGGCATGCTCAGGCATCAGGAGATTCTGCACAAAATTATGGGCAAAGAAAAGAAAGAGAATTTGGAATTAGATGACCAAGAAAGCTTGTTCTCCCTGGCAGGGCAAGAGCGATGTAACAAAGCTTCTCCAATGCAGTAAGCACCAGTATTAAGGGCATTTGCAGAAGAAATTCTTCTACAAGCACTTGGCCTAGCAATAAAAGGCACCTGGTGCAACTAGGGAATGGATTGTCTAGACTACTGGTTAGAAAACCCCAGGAACCTTTATCCTCCTACCTACCCAGGCTCAAACTATTCCATCTAAACTGATTGGGAAATTAGTAGAAAAGCTAGGTACATTTTTAAGAAAAATTTGCAGCTCCACTACCACTATGGACCAGGAATCATTCCTACCTTACAGAGGTCCACGCATCTGAAGGTGCAGGCAGTCAGCTCCTAAGGGTTTCCTTCTTCTTCCTCTTCCTGCTCCTGCACTGCCTGCTCCACACACTCAGCTGCCCAGGGAAACGCTGCTGCCTTTGTGCCTGCAGGATCTTGTCCAGCACCACACCAAGGCTCTGCTGCGCTGCCACAACTGCATTTTCCTCAGAGCCACAGAGCACTGGCAATTGGCACCTCCAGCAGCTGAGGGACACATTCTTCTGACATTGCCTCACTGCTGCTGTGGGCTGGACTCACGGCTTTGCTTTCAGGCTTTCCCTGCCCATCTGCATCCTCAGACAGCAGGCTCTTGGTCTCATAGCTGTGGCTCTGAGGGAGCAGGGACGCCTGGCCAAAGGCCTTCCTTCAATTACAGTCTGGCAGCTCTCACCAACGCTCGGGCAGACCTGAAGAAGGCTCTTGAAGAAATATCCCAAGGCTGGACATCTTCCTCCTGCTGCTCCAAAACTCCTGATGCCAGAGGCTTCCCTGAAGATTGCAGCACCACCTTTTCTTCGCCACCTGCCTGCTCCAGCACAACACAAAGGCTCTTCTCCTGGGGCACCGCCACAGCATCCTCAAAGCCGTGGACAGGCAAGTGACAGCTCCAGGAAATTGCCCCTGCCTTTGTGGCTGCAGGAAGCACCCCCTGAAACCGGCTTTGGACTCTGGGTTTGCCTTCTCAATACACTGGGCCAATTGGCATGCTCAGGCATCAGGAGATTCTGCACAAAATTATGGGCAAAGAAAAGAAAGAGAATTTGGAATTAGATGACCAAGAAAGCTTGTTCTCCCAGGCAAGGCAAGAGCGATGTAACAAAGCCTCTCCAATGCAGTAAGCACCAGTATTAAGGGCATTTGCAGAAGAAATTCTTCTACAAGCACTTGGCCTAGCAATAAAAGGTACCTGGGGCAACTAGGGAATGGATTGTCTAGACTACTGGTTAGAAAACCCCAGGAACCTTTATCCTCCTACCTACCCAGGCTCAAACTATTCCATCTAAACTGATTGGGAAATTAGTAGAAAAGCTAGGTACATTTTTAAGAAAAATTTGCAGCTCCACTACCACTATGGACCAGGAATCATTCCTACCTTACAGAGGTCCACGCATCTGAAGGTGCAGGCAGTCAGCTCCTAAGGGTTTCCTTCTTCTTCCTCTTCCTGCTCCTGCACTGCCTGCTCCACACACTCAGCTGCCCAGGGAAACGCTGCTGCCTTTGTGCCTGCAGGATCTTGTCCAGCACCACACCAAGGCTCTGCTGCGCTGCCACAACTGCATTTTCCTCAGAGCCACAGAGCACTGGCAATTGGCACCTCCAGCAGCTGAGGGACACATTCTTCTGACATTGCCTCACTGCTGCTGTGGGCTGGACTCACGGCTTTGCTTTCAGGCTTTCCCTGCCCATCTGCATCCTCAGACAGCAGGCTCTTGGTCTCATAGCTGTGGCTCTGAGGGAGCAGGGACGCCTGGCCAAAGGCCTTCCTTCAATTACAGTCTGGCAGCTCTCACCAACGCTCGGGCAGACCTGAAGAAGGCTCTTGAAGAAATATCCCAAGGCTGGACATCTTCCTCCTGCTGCTCCAAAACTCCTGATGCCAGAGGCTTCCCTGAAGATTGCAGCACCACCTTTTCTTCGCCACCTGCCTGCTCCAGCACAACACAAAGGCTCTTCTCCTGGGGCACCGCCACAGCATCCTCAAAGCCGTGGACAGGCAAGTGACAGCTCCAGGAAATTGCCCCTGCCTTTGTGGCTGCAGGAAGCACCCCCTGAAACCGGCTTTGGACTCTGGGTTTGCCTTCTCAATACACTGGGCCAATTGGCATGCTCAGGCATCAGGAGATTCTGCACAAAATTATGGGCAAAGAAAAGAAAGAGAATTTGGAATTAGATGACCAAGAAAGCTTGTTCTCCCAGGCAAGGCAAGAGCGATGTAACAAAGCCTCTCCAATGCAGTAAGCACCAGTATTAAGGGCATTTGCAGAAGAAATTCTTCTACAAGCACTTGGCCTAGCAATAAAAGGCACCTGGTGCATCTAGGGAATGGATTGTCTAGACTACTGGTTAGAAAACCCCAGGAACCTTTATCCTCCTACCTACCCAGGCTCAAACTATTCCATCTAAACTGATTGGGAAATTAGTAGAAAAGCTAGGTACATTTTTAAGAAAAATTTGCAGCTCCACTACCACTATGGACCAGGAATCATTCCTACCTTACAGAGGTCCACGCATCTGAAGGTGCAGGCAGTCAGCTCCTAAGGGTTTCCTCCTTCTTCCTCTTCCTGCTCCTGCACTGCCTGCTCCACACACTCAGCTGCCCAGGGAAACGCTGCTGCCTTTGTGCCTGCAGGATCTTGTCCAGCACCACACCAAGGCTCTGCTGCGCTGCCACAACTGCATTTTCCTCAGAGCCACAGAGCACTGGCAATTGGCACCTCCAGCAGCTGAGGGACACATTCTTCTGAGACTGCCTCACTGCTGCTGTGGGCTGGACTCACGGCTTTGTTTTCAGGCTTTCCCTGCCCATCTGCATCCTCAGACAGCAGGCTCTTGGTCTCATAGCTGTGGCTCTGAGGGAGCAGGGACGCCTGGCCAAAGGCCTTCCTTCAATTACAGTCTGGCAGCTCTCACCAACGCTCGGGCAGACCTGAAGAAGGCTCTTGAAGAAATATCCCAAGGCTGGACATCTTCCTCCTGCTGCTCCAAAACTCCTGATGCCAGAGGCTTCCCTGAAGATTGCAGCACCACCTTTTCTTCGCCACCTGCCTGCTCCAGCACAACACAAAGGCTCTTCTCCTGGGGCACCGCCTCAGCATCCTCAAAGCTGTGGACAGGCAAGTGACAGCTCCAGGAAATTGCCCCTGCCTTTGTGGCTGCAGGAAGCACCCCCTGAAACCGGCTTTGGACTCTGAGTTTGCCTTCTCAATACACTGGGCCAATTGGCATGCTCAGGCATCAGGAGATTCTGCACAAAATTATGGGCAAAGAAAAGAAAGAGAATTTGGAATTAGATGACCAAGAAAGCTTGTTCTCCCTGGCAAGGCAAGAGCGATGTAACAAAGCCTCTCCAATGCAGTAAGCACCAGTATTAAGGGCATTTGCAGAAGAAATTCTTCTACAAGCACTTGGCCTAGCAATAAAAGGCACCTGGTGCAACTAGGGAATGGATTGTCTAGACTACTGGTTAGAAAACCCCAGGAACCTTTATCCTCCTACCTACCCAGGCTCAAACTATTCCATCTAAACTGATTGGGAAATTAGTAGAAAAGCTAGGTACATTTTTAAGAAAAATTTGCAGCTCCACTACCACTATGGACCAGGAATCATTCCTACCTTACAGAGGTCCACGCATCTGAAGGTGCAGGCAGTCAGCTCCTAAGGGTTTCCTCCTTCTTCCTCTTCCTGCTCCTGCACTGCCTGCTCCACACACTCAGCTGCCCAGGGAAACGCTGCTGCCTTTGTGCCTGCAGGATCTTGTCCAGCACCGCACCAAGGCTCTGCTGCGCTGCCACAACTGCATTTTCCTCAGAGCCACAGAGCACTGGCAATTGACACCTCCAGCAGCTGAGGGACACATTCTTCTGACATTGCCTCACTGCTGCTGTGGGCTGGACTCACGGCTTTGCTTTCAGGCTTTCCCTGCCCATCTGCATCCTCAGACAGCAGGCTCTTGGTCTCATAGCTGTGGCTCTGAGGGAGCAGGGACGCCTGGCCAAAGGCCTTCCTTCAATTACAGTCTGGCAGCTCTCACCAACGCTCGGGCAGACCTGAAGAAGGCTCTTGAAGAAATATCCCAAGGCTGGACATCTTCCTCCTGCTGCTCCAAAACTCCTGATGCCAGAGGCTTCCCTGAAGATTGCAGCACCACCTTTTCTTCGCCACCTGCCTGCTCCAGCACAACACAAAGGCTCTTCTCCTGGGGCACCGCCACAGCATCCTCAAAGCCGTGGACAGGCAAGTGACAGCTCCAGGAAATTGCCCCTGCCTTTGTGGCTGCAGGAAGCACCCCCTGAACAGGCTTTGGACTCCGGGTTTGCCTTCTCAATACACTGGGCCAATTGGCATGCTCAGGCATCAGGAGATTCTGCACAAAATTATGGGCAAAGAAAAGAAAGAGAATTTGGAATTAGATGACCAAGAAAGCTTGTTCTCCCAGGCAAGGCAAGAGCGATGTAACAAAGCCTCTCCAATGCAGTAAGCACCAGTATTAAGGGCATTTGCAGAAGAAATTCTTCTACAAGCACTTGGCCTAGCAATAAAAGGCACCTGGTGCAACTAGGGAATGGATTGTCTAGACTACTGGTTAGAAAACCCCAGGAACCTTTATCCTACTACCTACCGAGGCTCAAACTATTCCATCTAAACTGATTGGGAAATTAGTAGAAAAGCTAGGTACATTTTTAAGAAAAATTTGCAGCTCCACTACCACTATGGACCAGGAATCATTCCTACCTTACAGAGGTCCACGCATCTGAAGGTGCAGGCAGTCAGCTCCTAAGGGTTTCCTCCTTCTTCCTCTTCCTGCTCCTGCACTGCCTGCTCCACACACTCAGCTGCCCAGGGAAACGCTGCTGCCTTTGTGCCTGCAGGATCTTGTCCAGCACCACACCAAGGCTCTGCTGCGCTGCCACAACTGCATTTTCCTCAAAGCCACAGAGCACTGGCAATTGGCACCTCCAGCAGCTGAGGGACACATTCTTCTGAGACTGCCTCACTGCTGCTGTGGGCTGGACTCACGGCTTTGCTTTCAGGCTTTCCCTGCCCATCTGCATCCTCAGACAGCAGGCTCTTGGTCTCATAGCTGTGGCTCTGAGGGAGCAGGGACGCCTGGCCAAAGGCCTTCCTTCAATTACAGTCTGGCAGCTCTCACCAACGCTCGGGCAGACCTGAAGAAGGCTCTTGAAGAAATATCCCAAGGCTGGACATCTTCCTCCTGCTGCTCCAAAACTCCTGATGCCAGAGGCTTCCCTGAAGATTGCAGCACCACCTTTTCTTCGCCACCTGCCTGCTCCAGCACAACACAAAGGCTCTTCTCCTGGGGCACCGCCACAGCATCCTCAAAGCCGTGGACAGGCAAGTGACAGCTCCAGGAAATTGCCCCTGCCTTTGTGGCTGCAGGAAGCACCCCCTGAACAGGCTTTGGACTCCGGGTTTGCCTTCTCAATACACTGGGCCAATTGGCATGCTCAGGCATCAGGAGATTCTGCACAAAATTATGGGCAAAGAAAAGAAAGAGAATTTGGAATTAGATGACAAAGAAAGCTTGTTCTCCCTGGCAGGGCAAGAGCGATGTAACAAAGCCTCTCCAATGCAGTAAGCACCAGTATTAAGGGCATTTGCAGAAGAAATTCTTCTACAAGCACTTGGCCTAGCAATAAAAGGCACCTGGTGCAACTAGGGAATGGATTGTCTAGACTACTGGTTAGAAAACCCCAGGAACCTTTATCCTACTACCTACCGAGGCTCAAACTATTCCATCTAAACTGATTGGGAAATTAGTAGAAAAGCTAGGTACATTTTTAAGAAAAATTTGCAGCTCCACTACCACTATGGACCAGGAATCATTCCTACCTTACAGAGGTCCACGCATCTGAAGGTGCAGGCAGTCAGCTCCTAAGGGTTTCCTTCTTCTTCCTCTTCCTGCTCCTGCACTGCCTGCTCCACACACTCAGCTGCCCAGGGAAACGCTGCTGCCTTTGTGCCTGCAGGATCTTGTCCAGCACCACACCAAGGCTCTGCTGCGCTGCCACAACTGCATTTTCCTCAGAGCCACAGAGCACTGGCAATTGACACCTCCAGCAGCTGAGGGACACATTCTTCTGACATTGCCTCACTGCTGCTGTGGGCTGGACTCACGGCTTTGCTTTCAGGCTTTCCCTGCCCATCTGCATCCTCAGACAGCAGGCTCTTGGTCTCATAGCTGTGGCTCTGAGGGAGCAGGGACGCCTGGCCAAAGGCCTTCCTTCAATTACAGTCTGGCAGCTCTCACCAACGCTCGGGCAGACCTGAAGAAGGCTCTTGAAGAAATATCCCAAGGCTGGACATCTTCCTCCTGCTGCTCCAAAACTCCTGATGCCAGAGGCTTCCCTGAAGATTGCAGCACCACCTTTTCTTCGCCACCTGCCTGCTCCAGCACAACACAAAGGCTCTTCTCCTGGGGCACCGCCACAGCATCCTCAAAGCCGTGGACAGGCAAGTGACAGCTCCAGGAAATTGCCCCTGCCTTTGTGGCTGCAGGAAGCACCCCCTGAAACCGGCTTTGGACTCTGGGTTTGCCTTCTCAATACACTGGGCCAATTGGCATGCTCAGGCATCAGGAGATTCTGCACAAAATTATGGGCAAAGAAAAGAAAGAGAATTTGGAATTAGATGACCAAGAAAGCTTGTTCTCCCTGGCAAGGCAAGAGCGATGTAACAAAGCCTCTCCAATGCAGTAAGCACCAGTATTAAGGGCATTTGCAGAAAAAATTCTTCTACAAGCACTTGGCCTAGCAATAAAAGGCACCTGGTGCATCTAGGGAATGGATTGTCTAGACTACTGGTTAGAAAACCCCAGGAACCTTTATCCTCCTACCTACCCAGGCTCAAACTATTCCATCTAAACTGATTGGGAAATTAGTAGAAAAGCTAGGTACATTTTTAAGAAAAATTTGCAGCTCCACTACCACTATGGACCAGGAATCATTCCTACCTTACAGAGGTCCACGCATCTGAAGGTGCAGGCAGTCAGCTCCTAAGGGTTTCCTCCTTCTTCCTCTTCCTGCTCCTGCACTGCCTGCTCCACACACTCAGCTGCCCAGGGAAACGCTGCTGCCTTTGTGCCTGCAGGATCTTGTCCAGCACCACACCAAGGCTCTGCTGCGCTGCCACAACTGCATTTTCCTCAGAGCCACAGAGCACTGGCAAATTGGCACCTCCAGCAGCTGAGGGACACATTCTTCTGAGACTGCCTCACTGCTGCTGTGGGCTGGACTCACGGCTTTGCTTTCAGGCTTTCCCTGCCCATCTGCATCCTCAGACAGCAGGCTCTTGGTCTCATAGCTGTGGCTCTGAGGGAGCAGGGACACCTGGCCAAAGGCCTTCCTTCAATTACAGTCTGGCAGCTCTCACCAACGCTCGGGCAGACCTGAAGAAGGCTCTTGAAGAAATATCCCAAGGCTGGACATCTTCCTCCTGCTGCTCCAAAACTCCTGATGCCAGAGGCTTCCCTGAAGATTGCAGCACCACCTTTTCTTCGCCACCTGCCTGCTCCAGCACAACACAAAGGCTCTTCTCCTGGGGCACCGCCACAGCATCCTCAAAGCCGTGGACAGGCAAGTGACAGCTCCAGGAAATTGCCCCTGCCTTTGTGGCTGCAGGAAGCACCCCCTGAACAGGCTTTGGACTCCGGGTTTGCCTTCTCAATACACTGGGCCAATTGGCATGCTCAGGCATCAGGAGATTCTGCACAAAATTATGGGCAAAGAAAAGAAAGAGAATTTGGAATTAGATGACAAAGAAAGCTTGTTCTCCCTGGCAGGGCAAGAGCGATGTAACAAAGCTTCTCCAATGCAGTAAGCACCAGTATTAAGGGCATTTGCAGAAGAAATTCTTCTACAAGCACTTGGCCTAGCAATAAAAGGCACCTGGTGCAACTAGGGAATGGATTGTCTAGACTACTGGTTAGAAAACCCCAGGAACCTTTATCCTCCTACCTACCCAGGCTCAAACTATTCCATCTAAACTGATTGGGAAACTAGTAGAAAAGCTAGGTACATTTTTAAGAAAAATTTGCAGCTCCACTACCACTATGGACCAGGAATCATTCCTACCTTACAGAGGTCCACGCATCTGAAGGTGCAGGCAGTCAGCTCCTAAGGGTTTCCTTCTTCTTCCTCTTCCTGCTCCTGCACTGCCTGCTCCACACACTCAGCTGCCCAGGGAAACGCTGCTGCCTTTGTGCCTGCAGGATCTTGTCCAGCACCACACCAAGGCTCTGCTGCGCTGCCACAACTGCATTTTCCTCAGAGCCACAGAGCACTGGCAATTGACACCTCCAGCAGGTGAGGGACACATTCTTCTGACATTGCCTCACTGCTGCTGTGGGCTGGACTCACGGCTTTGCTTTCAGGCTTTCCCTGCCCATCTGCATCCTCAGACAGCAGGCTCTTGGTCTCATAGCTGTGGCTCTGAGGGAGCAGGGATGCCTGGCCAAAGGCCTTCCTTCAATTACAGTCTGGCAGCTCTCACCAACGCTCGGGCAGACCTGAAGAAGGCTCTTGAATAAATATCCCAAGGCTGGACATCTTCCTCCTGCTGCTCCAACACTCCTGATGCCAGAGGCTTCCCTGAAGATTGCAGCACCACCTTTTCTTCGCCACCTGCCTGCTCCAGCACAACACAAAGGCTCTTCTCCTGGGGCACCGCCACAGCATCCTCAAAGCCGTGGACAGGCAAGTGACAGCTCCAGGAAATTGCCCCTGCCTTTGTGGCTGCAGGAAGCACCCCTGAAACCGGCTTTGGACTCCGGGTGTGCCTTCTCAATACACTGGGCCAATTGGCATGCTCAGGCATCAGGAGATTCTGCACAAAATTATGGGCAAAGGAAAGAAAGAGAATTTGGAATTAGATGACAAAGAACGCTTGTTCTCCCAGGCAAGGCAGGAGCGATGTAACAAAGCCTCTCCAATGCAGTAAGCACCAGTATTAAGGGCATTTGCAGAAGAAATTCTTCTACAAGCACTTGGCCTAGCAATAAAAGGCACCTGGTGCAACTAGGGAATGGATTGTCTAGACTACTGGTTAGAAAACCCCAGGAACCTTTATCCTACTACCTACCCAGGCTCAAACTATTCCATCTAAACTGATTGGGAAATTAGTAGAAAAGCTAGGTACATTTTTAAGAAAAATTTGCAGCTCCACTACCACTATGGACCAGGAATCATTCCTACCTTACAGAGGTCCACGCGTTTGAAGGTGCAGGCAGTCAGCTCCTAAGGGTTTCCTCCTTCTTCCTCTTCCTGCTCCTGCACTGCCTGCTCCACACACTCAGCTGCCCAGGGAAACGCTGCTGCCTTTGTGCCTGCAGGATCTTGTCCAGCACCACACCAAGGCTCTGCTGCGCTGCCACAACTGCATTTTCCTCAGAGCCACAGAGCACTGGCAATTGGCACCTCCAGCAGCTGAGGGACACATTCTTCTGACATTGCCTCACTGCTGCTGTGGGCTGGACTCACGACTTTGCTTTCAGGCTTTCCCTGCCCATCTGCATCCTCAGACAGCAGGCTCTTGGTCTCATAGCTGTGGCTCTGAGGGAGCAGGGACGCCTGGCCAAAGGCCTTCCTTCAATTACAGTCTGGCAGCTCTCACCAACGCTCGGGCAGACCTGAAGAAGGCTCTTGAAGAAATATCCCAAGGCTGGACATCTTCCTCCTGCTGCTCCAACACTCCTGATGCCAGAGGCTTCCCTGAAGATTGCAGCACCACCTTTTCTTCGCCACCTGCCTGCTCCAGCACAACACAAAGGCTCTTCTCCTGGGGCACCGCCACAGCATCCTCAAAGCCGTGGACAGGCAAGTGACAGCTCCAGGAAATTGCCCCTGCCTTTGTGGCTGCAGGAAGCACCCCTGAAACCGGCTTTGGACTCCGGGTTTGCCTTCTCAATACACTGGGCCAACTGGCATGCTCAGGCATCAGGAGATTCTGCACAAAATTATGGGCAAAGGAAAGAAAGAGAATTTGGAATTAGATGACAAAGAACGCTTGTTCTCCCAGGCAAGGCAGGAGCGATGTAACAAAGCCTCTCCAATGCAGTAAGCACCAGTATTAAGGGCATTTGCAGAAGAAATTCTTCTACAAGCACTTGGCCTAGCAATAAAAGGCACCTGGTGCAACTAGGGAATGGATTGTCTAGACTTCTGGTTAGAAAACCCCAGGAACCTTTATCCTACTACCTACCCATGCTCAAACTATTCCATCTAAACTGATTGGGAAATTAGTAGAAAAGCTAGGTACATTTTTAAGAAAAATTTGCAGCTCCACTACCACTATGGACCAGGAATCATTCCTACCTTACAGAGGTCCACGCATCTGAAGGTGCAGGCAGTCAGCTCCTAAGGGTTTCCTTCTTCTTCCTCTTCCTGCTCCTGCACTGCCTGCTCCACACACTCAGCTGCCCAGGGAAACGCTGCTGCCTTTGTGCCTGCAGGATCTTGTCCAGCACCACACCAAGGCTCTGCTGCGCTGCCACAACTGCATTTTCCTCAGAGCCACAGAGCACTGGCAATTGGCACCTCCAGCAGCTGAGGGACACATTCTTCTGAGACTGCCTCACTGCTGCTGTGGGCTGGACTCACGGCTTTGCTTTCAGGCTTTCCCTGCCCATCTGCATCCTCAGACAGCAGGCTCTTGGTCTCATAGCTGTGGCTCTGAGGGAGCAGGGACGCCTGGCCAAAGGCCTTCCTTCAATTACAGTCTGGCAGCTCTCACCAACGCTCGGGCAGACCTGAAGAAGGCTCTTGAAGAAATATCCCAAGGCTGGACATCTTCCTCCTGCTGCTCCAAAACTCCTGATGCCAGAGGCTTCCCTGAAGATTGCAGCACCACCTTTTCTTCGCCACCTGCCTGCTCCAGCACAACACAAAGGCTCTTCTCCTGGGGCACCGCCACAGCATCCTCAAAGCCGTGGACAGGCAAGTGACAGCTCCAGGAAATTGCCCCTGCCTTTGTGGCTGCAGGAAGCACCCCTGAAACCGGCTTTGGACTCCGGGTGTGCCTTCTCAATACACTGGGCCAATTGGCATGCTCAGGCATCAGGAGATTCTGCACAAAATTATGGGCAAAGAAAAGAAAGAGAATTTGGAGATAGATGACAAAGAACGCTTGTTCTCCCAGGCAAGGCAGGAGCGATGTAACAAAGCCTCTCCAATGCAGTAAGCACCAGTATTAAGGGCATTTGCAGAAGAAATTCTTCTACAAGCACTTGGCCTAGCAATAAAAGGCACCTGGTGCAACTAGGGAATGGATTGTCTAGACTACTGGTTAGAAAACCCCAGGAACCTTTATCCTACTACCTACCCAGGCTCAAACTATTCCATCTAAACTGATTGGGAAATTAGTAGAAAAGCTAGGTACATTTTTAAGAAAAATTTGCAGCTCCACTACCACTATGGACCAGGAATCATTCCTACCTTACAGAGGTCCACGCATCTGAAGGTGCAGGCAGTCAGCTCCTAAGGGTTTCCTTCTTCTTCCTCTTCCTGCTCCTGCACTGCCTGCTCCACACACTCAGCTGCCCAGGGAAACGCTGCTGCCTTTGTGCCTGCAGGATCTTGTCCAGCACCACACCAAGGCTCTGCTGCGCTGCCACAACTGCATTTTCCTCAGAGCCACAGAGCACTGGCAATTGGCACCTCCAGCAGCTGAGGGACACATTCTTCTGAGACTGCCTCACTGCTGCTGTGGGCTGGACTCACGGCTTTGCTTTCAGGCTTTCCCTGCCCATCTGCATCCTCAGACAGCAGGCTCTTGGTCTCATAGCTGTGGCTCTGAGGGAGCAGGGACGCCTGGCCAAAGGCCTTCCTTCAATTACAGTCTGGCAGCTCTCACCAACGCTCGGGCAGACCTGAAGAAGGCTCTTGAAGAAATATCCCAAGGCTGGACATCTTCCTCCTGCTGCTCCAAAACTCCTGATGCCAGAGGCTTCCCTGAAGATTGCAGCACCACCTTTTCTTCGCCACCTGCCTGCTCCAGCACAACACAAAGGCTCTTCTCCTGGGGCACCGCCACAGCATCCTCAAAGCCGTGGACAGGCAAGTGACAGCTCCAGGAAATTGCCCCTGCCTTTGTGGCTGCAGGAAGCACCCCTGAAACCGGCTTTGGACTCCGGGTTTGCCTTCTCAATACACTGGGCCAATTGGCATGCTCAGGCATCAGGAGATTCTGCACAAAATTATGGGCAAAGAAAAGAAAGAGAATTTGGAATTAGATGACCAAGAACGCTTGTTCTCCCAGGCAAGGCAAGAGCGATGTAACAAAGCCTCTCCAATGCAGTAAGCACCAGTATTAAGGGCATTTGCAGAAGAAATTCTTCTACAAGCACTTGGCCTAGCAATAAAAGGCACCTGGTGCAACTAGGGAATGGATTGTCTAGACTACTGGTTAGAAAACCCCAGGAACCTTTATCCTACTACCTACCCAGGCTCAAACTATTCCATCTAAACTGATTGGGAAATTAGTAGAAAAGCTAGGTACATTTTTAAGAAAAATTTGCAGCTCCACTACCACTATGGACCAGGAATCATTCCTACCTTACAGAGGTCCACGCATCTGAAGGTGCAGGCAGTCAGCTCCTAAGGGTTTCCTTCTTCTTCCTCTTCCTGCTCCTGCACTGCCTGCTCCACACACTCAGCTGCCCAGGGAAACGCTGCTGCCTTTGTGCCTGCAGGATCTTGTCCAGCACCACACCAAGGCTCTGCTGCGCTGCCACAACTGCATTTTCCTCAGAGCCACAGAGCACTGGCAATTGGCACCTCCAGCAGCTGAGGGACACATTCTTCTGAGACTGCCTCACTGCTGCTGTGGGCTGGACTCACGGCTTTGCTTTCAGGCTTTCCCTGCCCATCTGCATCCTCAGACAGCAGGCTCTTGGTCTCATAGCTGTGGCTCTGAGGGAGCAGGGACGCCTGGCCAAAGGCCTTCCTTCAATTACAGTCTGGCAGCTCTCACCAATGCTCGGGCAGACCTGAAGAAGGCTCTTGAAGAAATATCCCAAGGCTGGACATCTTCCTCCTGCTGCTCCAAAACTCCTGATGCCAGAGGCTTCCCTGAAGATTGCAGCACCACCTTTTCTTCGCCACCTGCCTGCTCCAGCACAACACAAAGGCTCTTCTCCTGGGGCACCGCCACAGCATCCTCAAAGCCGTGGACAGGCAAGTGACAGCTCCAGGAAATTGCCCCTGCCTTTGTGGCTGCAGGAAGCACCCCTGAAACCGGCTTTGGACTCCGGGTTTGCCTTCTCAATACACTGGGCCAATTGGCATGCTCAGGCATCAGGAGATTCTGCACAAAATTATGGGCAAAGAAAAGAAAGAGAATTTGGAATTAGATGACCAAGAAAGCTTGTTCTCCCAGGCAAGGCAGGAGCGATGTAACAAAGCCTCTCCAATGCAGTAAGCACCAGTATTAAGGGCATTTGCAGAAGAAATTCTTCTACAAGCACTTGGCCTAGCAATAAAAGGCACCTGGTGCAACTAGGGAATGGATTGTCTAGACTACTGGTTAGAAAACCCCAGGAACCTTTATCCTACTACCTACCCAGGCTCAAACTATTCCATCTAAACTGATTGGGAAATTAGTAGAAAAGCTAGGTACATTTTTAAGAAAAATTTGCAGCTCCACTACCACTATGGACCAGGAATCATTCCTACCTTACAGAGGTCCACGCGTTTGAAGGTGCAGGCAGTCAGCTCCTAAGGGTTTCCTTCTTCTTCCTCTTCCTCCTCCTGCACTGCCTGCTCCACACACTCAGCTGCCCAGGGAAACGCTGCTGCCTTTGTGCCTGCAGGATCTTGTCCAGCACCACACCAAGGCTCTGCTGCGCTGCCACAACTGCATTTTCCTCAGAGCCACAGAGCACTGGCAATTGGCACCTCCAGCAGCTGAGGGACACATTCTTCTGAGACTGCCTCACTGCTGCTGTGGGCTGGACTCACGGCTTTGCTTTCAGGCTTTCCCTGCCCATCTGCATCCTCAGACAGCAGGCTCTTGGTCTCATAGCTGTGGCTCTGAGGGAGCAGGGACGCCTGGCCAAAGGCCTTCCTTCAATTACAGTCTGGCAGCTCTCACCAACGCTCGGGCAGACCTGAAGAAGGCTCTTGAAGAAATATCCCAAGGCTGGACATCTTCCTCCTGCTGCTCCAAAACTCCTGATGCCAGAGGCTTCCCTGAAGATTGCAGCACCACCTTTTCTTCGCCACCTGCCTGCTCCAGCACAACACAAAGGCTCTTCTCCTGGGGCACCGCCACAGCATCCTCAAAGCCGTGGACAGGCAAGTGACAGCTCCAGGAAATTGCCCCTGCCTTTGTGGCTGCAGGAAGCACCCCTGAAACCGGCTTTGGACTCCGGGTGTGCCTTCTCAATACACTGGGCCAATTGGCATGCTCAGGCATCAGGAGATTCTGCACAAAATTATGGGCAAAGAAAAGAAAGAGAATTTGGAGATAGATGACAAAGAACGCTTGTTCTCCCAGGCAAGGCAGGAGCGATGTAACAAAGCCTCTCCAATGCAGTAAGCACCAGTATTAAGGGCATTTGCAGAAGAAATTCTTCTACAAGCACTTGGCCTAGCAATAAAAGGCACCTGGTGCAACTAGGGAATGGATTGTCTAGACTACTGGTTAGAAAACCCCAGGAACCTTTATCCTACTACCTACCCAGGCTCAAACTATTCCATCTAAACTGATTGGGAAATTAGTAGAAAAGCTAGGTACATTTTTAAGAAAAATTTGCAGCTCCACTACCACTATGGACCAGGAATCATTCCTACCTTACAGAGGTCCACGCATCTGAAGGTGCAGGCAGTCAGCTCCTAAGGGTTTCCTTCTTCTTCCTCTTCCTGCTCCTGCACTGCCTGCTCCACACACTCAGCTGCCCAGGGAAACGCTGCTGCCTTTGTGCCTGCAGGATCTTGTCCAGCACCACACCAAGGCTCTGCTGCGCTGCCACAACTGCATTTTCCTCAGAGCCACAGAGCACTGGCAATTGGCACCTCCAGCAGCTGAGGGACACATTCTTCTGAGACTGCCTCACTGCTGCTGTGGGCTGGACTCACGGCTTTGCTTTCAGGCTTTCCCTGCCCATCTGCATCCTCAGACAGCAGGCTCTTGGTCTCATAGCTGTGGCTCTGAGGGAGCAGGGACGCCTGGCCAAAGGCCTTCCTTCAATTACAGTCTGGCAGCTCTCACCAACGCTCGGGCAGACCTGAAGAAGGCTCTTGAAGAAATATCCCAAGGCTGGACATCTTCCTCCTGCTGCTCCAAAACTCCTGATGCCAGAGGCTTCCCTGAAGATTGCAGCACCACCTTTTCTTCGCCACCTGCCTGCTCCAGCACAACACAAAGGCTCTTCTCCTGGGGCACCGCCACAGCATCCTCAAAGCCGTGGACAGGCAAGTGACAGCTCCAGGAAATTGCCCCTGCCTTTGTGGCTGCAGGAAGCACCCCTGAAACCGGCTTTGGACTCCGGGTGTGCCTTCTCAATACACTGGGCCAATTGGCATGCTCAGGCATCAGGAGATTCTGCACAAAATTATGGGCAAAGAAAAGAAAGAGAATTTGGAATTAGATGACCAAGAAAGCTTGTTCTCCCTGGCAAGGCAAGAGCGATGTAACAAAGCCTCTCCAATGCAGTAAGCACCAGTATTAAGGGCATTTGCAGAAGAAATTCTTCTACAAGCACTTGGCCTAGCAATAAAAGGCACCTGGTGCATCTAGGGAATGGATTGTCTAGACTACTGGTTAGAAAACCCCAGGAACCTTTATCCTACTACCTACCCAGGCTCAAACTATTCCATCTAAACTGATTGGGAAATTAGTAGAAAAGCTAGGTACATTTTTAAGAAAAATTTGCAGCTCCACTACCACTATGGACCAGGAATCATTCCTACCTTACAGAGGTCCACGCATCTGAAGGTGCAGGCAGTCAGCTCCTAAGGGTTTCCTCCTTCTTCCTCTTCCTGCTCCTGCACTGCCTGCTCCACACACTCAGCTGCCCAGGGAAACGCTGCTGCCTTTGTGCCTGCAGGATCTTGTCCAGCACCACACCAAGGCTCTGCTGCGCTGCCACAACTGCATTTTCCTCAGAGCCACAGAGCACTGGCAATTGGCACCTCCAGCAGCTGAGGGACACATTCTTCTGAGACTGCCTCACTGCTGCTGTGGGCTGGACTCACGGCTTTGCTTTCAGGCTTTCCCTGCCCATCTGCATCCTCAGACAGCAGGCTCTTGGTCTCATAGCTGTGGCTCTGAGGGAGCAGGGACGCCTGGCCAAAGGCCTTCCTTCAATTACAGTCTGGCAGCTCTCACCAATGCTCGGGCAGACCTGAAGAAGGCTCTTGAAGAAATATCCCAAGGCTGGACATCTTCCTCCTGCTGCTCCAAAACTCCTGATGCCAGAGGCTTCCCTGAAGATTGCAGCACCACCTTTTCTTCGCCACCTGCCTGCTCCAGCACAACACAAAGGCTCTTCTCCTGGGGCACCGCCACAGCATCCTCAAAGCCGTGGACAGGCAAGTGACAGCTCCAGGAAATTGCCCCTGCCTTTGTGGCTGCAGGAAGCACCCCTGAAACCGGCTTTGGACTCCGGGTGTGCCTTCTCAATACACTGGGCCAATTGGCATGCTCAGGCATCAGGAGATTCTGCACAAAATTATGGGCAAAGAAAAGAAAGAGAATTTGGAATTAGATGACCAAGAACGCTTGTTCTCCCAGGCAAGGCAGGAGCGATGTAACAAAGCCTCTCCAATGCAGTAAGCACCAGTATTAAGGGCATTTGCAGAAGAAATTCTTCTACAAGCACTTGGCCTAGCAATAAAAGGCACCTGGTGCAACTAGGGAATGGATTGTCTAGACTACTGGTTAGAAAACCCCAGGAACCTTTATCCTACTACCTACCCATGCTCAAACTATTCCATCTAAACTGATTGGGAAATTAGTAGAAAAGCTAGGTACATTTTTAAGAAAAATTTGCAGCTCCACTACCACTATGGACCAGGAATCATTCCTACCTTACAGAGGTCCACGCATCTGAAGGTGCAGGCAGTCAGCTCCTAAGGGTTTCCTTCTTCTTCCTCTTCCTGCTCCTGCACTGCCTGCTCCACACACTCAGCTGCCCAGGGAAACGCTGCTGCCTTTGTGCCTGCAGGATCTTGTCCAGCACCACACCAAGGCTCTGCTGCGCTGCCACAACTGCATTTTCCTCAGAGCCACAGAGCACTGGCAATTGGCACCTCCAGCAGCTGAGGGACACATTCTTCTGAGACTGCCTCACTGCTGCTGTGGGCTGGACTCACGGCTTTGCTTTCAGGCTTTCCCTGCCCATCTGCATCCTCAGACAGCAGGCTCTTGGTCTCATAGCTGTGGCTCTGAGGGAGCAGGGACGCCTGGCCAAAGGCCTTCCTTCAATTACAGTCTGGCAGCTCTCACCAACGCTCGGGCAGACCTGAAGAAGGCTCTTGAATAAATATCCCAAGGCTGGACATCTTCCTCCTGCTGCTCCAAAACTCCTGATGCCAGAGGCTTCCCTGAAGATTGCAGCACCACCTTTTCTTCGCCACCTGCCTGCTCCAGCACAACACAAAGGCTCTTCTCCTGGGGCACCGCCACAGCATCCTCAAAGCCGTGGACAGGCAAGTGACAGCTCCAGGAAATTGCCCCTGCCTTTGTGGCTGCAGGAAGCACCCCTGAAACCGGCTTTGGACTCCGGGTTTGCCTTCTCAATACACTGGGCCAATTGGCATGCTCAGGCATCAGGAGATTCTGCACAAAATTATGGGCAAAGAAAAGAAAGAGAATTTGGAATTAGATGACAAAGAAAGCTTGTTCTCCCAGGCAAGGCAAGAGCGATGTAACAAAGCTTCTCCAATGCAGTAAGCACCAGTATTAAGGGCATTTGCAGAAGAAATTCTTCTACAAGCACTTGGCCTAGCAATAAAAGGCACCTGGTGCAACTAGGGAATGGATTGTCTAGACTACTGGTTAGAAAACCCCAGGAACCTTTATCCTACTACCTACCCAGGCTCAAACTATTCCATCTAAACTGATTGGGAAATTAGTAGAAAAGCTAGGTACATTTTTAAGAAAAATTTGCAGCTCCACTACCACTATGGACCAGGAATCATTCCTACCTTACAGAAGTCCACGCATCTGAAGGTGCAGGCAGTCAGCTCCTAAGGGTTTCCTTCTTCTTCCTCTTCCTGCTCCTGCACTGCCTGCTCCACACACTCAGCTGCCCAGGGAAACGCTGCTGCCTTTGTGCCTGCAGGATCTTGTCCAGCACCACACCAAGGCTCTGCTGCGCTGCCACAACTGCATTTTCCTCAGAGCCACAGAGCACTGGCAATTGGCACCTCCAGCAGCTGAGGGACACATTCTTCTGAGACTGCCTCACTGCTGCTGTGGGCTGGACTCACGGCTTTGCTTTCAGGCTTTCCCTGCCCATCTGCATCCTCAGACAGCAGGCTCTTGGTCTCATAGCTGTGGCTCTGAGGGAGCAGGGACGCCTGGCCAAAGGCCTTCCTTCAATTACAGTCTGGCAGCTCTCACCAACGCTCGGGCAGACCTGAAGAAGGCTCTTGAATAAATATCCCAAGGCTGGACATCTTCCTCCTGCTGCTCCAAAACTCCTGATGCCAGAGGCTTCCCTGAAGATTGCAGCACCATTTTTTCTTCGCCACCTGCCTGCTCCAGCACAACACAAAGGCTCTTCTCCTGGGGCACCGCCACAGCATCCTCAAAGCCGTGGACAGGCAAGTGACAGCTCCAGGAAATTGCCCCTGCCTTTGTGGCTGCAGGAAGCACCCCTGAAACCGGCTTTGGACTCCGGGTGTGCCTTCTCAATACACTGGGCCAATTGGCATGCTCAGGCATCAGGAGATTCTGCACAAAATTATGGGCAAAGAAAAGAAAGAGAATTTGGAATTAGATGACCAAGAAAGCTTGTTCTCCCTGGCAAGGCAAGAGCGATGTAACAAAGCCTCTCCAATGCAGTAAGCACCAGTATTAAGGGCATTTGCAGAAGAAATTCTTCTACAAGCACTTGGCCTAGCAATAAAAGGCACCTGGTGCAACTAGGGAATGGATTGTCTAGACTACTGGTTAGAAAACCCCAGGAACCTTTATCCTACTACCTACCCAGGCTCAAACTATTCCATCTAAACTGATTGGGAAATTAGTAGAAAAGCTAGGTACATTTTTAAGAAAAATTTGCAGCTCCACTACCACTATGGACCAGGAATCATTCCTACCTTACAGAGGTCCACGCGTCTGAAGGTGCAGGCAGTCAGCTCCTAAGGGTTTCCTTCTTCTTCCTCTTCCTGCTCCTGCACTGCCTGCTCCACACACTCAGCTGCCCAGGGAAACGCTGCTGCCTTTGTGCCTGCAGGATCTTGTCCAGCACCACACCAAGGCTCTGCTGCGCTGCCACAACTGCATTTTCCTCAGAGCCACAGAGCACTGGCAATTGGCACCTCCAGCAGCTGAGGGACACATTCTTCTGAGACTGCCTCACTGCTGCTGTGGGCTGGACTCACGGCTTTGCTTTCAGGCTTTCCCTGCCCATCTGCATCCTCAGACAGCAGGCTCTTGGTCTCATAGCTGTGGCTCTGAGGGAGCAGGGACGCCTGGCCAAAGGCCTTCCTTCAATTACAGTCTGGCAGCTCTCACCAACGCTCGGGCAGACCTGAAGAAGGCTCTTGAAGAAATATCCCAAGGCTGGACATCTTCCTCCTGCTGCTCCAAAACTCCTGATGCCAGAGGCTTCCCTGAAGATTGCAGCATCACCTTTTCTTCGCCACCTGCCTGCTCCAGCACAACACAAAGGCTCTTCTCCTGGGGCACCGCCACAGCATCCTCAAAGCCATGGACAGGCAAGTGACAGCTCCAGGAAATTGCCCCTGCCTTTGTGGCTGCAGGAAGCACCCCCTGAAACCGGCTTTGGACTCCGGGTTTGCCTTCTCAATACACTGGGCCAATTGGTATGCTCAGGCATCAGGAGATTCTGCACAAAATTATGGGCAAAGAAAAGAAAGAGAATTTGGAATTAGATGACCAAGAAAGCTTGTTCTCCCAGGCAAGGCAGGAGCGATGTAACAAAGCCTCTCCAATGCAGTAAGCACCAGTATTAAGGGCATTTGCAGAAGAAATTCTTCTACAAGCACTTGGCCTAGCAATAAAAGGCACCTGGTGCAACTAGGGAATGGATTGTCTAGACTACTGGTTAGAAAACCCCAGGAACCTTTATCCTACTACCTACCCAGGCTCAAACTATTCCATCTAAACTGATTGGGAAATTAGTAGAAAAGCTAGGTACATTTTTAAGAAAAATTTGCAGCTCCACTACCACTATGGACCAGGAATCATTCCTACCTTACAGAGGTCCACGCATCTGAAGGTGCAGGCAGTCAGCTCCTAAGGGTTTCCTCCTTCTTCCTCTTCCTGCTCCTGCACTGCCTGCTCCACACACTCAGCTGCCCAGGGAAACGCTGCTGCCTTTGTGCCTGCAGGATCTTGTCCAGCACCACACCAAGGCTCTGCTGCGCTGCCACAACTGCATTTTCCTCAGAGCCACAGAGCACTGGCAATTGGCACCTCCAGCAGCTGAGGGACACATTCTTCTGAGACTGCCTCACTGCTGCTGTGGGCTGGACTCACGGCTTTGCTTTCAGGCTTTCCCTGCCCATCTGCATCCTCAGACAGCAGGCTCTTGGTCTCATAGCTGTGGCTCTGAGGGAGCAGGGATGCCTGGCCAAAGGCCTTCCTTCAATTACAGTCTGGCAGCTCTCACCAACGCTCGGGCAGACCTGAAGAAGGCTCTTGAAGAAATATCCCAAGGCTGGACATCTTCCTCCTGCTGCTCCAACACTCCTGATGCCAAAGGCTTCCCTGAAGATTGCAGCACCACCTTTTCTTCGCCACCTGCCTGCTCCAGCACAACACAAAGGCTCTTCTCCTGGGGCACCGCCACAGCATCCTCAAAGCCGTGGACAGGCAAGTGACAGCTCCAGGAAATTGCCCCTGCCTTTGTGGCTGCAGGAAGCACCCCTGAAACCGGCTTTGGACTCCGGGTTTGCCTTCTCAATACACTGGGCCAACTGGCATGCTCAGGCATCAGGAGATTCTGCACAAAATTATGGGCAAAGGAAAGAAAGAGAATTTGGAATTAGATGACAAAGAACGCTTGTTCTCCCAGGCAAGGCAGGAGCGATGTAACAAAGCCTCTCCAATGCAGTAAGCACCAGTATTAAGGGCATTTGCAGAAGAAATTCTTCTACAAGCACTTGGCCTAGCAATAAAAGGCACCTGGTGCAACTAGGGAATGGATTGTCTAGACTACTGGTTAGAAAACCCCAGGAACCTTTATCCTACTACCTACCCAGGCTCAAACTATTCCATCTAAACTGATTGGGAAATTAGTAGAAAAGCTAGGTACATTTTTAAGAAAAATTTGCAGCTCCACTACCACTATGGACCAGGAATCATTCCTACCTTACAGAGGTCCACGCATCTGAAGGTGCAGGCAGTCAGCTCCTAAGGGTTTCCTCCTTCTTCCTCTTCCTGCTCCTGCACTGCCTGCTCCACACACTCAGCTGCCCAGGGAAACGCTGCTGCCTTTGTGCCTGCAGGATCTTGTCCAGCACCACACCAAGGCTCTGCTGCGCTGCCACAACTGCATTTTCCTCAGAGCCACAGAGCACTGGCAATTGGCACCTCCAGCAGCTGAGGGACACATTCTTCTGAGACTGCCTCACTGCTGCTGTGGGCTGGACTCACGGCTTTGCTTTCAGGCTTTCCCTGCCCATCTGCATCCTCAGACAGCAGGCTCTTGGTCTCATAGCTGTGGCTCTGAGGGAGCAGGGACGCCTGGCCAAAGGCCTTCCTTCAATTACAGTCTGGCAGCTCTCACCAACGCTCGGGCAGACCTGAAGAAGGCTCTTGAATAAATATCCCAAGGCTGGACATCTTCCTCCTGCTGCTCCAAAACTCCTGATGCCAGAGGCTTCCCTGAAGATTGCAGCACCAACTTTTCTTCGCCACCTGCCTGCTCCAGCACAACACAAAGGCTCTTCTCCTGGGGCACCGCCACAGCATCCTCAAAGCCGTGGACAGGCAAGTGACAGCTCCAGGAAATTGCCCCTGCCTTTGTGGCTGCAGGAAGCACCCCTGAAACCGGCTTTGGACTCCGGGTTTGCCTTCTCAATACACTGGGCCAATTGGCATGCTCAGGCATCAGGAGATTCTGCACAAAATTATGGGCAAAGAAAAGAAAGAGAATTTGGAATTAGATGACAAAGAAAGCTTGTTCTCCCTGGCAAGGCAAGAGCGATGTAACAAAGCTTCTCCAATGCAGTAAGCACCAGTATTAAGGGCATTTGCAGAAGAAATTCTTCTACAAGCACTTGGCCTAGCAATAAAAGGCACCTGGTGCAACTAGGGAATGGATTGTCTAGACTACTGGTTAGAAAACCCCAGGAACCTTTATCCTACTACCTACCCAGGCTCAAACTATTCCATCTAAACTGATTGGGAAATTAGTAGAAAAGCTAGGTACATTTTTAAGAAAAATTTGCAGCTCCACTACCACTATGGACCAGGAATCATTCCTACCTTACAGAGGTCCACGCATCTGAAGGTGCAGGCAGTCAGCTCCTAAGGGTTTCCTTCTTCTTCCTCTTCCTGCTCCTGCACTGCCTGCTCCACACACTCAGCTGCCCAGGGAAACGCTGCTGCCTTTGTGCCTGCAGGATCTTGTCCAGCACCACACCAAGGCTCTGCTGCGCTGCCACAACTGCATTTTCCTCAGAGCCACAGAGCACTGGCAATTGGCACCTCCAGCAGCTGAGGGACACATTCTTCTGAGACTGCCTCACTGCTGCTGTGGGCTGGACTCACGGCTTTGCTTTCAGGCTTTCCCTGCCCATCTGCATCCTCAGACAGCAGGCTCTTGGTCTCATAGCTGTGGCTCTGAGGGAGCAGGGACGCCTGGCCAAAGGCCTTCCTTCAATTACAGTCTGGCAGCTCTCACCAACGCTCGGGCAGACCTGAAGAAGGCTCTTGAAGAAATATCCCAAGGCTGGACATCTTCCTCCTGCTGCTCCAACACTCCTGATGCCAGAGGCTTCCCTGAAGATTGCAGCACCACCTTTTCTTCGCCACCTGCCTGCTCCAGCACAACACAAAGGCTCTTCTCCTGGGGCACCGCCACAGCATCCTCAAAGCCGTGGACAGGCAAGTGACAGCTCCAGGAAATTGCCCCTGCCTTTGTGGCTGCAGGAAGCACCCCTGAAACCGGCTTTGGACTCCGGGTGTGCCTTCTCAATACACTGGGCCAACTGGCATGCTCAGGCATCAGGAGATTCTGCACAAAATTATGGGCAAAGGAAAGAAAGAGAATTTGGAATTAGATGACAAAGAACGCTTGTTCTCCCAGGCAAGGCAGGAGCGATGTAACAAAGCCTCTCCAATGCAGTAAGCACCAGTATTAAGGGCATTTGCAGAAGAAATTCTTCTACAAGCACTTGGCCTAGCAATAAAAGGCACCTGGTGCAACTAGGGAATGGATTGTCTAGACTACTGGTTAGAAAACCCCAGGAACCTTTATCCTACTACCTACCCAGGCTCAAACTATTCCATCTAAACTGATTGGGAAATTAGTAGAAAAGCTAGGTACATTTTTAAGAAAAATTTGCAGCTCCACTACCACTATGGACCAGGAATCATTCCTACCTTACAGAGGTCCACGCATCTGAAGGTGCAGGCAGTCAGCTCCTAAGGGTTTCCTCCTTCTTCCTCTTCCTGCTCCTGCACTGCCTGCTCCACACACTCAGCTGCCCAGGGAAACGCTGCTGCCTTTGTGCCTGCAGGATCTTGTCCAGCACCACACCAAGGCTCTGCTGCGCTGCCACAACTGCATTTTCCTCAGAGCCACAGAGCACTGGCAATTGGCACCTCCAGCAGCTGAGGGACACATTCTTCTGAGACTGCCTCACTGCTGCTGTGGGCTGGACTCACGGCTTTGCTTTCAGGCTTTCCCTGCCCATCTGCATCCTCAGACAGCAGGCTCTTGGTCTCATAGCTGTGGCTCTGAGGGAGCAGGGACGCCTGGCCAAAGGCCTTCCTTCAATTACAGTCTGGCAGCTCTCACCAACGCTCGGGCAGACCTGAAGAAGGCTCTTGAATAAATATCCCAAGGCTGGACATCTTCCTCCTGCTGCTCCAAAACTCCTGATGCCAGAGGCTTCCCTGAAGATTGCAGCATCACCTTTTCTTCGCCACCTGCCTGCTCCAGCACAACACAAAGGCTCTTCTCCTGGGGCACCGCCACAGCATCCTCAAAGCCATGGACAGGCAAGTGACAGCTCCAGGAAATTGCCCCTGCCTTTGTGGCTGCAGGAAGCACCCCCTGAAACCGGCTTTGGACTCCGGGTTTGCCTTCTCAATACACTGGGCCAATTGGTATGCTCAGGCATCAGGAGATTCTGCACAAAATTATGGGCAAAGAAAAGAAAGAGAATTTGGAATTAGATGACAAAGAAAGCTTGTTCTCCCAGGCAAGGCAGGAGCGATGTAACAAAGCCTCTCCAATGCAGTAAGCACCAGTATTAAGGGCATTTGCAGAAGAAATTCTTCTACAAGCACTTGGCCTAGCAATAAAAGGCACCTGGTGCAACTAGGGAATGGATTGTCTAGACTACTGGTTAGAAAACCCCAGGAACCTTTATCCTACTACCTACCCAGGCTCAAACTATTCCATCTAAACTGATTGGGAAATTAGTAGAAAAGCTAGGTACATTTTTAAGAAAAATTTGCAGCTCCACTACCACTATGGACCAGGAATCATTCCTACCTTACAGAGGTCCACGCATCTGAAGGTGCAGGCAGTCAGCTCCTAAGGGTTTCCTTCTTCTTCCTCTTCCTCCTCCTGCACTGCCTGCTCCACACACTCAGCTGCCCAGGGAAACGCTGCTGCCTTTGTGCCTGCAGGATCTTGTCCAGCACCACACCAAGGCTCTGCTGCGCTGCCACAACTGCATTTTCCTCAGAGCCACAGAGCACTGGCAATTGGCACCTCCAGCAGCTGAGGGACACATTCTTCTGAGACTGCCTCACTGCTGCTGTGGGCTGGACTCACGGCTTTGCTTTCAGGCTTTCCCTGCCCATCTGCATCCTCAGACAGCAGGCTCTTGGTCTCATAGCTGTGGCTCTGAGGGAGCAGGGATGCCTGGCCAAAGGCCTTCCTTCAATTACAGTCTGGCAGCTCTCACCAACGCTCGGGCAGACCTGAAGAAGGCTCTTGAAGAAATATCCCAAGGCTGGACATCTTCCTCCTGCTGCTCCAACACTCCTGATGCCAGAGGCTTCCCTGAAGATTGCAGCACCACCTTTTCTTCGCCACCTGCCTGCTCCAGCACAACACAAAGGCTCTTCTCCTGGGGCACCGCCACAGCATCCTCAAAGCCGTGGACAGGCAAGTGACAGCTCCAGGAAATTGCCCCTGCCTTTGTGGCTGCAGGAAGCACCCCTGAAACCGGCTTTGGACTCCGGGTTTGCCTTCTCAATACACTGGGCCAACTGGCATGCTCAGGCATCAGGAGATTCTGCACAAAATTATGGGCAAAGGAAAGAAAGAGAATTTGGAATTAGATGACAAAGAACGCTTGTTCTCCCAGGCAAGGCAGGAGCGATGTAACAAAGCCTCTCCAATGCAGTAAGCACCAGTATTAAGGGCATTTGCAGAAGAAATTCTTCTACAAGCACTTGGCCTAGCAATAAAAGGCACCTGGTGCAACTAGGGAATGGATTGTCTAGACTACTGGTTAGAAAACCCCAGGAACCTTTATCCTACTACCTACCCAGGCTCAAACTATTCCATCTAAACTGATTGGGAAATTAGTAGAAAAGCTAGGTACATTTTTAAGAAAAATTTGCAGCTCCACTACCACTATGGACCAGGAATCATTCCTACCTTACAGAGGTCCACGCGTTTGAAGGTGCAGGCAGTCAGCTCCTAAGGGTTTCCTCCTTCTTCCTCTTCCTGCTCCTGCACTGCCTGCTCCACACACTCAGCTGCCCAGGGAAACGCTGCTGCCTTTGTGCCTGCAGGATCTTGTCCAGCACCACACCAAGGCTCTGCTGCGCTGCCACAACTGCATTTTCCTCAGAGCCACAGAGCACTGGCAATTGGCACCTCCAGCAGCTGAGGGACACATTCTTCTGAGACTGCCTCACTGCTGCTGTGGGCTGGACTCACGGCTTTGCTTTCAGGCTTTCCCTGCCCATCTGCATCCTCAGACAGCAGGCTCTTGGTCTCATAGCTGTGGCTCTGAGGGAGCAGGGACGCCTGGCCAAAGGCCTTCCTTCAATTACAGTCTGGCAGCTCTCACCAACGCTCGGGCAGACCTGAAGAAGGCTCTTGAATAAATATCCCAAGGCTGGACATCTTCCTCCTGCTGCTCCAAAACTCCTGATGCCAGAGGCTTCCCTGAAGATTGCAGCACCACCTTTTCTTCGCCACCTGCCTGCTCCAGCACAACACAAAGGCTCTTCTCCTGGGGCACCGCCACAGCATCCTCAAAGCCATGGACAGGCAAGTGACAGCTCCAGGAAATTGCCCCTGCCTTTGTGGCTGCAGGAAGCACCCCTGAAACCGGCTTTGGACTCCGGGTTTGCCTTCTCAATACACTGGGCCAATTGGTATGCTCAGGCATCAGGAGATTCTGCACAAAATTATGGGCAAAGAAAAGAAAGAGAATTTGGAATTAGATGACCAAGAAAGCTTGTTCTCCCTGGCAAGGCAGGAGCGATGTAACAAAGCCTCTCCAATGCAGTAAGCACCAGTATTAAGGGCATTTGCAGAAGAAATTCTTCTACAAGCACTTGGCCTAGCAATAAAAGGCACCTGGTGCAACTAGGGAATGGATTGTCTAGACTACTGGTTAGAAAACCCCAGGAACCTTTATCCTACTACCTACCCAGGCTCAAACTATTCCATCTAAACTGATTGGGAAATTAGTAGAAAAGCTAGGTACATTTTTAAGAAAAATTTGCAGCTCCACTACCACTATGGACCAGGAATCATTCCTACCTTACAGAGGTCCACGCATCTGAAGGTGCAGGCAGTCAGCTCCTAAGGGTTTCCTCCTTCTTCCTCTTCCTGCTCCTGCACTGCCTGCTCCACACACTCAGCTGCCCAGGGAAACGCTGCTGCCTTTGTGCCTGCAGGATCTTGTCCAGCACCACACCAAGGCTCTGCTGCGCTGCCACAACTGCATTTTCCTCAGAGCCACAGAGCACTGGCAATTGGCACCTCCAGCAGCTGAGGGACACATTCTTCTGAGACTGCCTCACTGCTGCTGTGGGCTGGACTCACGGCTTTGCTTTCAGGCTTTCCCTGCCCATCTGCATCCTCAGACAGCAGGCTCTTGGTCTCATAGCTGTGGCTCTGAGGGAGCAGGGATGCCTGGCCAAAGGCCTTCCTTCAATTACAGTCTGGCAGCTCTCACCAACGCTCGGGCAGACCTGAAGAAGGCTCTTGAAGAAATATCCCAAGGCTGGACATCTTCCTCCTGCTGCTCCAACACTCCTGATGCCAGAGGCTTCCCTGAAGATTGCAGCACCACCTTTTCTTCGCCACCTGCCTGCTCCAGCACAACACAAAGGCTCTTCTCCTGGGGCACCGCCACAGCATCCTCAAAGCCGTGGACAGGCAAGTGACAGCTCCAGGAAATTGCCCCTGCCTTTGTGGCTGCAGGAAGCACCCCTGAAACCGGCTTTGGACTCCGGGTTTGCCTTCTCAATACACTGGGCCAACTGGCATGCTCAGGCATCAGGAGATTCTGCACAAAATTATGGGCAAAGGAAAGAAAGAGAATTTGGAATTAGATGACAAAGAACGCTTGTTCTCCCAGGCAAGGCAGGAGCGATGTAACAAAGCCTCTCCAATGCAGTAAGCACCAGTATTAAGGGCATTTGCAGAAGAAATTCTTCTACAAGCACTTGGCCTAGCAATAAAAGGCACCTGGTGCAACTAGGGAATGGATTGTCTAGACTACTGGTTAGAAAACCCCAGGAACCTTTATCCTACTACCTACCCATGCTCAAACTATTCCATCTAAACTGATTGGGAAATTAGTAGAAAAGCTAGGTACATTTTTAAGAAAAATTTGCAGCTCCACTACCACTATGGACCAGGAATCATTCCTACCTTACAGAGGTCCACGCATCTGAAGGTGCAGGCAGTCAGCTCCTAAGGGTTTCCTTCTTCTTCCTCTTCCTGCTCCTGCACTGCCTGCTCCACACACTCAGCTGCCCAGGGAAACGCTGCTGCCTTTGTGCCTGCAGGATCTTGTCCAGCACCACACCAAGGCTCTGCTGCGCTGCCACAACTGCATTTTCCTCAGAGCCACAGAGCACTGGCAATTGGCACCTCCAGCAGCTGAGGGACACATTCTTCTTACATTGCCTCACTGCTGCTGTGGGCTGGACTCACGGCTTTGCTTTCAGGCTTTCCCTGCCCATCTGCATCCTCAGACAGCAGGCTCTTGGTCTCATAGCTGTGGCTCTGAGGGAGCAGGGACGCCTGGCCAAAGGCCTTCCTTCAATTACAGTCTGGCAGCTCTCACCAACGCTCGGGCAGACCTGAAGAAGGCTCTTGAATAAATATCCCAAGGCTGGACATCTTCCTCCTGCTGCTCCAAAACTCCTGATGCCAGAGGCTTCCCTGAAGATTGCAGCACCACCTTTTCTTCGCCACCTGCCTGCTCCAGCACAACACAAAGGCTCTTCTCCTGGGGCACCGCCACAGCATCCTCAAAGCCGTGGACAGGCAAGTGACAGCTCCAGGAAATTGCCCCTGCCTTTGTGGCTGCAGGAAGCACCCCTGAAACCGGCTTTGGACTCCGGGTGTGCCTTCTCAATACACTGGGCCAATTGGCATGCTCAGGCATCAGGAGATTCTGCACAAAATTATGGGCAAAGAAAAGAAAGAGAATTTGGAGATAGATGACAAAGAACGCTTGTTCTCCCAGGCAAGGCAGGAGCGATGTAACAAAGCCTCTCCAATGCAGTAAGCACCAGTATTAAGGGCATTTGCAGAAGAAATTCTTCTACAAGCACTTGGCCTAGCAATAAAAGGCACCTGGTGCAACTAGGGAATGGATTGTCTAGACTACTGGTTAGAAAACCCCAGGAACCTTTATCCTACTACCTACCCAGGCTCAAACTATTCCATCTAAACTGATTGGGAAATTAGTAGAAAAGCTAGGTACATTTTTAAGAAAAATTTGCAGCTCCACTACCACTATGGACCAGGAATCATTCCTACCTTACAGAGGTCCACGCATCTGAAGGTGCAGGCAGTCAGCTCCTAAGGGTTTCCTCCTTCTTCCTCTTCCTGCTCCTGCACTGCCTGCTCCACACACTCAGCTGCCCAGGGAAACGCTGCTGCCTTTGTGCCTGCAGGATCTTGTCCAGCACCACACCAAGGCTCTGCTGCGCTGCCACAACTGCATTTTCCTCAGAGCCACAGAGCACTGGCAATTGGCACCTCCAGCAGCTGAGGGACACATTCTTCTGAGACTGCCTCACTGCTGCTGTGGGCTGGACTCACGGCTTTGCTTTCAGGCTTTCCCTGCCCATCTGCATCCTCAGACAGCAGGCTCTTGGTCTCATAGCTGTGGCTCTGAGGGAGCAGGGACGCCTGGCCAAAGGCCTCCCTTCAATTACAGTCTGGCAGCTCTCACCAACGCTCGGGCAGACCTGAAGAAGGCTCTTGAATAAATATCCCAAGGCTGGACATCTTCCTCCTGCTGCTCCAACACTCCTGATGCCAGAGGCTTCCCTGAAGATTGCAGCACCACCTTTTCTTCGCCACCTGCCTGCTCCAGCACAACACAAAGGCTCTTCTCCTGGGGCACCGCCACAGCATCCTCAAAGCCGTGGACAGGCAAGTGACAGCTCCAGGAAATTGCCCCTGCCTTTGTGGCTGCAGGAAGCACCCCTGAAACCGGCTTTGGACTCCGGGTTTGCCTTCTCAATACACTGGGCCAATTGGTATGCTCAGGCATCAGGAGATTCTGCACAAAATTATGGGCAAAGAAAAGAAAGAGAATTTGGAATTAGATGACCAAGAAAGCTTGTTCTCCCTGGCAAGGCAGGAGCGATGTAACAAAGCCTCTCCAATGCAGTAAGCACCAGTATTAAGGGCATTTGCAGAAGAAATTCTTCTACAAGCACTTGGCCTAGCAATAAAAGGCACCTGGTGCAACTAGGGAATGGATTGTCTAGACTACTGGTTAGAAAACCCCAGGAACCTTTATCCTACTACCTACCCAGGCTCAAACTATTCCATCTAAACTGATTGGGAAATTAGTAGAAAAGCTAGGTACATTTTTAAGAAAAATTTGCAGCTCCACTACCACTATGGACCAGGAATCATTCCTACCTTACAGAGGTCCACGCATCTGAAGGTGCAGGCAGTCAGCTCCTAAGGGTTTCCTCCTTCTTCCTCTTCCTGCTCCTGCACTGCCTGCTCCACACACTCAGCTGCCCAGGGAAACGCTGCTGCCTTTGTGCCTGCAGGATCTTGTCCAGCACCACACCAAGGCTCTGCTGCGCTGCCACAACTGCATTTTCCTCAGAGCCACAGAGCACTGGCAATTGGCACCTCCAGCAGCTGAGGGACACATTCTTCTTACATTGCCTCACTGCTGCTGTGGGCTGGACTCACGGCTTTGCTTTCAGGCTTTCCCTGCCCATCTGCATCCTCAGACAGCAGGCTCTTGGTCTCATAGCTGTGGCTCTGAGGGAGCAGGGACGCCTGGCCAAAGGCCTTCCTTCAATTACAGTCTGGCAGCTCTCACCAACGCTCGGGCAGACCTGAAGAAGGCTCTTGAATAAATATCCCAAGGCTGGACATCTTCCTCCTGCTGCTCCAAAACTCCTGATGCCAGAGGCTTCCCTGAAGATTGCAGCACCACCTTTTCTTCGCCACCTGCCTGCTCCAGCACAACACAAAGGCTCTTCTCCTGGGGCACCGCCACAGCATCCTCAAAGCCGTGGACAGGCAAGTGACAGCTCCAGGAAATTGCCCCTGCCTTTGTGGCTGCAGGAAGCACCCCTGAAACCGGCTTTGGACTCCGGGTGTGCCTTCTCAATACACTGGGCCAATTGGCATGCTCAGGCATCAGGAGATTCTGCACAAAATTATGGGCAAAGAAAAGAAAGAGAATTTGGAGATAGATGACAAAGAACGCTTGTTCTCCCAGGCAAGGCAGGAGCGATGTAACAAAGCCTCTCCAATGCAGTAAGCACCAGTATTAAGGGCATTTGCAGAAGAAATTCTTCTACAAGCACTTGGCCTAGCAATAAAAGGCACCTGGTGCATCTAGGGAATGGATTGTCTAGACTACTGGTTAGAAAACCCCAGGAACCTTTATCCTACTACCTACCCAGGCTCAAACTATTCCATCTAAACTGATTGGGAAATTAGTAGAAAAGCTAGGTACATTTTTAAGAAAAATTTGCAGCTCCACTACCACTATGGACCAGGAATCATTCCTACCTTACAGAGGTCCACGCATCTGAAGGTGCAGGCAGTCAGCTCCTAAGGGTTTCCTCCTTCTTCCTCTTCCTGCTCCTGCACTGCCTGCTCCACACACTCAGCTGCCCAGGGAAACGCTGCTGCCTTTGTGCCTGCAGGATCTTGTCCAGCACCACACCAAGGCTCTGCTGCGCTGCCACAACTGCATTTTCCTCAGAGCCACAGAGCACTGGCAATTGGCACCTCCAGCAGCTGAGGGACACATTCTTCTGAGACTGCCTCACTGCTGCTGTGGGCTGGACTCACGGCTTTGCTTTCAGGCTTTCCCTGCCCATCTGCATCCTCAGACAGCAGGCTCTTGGTCTCATAGCTGTGGCTCTGAGGGAGCAGGGACGCCTGGCCAAAGGCCTCCCTTCAATTACAGTCTGGCAGCTCTCACCAACGCTCGGGCAGACCTGAAGAAGGCTCTTGAATAAATATCCCAAGGCTGGACATCTTCCTCCTGCTGCTCCAACACTCCTGATGCCAGAGGCTTCCCTGAAGATTGCAGCACCACCTTTTCTTCGCCACCTGCCTGCTCCAGCACAACACAAAGGCTCTTCTCCTGGGGCACCGCCACAGCATCCTCAAAGCCGTGGACAGGCAAGTGACAGCTCCAGGAAATTGCCCCTGCCTTTGTGGCTGCAGGAAGCACCCCTGAAACCGGCTTTGGACTCCGGGTGTGCCTTCTCAATACACTGGGCCAACTGGCATGCTCAGGCATCAGGAGATTCTGCACAAAATTATGGGCAAAGGAAAGAAAGAGAATTTGGAATTAGATGACAAAGAACGCTTGTTCTCCCAGGCAAGGCAGGAGCGATGTAACAAAGCCTCTCCAATGCAGTAAGCACCAGTATTAAGGGCATTTGCAGAAGAAATTCTTCTACAAGCACTTGGCCTAGCAATAAAAGGCACCTGGTGCAACTAGGGAATGGATTGTCTAGACTACTGGTTAGAAAACCCCAGGAACCTTTATCCTACTACCTACCCAGGCTCAAACTATTCCATCTAAACTGATTGGGAAATTAGTAGAAAAGCTAGGTACATTTTTAAGAAAAATTTGCAGCTCCACTACCACTATGGACCAGGAATCATTCCTACCTTACAGAGGTCCACGCGTTTGAAGGTGCAGGCAGTCAGCTCCTAAGGGTTTCCTCCTTCTTCCTCTTCCTGCTCCTGCACTGCCTGCTCCACACACTCAGCTGCCCAGGGAAACGCTGCTGCCTTTGTGCCTGCAGGATCTTGTCCAGCACCACACCAAGGCTCTGCTGCGCTGCCACAACTGCATTTTCCTCAGAGCCACAGAGCACTGGCAATTGGCACCTCCAGCAGCTGAGGGACACATTCTTCTGAGACTGCCTCACTGCTGCTGTGGGCTGGACTCACGGCTTTGCTTTCAGGCTTTCCCTGCCCATCTGCATCCTCAGACAGCAGGCTCTTGGTCTCATAGCTGTGGCTCTGAGGGAGCAGGGACGCCTGGCCAAAGGCCTTCCTTCAATTACAGTCTGGCAGCTCTCACCAACGCTCGGGCAGACCTGAAGAAGGCTCTTGAAGAAATATCCCAAGGCTGGACATCTTCCTCCTGCTGCTCCAAAACTCCTGATGCCAGAGGCTTCCCTGAAGATTGCAGCACCACCTTTTCTTCGCCACCTGCCTGCTCCAGCACAACACAAAGGCTCTTCTCCTGGGGCACCGCCACAGCATCCTCAAAGCCGTGGACAGGCAAGTGACAGCTCCAGGAAATTGCCCCTGCCTTTGTGGCTGCAGGAAGCACCCCTGAAACCGGCTTTGGACTCCGGGTTTGCCTTCTCAATACACTGGGCCAATTGGCATGCTCAGGCATCAGGAGATTCTGCACAAAATTATGGGCAAAGAAAAGAAAGAGAATTTGGAATTAGATGACCAAGAAAGCTTGTTCTCCCAGGCAAGGCAGGAGCGATGTAACAAAGCCTCTCCAATGCAGTAAGCACCAGTATTAAGGGCATTTGCAGAAGAAATTCTTCTACAAGCACTTGGCCTAGCAATAAAAGGCACCTGGTGCAACTAGGGAATGGATTGTCTAGACTACTGGTTAGAAAACCCCAGGAACCTTTATCCTACTACCTACCCAGGCTCAAACTATTCCATCTAAACTGATTGGGAAATTAGTAGAAAAGCTAGGTACATTTTTAAGAAAAATTTGCAGCTCCACTACCACTATGGACCAGGAATCATTCCTACCTTACAGAGGTCCACGTATCTGAAGGTGCAGGCAGTCAGCTCCTAAGGGTTTCCTCCTTCTTCCTCTTCCTGCTCCTGCACTGCCTGCTCCACACCCTCAGCTGCCCAGGGAAGCGCTGCTGCCTTTGTGCCTGCAGGATCTTCTGGTACTGCATTGTCAATGTCCTGTCCTATGGCATCACCACCGTTTCTCATTAGGCAATGTCTTGTAAATGTGCTGTCCAACAGAATCTCCAGTGTTCCTGTGGATTCTGGTAGTTCAATTTTCGATGCCTAGGTTTTTACAGTCTGTTTTAATAAAAAATACTTTATACGTTGCTTCTCTGTTTCTGTCTTTGAATACATCGTCTCTGTTCTCTTTTACAGTGGACAAATTATTTGGTAAATGTCATTCTGAAAACCTTTATCGTTTCTATGCTGTATAAATGCTGCAACTCTTAGTAGTTCATGTCCTAGATTATACACCATCTTTTCTAGATTAGGTGTTTAAAATACACTCCCCAATTATTCATTGTCGCAGTGTACAAGATGTTGTTACACATATTTGTCTTTTTATTTTTCTTGCAAAATGAGCACAATTTTTTTGGTTTATATCTTTCCCTTCTGAACTCATTGGTTTCCTTTTTTCACTTCCTCTGCTCAGATGACCTTTCCTCTTTTTTATTCTTGTCATGATTCACCAGTTCTTCCATACTGCTTTATAGAGACACAGCTGTTGCAACATGTACTTATTAGATATTTTTTGGTTTTTTGGTTTATCCCTTGGTAAGATGATAATATGTGTATTTTTCATTTCTGTGGACTGTAGAATTGTTACATTTTTAAGGGACAGTGTATTAAACCTATACCCCATCTCCAAATTTAAAAAAAATAGTTTCGTTACCTGTCCAGGAGCCATAAAGTAGATGTGTATCTGTCATCTAAAAATAAAGGAAGCTTTTGATTTGACTCACACGTTTAGACTTTTTTATCCTGTATGAAATAAAGTAGAAAAAATATGCTATTACAGTTTTATCTTCAAATGTACATCACTTTTAACCTTGAGGGAAGGGTCTGCATTATTGAACAGAACCAATTTAGGCAGTGCAGCTCCAGGTTAACACATGATCAGAACCTTAGACTGGTAATTAAGGGCAGAAAATAGTTTGGATACCATCACAAGGCCACTGCGCATTCTCCTGTTGTCATTGCCACCATCAGAGTAAAACTGGAATCAAGCAATCCCATTCCATTACAACCAACCTTATGCTGCAAAGGTGGAGCCCTGATCTCAGAAATGACAGAGGTGGCAGAGGTTTTCTATGTGTGAAGGCATCCTCCCTTCCCAAAGGAATTGCAAGTTCCCCTCTCCCCACTCCATTCCATCCATAAACCAAGCACTGACAATCCATGATGATGGTTATACACTGCAGCACTGGGATGTACTTTGCTCCTTAGGTAGATCTAAAGCAATCTGGAAGTTGCTCAGCCTCTTGTGCCCTCTTCAAGTGAGAATTTGTAACTTTTCTTCCAACAATAATCCAGACAAACTACTTTATTAACTGCTCCAAGTGATTACCAGAAGATTTTGCTGTGTTTTCCTATAATGTTTTATTTAACCCAAGTTAAATAAGTACCATTTTGCAAATACTGACACTTTTACGTTTGAATTTCCCACCACACTACAGAGATTGGATAGGTGATCTTCAGACTTCATAGGTTAGGATATTGGCCACAGAGTATCAATAAATAGCAAGTATCAGGACAAAAAATAATCCAATATACACCCCCCAAAATCCACCCTCTTTTTATTTTATTTTACTTTGGTTTATTTTTATTTTATTTTATTTATATTCTGGAAGAAAAGAATTTGACAGCACTGCCATGCATACAACAAGGTGACCCAAGCATGAAGATGAGCAAGCTGATGGTCCTTCAGATTCCAGTTTTCAAGGGTGCCATTAGTGGGACACTGCTTGGAGCACTGCTTACACAGTGTTTATGTTGGGATGAAGCTTACAGAACAGACTAAAATGGGTTTTTTATTGGTCTTGAAGGGACAATTTCTTCCACAAAACATCCAAGACTTCTCAGGGAACAGAAGGGACCACACTGTGCTGTGCAAGGCTACCATGATTTAGGAGTCCAGATTAAACACTGCAATATTCAAATAACCTTGGCATTAACAGCAAAGGGGCAGTGCAATTTCCACAGCTACACAGGGAAAGCATGTGTGTAGATCCACCTCTGAAGCAAAGCCCAGCTACAAGATACATTTGTTTTCTACGTTTGCAGAGAGCCTTTTTCTCCTGCCCAGACCATCCTCTCTAGGATGACTGCAACAAAACCAAAACCACACAACTCATCCAAACCTACCATGAAGATCAGTGCATTCAGCTGCTTCTATAAAACACTTTTCAACTGACACACTTTTCTACTTACTCTAAAAACTAACAGGATATTTATGTGCCATAATTATAAAAAAAACAAATTAAAAAATTTAAAGAGTTAATTTAAAATTAAATTTTAAACAATTAATTTCATTTCAATTAAATCTAATTTTTAAAAAGTCTTTCAGCTTGAACATAACTACCAATCTTGTTACAAGCTGCATAGTTCATACTACAATCCCTCTTTCTTTTTAGTTTCACCTTGGAGAACAGAATTCCAAGGAGCTCTTGAAATCAAACTTTTCCAAGAGCTCCTTTTGTATCCTTTAGTCACTCTGAAAGATAACCATGTAACAAGAAAAGAAAGAGCTGAAGGAAAAGAAGCAGTATTTCATTTGCCCTGAAACTAAGAATTTATAACCTTAAATTTTTACAAATATGATTTTACACAAGAGATAGAGAATGAAGTTTTCCATCCACACTAAAGAAGTGTATGTGGCCTTAGCCACGGCTGCAGCACCTCCAAGGCTGTAACTGCTCTGCCAGGGGTTTATCCATGGCCACGGCTCTGAGGTGCTCCAGCACAACCCCATGCACAGGCACTGATGTTTCAAGGGGTACCTGCTGAGCATGGCCTTATCCACAGCCATAGAGGCTTCAGGTTTATCCTGGGGCCACAATCCCTTCTTGGGCACAGACATAACCACAGCCACAGATGCTCTGAGAGGTTCCTGCTCTGCCATGGGCTTATTCCCAGCCACTGATGCCTGGGGATATCCTGTTCCCATGGGGGCTCATCCACAGGTCACAGTTCCCTTGACTCCAGCTCACACTGGAGTTCCAGCAGCACAGAAACAGCAGCGCTGCCCTGGCCACCTGCCAGCCCAGGTCTGTCACCATGGCTGTCATCCGTGTCCCCAGGCACAGCACAGGAAGAGGAGAAGCACTACAGACAGCAGCAAAATCAAAATGAAACCCCTAACGAGCTCCATGGCAGGCACGGGAGCCTGACCACTCAACAGCACCAACAGCTATAAATCCAACCCAGCACATTCCAGCCAAAGCTGCTCTTAACTCAAACCCTTCAAGCTCCATGTCAGGCACCAAAAAGGACTCTCATGGTTTAACCCCAGATGGCAACTCAGCCCCACACAGCTGCTCGCTCACTCCCCCACAGTGCAGTGGGGGAGAGAATCAGCAAAAGGATAAAACTCACAGGTTGAGATAAACACAGTTTAATAGGGAAAAGAAAAACAATGCACACAAACACAGCAAAATAAGGAATCTATTTCCCACCTGCAGGCAGATGTTCGGCCATCTCCAGGAAAGCAGGGCTCACTCACATGTAATGGTAACTTGAAATGGCAAATACCATCACTCCTGAAATCCCTCACTTCCCTCTTCCTTCAGCTTTAGGTGCTGAACATGATGCCATGCAGCCTGGGATATTCCTTGGGTCCCTTGGGGTAAGCAGTGTCCCCTCCCAACTCCTTGTGCTCACCCAGCCCACTCCCTGGTGGGTGGGGTGAGATGCAGAAATGGCCTTGATGCTGTGTAAACTGCTCAGCAATAGTGAAACCATGCCTGTGTTAGCGACACTGTCTCAGCTCCAATCCAAAAGAATGCCCATAGCACCTACTATGAAAATAAATAACTCTACCCCAGGCCAACCAGCTCAGCTCAGTAGCTTCACAAAGCCTGGTTTCCATACCAAAATAAACCTCAGTTGACCATGTTCCATATTGTCAGGTGCTGAAAATGGCACTAATTTGTAACAAGTTTCACAACCTTTTGTTTAAGGTTCTGCAGTTCCCCATTTCCACCGCTCATCTCTTGACAAGCAAACAACCAAACCTCCTTTGCAGGTCTCTGAGGCTGCCAGTGCCATGGTGTGCAGCATGAAACAAGGGGGATGGTGCTAGTGAAGCAAAGAACCACTGCTGTACACTGCTCAAGCTCCCTGTGAAGCCAGTGAAATATATCCTGACATTCAACTTAAATACTCGAATTTTACATAACAATTTGAACCCCTCATACCTAGTATTCTCTCATTACTAAAATTCACATACCAGTCTTTGGTACTGGCAGGGAAAAAGTAGCCTCTAATCATTGCAAATGTGGCCACTGCATATTCCAAGATATTGGCACACCACAGGAGAGGAATCCAGTTGTCAAAAATGATGGTAGGTGAGAAGTGGAAGCAAGAAGCATTTGCAAACCAAAGCACACGGGTAATGATCCACGCCTGAAGGCCGTTGATTTCCTATTTATTTACGACACCTAAAATATGAAGAAAAAATTGAGTCTTAGTGACCCTGCATTAATACAGCTTTTAATTAATATGGGTATGCACAGAATATACAGAAGCTCCATCAGGTGCTCACGAAATGACTTCTCTCTTCTCATCCCCGCAGCCAAATACCCTGCACCACTTTTCCAAATGTTCCATTAGACTCTGCTGTACCCACCAGCCTTTGTTAGGCTGGGTTTTTCTCCTCAAGAAACTGAATTTAGACTCTCTCCCAAACCCTAGTAACTATAGTAACAAGTGAGTAGCAACTATAGCACCCTTTCTAACAGTTCACATCACACATTTTGTTTAAGTCCCTTGGCTTAATGTAGCTTAAACAGGTAAAACTATCTTGGTCAAATACCAGCAATAGTTCACTGATAATTTTAAGTGCCATAGTTATCATCCAGTACTTTTCCACTGATGGAGAAGTGCCTAACACATCAACAGTTTTACTAATCATAAGAGATAGAAATGCTATAACTTATTCTAAAAGATGACACAGATTGCTTGCTGGTTTTGTTTGAACTGAACATGTGGGGAAAGTGAGACCATTTATGTCCACATTTCCTCTGGCTACACAATGGTTATTAAAGACTCTAAGAACAGACACACTGCAATTTCAGAAGATAGCATAGTGTGCATGTATTCCAAGGAAAACCTTCCCAGCAGTGGGGACAGCACCTTCTTGTACACCTCCCAGTTAGCCAGGGAGAAATTTATGGCAGAAGTCAGGAATGCACACAAATACAGAGCTGTTGTCATTTTAGACTAGTAATACATATAACCTATTATACAGCTCTAAAAGTGTATTTCATGCAAAGCTGTCATCCCATTTTGGTGGAGAGACAGGACAGCTGGTAACTACATGCAGCTCCTTGTAATTTAATTTTGATCTATTTCTTGTCTATTCATTTAAAACAGATGGGTATTGTTATATAGTTGCTATTTCTTAAAAACCTCATCAAGGAATATGTCACACAAGGAATATTTGTGCATATTCCCTACATACATATTTCCTATCTACATAAACTTCATTTGGATTCCAAAATGGCTTGTAAAGTGTGAAACACCACAGGGTAAATGCCAGTGCAACATTCCACCATCCTTTGTGCAAAACGATTCATCCAACAGCTGTGTGAGAAACCAGACTCTGCATCCAGATGATACCTCAATAATGTACCTGAAAAGTGGCCCAAAGGGAATAAATGCCAGCCGCCCTATAGGTCAGCATGAAAGTCCTGTTCCAGATGTCAGACAGATGCTTATTTCCCGTCAGCAAGTACAGATGTAGATCAGTTAGAGAGCACAGCTACTGGGCCCGACACCACGCTGCGGGGGATGCTCATTAGGGGACGCTCACCGGGGCTCACTCCCTCGCAGGGGATCAGCCAATCCCTTGCCAGGGGTCGATCCCTCTCTCGCCATGGCCGCTCCTTTGCCGGGGGTTGGCTCCTCCCTCGCCGTGGGTCTGTCGGTCCCTCTCTCGTCAGAGCCCGCTCCCCGGGGCTGCCGCCGCTCCGACTCTGTCGCACCAACGGCCCCTCAGCCGGGACAGGCCCCTCCGCGCCCCGCCCCCTCCCGACGGTCCCAGCCAATCCCCGCCCGCTCCGCCCGTTCCAAGGCTCCCCATTGGTGGCCGAGCAGCGCGAGGAGCACAGGCCCCGCCCCCCGTCCCGGTGCTCGCGCCGAGGCTTCGACTGTAACCGGGACAGCGGCGGCCGAGGGGTCCCGCGCGCAGCGGCCGTTACTCCATGGCTGCGCTGCGAGTGCCGCCAGGAACGCGGGGGCAGGAGGCGCTTCGGACACCGAGCACGAGCCATCGCTAAACAAGGACCAGTTCGGGGCATCGGCTTCTCCCACCACGCTCTTCCCCGCTGCCCTTGAGACGCTACAGTAGCATTTTAGATGATTCGGTGTTTTCTTTCTTCAGCAAGTTTTTTCTCCTGATGGGATGAAATGAGCCATCACGTGCTGTAGGACAGAAAATAGGAATCCCGTTACTCCAGCTAGTTCTCAGTAATTCCTATGCCTCTACCAGAGAATCACAAATAAAAGTTATTAAAATCTATTATAAAGCCTTCAGGTCACATGAAATTTGGGAGTGGAGGAGAGGAAGCAAAAAATCTTTACCAATTCCCTATGAACTTCCATTTGGCAAAACATAAGCAAAACACTGATATCAAAGTAATCCACTTTAGTCCTTGCTCACTATAAATTTCTTTTAAGATGCATAGATAATATATGGCTTATTACTTACACAAACAAAACGAAAATTAAACAAGTCTAACCACATTCTCATAAACCTGTGAAAATAAATTTCTGTAACTTAACTGCCTTTCTGAATTTGAGAGATTCCTACTGCTGTAACATTACCTGTACCCGACCTTGACAATTGGATGCTTTCACCCAGAGTCCTTCTCCGTATATGACATTTACACCATAGCACACAAGATATAATCCTACGTAAGTCAAAAATCAGTGGGAATGGAGAATGACTTACTCAGCAACCCCTAATTCTCTCTGCAGAGAGAATATGCTCTGTAGCTTTCTTTCCGTCTGATCAAACACTTTCTATGGTAAAGATCGTCATCCTATAGTCAGAACTATGGAATGACTTCCCGGCTCGGTGTGCCTCATCACTGCGAAACTGATCCATTACTTGGACGCTGAGTGAGCCTGGCCATACCCTCTGCATCCATCTCCTCCCTCGGCAACCTGTTCCAATGCCTGACCACCCCAACAGCAAAAAAAAAAATATATAATATGTAATCCAAATGTCCACTATGCCATCTTAAGGCCACTTATTGTAGTAGCCCTGTAAGCTTCTTTCCAGAAGCGGTGTGGGGGGAAGGCGGCTCGTCGTTTCTCTCTGCCGACACGACTAACTCCCTTCCAGGCCCGCTCCCACACAGGATAACAATAAGGAAGGAACGCACCCATCCACGGGCCCGACACCACGCTGCGGGGGATGCTCATTAGGGGACGCTCACCGGGGCTCACTCCCTCGCAGGGGATCAGCCAATCCCTTGCCAGGGGTCGATCCCTCTCTCGCCATGGCCGCTCCTTTGCCGGGGGTTAGCTCCTCCCTCGCCGTGGGTCTGTCGGTCCCTCTCTCGTCAGAGCCCGCTCGTCAGAGCCCGCTCCCCGGGGCTGCCGCCGCTCCGACTCTGTCGCACCAACGGCCCCTCAGCCGGGACAGGCCCCTCCGCGCCCCGCCCCCTCCCGACGGTCCCAGCCAATCCCCGCCCGCTCCGCCCGTTCCAAGGCTCCCCATTGGTGGCCGAGCAGCGCGAGGAGCACAGGCCCCGCCCCCCGTCCCGGTGCTCGCGCCGAGGCTTCGACTGTAACCGGGACAGCGGCGGCCGAGGGGTCCCGCGCGCAGCGGCCGTTACTCCACGGCTGCGCTGCGAGCGCCGCCAGGAACGCGGGGGCAGGAGGCGCTTCGGACACCGAGCACGAGCCATCGCTAAACAAGGACCAGTTCGGGGCATCGGCTTCTCCCACCACGCTCTTCCCCGCTGCCCTTGAGACGCTACAGTAGCATTTTAGATGATTCGGTGTTTTCTTTCTTCAGCAAGTTTTTTCTCCTGATGGGATGAAATGAGCCATCACGTGCTGTAGGACAGAAGATAGGAATCCCGTTACTCCAGCTAGTTCTCAGTAATTCCTATGCCTCTACCAGAGAATCACAAATAAAAGTTATTAAAATCTATTATAAAGCCTTCAGGTCACATGAAATTTGGGAGTGGAGGAGAGGAAGCAAAAAATCTTTACCAATTCCCTATGAACTTCCATTTGGCAAAACATAAGCAAAACACTGATATCAAAGTAATCCACTTTAGTCCTTGCTCACTATAAATTTCTTTTAAGATGCATAGATAATATATGGCTTATTACTTACACAAACAAAACGAAAATTAAACAAGTCTAACCACATTCTCATAAACCTGTGAAAATAAATTTCTGTAACTTAACTGCCTTTCTGAATTTGAGAGATTCCTACTGCTGTAACATTACCTGTACCCGACCTTGACAATTGGATGCTTTCGCCCAGAGTCCTTCTCTGTATATGACATTTACACCATAGCACACAAGATATAATCCTACGTAAGTCAAAAATCAGTGGGAATGGAGAATGACTTACTCAGCAACCCCTAATTCTCTCTGCAGAGAGAATATGCTCTGTAGCTTTCTTTCCGTCTGATCAAACACTTTCTATGGTAAAGATCGTCATCCTATAGTCAGAACTATGGAATGACTTCCCGGCTCGGTGTGCCTCATCACTGCGAAACTGATCCATTACCTGGACGCTGAGTGAGCCTGGCCATACCCTCTGCATCCATCTCCTCCCTCGGCAACCTGTTCCAATGCCTGACCACCCCAACAGCAAAAAAAAAAATATATAATATGTAATCCAAATGTCCACTATGCCATCTTAAGGCCACTTATTGTAGTAGCCCTGTAAGCTTCTTTCCAGAAGCGGTGTGGGGGGAAGGCGGCTCGTCGTTTCTCTCTGCCGACACGACTAACTCCCTTCCAGGCCCGCTCCCACACAGGATAACAATAAGGAAGGAACGCACCCATCCACGGGCCCGACACCACGCTGCGGGGGATGCTCATTAGGGGACGCTCACCGGGGCTCACTCCCTCGCAGGGGATCAGCCAATCCCTTGCCAGGGGTCGATCCCTCTCTCGCCATGGCCGCTCCTTTGCCGGGGGTTGGCTCCTCCCTCGCCGTGGGTCTGTCGGTCCCTCTCTCGTCAGAGCCCGCTCGTCAGAGCCCGCTCCCCGGGGCTGCCGCCGCTCCGACTCTGCCGCACCAACGGCCCCTCAGCCGGGACAGGCCCCTCCGCGCCCCGCCCCCTCCCGACGGTCCCAGCCAATCCCCGCCCGCCCCGCCCGTTCCAAGGCTCCCCATTGGTGGCCGAGCAGCGCGAGGAGCACAGGCCCCGCCCCCCGTCCCGGTGCTCGCGCCGAGGCTTCGATTGTAACCGGGACAGCGGCGGCCGAGGGGTCCCGCGCGCAGCGGCCGTTACTCCATGGCTGCGCTGCGAGTGCCGCCAGGAACGCGGGGGCAGGAGGCGCTTCGGACACCGAGCACGAGCCATCGCTAAATAAAACCAAACCTTCTGGAAGAGTGGGAACTGGTGTCCAAGGAAATACTTTACACCTGCACTTAGGTCACAACGTTCCCCTGCAGCGCTATGGGCTGGGTACTTTAGGCGGCCACAGAGCCCTTAAGGGGAACTGGGCCTACTTGTCTTGTTATCAAAGCGGCCAAAGAGTCCCTAAATCAGACTGGGCCCCCTGGAGTTGTTACTAAACTCTCCCCATTCCACTGATGGTTCTGTGCAATTTCCAATGGCCCCACAAAATAAGGCCTCGGGCTGCCGGCCAAGAGGTGCTGAACACGAGCCCAGGTGCGCCCAGGTGGCCAGGGAGGACAATGGCATCCTGGCCTGTGCCAGCAACAATGTGGCCAGCACGACCAGGGCAGTGACTGTCCCCCTGTTCTGGGCACTGCTGAAGCCCCACCTTGAATCCTGGGGTCAGTTTTGGGTTCCTCACTACAGGAATGTCTTTGAGGTGCTGGACTGTGTCCAGAGGAAAGGAATTGAGCTGGGGCAGGCTCTGGAGCAAAGGTCAGATGAGAAGCGGCTGAGCGAGATGGGAGACAGCCTGCAGGAACGGAGGCTCAGGGACGACCTTCTCTCTCTCTACAACTCCCTGGAAGGATACTGGCTTGGGGAGGGGGATTCCTAATGATAAAGTATCTATCCCATAACCCTTTGTTATAGATACATATTATATTGTTGGCTTTTCACAAATATGAAAATGAATGTTATGTATATAAGAATGGGAAATTTTGTTGTATTAATATAGTTTTCTTTATTTCTGTTATTTATGAAACTTAGAAATAGTAGTATAATACGTATATGTTAGGCCATGCCATAGTATTAAAATAAAAACTTCTTTTGTTTTTGTAACCCAAAGACTGAGAAAAAAAAAAAAATAGCTAGAGAACTCCTGCATTTGTAAACTATCTTAACCAGATGAAGACAGCAGTGACCAGAACTCTGGGGGGGAGGAATTTATTGCATTTCTGGTATCAGGGAATGTAAATCTCGATGGCACCAAGAAGATTGATCTATTGGGAAGGGGGCAAGAGAAAACTAAACAGAAGAACACCAAAGATCCTAAGAAGAATGTATGAATATGTACGAGAATTTATGGATATGTAGTAGGGTTCTGTTTCTAAGGGACAATCCTTTGTTAGTAAGGTGTGCTCTCTTGGCTGAATGCAGAGACACCCGGCCATATCTGTATACTTTATTTTTTTCTCCTAATTGTTTTTGTTATTAAACTTTTAAATTCTATAAAATTATGTTAACCTCGTTTTTCACACCTTTGTGCCAAAATGATCGTCACTGTGTCTTTAGGATTTGACAGCTGGGACACCTTGAGGAGGATGGAGGGGTTTGCTTTAGGGCACAGGGTTTTAAAGGCTGCCTAGGCAATTGCACATCCTGCAACAGTGTATGTCTGCCTGAGACTTTGTGGAGGGTGGGTCCTGCCTGTTAGAGACTGGAAAAGGTAATCTTTTTTGAGACGTCCTGGGAGGCTTGGAATGTGTGCTAGGGGTAGATCGAACCTTGCTCTGGAGAGGTAGTGCTCTGTCCCACAATGTCTGCCAGTCCCGGCACACTGAAGGCAGCCCCAGTTTTGCCTAACCCAGTCCCTGAGAGGCCAGGGGACCAGAAGTCCCTCCTGGAAGGAAGGCCCAGGATGGGCTGAAAACTTTTGGAGTCACCACAAGGAAGTGTGGATCACCACAAGGCAAGTGTGAAAAATGAGGTTCACATCATTTTTATAGAATTTAAAAGTTTAATAAAAAAGACAATTAGGAGAAAAACATAAAGTATACAGATACGGTTGGGTGTCTGCATTCAGCCAAGAGAGCACACCTTACTAACAAAGGATTGTCCCTTAAAAACAGAACCCTACTACATATCCATAAATTCTCGTACATATTCATACATTCTTCTTAGGATCTTTGGTGTTCTTCTGTTTAGTTTTCTCTTGCCCCCTTCCCAATAGATCAATTTTCTTGGCGCCATCGAGATTTACATTCCCTGATACCAGAAATGCAATAAATTCCTCCCCCCCAGAGTTCTGGTCACTGCTGTCTTCATCTGGATAAGATAGTTTACAAAAGGAAATAAAAAGGTCTCCAGCTATCTTTTTCAGTCTTTGGGTTACACAAACAAAAGTAGTTTTTGTTTTAATGCTATGTCATAGTTTAACATACATGTATTATACCACTATTTCTAAGTTTAATTAATAACAGAAATAAAGAAGACTATATTATTACAGCTAAATTTTCTAATCTCATACATATAATATTCATTAGAATACTTGCGAAAAGCCAATAATATGATATGCATTTATAACAGCAAGCACGTGGTCCTTTAGCCCTACCTTCATCTGGGAGTTTTATATCACTGGAACCCAGGACTCCATAGATAGATGTCTGTTTTTCTTATCCTTCTTGCCTTCCTGGTTTTCTTTTTCTTCTTCTCTCTCACAGAACGTAACACTGAATGAGTTTAAAGATTTTCTATGTTCAAGGGGCTAATTCTATGCTAAGTGAAGTTAGGTTGTGTTTACTCTTTTCACAATGTTCCTTAATTTTCCATAGCTTGCCAGTCAACTTTTGTGTGCTTTTTACCTCCTGAGAATATCTGGTTGGGATTTTCTCCTCTGCATCCACCCAGAGCAAAATAATCTTGGTTTAATCCTGAAATTCAGTGACTGAGGTGTAACGCTGCCTGCTTCCCTTCAGCAGATCAGGGCAGTCAGTTGCGTGGTTTCTGTGGGAGCTTTTGTGCATTTGGCTACAGGACTTTGCTATGCTGCAATTCAGCAATGTGATCGATTCTGCCTGCTTTTCCTGCCTCCCTGCCGCTCAGGAATGCAGAGCTGGCCGCACAGTGCCACCTGGAGCCAGGGCAGTCTCCGCCATCACCTGAGTGCCCAGGGAATCCCTCCCTTCGCTCCCTTTTGTCTGAGCCACCGTTGCCCCCTCGGTGAGGATCCGAGTGTGCACCGGAGCGCCCTCTGCCGGCCGTGAGGGACCCTGGCCCCGCCCCCTGCCGGCCGCGATTGGCCCTGGCCCCGCCCCCTGCCTGCCGTGAGAGACCCTGGCCCCGCCCCCTGGCCCCGCCCCAGCCAGCAGCGCCCCCTGCCGGGTGTGGTCATAACTGCACCAAAGGGTAAACAGCGCTCAGCGGGGGGAAAACTCCTGTGCTTGTGTTGTTGTTTGTTCTGTCTCCTCTGCACATATTTCATACCAAAGAACTGTTACTCCTTCTCCTGCATTTTTGCTTGGAAGCCCCATAACTTTCAAAGTTATAAGGATTTAGAAGGAAGCATCTTCTTTCCATCCCAAGAAGGTTCCCACCTTCCTTACCAGACATTTGACTTTTAAACAATACAATTTGTGAAAAAAACCTGGGAAAATTTCATTGTTTCATTTACTACATGATTTCACATATAAAGAAACCGAGATATCTTTCCATTTCATTGGCATTTTCACAAAGGTAAGTGCATTAAAATTTGAATTCTACCCTTTTTCTACCCTTTTCTTCTCAAATAGTGCATTCCTTTGTCTTTCAGTACAAAAGCAACAAAGTCATTGTAGGTAACAGTGGCAGAATACGCTGTGTTATTGTCACAGGGACTACCTGCTCACTTCACCAGCTCCTGTCTGGTGTTTATTGCTGCCCAGTGAAGACGAGTCACTTTTTCTTTCTCTGGTTGTCTAACATCGTATCCTGCTTCTCCCTGTTGTTTGCATTGCTCTGGCTTTCCACACCTTAGATGAGGAAAAAAAAAAGAAAAATGCATTTACTTACAATTTTTTCAATATTCTCCAATCTGGAGACAATTACATCCTAAAAAAAAAATATATATATCTCAGTAAGCATCACCCAGCAGTTCCTACTTCAGCAAATTACATATTACATTCAATGGAAACCTTATAAAAAGAGTGGGGCTTTGCCCTGAGGAGTAGAAGTTTCTACTTAACAAACCTGCCTGAAATGCTTTTGTTTTATTTATAATAGTAGCTGTGATTTTTCTTCTTCCACTACAGGGAGAAAATGAAACTGAAAATGTTTCCTTTGTAAAAATGGAAGCTTTGTAACTGTTATAAATGAGTAGCCAATTTGATTAATAAAAAAATAAATTTATTCTATAATCAAATTAAAATCATAAAAAGGAAACCATGAGCAAAAATCAGTTTGGCACTGTGCCAGGCAAACAGCACCAGGTGATACAGGGAGGAGGCTATCTGCAGCACTTCTCCACCATGCCTCACAAACTGCAACTGTCCCAAGCTGCTTTTTATGTTTTCAGGCTTTTCGGGGGTCCTTTGGAATATACTTCTTGCAGACAAATATTCATGCTATTTTGGGTGTATATGTTGTAATTTCATCGGGTTTCTTGGAAATACACTTCTTGCAGACAAATATTTATGAGTGCATATCGTTATAATCTTATCGGACAGAGGTTTCTTGGAAATATGCCCCTTGCAGACAAATATTCATTTTGGCCTTGCTGCATATCACAATAATCTCATCAGGGAAGGTTTCCTGGAAATATGCTAGGATTCTTGTCAGACAAGATTATAACTTTAGCATGAATTTATTCATGCTATGTATCACAGTCCCCCCCTTTCTTTATTAATTCATTAATTCGTGCTTTAGGATAAATTTTGATATGGTTCATTTATTTCATAATCAGTATTTACAATCAATATTTTTTTATAAGATTGGTTATTCTAGTATCTGATTTTTTGTTTGGGTGCTTAATTATATATCAGTGCAGGTGCAGATATCCTGAGCTATATTTTGGCTGTGCAGTAGCTTAATGCTACTTGTCAAATAGTCGTTTCTGAGCTTCAAATCTGGCCAGAGCTTCAGCAGCTCTGCTCTCTTTATTTTCTTTCAATTCCATTATTTTAGATATTTTGGGTGTTCCCTTGGATTGACCGGTCTTTATTGTAGCTAGCTCAGGATCAACGGGCATTGCTGCTACTTGCATGCTTTAGACAACAGAACGGATTAGTCTGATAAAACATGGTATGAGACAAGGCAGAAATAATAACCCCATTATTGAACATAATATTAAAAATCTTAATTTTTTCCACCAATTTTTCCCCTCAAACAATTGATCTCACCATGAATCTTGAAGGACAGAATTCCATTTTTGAACTGGTATATGTGCCACTTTTTTAATTCCTGCGGCAAGGTTTCTTATGGTTTCTCCATAGTCATTTTTTTCTACACAGAATTCAGATTCATTGACGTTTCTGCAGCATCCCCCTTCTTCTGCCAACAGGTAGTCCAAAGCAGTTCGGCTCTGATAGACAAATGCTTGCATTTGTGAGTGCTGTTTAACTAATAACTCGAGAGCATCAGAAGTATGATTTGATACAATTTCTACCACAGCTTGAAGTCTTATTAGTCGGTTTAATAAGTAAATTGGGGTCCTATATCCCCAGCTCCCATCTTGAGCCCAAGCTGCTGGACCATAGTAAGCTATAATCCTTCCTGCAGGCTACTCATCTTCTCCCCACTTCTGATTCCCTCCTGCTTTTGGAAACTCAAAATTCAGCTCTTTTTTCTCTGCCTAGGGTCTCATATAGGGGTGCTTCTAAGAGTTTACTTTCGGACTTTGGTAGCACAAAGGAGGGTCGAATCATTCCCAGAGCACAGGATCCTTTCCACCTGTGGGGTAATTCACTGTATGCTTTTTCCCCACATATCCAGTGTTGCTGATGGAGATGAATAGGTCACACAAACACAGCTCGATGTGTGGTGAAAGGAAGAGAGAGTTTATTTCTTCTCCCAGGATTTATAGGTTTCTGACCACGGCCAGGGATTAGATGGTCAGGATAACATCTTCCCAACTGCACTGGCTGTGAGAGATGTCCATCACAAGATGTGTATCAGAAAGAATGTACACATCTCTATGTTTACAGTTACTGTCTTGAGAAAGTCTTTAGAAAACTATGTCAGCAAGATCAGAAGCTGAGTTTCCAGGGCAACATCCAGTATATTCCGTCAGGTGCTTTCTATTGGTCATTTACAGTTTCTGGTTTATCTCACTGATTCTTTAAGCTTTTTAAGGATCGGCAAGGATTAGCTCCAGGGCTTTTGTGCCAACATAATTTAGTCTGATAATTCTAATCACAATTTGGTTTTTTTGTTCTACTCCAGTATCCAGTGGGGGTTTCTGGTTGCCAGACTTTGGTATTGTTATTTGAATTCACTGCTAAAGTGAAGATACAAGGAGTATATCCCACTACTTCAGCATGTCTTTTTCCTTCTCTGCTGATACAAACTGTTCCAATTATTCAGTGAACTAAAACCCACCCTTCAGGTTGTTTTAATGTTTTTGAAATTTGGGTATGATTCCATTTTAGAAGTTGCTCTGGAGTTAAGCGCTCACCTTTCCATGGCCATTTCTCAGCTGATTTAAGCCCTCCACAAATCTAACAATTAGATAATCTTAATTCTGTAGCGATCTCTTGTATTAGATCTACAAAAAGGTTCTTGTTTGAGGTGGTGTCATGGAGTTACTTTACCTTTAAGGAAAGTTGGAGTTGCTGGGGACTGCCTGGAGTCTTTTCTCCTGACCAATTATTGGTCATTGCTGAGAATTGACAGCAGTTTTAGCCATTGAAAAGTAAAATCAACTTGTGAACCCCACCTTAAAGTAAAAAAACCAGAACTCTCTTGTTCTCTTTGTTTTCTTGGCTGTGAAAGGTAGCAGAGCTCCAGCTGGCCTCCGGTTCTCTGCCCCGGCCATGCGGCCAGGCGGGGGCCGGGCTGGGCCTGCCGTTCTCCCGGCCGGGAGATGGGACTGCGGGGGCTTGCCCAGGGCCGAGCCGGGCCAGGCCGGTTCCTGGCTTGGCTGCAGGTTTTGCTGTGTTGGAATTTACCAGAAACTGCCGAGTAAAGAAGGAGAGGGGCTCTGGGCCTGCTGCAAGCAGAGACGGTGACCACACTCTCCTGAGCAGCTATGAGGAACTTTCCATCGCAGACAGCTCCAGCTCCTGTTCAGCAGAGATCACCTAACCATCTACAAAAGCTTGAGCAGGATTTTAACTCTTTCTTATCCAGATGAGACTTGCGGATTAATCTTTTTGTCCAGAGAGAGAAAAGGAAAGTGATCAACATGAAAAGAGACTTTATAAACTACTAGTGGCAAGAAAGAAAAGAAGCTTCAAGAAAGGTAGAGAATTAAGAAGATGCTTTAATTAAGCTGAAATATCTTTCTGTTAAAACTATGGGGATGGACAATGAAGTCCTGAAAAGAACTCCTTTAATTCATGATGGAGTATGGGGAGGAATAGTGTTCAAAGTGTAAATTTGAGTAAAAAGTAGAGTAATTATGGTATAGTGAAGTGCTGGGAGATTTGAAGCCTTGAGAGGCAATGAGAAAACTGTTTTCTAGTGAAGCTCACAGAAACAGATGAAGAATACTTTTTGCCTTTGAATAACTTATCCTTAAAAATGCCATCCCTAAACTCATGACCCATGACACATTTCAGAGTGATGTGGAATGGGAGGGGTGGGCTTTGATAACAGCAGCTCTGGGCAGCTGATATCAAGGAAACGGAAAACTATAACAAAAATCGTTTTCTTGTGAGAAACTCCATAAATTAACAGAAAGGAACTTCTGTTTCTCTACAGAGACTGGTGAAAAGACTGTAGAAAGAATTGGAACTGTTTAAACCATCAAAGTTCTAAAGTTTCTGTCTCTGTTGTCATGTGAACAAAAGAATGGTGGGCAGTAAGAAATGAAAAGGTTTTTCTGGAAGTTTATTCTGGTGTTCTTATTATTGTAGTTTGTCAATAAACTTTCTTTATTCCTTTTAAATTTTATGCCTGGTTTGCTCTTGTTTTAATCCATATCTCACAGCAAGAAATAAGTAATTTTTTTCCCCTTTTGTTAATTACTGGTTTAAAACCACGACAGGTGGGTAGGCTCCAACTACCACACTGTTGTTCTAACTCTTCATATTGGTTATTTAATGCTTTTAGCTGTTATTGTTCTATTTCTTTCTTTGCCTCTGCCTTTTGTTTTTCTAATTATTGAGCTATTTCTTTCAATTTACTTTCTGGATCTACTCTTTCTCCATCTCTTACAGAGCAGAAAGTTCTGCTGTATTGTAAGCAAATTCGGTCATCATTACTGTCGAGAAGATTAGTTATTACGGGCTCATTGCTGAGAGAAATCATTTTACCATTTTTAAGATTTTCTCCAACCCAATACATTTTCCCTCCCATAGTACACATTTTTAGTTGGTTGTGATTATAGCATATTGCACTAACTTGGGAATGTGCCATAAACATTTATTCCATTCTCCCTCCGATCCATACTGAATGGTTACATTTGTTACAAGTAGGGACAATAGGCTCTAATCCAGCAGCTCATTTGTGTAATGCATGGGCCAGTATTTTCTTACTTTCTGGTGTAGATTGCACCTCTAACCACTGATTTTTAGGTGTTGCTCTTGGGTCATGGCAGATTACTCTTTTTTTTATTTGGCACATTTTCTACTGAGTTTGGTTATCCTCACACTCCCCTATTTTGTCGCCAATTTTGCAGTCATAGTGTGTGTGATATGCCAAGGTTTCTGTGACCCTTTGTTTTTCTAGGGTGTTTTTAAAACACTGCCTACAGTCTTGGGTTGAGCTTTGCTTCTCAGAGCTAGGGTAACTCTTGGAGAGCAGACTGATTGTTCCGCCCATTATCAGACTCAGAACCACTAGGGCTCCCCACACATGTACTCCTCTGCCTCTGCAAAAGCCCACAGGGTTGGGCCCTGTGGCAAGGGAGTCCATCTTCTCAGCAGCATGGGTATCCTTCAGGGGATCCATGGGTGGAACAAGCTGCATGTTTTCTCTTAAAGGCATCCTACTATGATATTTTGACTGCATCAGCATCACAGGGTACGTTGTTTGTTTGCCAACATTCAGTTATAAGCACTTGTGCCTTCGACCTCAATTTACCTCTTACCCCTTCTTGATACAATCTATACCACCCCAGGGAATCTAATTCAAATATGCCCAAGTTAGTAGCGACCACTAATGAATTGGTGGTTATACAGGTTTCTTCTACCGAGCATGCTGGACAAAGCCCTTTAGGTTTATACCTGTGCCTACAGTGTTTAACCCAAATTTCTTGACAATAATAGCACCTAAAATGAGCAAAAGGATAACATTCACATTCTGGTACTAGACACATTGCTTTGTCTTCATCAGTCATTAGTATATTGATTCAGCTTTATCTTCAAACTTCCTGGAGGAGATAGTCACTTTCCATTCAGGTGCTCTCCTGGTGTTCAATCTTCTTTACTAGGGAATGGTGTGTCCAACCTTTTTCAGCCATTTGTACTGCTGTGTCTGTGGTTAAAAGCACAAGGAAAGGACCCTCCCAGTGAGGTGTGAGGGAGACTTCTGTCCAAGTTTTAATTAACACTTCATCTCCTGGTTGTATTTTATGTATAGCAAACCCCAAAGGAGTGCTTTACATTATTAACTTCTTTTTCTTACTTCTTGTAAATTCTGACAGCTATTAAATAAGGCTGGATTTAGTTATCTTCCAGTCTCGGATGCCCTACTGGCATTCCGTGCTCATATGGCATTCCATAAAGCATCTCAAAGGGTGACAGTCCACTCTTGGAGTGTGGCATCATTCATATTTTAACAGAGCTAAGGGGAGGCACTTAACCCATGACATTTTTGTCTCTAACATCAGTTTTGATAGCTGGGCTTTTAATGTTTGGTTCATCCTTTCTACTCGTCCAGAGCTCTGAGGGTACCATGGGGTGTGGTATTCCCAGTGGATGCCTAAAGCACCTGCCAGTTGTTTAACGATTTTTGATGTAAAGTGTGTCCCCTGGTCTGAATTAATATGATCTATTATGCTGTACCATGGTATTGTCTCTTCTAACAGTACTTTTGACACTGAGCTGTGGCTCTGGCACTGGGAAAGGCCTCTACCCAATGTATTAACTGATCTACTGTTACTAACAGATATTTATACATCCCCACTTTGGGTAGTTCAGTGAAATCTATTTGGATTCTCTCAAATGAGCGGTATGCTAAAGGGTGGCCTCCTAATGGAGTCTGCCATGTCCTGGTCTTATTTATCTTCTGACATGTCATACACCCTAACACTTCTTGTTTTGCTAGCTCATAGATTCCTTTACACCCAAAAAACTTCAAAAACTGCTCTGCAAGTGCTCGTGCTCCCCAACGAGTCTGTTGATGTAACCTACTCAAAACCTTTTTTGTATAATCTCTAGATAGCAATTCTGTTCCATCGGGAAGTTTTCATTTATTTTCTCTCCATTCACTCAATTTCCTTTGAAGTGGGATGGGAAGGGTATTCCTGAAATTCATCTTTTTCAATTTCTGGAATATCTATTACTAATAGTGCTGCTTTCTTAGCTTCCATATCTGCTAAATTATTGCCTCTTGTCCTAAATAGCATTCCCATCTGGTGGCTCTTAACATGGACTACAGAAATTGCTTCCGGTCCCCTAATAGCTTTTAGGATTTGTTTTATCAATTCTTCATGAATCAATCCTTGTCCTTGGGTACTAGTTAAACCTCTTCCCACATTTCTCCAAAGGTGTGGGCTACCCCAAAGGCTTATTTGGAGTCCATAAAAATTGTCCCTTTCTTTTTTCTTAACCTCTTAAGTGCTTGTAAAACTGCATAGAACTCGCAGGCTTCTGCTGACCAACTAGCACTTAAGGGTCCTGATTCTACAACTTCTCCTGTCATTCCATCTACTATTGCATATCCTGACTTCCTTTTCCCTTCTATGACTCTCAAAGACCCATCTACAAACCACTTCTCTCCTTCTTCTAGTTCTTCTTCAAGATCTGGTCTTTGTTTGTAATTCCACCACTTCTGCACAATTATGATTATATACTTCAATGGTTCACCGAACAGGAATGGTGCTGGATTCTGAGCGGTAGTTATTCGCAGTTCCAGGTCAGGAGAATGAATTAGTATAGCTTCATATTTTAAAAGCCTAGCATCTGTGAGCCATTTGTCTGCTTTCTGTTGCAAAATGCTTCTTACATTGTAGGGGGTATATAGTATTGAAACAGAGAAATTAGGAATTAAACATAAAGAAATGCTTGACTAAAAGAAGGGGGGGGGGGTTGACAAAAACCATACCCTGTTTCAGAAGAGCAGGAAAAGGGTCAAACTGCAAGATAAGATAAAGAGCTAGAATGCACAAACAGGATGCAAAGACAAAGGCACCACAGGATAAGGGGATTCCTTGGACCCCTAAGCCTGAAGGAACAGATTCAAAGTCTAAAAGGTGGTCAAAGGCCTGAAAGAGACATACTCGAAAAGACAAGGTAAAGAGTTCAGCTAAGGAGAAAATTGCTGACCTCATCCCAGAGACCCCCGAGACGATCACTGAACTGACCAGAAACACCAATGCACAGCTGCAAAGGGGCGTGAAGCTAATTGTAATATGGAGTGAGGACAGGCGGAGTTAAGAAATTAATATGTATTAGGTGTATTTTGTGCAACCCTAGTTTGTAAAGGATGAAAGGAGGAAGCAAAATCTCAAAAGGTGTGCATGCTTTTCAGAGGAGATATCCCCCATGCACCTCAGTGCTGAATAAATTTATACCTACTCTTATAACTACTCTGCGAGTTACAGAGCTTTTATATCTATGTATCATTTTGGTGAGCCAGGTAGGAGGGTCTTTGTCTGGCTGCGGGAGCGGATGAGGAACGGAATCCCTTGCACACCCCCAGGACCTTCCTGGGAGGGACCCCCAACCTCAGTTCGCTCACCGTGGGGACAGACAACAACCTGCCGGCCTGCGGATAAAGATATGAACTAAATATCAAGGGAAGGGCTGCTGATGAGCCATACAGAGATGTCTGTTGTATGGCACAGTCCGGGTAGGCTTGCAAGCACCTGGCCAGGAGGGGCCGGAGACAGAGGGAAAGGGGTCGATCCTGGCTGATAGTGCGGCCAATAGAGGGGGGTTCTCACTGAGCTGATAGAGCAGCCTGCTAGCGACTCTGGGGGTGAGTCGAGCAAACCCTTGTTTTGTGAGAATGCTAAGTCCGGACACGTTGAGTCACTGAGTATGATTGGTGTGAATGAGCGAGTGAGACGCACCAGAGGTGTAGAGGAAGTGTGGAGCTCTCTCTGTGGTTCTGACCTCGGGCAACTGAGGCGGCCAGAGAAAAGCGAAGTGACTGGAGTCAGTGTGGGGCAAACCCAAGTGTGAACAAGGAGTGTTATACTTAAATGCAAAGTGGTTAGCATTTGTTTTAACTGTGGATAGACAATTTGAGGGAGTCTCTCCTGCAGTACAGACCCTGAGTATTCCAGAGGAGGTCAATGGGATAGCTTGTCTTTGTGGGAAATTTAAAGCTACCAGAGGATCAAAGGATTAGTATCTGGCTGAGTTTTATTGCAGTGTAGAGATTATGAAAGACATTAGTATTGTTGAAATTCTGAAGTTAGTGTGTAGAAAAGTTGTATTAGGTGCCTGCAAATTAGAACTCTGTGTGGGAAGAAGACTGAGAAGAATTGTGTGAGGAGCTATTTGGGCAATATGGCAGGACAGAGACTGGATCTGGTAGATGGTGTGTGGTAAATAGAGTGAGCACAAAGAGGAAAGGCAAAGGTGATGGCAGAATTTTTTACGGCCCAAGAAAGAATAACCTCAGGGCCCAAGGGGTCCCCTAGGCCAGAGGGGATGAAGTCGGCCACAAGGAAGTGGCAGAGGCGTTCTCTCCCCCAGCAGGGGAGACCCGGCCCAGACAGTGGTTGGGAAAAATCAGTGTGCTATCTGCAGGGCAGAGGGACACTGAAAATAGCAATGTTTGCAAAAACAGCTGGACTCTCAAAAAGTCCAGAAGATAAGAAAAACAGATTGTTAGGGGTGTCAAAAGCTCTCATTGTATCCATCAACCTGGAGTCTTTGTTAACTTTTTAAAATGAGTTTAAATTGAGAAAAAGTGTGTCTTAGTAAAAACAAAGACCTCTAGATCCACCTTAATTTTTATCCATGAGGGGGAAAATTGTTTAAAGAATTTTTTGATTGTTCAAAAGAGTTGTAAAAATTGTGGTTTCATCTGCAAGCTCAGAAGTTTGAAAGTGTCTTTCTCTGAAAAAATTGTAAAAATTATAGTAAATTAATTTAGAGCTTTAACTCATTTGTCTACATAAGATTTTGTGTGTAGAAGTTAAGGCCTGGCGCTCGGAAGATATTGGGATGTAACGGAAAGATAGCAACCCTCCCTCCTCTTTTAGTATATGGTAATGACTCCTGCAATTAGCCAATAGCACCTAGTTGTGATGAAAGCAGATGGGAGTAACACTGTAGACCTAGGTTATAAAATGTCAAATTCTCCAGCAATAAATGCCATTCTGCCATCCATCACATTGATGCCTGTGTGCAGAGGGACTGAGTGGCCTGAGCGCAGCCGCCATGCTGCTCTTGAACCAGGGTGTCTGCCTTGCTAAGGGCAACATTTGTGCAGAGCTGAAAGGCTCCCATTTAGAGAAGACCACAGCCCCCTGCTTTTTTTGTGTTTTATTGTAAAAAGCCAGAGTTAGCAAGTTCTAATCCTGAAGCTGATTCTGCAACTGCTGCCTTGTAAAAATGAGTGTTCCTATGCAAAATATTTATCATGCAACTTCCTCTGTAGAGGTTATAAGAAAACCTTGAGAAATATTTTATTATCTTTTCTTAGTTAATTTGTTAATCACTTTCCTACCCCTAGGGTGGACTTGCAAAAATGGGAAAACACAGAGTCCCCATTATCTGCAAAGCTGTGCAGTCACAATTCTAATAATGACTGAGGCCTGAGGACTGGCAAGAGCCTTCCTCAAAATGTATAATGCTGTGTAAACTGCTAAAAAAAGATAAACACATGCCTCTCAAGTTAAAAGACCAATACAACCTCCACCTGAAAAAAATTGCTCCCACCCCAGGAGACCTACAGTAAAATATTCCAGAAAACTAATTTGTCAATCTCCTAACTGTAACTGTGAACCTTGAGTGCGTTTTCGCTGTGTTAAATGTAAGAATTTGTGGTATAGACATTGTACATGGGCTAAGAAACAGAGGAACCTCCTCTGTTGTGAATGTGTAGAAACAGAAAGAAAACAAACCAAGCAAAGATTGCAGCTCAGATGAGGCATCTTTTACTAAAAAGTGAAAAGAATCTTTCAATTTGAGATAAACAATTTTTCCCAACAACTGGTAAAAATTGAAAAAATAGGTTGTGATTTAAACAATTTAGTACTTACACATTTTCATATTAAAGCTAAAACTTAAGACAAAGTTAAAACCCGGTGAAATAGAGGCAACAAAAAAGTAAAAGCACATTATAAATTAAAAGAGGGCAAGACTGGATTGAGCTTTATTATTGATACTGAGAAGATGCATTATGCAACTGCTGGTAGCAGCCCAGTAGGTTGGAGAGGTAGAAGAATAAATCAGACCTCTTAAACAGTAGATACTAATGTGCTTCATACCCCTACAGGCTCATAGAAACTGTTCCAAATGCTGCCAGCTTGTACATATTAGCCACCTCACAGAATATGTATTTGCAGCTGCAACTCACATGAATTCTGTATGTTATAACTGACACCAATTACATTTTAAAAAAGTAAGTAAAACTCCATGCAGAGAGTGTGGGTGCGGAGGAGCCTGCGGAGCCTGACTCTCTCCTGGAGGCAAGACACCTTTCACTCAGAGAGACACAATGTATCGCTCCCAGGGGTCTTTGAATTAGATATGCTAAACTGTTGTGCTTCATTGGTGTTCCCCCCTGCTGTCCCACCCCGATACAGGTATCTCGGGCTTCCCCCCACCCCTCTCCTCTCCGATAAATACCCCGGGTTTTCCCCTGTTCGGGAGATTCGCAGTTGCCCGCACCCTTCACCGAAGCTCTGCCTGAATAAAGGTTTATGCTTTGCAGAACACTGGACCAGCTTTCTCGTCCCTGCTTCCCGTGTTGCCTGCCTGCCGCTGCCGCTGAGCTAAAATCACTCGCCTGCTCGAAGTTGCTCACACGCTTCGACCCAGCCCTTCTCAGGGCTCTTTCTCTAGAGAAGTCGCGGTGCTCCGGGCTTTCCATCGCCACGGCAGAGAGTATGTGCCACAAATTTGAGCACTACCTTGCTGCGGCGATGGAGGTGGCAGGGGTGCCACGACTCCCAGGAGAAGCAGTCAGCGGTTGGTGCCCAGGGGCACAGGCATGTCCTCTGCCCAGCGAGTGATCTCAGCTCAGCAGCAGTCTGCAGGCAATGCGGAGAGAGAGACTAGAGAGCTGTGTGGCGTTCCGCAGAGAGCTAGCCTTTATTAAAGCAGGGCCCTCAGCCAAGGGAGCCACTAACCGCCAATCTCTCCAACCGAGGGAAAAAAAAAAAAAACCAAAAAAAAACCCTGGGTATTTATAGGGAAGGAGAGGGGCGGGGGCAAACTGGGATACATGTATCAGGGTGGGATGGCAGGGGAGAACACCAATGGAGTGTAACAGTTTAACATAACTAACTCAAAGATTTCTGGGAGTTACACTTTTCTCTCTCTCAGAGAAAGTGCCTTGCCTCCAAGGGAGGGCCAGGATCTCTGAATCAGCTGGTTTCCCGGCCCCCACACTACCTAGTTGTGGCTACAAAGCCCAAAGCATGCAAAACAACCATTAAGTTTAAAAATGAAGAAGTTATTCTGAAAGTAAATGATGAACAGTACATAAAGACATTAAGTTTAATGTTGATCTAATTAAAAATTCACTGCCAGAAATCTATACTGTCACTCAAGTAACCCAGCAGTGTGACATTTGCCTCTGAACTAGACCCAAGAATACCCCCAAACCAAAATTTAGTCAGATTGAGAAAGGCCACGGGCCTGGACAACAGTGGCAAATTTACTTTTCAGAACTCCCAAGAAAAGGGGGGGTATCGATATTTGTTGGTTTTAACAGATACCTTTTCAGGGTGGCCAGAGGCTTTTCCCACCAGAACTGCCAAAGCCCAGGAGGTAACCAAAGTATTGTTACAAGAGGTAATACCACGCTTTGGGGTTCCAGCCACAATATCTTCAGATAGGGGGCCACATTTTATCTCAAAAATAGTACAACAAATCAGTTGTCAGCTGGGGATAGACTGGGAGTTCCATACCCCTTATTGCCCCCAGTCAAGTGGCCAAGTGGAAAAAAATGAATCATTTAATTAAACAGCAAATTGTGAGGCTAGGACAAGAAGTTAATTTACCCTGGCCTCAATCTCTCCCACTGGCATTGATGCGGATCCGAACCAAACCTAGAGCCAAAGAAAAAGCTAAGTCCCTTTGAAATGCTTTATGGGAGACCATATGGTGTGCAAAAGGGATTGTCTACCCAAGTGGGGGAAGAGAGGCTGACTGCCTATATGATAGCCTTAGGCAAGCAGCTCAGAGCAATTGAGAAACATGTGGCTAGAACCTGGAACAGAGAGCTGGATGGGCCAGTGCATGACATACAGCCTGGAGATTATGTGTATGTTAAGTCTCTTAGAGAAAAAACTTAGGAGCCACAGTGAGAAGGACCATTCCAGGTGCTCCTCACCACCTTCACTGCAGTTAAGATCAAGGAACAGAGCAGCTGGATTCACCATTCTTGAGTGAAGAAGGCTCCAGAAGCCCCTTGGAAAGTAACACTGGGTGACAATGAACTGAAACGAAAACTTACTCGAGCAAAATGAATACATTGCAGTTGGGAGTATGCCATGATTTAGCTTGCAGAAACCTAGTCAGTAGAATCATTCTGTTTGTGTTACTTGTAGCTATAAGTGTAATCCAAGAATTGGAAAGCACCTCTAGCCAGAAAAGTGCTGAATGGCCTTGGTCCCAAGCTTTCATTCAATCCACTGGATTAATGGGAAAATATTCTGATATAAAGGATTTAAACCTGTCAACTGTGGTTATGCATGAAAACCAGGTGTATGAAAAGCGAGAATGGCAAAGAGAAAAGTTGTGGTTCCTTCAAGGGACTATAGGAAAGGTAATCAGGGTAGGATGCCGGATTGCTATTATTACTATGTCCCCTTCCTCTCTGCTACCACTGTCCACCCTGCAGCGGCCAGGGAGGCAGGGGAGGTAGGTTAGCTTGCCAGAGGAGACCCTAAAAACGAGGCTCTTTCCCTTTGCTGAGATGGCAGTCACAGCTTTATTTCTTGGGATCCTTCGGGGTGACATGGCAGGAGGGAAAGAGGAAGAGGTATTGATAAGCACTCCTTTTTCAGGACAGTGGAAAGAGGTGTGGGGGATTTACATAACCAATAAGGGGAACTGGGGAGAACAAGATAAGGGAAAGAACTTACAAGTCTACATTTTCGGGGGTACATTTTTTGGGTCATACCATTTTTCCTAACTGCATTACAACATCTCACCCTTTCTTATTATATAAAATTTTTGTTGAAGGGTTGTGAGATCATTTTGATACAGATCATGAGTTTGTCCACCACTCGTGATTGACGGGCCGGTCCAGTTGCTTCTGGTCCGCTAGCTCTATGTAGTTGATCTCTGAGGTAGTAGATACCAATTTCTTGAGAGCTTTTAAAACTAAAAAATGGACAATCCCAAAGGCTAGCGGGATTAGAAACAGAACAACAAAAAACAACAAGATTGTTTTGATTTTCGAGGTCCACCATCCTGTGAGTCCCCAGCCTTTGAACAGCTCACTAAACCAGTCCTCAGCTTCTTGCTTCGCTTGTCCAATCAAGTTCTTCATCTCTCTGAGGATTCCGTGGACGTTGGGAGCTTTTGAGGACAGGTTTAGGCAGCAAAGTCCTTCAAATTCCTGGCATTTGTGTCCATGCAGCAGCAGAAGGAAATCTATGGCAGCCCGATTTTGGAGTATGGCCTGTTTGGTAATCTCCTCGTCTTCGAGGAGGGAGCTGAGGGCGACTGATGTTAAGTTGGCCTGTTTAATCACCCAGCACTCAAGCTGTCCTAATTCATCTAGTGCCTTGGCAGCTGCAACCCATGGAAGAAATATGGATGCAGGAACCCTTTTTGATTTTGCCCAATGAAATATATCCAAATCACAATTTGAGTCTAAAATATCAGTGCTTCTTTTGTGGATTTCATGAGTCGAATTGTCTTTCCTAGTCCATCTAATAATTTGGGTTTGGTTGGGTGCTAACAGGGACAGACTTCCAGAAGTGCAAGGCCCCCCTTCAAAGGCGAGATGGAAATCCTGCCCATGCTTTATCTCCACAAATTAGAAATATACCTTTAGGGAGGATTCTTGGATGTGAACGGTGAGGATCATCCGCTAAGACTTGACCCAGCGCACCACACCATTGTTTTGCTTTGTATTCTTTTCGATACTGGATTATGTGATTGCATAGTTTTGTATCTGGCAGTGAATTGTAAATGAAGTGAACACAAAAGGGTGCAGGGGAAGAGCCTAATAGTTCTAATTCTTGGGGCTCTTTATTAGCTCTGGGCAGTACTGGTAACTTTTCTCTAGGATTTTTCACTGCCACAGCTCGCCGTTTGCGATTTTCATGTGGTTGGTCACTGTGTGTTTTAGGCATGGTATTAAACTTTGGATCACTGAAGCTGGCTGTAAATTCTTCAGCCTGCAGGGGAATTCCTACCAGACAGGTAGGAATAGGGTCTTTTGCTGCTGCAGTGGACAGGCAGATATTGTCTTATTGAAGTGTGTCCCAGGGTTACCCAGATGTTCTGTCATGGCTGAGGGACAATCCAGGCAGTGGTTAGGCTGCTCAGAGTGAGCAGGAGGATAGCTGAGGTAAGGCTCATCATAGGCTTGAGTGTGAGGTAGGTCTTTTCTAAAAGAAAAGAAACAAACATTTCTAAAACACATTCACAGTCAATGTAAGCAGGTCAGAGAATAGCCAGAGGTTAGGAAGGTTTCTTCTTGTTTTTCCTGGCAGCGTCTTCTTTTGGAAGCGACTGCCACTTGTCTCTCTTCTTCTGCTGGGGCTGGGTTTTTGGGAACACAAGGCTTTACCCATTTTTGAGGAATCCATCAGGGGCCTGCAGGGGTGGATACACACACGTAACCACGCCCCCAGGTGACAAGTTCATAGGGGCCCTTGGTTTGCCAAGTTTCAGGGTCCCTGATTAAAACTGGTGGATGCTGTGACAATTTAAACTGATCACCCCTGTTAAAGTGCCAAGTCACTGGTGGATTCATGTTTTCAAATGAACAGTTCAGGAAATTGATGGTAAACATAGCTTTTCAAAGCTTTTGTTGTGGAGACATCCACACTGTTGCACTACTTTGCCTGGCTAGGGTTTGTTTGAGCGTCTGGTGGTATACGCTCAATCACAGCTTGACCTGTGGGGGATGCCAGTTTTGTGGTCCACTCTTCACTGCTGGACAAATTCCAGGAACTCCTTGGATTTACACATTGGGCCATTATCAGTTTTAATTTCCCTAGGGATCCCCAGCACTGAAAAGGCCTGTACTAAGTGTTGTTTGGCATGTAAAGGTTTTTCTCCTACATGAGCAGAGGCATACACTGCTCCTGAGTATTTGTCAATACTCACGTGTACATACTTAAGGCAACCAAAACTGGGAATGTGAGTGATATCTGTTTGCCACACCTCACAGCTCTTAAGGTCTCGGGGATTAACTCCGATGCCTAATGATGGCCCTTCCTGGAGCTGACAATTGGGACAGGTAGCCACAATGGCTTTAGCCTGATCCCGTGTCAGCTGGAACTGACACATCAGTCCTGGCACATTTTGATGGTATTTCTGATGACTTAACTTAGCCAGTTGGAACATATCTTGGAGACGTGCCTTTTCAGCTGGGGCAGCAAGGCAATCAGCTTTCCGGTTGCCCTCAGCGATTTCACCTGGTAATTCGGTGTGCGCTCTTATGTGCATTACATAGAAAGGATGCTCTCGAGTTTTGAGAGCAATCTAAAGAGATGTATGTTCGTTCTCAATGTCCTTGAGAACTGCCTGCTCTGCTCTGGACACCACTCCTGCTACGTAGGCTGAGTCAGTAACTAAATTAATTGGTTCTGAAAACTTCTCAAAGGCTCTTACGGCCGCAGCCAGTTCAGCTATCTGGGGTGATCCTTCTACAAACTCAACATCAGCTTCCTAAAGCTGAGTCTGTGGATTTCTCCAAGTCATCATCGACTTGTGAGAGGTTCCAGATGCATCAGTGAACACTGTAAGAGCTTTGAGTGGCCTTTGGCTCTTTTTATCACGAGGACTGAGGTGGAATTCCTCATGAAACAATTTGTGTGATGGTGCATGGACCGATATTTGCCCGCTGTAGCTGTCCAGAGCTAACTGGAAGTCATCATTGCTCTGCAGCAGGTGCTCAAACATCTCTTCGGTCAGTTTCTCAGGGGAGTGTTTGCCTTCTCCAGAGAGTCTGACCGGAAGGTGAATACACATAAAGTCACAACCTGCCAGTTCTTGCAGCCTTACCCTGGCCTTTTGGATCAGCTGAGCCATCAGCTCTTGTGGCTTGGTGATAGTTTTGGGTCGTTGATGGGAGAGGAAGACCCATTCTATTATTAAGAGTGGATCTCTCTGCCCCTTGGCCCACTGGAATATTAACCCATGTAAGTGTGGTAATTTCCCCAGGACAATAAATTTGAAAGGCAGCTCTGGTTTGAAGCGATGTGCCTGTCCTTCTGTCAAGGCCTTTTGTGCTTTTTCAATTGCAGTTTTTGCTTCTGGAGTCAGCTCCCCAGAGGACAGCAACTCTCTCTCCCCTTTCAATAATTTGAGCAGGGAGCTCAGGTCTTCATTAGTGAGACCTAGCCAGGGTCCGAGCCAGTTCAAGGACCCACAGGGAATGGAGATCTGGGTTTTAGGATTACTCATGATTTCTAATTTTTGTGGAACAACGGTCTGTGCAGTGATCTCCAGGCCCAAGTATTTCCAAGGTGGCATCATTTGAACTTTGTCTTCCTGCAACTGGAATCAGCCAGAGGTTAAAACTTTAACCACTAGGTCAAGGGTGTCTTGCAGCATGTTGTTATTGGGACAGCACACTAAGACATCGTCCATATAATGCAAAATGATGGCATCTCTTTTTTCAGCACGCACTGGGGACAGCAATGACCCCACATACCACTGGCAGATGAAGGGGCTCGCTTTCATCCCCTGAGGTAGTACTGTCCAGTGGTACCGTTTCATTGGAGCTTCCCTATTAATTGTGGGAATGGAAAAAGTAAACCTTGGTGCATCTTCTGGGTGCAGGGGAATTTGGAAAAAACAGTCTTTAATATCTAGCACTGCTAGTGGCCAATTTTGTGGTAACATAGTCGGGGATGGCATGCCTGGTTGCAGAGACCCCATGTCCTCTATTTTTTTGTTTATTTCTCTCAAATCCTGAAGGAAGCGCAACTTATCCTTCCCTGGCTTTTTTATTACAAATATTGGGGAATTCCAAGGGCTGGTTGTTTCTACTGTGTGTCCCTTGGACAATTCTTCTTCCACCAATTTTTATAGCGCCCCGAGTTTCTGTTTGCTGAGAAGCCACTGGTTCACCCAAATTGCATTATTATCTAGCCAAGATAGCTTTTGGACCGGACGCTCTACAGTGGCCTCCATCAAAAATCCTGAGGTGTCTCTGGAATTGTTAATTTCACTCCCCACTGGGACATGGTGTCTCTTCCCCACAGCGGGCACTTGTAATCGGTGACAAACAGATGGACACTAGCCAATCTTCCAGCCGGGCCTTCAATCTGGACAGTAGCTTTAGAGATTTTTGCCAGTTTCACCCCTCCAACACCCTGTATTTTGCCTGCCATGGGTTGCAGCTCCTAATGTGAAGGCCACACCTTTTCAGGTATGATAGTTACATCTGCCCCAGTGTCAATCAACCCTTCTACATGGAGATGTTCTGATCCATGTGTCAGGTTACACCCCATAATGGGTTTGTCTTCACCCACAACTTCTGCCCAGTATACTCCTGGTGCTTTGTCATCTGCTGGGACTTTTGTTGGAACAGGGATCACTTGGGCTATTATCTGCCCTTTGGCTACATAGAAGGGTGGTTGAGGACGTCTTGCCAAGAGAATGAGGTGTGTTAGGTCTACCTTAATTGTCATGGGAGCTACCTCAATCTCTATTGGTGTGTGTGCTGTGTCTCCAATAACAAAATACCTATTATCCAGTCCAGCCAGGTCTTGTGAATTGTCTTGCAAGTCCACTCCAATGACAGTCCAACGATTAGATCTGAAACAAAAAGCTTTAGCAGTTACAAGTCAGAATCACTTTTGCGGTTGCCAGATCTTATTAGGCAAACGTTCCCCACAATTATGTTTCTGCAGTCTCCCACCCAGCTCCCTTTCCTCCCCTTTTCCCATTAAAACAGAGTCTTTTTCCTGCTTCAGGTCTGTCATTTTTGTGTCTCTGTGCTTGACAGAAAAGCACTTTGACTTCAGTTTTTTTTGTTGATTGGCTATAGCTTCTTTCTGATGTTTCCCTTGTTGCTGGGTTTGAGGACAGTTCCTTGTGAAATGTCCTGGTGTCTTGCACTGGAAGCAGATGATGTGCTGCACCTGTTTGGGTGACATCTGTGGCTTGTTCATCCCTGGCGTTACAGCTGCTACATTCCTTGGGTTGTATGGTCTTGGTTTCTTGTCATGTGCACTGTACAGCTCTGCTTTCTTGGCACACGCTCGGATCATGTCTGCTATGGTAGGCGGAGGATGGATGGGCAGATTTAAAATCACTATGCGGCAGGCCTCGTTGGCATTTCTTTGTGCCATTTCTTTAATCAATTCTGCTTGTGCTGCTGGTTCTTGCACTTGCTGTTGTATCTGCAGTCTGAGACAGTCTACAAACTGCAAGAAACTCTCGGATGGAAGTTGATTAATATTAACATAACTGACTTGGGTTTCTAGTGTAGGTATTTTATTGTAAGCCTTTTCTGCTACCTCACAGATCTTATCTAAAATAGGTTTTGTTAGAACCTGCTCCTGGTCTTCAGGCTTGGCCCACCTCCCTTCCCCACAGAGGTGCTCAAAATAATCTCATTATTTTCTGCATCTTTTGCATCCTGCATGCTTTGCTTGAGTTCATCTAGGAGGTCTTTTAATGACCTTTTCCATGAGCCTTCCCAAAAATCAAACTCAGTGGGGGTTAGGAGGCACCTGAAGAAGTCTTTGAGGTCAGCAGGAATTAACTCCTGAGATTTTAAAGTAGCTTTAATCATTCTTTTTAATATTTCACTATTTTTTCCAAATTCACATTGTATTTTACATATCTCTGTGATATCATGGTAAGAGAAAGGCTGATATTGTCTATTAGTTCTTTTTTTACCAGTAAATATCACAGGTGCTGCTGTAGGTATATCCTTATTTTCCCCAGAGCCTGCATCTCTGGGGTTTCCCTGTGCAGTCCCACCCTCATCGGGCCCTGGAGGCCCCGCCTCACCCCTGGATGGGTGAGGGGACCCACCCACAGCCCCATCAAGCCCAGGGGGCCCTGCCTCACCCCCAGATGGGTGGAGAGTCCCACCCACAGCTCCACAGGGGCTGGGCAGGGACACATCTCCCCTTCCCCCGGGGCATGGCCAGGACACCCCTTCCCCCGCCCCCCCACAGGAGCAGAGGGCAGGGCCACCCCTCTCACTCCCCCCCTTCCCCGTGGGGACAGGAGTCAGGGGCGTGGAGAGCAAGATTGCAACATTTGGGGGCGGGTCTGTAAGGTGATTCCATGCTTGAGCAGGGCATGGCAGGAGGGAGGGAGATGTGAGACGGAGGGGAGGGGTTATGGGAGGAGTAAGGGAACAGGGCGGAGTGAGGTGGATAGAAGGAATTATGGGAAGGAGGAGGGAGATAGGAAGGGGGTTCCTCCATGTGGGTAGCTGGCACATGGCCAACTCCATCTTGGATTTCAGGTACATGGAGGCCCGGGGATTTCATGGTCGGAATATTTGGGTATAGGTAAGAGTCTCTGATAGTTAGCACAAGCCACAAGCAAAATTCAGCTCAACGCAGTAGCAGGCGATCAGTGCCGGGTGAGGCAGGGAGGGGCTTGCTAGCACCGCTTCACCGTCCTCCACAAACTGCGACTGTCCCAGGGTGCTCTTTATATGTTTTCACACTCTTCGGGGGTCTCTTGGAATACACTTCTTGCAGACAGATATTTATGTTGTTTTGGGTGTATACGTTGTAATCTTGCCGGGTTTCTTGGAAATACACTTCTTGCAGATGAATATTCATGAGTTATAATTTTGTCAGATGGAGGTTTTTTGGAAATATGCTCCTTGCAGATGCGTATTCGTGTTGGCCTTGCTGCATATCACTATAATCTCGCAGAGAAGGTTTCCTGGAAATATGCTAGGATTCTTACCAGACAAGATTATAACTTTAGCATGAATTTATTCATGCTATGTATTACAACTGGAATTTTTTCCAGTTTACTTGCCTGATGTGTGTCTTGGTATGGAAATGTTATGTATCTTGCCAAAGTTTGCAAAACACAAGCACTGCTTTTACCTCTCAAACAGCCTGTTTTGCTCCCAAATAACAGCACATCTCTCTTTTTTTAGCTCACACACTTGATACCAGCAGGTGAGAAAAGAGATCCTCAGATATTCTACCAAAGACTTTGCTGTTCTTTGACTGCACAGCATCAGAGCACAAAAACCGGTGGTGGAATGAGCATCCACAGCTGTTTCAGTGGAGCATCTTTTTCAAAGCCAGGAATAGAACTCATGGAGCTGCTGTCATCCCAGCTTCTGCTGTGCCATTGCACACCCCTGCAAAGGAGAATTAAAATTTTAGGTTCATTTCCCAAGGTTCAGCCTGGAATTAGCTCTGTAATTTGAAATAGCCACGCCTCACACAGCAACAAATCTGAAGGGGAAGCTGCCAAAAGTTAATCTTTCCTCTGTTTTTTTTACCCCAGTTTTGCTTGGCCAGAGTTGCCCTTGGGCTGAGTTGAGCAGGACAATGAGACTATTAAGCAGTTTAGCTTTGTTTTGCACTATGGAAACCCTAATTCCCTCCTGGGAGAGGACCTCTGTAAGCGGAGAAGCTGCTATCAGATCTGCAGGAGAAAGCAGTTGCCTCTCCAGGGATAGGGAGCCTTGCATCCTGTGTTTCACACTGTTCAGTTCAGGTAGCTCATCCAGCAGCCTCCAGTGAGGCTGGAAAAGCTGGGTTCTTCAAGTTTGGTTGAGTTAAAATGAATGAATATTACTTCATCTGTGTGCACAGAAAATATTTTATGTACTAAATATTCTACCTAGAACTACTCGTACTTTCCATGTTCTCTTCTTCCCCCTTTTCCTCTCCTGTATTTAAACTAGCAAAAATTGTCATGAAGTACGTTTTAAGTGAAAAGTGATTCAAAAAGGCTACAATATGAAATCCTTCATGCCTGATGTGAAATCAAAGGACATTGCTTGCAGTGTGACTAATAAGTGTTTTGAAAAAAGAAAAGTCAGACTTACTGGCCAAATGCAAACAAGATTTGGACAATATACCCAGCGTTGCTCCATGTGGCATTCAAACCCCACACTGTTCCCAGCCTAGCTGTGACTTCAGGCTGAGTATCAACCCAGTGCTTGCCAGGGACTAGCAAAAAATATTCCTCTCCAAAATGTCTGGCCTCAATAATACTTGGTGGTTTCTTTCCTGTTTTTCTTTTTGCTTTTTTTCACTTTGTAGCATCAAATATTTTCTACTAAGGAACATTGGACAACAGCCTGGCTGGAATAACACAGTTTAAAGGGTCATATCCTTCTGCAGAAGAGAAGGAGGATTCCTGCACGTACGCATGAGCACGTGGAGCCCACAGTGAAACAGAGATGCTGTGAAGAAGGAGAGCCCTGATAGACAATACAAAGGCACATCCAAGCCACAGCAACAGGTCATTAACAATCACCCCCTGATTAGGGAACTTTTCATCCATCCCCATGTCCAGTTGAATCTCTGGGGCTTGTCTTGCATCATCTTGTTCAGGGTCCCCTTCTTTGGACAAATGCTGGCTCCCAACCTGATACTCCTCCTGTGTTAAAGGTGGGTGTCACACAGATGATGCCAGGATTTTTCCTCCTGGGAAGTTTTTTGGCCCTGGCTCATGAGCTGCTCTGCATGTGGGTCAGAGCAGAGGAGTGGCTGTGCCTTGGGCAGCTCAGGAGGTTTGCGGAGCCAAGTGGGCACAAGGGCTTTGATGAGCTCGTCTTCATTAAGTCCAGACTCTGTCAGGGGCACAGCCTTGCCTTACACAGCATCTGCTCCCAGAACAAGCCCAGTTATCACGGCAGAGCCAACCAACTTCAGAGGCTGTGGAGAGGAAACTGAGGGAGGACATCAACATCATCCACACCTCACATGTGTCCTCAGACCAAGGTAAAACTGCCTCTGGCTGGCCACACCAGAATCCTACACGTGGAATCCCAGTTCCTCACTTGGCACTGCCCACATCTGAACCTGCAGCTTTGCCACTCATCTCAGCCCACATCTGCCTCTGAAACAGGCTCTCCTTCATTCCCCTGGCACGGGTGCTGCTTCCAGGTCAGTGCCTAAATCACCTCCCCTCGTGGCAGGATGATTCCTAGTGGTGTTAGATGGAATGTGCACCTCTGGCTGCTGTGATGCAAACCAGGTTGCTATGGTGCTGATCCTCCCAATTATTTTTGTACACTTGTCAGTCCTCACCATCTACCTGGAACTGGCACAGCAACATCAAAATCGAATGCAGTAAAGATAAAGCCTCTAGAGGACAAATATAAATTACTAATAAGCTTTTTGCAATGCCAGCGTGTGCCACCCAGACATATTAAAGAAAAAACTCAGGTTGCTTCTGCTCTTTCCTCCCCTGTGCCACCTAGGGATTTCCTCCACCACAGGCAATTGTGGATATGATTTGACCTCACTAAACCTCATCATGCCCAAGGGCAGCTACTTTCTCCCAATTTACTTCTGGAAACCAATCCATCTTAGAGCTGCTTGAGGGATAGTAAATCTGCTTATCCAGTGCACACACACAGACAGATGGGACAGCAGAGTGAAAACTTGAGTCAAGGATGCTGGTCAGAATTCACCTTGCTAAGTATATGTTCATGCTGGAGGTCCTTACATTCAGGCTCAGGTCCATCAGGCAGTCCAGTTGTCCTGGTATCCTGACCTCCTAAATGGGATTGGGGGTTTTAAACATTGAAGAGTGCTCCAAGTGCTTTCTTGTCCATGCAGAAACTGTAGGGTAAGCTCGTGTTTGTCACAGCCCAGGTTAACAGCCCCTTGTGATCACCTCTGCATCCATACCTGCACATACATGGCCTGCATGGAAAAAAAAACAGCTGCCACAGGAGCCACAGGCTGGCAGAAAGGCTGGAATTGCTGCTGTCGCTGTGCTTGTGCTGCAAGGGACTTGGTCCTGGCTCCCTCAGACAACTCCAGATGTGCACCCCAGCATGTCCTTTCTCACACCCTGACAGAGAAAATGCCTCAGAGGGCTCAGTGAAATGCTAATGTAGCTGGTTCAAAACGAAAATGAAATTCTGAGGGTTTGCAAAACCCTCAGGAAACAGCCTAAGGGCAGAGAAAGGGGTTGAATGCCTTTCATTGAAATGCAGAGAGGAAATTTTCGTTCTCAGGAAGAGCAAAAACCCCTGTCAGGGTGATAATTTTAAGGTAGTAGGAGAGTAACTGGTAGCAAAACCTATTCTAGACTGGTCCTGAGAACCTGGAGTGAGTTAAATCATTCCTGGTGTTTTCCATTGCACAACACTTTCTACTTTTTTCGTCATTGCTGTCTTGAAATGCACGGGAGGAGAAAAGTTCAAATACACAGGGGAAGAAAAAGTCTATCAAGTCTTAATGAGAGTAGAAACCATGTAAACAGAAACCTCTCCATCATGATCCCAATGTGTCCCAAGCACATTGAGTAAATTACCAACTGCCCATGTTCCCTTTTAGCTGGAGTCATTCACCCCTTCAGCTGCCTCTGCTGTGCTCCTTGGTGGCTGAACCTCCAACATACAAAACTATCAGACTGCAGAGCTGCTTCACAGACAACTAGTTTGCCATCCTTAGAAGCTTTTTTAGCTTTGGCAGGCTGCGCTTGAGTGGATTCATCCTACCCAGCACATGAGGAAAACAATGGGAATGGGTTTGCCAGGCAGAAACTAAAGATTTGGCTTGGTCTGAAAAAGAGAGGTGCTGGTTCAACCTGTGGGGAGTGTTTGCTGGCAGAGGGAGCAGTCAAGAGGAATGCGCCTTGGAGGGGGCCCTGAATTCAGCAGGGACCAATGCCAGGGAGCAATGGGCTGTCCTGGCACATGGGCACGTGTGCCAGCAGTGGAGGCACTACCCCCATCCCCAGCTCTTTTGGTGTCTCTTCGCTCAGGGCACTCGCACTTCTCTTTCAGACTCCCACTTTCGGTCTCCATGCACCGCTGCTCATGCACTAATCGGTGATAACATCCTCACACGTCGGGCACACCTCCTGCTCTCATCCTTCAGGTTTTGTTTTACCCCTGCCCCACCATCCTGACATTACACATCCGCCTGTCCCTGTGTCACCAGAGCCCTGCCCCGGCAGAAGAACAAAGGGACAGGCTGTGTCTGCAATGTTTTTTTACTAATCAACAGACTAGTAAACGTTTTTCCCTGTGGTTTTATTGCTCCTTTGTACTTCCCAGACACACAGTTTACACCGTATGCTTCTGCCTGTGTGTGTGCCAGCCCAAACCTGCCCTGTCCCACCCCTGCAATGTCTCCGTTGCTGTCCTGTGAGGACAGGAGTGACAAATTTTGCCTATTCTTTCATTCCAGGTTGTTCTGAGGACCGTGCATGCTGAGAAATGCTGCAGAAGGAATGGAGTCTGTTTTATGAAATGTCTCTATCATATGGACTCTTTGATGGCTATAAAGAAAGCAAACTCATAACTTTCCACACAGGAGGAAAGCATGATAAATTCCCATCTCTTCTGGCGCTTTTTCACTGAGTGTGTAAACAGCCAGTGTTTTGAGAACCCAGCTCTTCCCTCACCTGCTACTGAACAGCCCAGGAGTTACTGGTCGTTCTCCAGAGACAACAGAGTGACAGTCACCCACAGGCAGAGCCTGTAGAAATGATCATATTTAGAGCTGTGGTATCTTTTAGGAGACAAGGTGGAAAATAAAACAAGCAGCCTTGGAGAGGGGGATGAAAAGGGAAAAGAGGGAGTTCTTTTCCTCCCTAGCTCTAGTCCAGAGTACTGAATGAGGAGGCTGGTACCTTGCTCTGTTTGCTGGAAGAGACAGGGCTTGGGAAAAACAATTTCAGCGCTGGTTTTCTGTTGACTGCAACAAGCAGAGCAATTACAGCCATCCTCTGAAGTGCAGGAGATAAAGATTATCTCCAGTAAAAAGAAGGCTGATATTTCTGGGTAGCCCTTGTTCACAGAGAGGAATAGCTAAGCAAGCTCCCTGTGGATTTTGGGAAACACAAAGGCTCTTCAGAGTTTATGTGCTGAGATAAGGCTCTTGGGAAAATTTTAACCTAACCTTTCTCCAGCTGTTTGCCTTCATAGAAAAATCTATGTGTACCTATGTGAAGAAACTGCAAGAAGAAAATTTAAAATACATTAATGTTTAAAAAAAAAAAAAAATCACTTTCTACATGGGAAGAAAGAGATCCAACTCCAGCAGGTCTAACTGGGAGGTGACTTCAGTGATTGGGGAAATTAAAATGTGATGATATGCCATTGTCTTTTTTTTTCTCTGTTTCATATCTATTTTAGGCTCTCATTTTGCCCTTTAGAAGATGTGGTTACAAAAGACTGAGTCTACTCAGTTCCCATGTGGCTGTGTGTGTGGAACCACCTGTTGAAAAGAGAAGTCAGTTGTAAGCACTTAATTAATAATGGATTTACATATTTCTGGATTACTAATACTTTTGGATACTCTCTTTTACTAACAATACATTGCCATCTTCTAAGCACTGTTGATAATCTCTATTTCTTTCTGAGATGCTGCTTTGAAATCCTTTTCTGCATTCATTAAATCCAGGCTCTGAAGAGGAATTGCACTGCTTTCTGCAATTATTTTTTTTCTCTTAAATTTCTTGGTTTAAATTCCTTGAAGCATATTTTTGCCTGACTGGCAGAATATTTAAATGAATAACTCCTGGCAAAATCCAAACACCTGACACATTGGGGAAAAGTTACTTTAATTGTGAAAACAAGCAGATATTTGTCTAAACAACACTATAACTGTTTTAAGGAAGCAAATACAAGAGTGACTAGATATGAAATGTTTTACATCTGCTAAAGGAATTTCTTGTATTCATTTCAGGCAAGGACTACAGTAAGTGTTCCCACTGACATAAATGACCTAAATAAGGGTAAGTGTTACCCAAGGTAAAGAAGTTCACAAGCCCCTGAGACAACAAGGTTGCAGAAATGGGATCTTTGTCCTTGTGAGGGGTCATGTGAGCCAAGGAACATGGATTTACCTTCCAGAAGGGCTGGAAGCTACAAAGGCACTGGAATTGCTTGTGTCAGTGAGCAGTTCCAAATGCCTGTGGTGATCACATCCCTTCAGTTGTACTACAGCAGGACTTTTGGGTTTGCCTAATGGTTACTTCCAAAAGTATGTTAGTGGAGATTCCTCGTTAAGAAAATTTAAAACAAATTGTTTTATATAACTCTCTTTACCCATAATGCAAAGCTACTACAAAGCAGATGTGGCCATGAGATGAGATTTTTCCCTCTGAGGAATAAGCTTGAAATGAATGTTCCAGGCACTTTCCATGCTGGGATGCCAGAACTGAGGTGATCCAAATGTGTCTGGCTTAGATTTGGAGCTCATTCTGAAGCAACTGTGGCCAGATCTCCTCAAGGTTTAACCACCATCCCATCCTACAGTTGGTGTTGCTTTGGGGACTCCTTGTCAGAGAATCTTTAGGAATTCAGCCCTGTGAATTCCAGCAAACGACAGTTAGCAGCAAACTCCATCCCTAAGCTACTGACTGCTGGAGGCTTATCTGTGCTCTGATTCTATGATTGCCAGCTTTCCCTTAATTATCTCTCTTGGTAGACCATGAAACACAGTGAAAATAAACAGTAACAGAGGCTGTCATCCACAATGCTAATTATGCATTAAATGCTTCAGAGGTCCTGAGGTTTGTTTTTTTTTTTTGCTTCATAATAACAATCTCGCTTTCTTCCTCATTTGGCAGCAAATCCAATTACACATAAATTATAAACCCTCAGGCCTTGACACAACCTTTACAGCCCTTTTTATATTGCTCCTTGGTCCTGCTGTCTTACAGTTGGCCAAGCCTATCTGGAGCTATTTATTTGCTGTTGGTTTATATGCCTGCTGTAAAACATTCTATTCCCTTTGTAAGAAACCTCAAGAAGCTCTAACTCCAAGTTTTGGACTACAGAGTCTATAAAATATCCTGGGTTTATGTATTTTTGCCCCTAGTGGATAGACAATTAATGATAAAAAACTCCACACTTTCAGATAAGAAAAACAGTTGGAGCATGAGGGAAAAGAAAGAGCAGTCAACGTTTAGGTAAGGTTTCCTAAGGTTTTTTCAGGCAGAGAATTGATGAGCTTGAAGGGAGAATCAAAGGGAACTTAAATCTGGAGAGTCTATAGGAATTATTAAAGATTCTAGTCCTTTAATATACTTTACTGACATTGTGAGTGAAACAAAAATCTGCTCCATGGTCAAAAGAGAGACTGGATGACAGAAAAGAAATCATCAGTTGAGTTGTGATCATTACAAATACTTTGGGGCTGGGTATACAAAGCACACAAATATCACCCTGACACAGAATTCAAGACAGAGTAGATTTCTCTGAGAACAGGGCAATGCATAACATAGGAGGAGGATAAGATAGACAGGGTGGAGCTAGACTTAACATGTGAGACACCATGGCGTAAGATTGCTTGTGACATGATTGTGCCTGGAAACCTGAGTCAGATCCTGTGATCCCACAGCATAAAATGCCATGCCAATTTCTCAGAGACATGCCCCCTAAGCAACTTTAAATCTTCATCAAGCAGTGACACTTCCTGTTCCAGCTTGCATTTCCACTGGCTTCTAGGTTGAAGCTACAAGTAGAGGAAAGAGTAAAAAATACCACTGCCCTGGCATACTCTGAGCTGGCCAGCTAAAGAATTTATCCTACCAGGGAATAAATATGAGGATGACTGTTCTCAATAAAAACACATTCCAAGAAAGCTATCCAACTGTACGGCTCTGATCTTTATTTTCTACCTGAAGGAAACCATAGATAAGTGCAAGCTGGGTCATCTCCACTGTGGTTTTCAATCTTCAGACCATCTGGAAAGGGATAAGACTAATCAGGAGGCTCTGCACACTCTGAAGAGGAGTGGCAGCAAAGAAGGGCTTGTATGAAACTCATTTGGAAAGCACCCTTCATTTCCTGACCCAGATACCTGGAATAGGTGTGGGTTATCCCAGAGCCAATGAAGTCAGCACAGTGTAAATGTAAATGTCCAAGACACAGACTTAATTAGTTACATAATTGAACAGCCTCAGTGGCTCATGTACTTCAGAATTACTTTTATAAGGGATATTGCTGTTACCTGCTGCTTGAGATAGAAATATCTATAACCTATTGCAACACCAAATCCCACCTAATAAGACATTTCACCAGTGAAGAAGCACCCGGGTCTAAATAAAACTCCCAGAGCCACTGGCTGAGGCCCTGAACAGCCAGAAGCACTTAGAATTTCTCTTTTCCTATTTCTGTGGTAGCACTAGTGTCATTTTGCACCCTGAAGTACCATCAGTTCCTAAAGGACTGGCCAACCCCAGCATTACAGAGTCTTTGCAAGGATCCACTGAGTCCTATTGATATGGTAACCTGACCTGATTCAATTTTTCACATCTGCTAAGATCATGACAGAATTCATCATAGCTGGAGACCAGATGGGCAGCAAGCAGGCAGCAGAGGTAACCTGAGCTGGAGGTGGCACTCCTAGACCTGCTCCCTTTCCTTTGTTAGCCTGGGCACTCAGTGCTGCTATAAATACACAGCAGTCACTTGACCTTGGCAGTTGCTTTGGCTGCAATAATTTTCCTTTGCAGCTGGCAGGGGTTCAAGAGGAGCACATGCCCTGCTGACCTTGCTGCTCAGCTGGAAGGAATGACCTTCCCCTTGCTCTGATGGTGCAGCTTTGTGGCTGCCTTATGCTCAGCTAAGAAGTGCTAATCCCAAAAGAGTGATACCACCTCCTTTTCCCCCCTGCTACATGTTCCTACTCACTTCTCAGATTGAATCAGACTGAAAATCAATCGAATTTTTCCCCTCCAACAATTCAGCACACTTTCAAAATGAAGGGAAAGAAAATGCACTTTTAAGAATCAACCCATCTTTCCCCTGTGGCAGACGTGGATCAGAACACATGAGTCAAAATAACTTATATTTCTTCTTTCACTCAAGATGACTATACAACTATAAATATATGCTTTGTTTATCTAAAGGTAGATGAGAAAAACCCCATCATCAAAGTGTATATCCACCTCTCTTTTTTACAATTACCCACTGAAAAGTTTTCTAAGCCAGCTGACCAGAACCCTCATTGGGAGGTGAGCAGCCCTGCAGGCACTTCACCCTCTCAGCCTGTATTTTAGGATTAGTCATATTGCCCTCAGGATCATATGTCAGGTGCTGATATTCTGCCACTAATGTCTGTGAGGTGCTGTGTTTTCCCCAGTTAAATTCCTAGATCAACAGTTCACTGCTGAGCAAGCCCAGGATGGCTTCTGTCACATCAGGTTTCAGAATCACAGCCTCATGCCCAGCGGATCTTTCAATTAAATGTTTTCCTTTGCCAGGGAACCCTCCATGGGAGCAAAGGCTGTCCAAGGCAAGTGCCCACAGGCATCTTTCATGGCAAAAACAAGCAGAAGAGGGCGGGGCTCTTTCTGCATATTTGTTCTGCTTTCTTTTATTAGCCAACATCTTATAATGAGTATTTAGATAATATTACAGTTCACAAATGCTACATTAAAAAGCAACTGAGATGTTGCCCAGAAGTCACAACTGTATTTTTTTGTCATTAACAAAAAAATGAAGAAGAGCCCTGGCTGATTCTTAGAAGTGCCGCTGCTACAGCTAAAATCAATTTGAATTTTGTCAGAATACCACACTGTACCAGTAACACTTACTATATGGAGCAATGTAATGGTGCCATAGTGGAACAGTTCCCTTAGACACATGTCAGGTGTCCAAGGTGGCTGGGCTGATTCATCAGGTTTTCTATGCAGAGGTGACATAAACTGTCCCAGAAACAGGAGCTTGGTCTACAAGATGCGCCTCCCTGGATGAGACTCTTTCCACAGTCTAACTGCACTGCCAAATCCTTCCCCACACTGATGGAGTTTTGTAATGGGCAGAATTAGAGGGAGACAGAGAGAGAATACAAAGAGAACAGGAATAAGCACATGATGAGGATAAATCGTCCATGCTCGTGCAGCTTGTTAAGTTGCTCTCAGGACAGCAAAAACTTGTTTATTTTATTAAAGGTTATTAAAATTACCTTGTACAAACAGGGACAGTTTGTATTTCAAGTCCTTCATTCCATGAAGGATGTGGGGCTGTAGTTGCCCTGTAAGTGCAGTTTCTATCAAAGGGCAAGAAAATTTAATTATGTTTTGTACAACAACTGGAGAGAGAGTGGAATGTAATTTCTTTTGTGGGTTTATTTGATTTGAAAGGTGAGCACCACATCTCCAAACAGTTCCAGCAGCTACAGTGGTATTGAACATCACTTGTGACATAATGTAGGCAGGCACAATGTAATTTGAAATGTATTAAGCAGTGTCACTCTTTCAGTAATTTCATTGAGGAATAGGTTTGCAGAAATGAGTGACTAGAGGATGCATCAGGAAAAGTAAATAAATTTAGGAAATCACACAATTTTAAAGGGCTTTTAATCTATTCACTGATGAAGAAATACATGAGTGTGATGATCACTGAAGGCAGCAGTGAGAAAAGCACCAATCTGTAACTAGAGGGATGAAATTACTTACAGACAATTATTTTTTTATTAATAGATAAAAGTGCTTATTCCTCGCACCCACAAGCTTCTCTTATCTCTTCCTGAGCCATTTCAGCTCATTAAATCAGCAGAAAACTATCACGTTTGTTTCCTTTAAGCAATTTTTTGTTCATTAGCCAACTGACTGGGCTTGGGTAAGTGCCCAGCAAATACCAGACACAGTTCAGGAAGGTACAGGATGAAGAAGCACAGGGAGAGTCCCTTCCCTGTGTCATGGCTGGGAAACACTAAATCATTTCTCTGCCTCTCCTGTAACTTGAGTCTAAGTTAAGCTTGTGCTCGGAGCTTCTAAAGAAGGTTACATTTCCACAAACTACGGAAGGAGCTGGGGGTGTGGATAGTTTTCATGCAAAATGCTTCACTATTATTTAAAACTTTTAAAATAAACCACTTCTAGTTGCACTTTTGAGGCTTGCCTGATTTTGCAGAGCTCAGCTTTGGACTCAGCTCAACATCACCCTTGGTTGCTCTCTTCGTGGAGACAAATTTTAAGTGGGCACCTGTTAGATCCAACTTTGTTGCAGCCATCTGAAAGTTCCTGTCTCACTTGGCTTTGCCTACAGCATTACAAACCAAAGTGGAAGCTTGATTAGTTGATTGACTTGACTGGTTGAATAACTGAGCTATGTTTTATAGTTTGAAGGAGATTCCAAATGTGTCCACAGCTATATTCCCTAACCTTTTGTGTATGACCCTCTAGGATGACTGCTGGAAAACATAACTCTCCTCATTTCACAGGGAACTTGCACCTTGTTCCCACTTCCAGCAATGATTTCCCCCCTGCAAGCCCCTCTAACCAGAGGATAGAGGGTCAGGTGAAACTGTGACTGAGGACATTCCAGAAGCCTCCCCAGCATTCAGATGGAGATTGACACTGTGTTTGCCAACAGTTCTCTTCCCCCTCCCCAAGAATCCAACATCATCATGTTCCCTCACAGTGCCTGATCAAAGGAATTCTGCCAAATTCCATCAAGAAATTCCTGCCACTACAAGTCCACTCTGTGTAGAGTGAAAAGCTTGTCCCTAGAAAACTCAGATGCAGCAATGGAGGAAAACCTCTCTCAGTACTGGGAAATGTTAAATAATGCTTTCTGGAAGCTCAGCTGTGTCCACAGCTTTTTCCACAGAGCTTGCGCTCTGTGAATGGCAGTGCTGCGGGTCCAGAGTGCAATATGGCAAAGGTTCTTCAGATATCACTGGTTGCTTCCCAAACAGGAGGGCGGTCAGTCAGCCTTGACCCTCTAACATCAGCAATCTGCTTCAAAGGCAGTGGCTGCAAGCCTGTGACTGCTCTGGAGAGGTTTATGTAAACCACAGGCAGAGGTTTCTGTATAACAGGCAAAAATGTACTCAGTCTGTTTCCAGAATTACTTCTAACAAGGAAAATTGTAGGATCATGTAAGTGAAAGTCTAGGTGGGAGTGGGAGCAGTGAATCTGTTCTCCAGCAAAATTCACTGTATGCAATATCCAGACATGGGATTTCAAATAACATAACTTGGGAGTTTCTTCTCCCAGTACAACACACATACAAGGAAACCTGGATTCAGCTCCTAAAGAGGTAGTAAGTCCTACAGCTGTGGAACTACTTCAGAAGCCATTAAAGGCACAAGATGTGTTTCTATGTGAAGCACTACTGAAAAACTACTGTAATTCCATCTATTTTATTAGATATTATTTAGTAGGCAATTCTTACCTACGACCTCTCTGCTATTACAATAGTGCTGTAGAGGACTACTACAAAAATCTTTGTACAAAGATCAACTGAGGTGCTATATACCAGATATACTACACTTCATGTATGATTACAGGGGGTGATTGCATTGATGTAAAAAAAACTCTTCAGCATGAACACGGCCTTGCATCTGTGTCTGGAGAGGTGTTAGCCTGACAAGGCCATACTCACTCCTTCAGACATAAAAATAAAACCACAAAATCCATACATAAAAATCTTAGGACTACTAAGTTTTCTGAACAGTTAACCAATTCAGAGCAAAAAAAAAACAACCCATCCTTATTGTCTGGAAATTCATCTACTGATAAAAAAATCATTGTCTGTCTGTAATTTCAATTTCACATACTTTTACTTGCATATGCAAGCATTTGCATATGTTTGCCCCATTTCTGTCTTGTCAGTTTTTTTAGCAGCTGTAGTTTCTCCTGAACTTTTTAATGAGCCAGAGCTCATTAAATCAATGCCATTTAGTTCTTACAAACTGGGTGCTTTTACTTAGCTAACTGTAAAACTTACCACCATTTGTTTCCTCTGGTATCAAAGATACTAATTAAATAAGATCATCACATTTCACTCCTTTTGCACTATAGTCCCCAAGCTCATGATGTGTTTGGTTTGTTTTGGTTTTTTTAATTAACTCTGTTCTAAAGCACTTAACTATTATGAGTGTATTATCTGTTTACACTGTCTAATCTTTAAACAAAAATTAAACAGAAAGTTGGTTTGCTGCCAAAACTAAGGAGCTGTTCCTTCAAACAAAACCAGGGAAAAAGAAGCTTGTGAGCTGCCACTCCAAGATAATTTTTCTTTATTGCATGATGTATTTTCCCTCCAAATGGCACATCCAGGTGAAGAAGCACAGAATTAACATAGGCAGAATTTTAATTCAGCATCTGCCAGCATTGCATGTGACAGCAATTAACAATTTCCAGCAGATTAATTCAGTTCTCCGTATTTTGCAAACCCAAACATCTAATTCTTTTCCCTCCATTACATCCACATGCAATAATTAGTGCTTAGAACACATCCATCCTGTAGGCTAAAGATGTGATCCACCAGGTCTAACACAGTGAGAGAGAATCTTTACATTTCCATCAGCCCTACATCCCATCCTGTGTTATAATGGATTCCATCCCTTCCTACCTTAAATTCTTCATGACTTAGGGCTACAGTCGTCATCAGAACATCAGCATCTTGCTGTGTGAAAGAGTCCCATGAATAGAGTTTTTCAACTGAGAACTCTCCTTTTTTAATCAGGTTTAAGGGTAGTTTTGGAAAAAAGAAACAGCAGGGGAATCCTATCTACTTTCATCTTGGGAAGATGACAGGACAGATGGAAGTAGTGAAGTATCTCAGATTTATCTAATGACACACTTTGTATACAACCCAAAAGTTGAATGTGACTAAAATGTATATGCAAAATATATGTTGTAACTATGGTTACCAGGAAAATTTATTTACACTGTGTCCCTTGACATTAGGGTTTGTTTTTTCTGGAGAACTGCACTGCATCAAAAATGCCAATGTTGCCAAACAGGAGCTGAACTTTGAAACTGTGACCTGTCACCAGGAGACTTTCTGTGTGACCTTGCGGAGATCTTTTCACCTCTCTGTGCCTCAATCCTCCACCATCTGGAACAATAAGTAAATAAATAATTAAGAGCGGGAAGAGGGAGCAAGCTTCTTTCTTCCAACTACTGTCTTGCTCCTGCCATGTCTATTTAGATTGAAAGGACTTCAGGGAGGGAATTAAATACCCCGTGCTTTTAGCATTGCATGCGAAATGAAGCCTGATCTAAATGAGGGCCCAGAATAGCTGTTGTAACCTGTGGTAAATGGTACAGTCTGCCTTTTAAAGCCTTAATATCTTGCAAATAGGAATGTAGCATTTCACTCTCTAATTCTAAGTGCTACTGTGCTACTGTGATTATTGAAAGTTCCTAAGGAGAGAGAAGGATCCTGTCCAAAGAAAACACAATACAGTGCTGAATGCTCCTCACAACAGGCACTGGCAGGACAAGGACCATTGGTTACAGTTCAGGAATTAAAAAAACTTCCTCTGGTCGTTCCCTAACCTCTCCAGAATATTTTTATCTCCCTTCCTCCCTATTTCCTTAAATTTCAGCTGTTCATGTTCCTGTTGTGATTATAGAAGATAGATTTTCTGACCCTTACGTTTCATTGTGTAATTATTATTTACCTCCAGCTCCCATTGCAGCTGTAATTTCAAAGTCTTGAATTGATTTTCTTACAGCAAGCTGCTACCTGAAGTGTCATGTGGATAGCTTAACTAATTTCTTTCCCTGCAGTGGACCCTTTGCAACGTCAAACAATGTGAAGAAACAAAGAAGGCCACAGTTAGACAGTGATTTCAAACCAGCATGGATCTGCAGGGATCTGCTGCCCAGAAAAGCAGGTTTCATCCTTTGCTCACCACCACGTTCACCACCTCTCTCATGCTCACATCATCATTTGGCTGCTTGGTGAGCCACAGGGAATTAATCCAAATATTACTAAACCCGGCAAAATATCTGGAAAAAAATAAAATAAAATAAAATAAAATAAAACTTTAAACTAGCTGCAACAACAGAATAAAAATAATAAAGTTGAAAAAAAAAGAAAAAAAAAAAAGAAAAAAAAAGAGGTAGCCACAGTTGCAGGCAGAGCTAGGCACTCTGCCTAGTCCCATTTAACCCAGTGACTTATTTGGGAGGACTCTGGAATCTACTGTTCTGTTTTCCCTCTTCTGAGAGAGACTAAATCATGTTCCATGTGATGAGGAACCTAAAGTTTTCTGTTTTCTTCCCCACTGGAACTAATTGCATACTATTTAGTGTTTTGTTTCTACTTTCTTCCTTTACAGGTAGAAAGACGTAATGTTACAGCACTAGATGAAAACACTATTTGCTATATTTTGCTTGCTTTGGTCCTGGAGGAATTCCAAGAAATCATTTCCTTCTCTACTCGGCAGCAGTGGCCTATTGTACACACGGTTTTTCAGTTTGTGTGTTCCCTGGGCCTGAGGAAAATACCTGACTCTTATTGCTACTTACAGTGCCGGGTCTGCTTATTATTTTAACAAGGCGTTAAACTACATTCACGCTTATTACCATTTTAAAGGGATGCTCTACTGGATATCGCTAAATAGAATGAATGTGATGCAGGTTTGGCCGAAGCCCAAGGAGAGGGAGGAGGCATGGTGGTGAGGCTCGGCTCAGGTTACATTCCTTGTTGGCCTGCCTCAGGTTACATCCCTTATTCCGGCCAAGACATCGCTCCCTGCCTCCAGGAGGGATTCGTCCAGCCACCAGAAATCCAACCGGAGTCAGCCCCAAGGCAGATATCAGCGAGCGCAAAAATCAGATACCCGTGACTGAGGAGATATCCCCAACTTGAGCAACCTCGCCCCGAAAGATCAGGTAAAGTACTTTATTTTCCCCGTATTTTAACCTCCCTTCCAACGACTCTGGCCAAGCCTGTGGCTCTGTGATGCCAGGAACCAACAGCCCCGTCGTCCCCTGTGAAAATGACGCTGCCGAGGCCACCAGTGCCCGCTCCCCAGAAGCATCGCTGCTCCCGGCCGCGCACCCAGCGGGGCCACAGCTCCAGGGACGGGCCGGCACTGCGCCACTGCGGGGCCGCGACAGCGACATCCTTGAGGCTCCGTCCTTGGCGGGGATTGAGCGCGCGTCCGCCGCCTCCCCCCAGTGCGCGGCTGGGACCGCCCCTTCCGCTGCGGAGCGCTCATTGCCCGAGACCCGAGCCCCGAACTCCCTTCGCCTCTTTCCGCTGCGGAGCGCTCGCTGCTCGAGCCCCGGGCTCCCCGCGCCGCTCCCGTTGCGGAGGTGCGGAGCGCTCGTTGCCCGAGCCCCGCGCCGCTCCCGTTGCGGAGCGCTCGTTGCCCGAGCCCCGCGCCGCTCCCGTTGCGGAGCGCTCGTTGCCCGAACGCCGCACCTGCTCCTCGCTCGTTGCCTGAACGCTCGCCGCTCCTGCGCTGCTCCCACTGCCCGGTGCGTACGGGGAGACCCCGCTCCGGGACGGGGGCTGCTGGATGCCCGCCCAGCCGGCCCGTCACTGTTGCCCCGGGTGGCTCGATCCCGCCGGGGTTGTGCCGTTGCCGCGGGCCGAGCATCCCTGCGTGGGCAGCGGGTGATGACTGGGGTGGCCGCGCCTGGCTCGCCAGGGTTGTTGTGGGGGTCTGGAGTGGCCGGAGCCGAACTGCGGTTCCCAGATATTTGGGTTGGGGTTTGGGGCGGCCGGAGCCAGGCTGCGGGCCCCGAGGATTGGCGTCTGGGATGGCTTAAATTGGGCTGTGGCTGCCGAGGGTTTGGGGTGGAGGCCGGAGCCGGGCGGTGGCTCCGGGCTGGTCCCCAGCCGTGCTCAGGGTGCCCCGGTGCCCCTGGCTGCCCTACGGCCTGGCGCGGCCGTGGGCTCCGGGGAGCCTCGGGGGCCCGGGGAAAGGAACCGGGGAAGCCCCAGCCCGCTCCCTGCGACCCGGCTGGCTCGTGGTGTCCCATCCCGGAGCCCTGGTATGCCGAGGGGTGAATGCCCAGGGCCCGGCAGCGGTGATGGCATTTCTCCCTCCGGCGAGCGGCCCTGGGAATGCCGTGAGCGGGGTGTGCTGCCGAAACCTCCCCCGGTCAGCCCCTGGCCGGGCACAGGCAGGGCCCAGAGCCCCGCGGTGTGTGGGTGGTGTGGGGTGACTCGTGGCTGGGAAGGAGCCCTGCGAGCAAGGGCAGCGTGCCTGGAGCCGCCTTACGTAAAGGCGGCTGTGGCAGGTGACTCCTCCATTCAGAACATGACTTTCAGCTCCCTCTGGCCCGCTCTGATCCACATCTTTCTGTTTCTCCTCACAGAGCACCATGGCCACTGTCAAGGACAAGCTGATCAGCCCCATTGCGGAGGCATCCAAGGTTCCCAACAACAAGATCACGGTTGTGGGGGTTGGCCAGGTTGGGATGGCCTCTGCTATCAGCATCCTTGGAAAGGTACGGCTCAAGGACAGCGTGCTCTCCAAGCTCCTGTGCTGTATGCTTTGCACAGCCTGTCTTAGCAAAGGGTGGGACGTTTGGGAGGTTGGCACAGGAATGAATCATTAGCAGTTTGGGTAGGCAAGCAGTGACCTACAAGCCTGACCTCCGCATTCAGCCTCTCCTTGTTCTCTCACCTTTCTGTCTGTGCTTAGCAGTAAATGTCTCTTTAGGCAGAATGATTTTCCCAGCTGCTGGGAAAATGTAGGTAGAACTGACTCAGCAGCCCCTGCCAAACTTCTCATTCTTGTCTTAGTTTTTTTATTCTCCCACAGCAGAGCTGGAGTTTGCTTGGTGAGGGAGCTCTGGGCAAAGAATGGGGACAGAGCAAAAATCTAGGTGAATTACAGGATAGGAATTAAGAGGGTTTGCTTTTTATTATTTTATAGAATATGTGCCCTAGTAGCTGAAAATAATGCTATCCCCCTCAGCAGCTTTTTGATTTCTCTTAAGCCCTTTTTGCTTGTTTATGTGACTTTATTTTTTCCAGAGGGGTATAAGCTAGTTTTTAAATAACTAAAAACAGAGGGCTGGACTTACAGGTTATTATGATTTTTCCTATTACTGGTTTGTGGGATATTTTTGTCAAATCTCATGGTGCAGTCTTTGAGCAAAGTAAAGGCTTATTAATCAACGAAGATGTCCTGTTCTTTGCACTTAGTTTTTAAAGAATATTGTGAATTCATTAATTTGAAAAGATGGAAACTGCAGATTTTTTTTTTGTTTTTAAAAGAGGGCATCAGCAGATGTACCCTGCCCCCTTGCAGAGGCAGATCTTAAATCAGATATCTCACAGTCAGATGAAAAATCTTGGTTGTACGAATAAACTAGATGTATTAATAAATAAGTAAAGAATAAATCTAATGGAAAAACAGGGATAGTTCATTGTGGGTTTTTAGATTTATATTTTTAAGCACATTATTGCCTCTCATGGTCTGAATTCAGTTGGTTTTGAAGTGCTGTAACCTGTGAGGGAGCCAGGTGATGTTACCACAAACTGCCACAGTTCAGCATTCATTTATTGCATTTCTCTAAGCAGGATCAAACTGCGTTGTCAGATACCTAAGCACAAAGTTTTAATGTTAATGATCAGTATGGACCAAACCCAGAATAAGAACTGGTTTTAAATTCTTCAAGCATGGATGATGACATGGAGTTTATTTTAGTCAGGCTTCTGCTTTTACTCTCTCACATCTACAAGCTGCAGTATAAAATGTTTTTATAATAAAACCGTCTGATTCTTGTAGCTGAATTATAATAATGTAATAGAATCATTTGGGCTGGAAAAGATCTCTTATGATGATTGAGACCTACCAACCCAGCACTGCCAAGTCCAGCATGTCCTCAAGTGCCACATCTAAAAGTTTTATAAACACATCAAAGGATTGTGACCTACCAGCTTCCCTGGGCAGTCTGTTTCAATGCCTGACCACCCTTCTGGTGATGAATTTTTTCCTCCTATTCAATCTAAACCTCCCCTGGCACAGTCAGTATCCTGTCCCTTGTTTCCTGGGTGCAGAGCCTGACCCTCCTGGGCTGCCCCCTCCTGTCAGAGTAAGAAGGTCCCTCCTGAGCCTCCTTTTCTCCAGGCTGAGCTCCTCCAGCTCCCTCAGCTTCTCCTGATGGTCCAGCCCTTTCCACAGCTACCCTGGACACGCTCCAGCCCTTCAATGTCTTTGTAGTGAGGGAACACAGGATTTGAGGTGTGGCCTCACCAGTGCCAAGCCCAGGGGGACAGTCACTGCTCTGGTCCTGCTGGCCACACTATTCCTGATACAGCCAGAATGCCTTTGAACTTTTTGGCAAGCTCTGCTGGCACATGTTCAGCCACTGCTGCCCAATATGGTGTGGGTTTGACTTGTGCAAGATGCTTGGCTCTAGTACTGATTTCAGATTGTTGGTGTGGTATTAAATATATAAATTTGCATGACTCTAAAACTTTCACTATAACCAAATATAACCAAATGACCAAATATAACCAAATAATCAAAATTGGTTATTTACTTCCGGCTCAGTTAGAGACAAATCATTGATGTTACCATACTGATTTAGAAATGGAAGCTATATCTGTTCTGCAATGTTAATACCACACAGTAGCTCCTCACAGTAGAGAAAAACAGCCCAAGAATCATTTTTCTCTCAATTTTAGTGTTGAGAAAGTCTGTTCCCATTGTATATTTTTGTGAAATGAATTGACTGATGGCATGTTGAAAGAGAATACTTATTTGATAATTACGTGGTGTGTTCTTTCAGTTATTTAAATATTTAAAACAGGCCTATTTTCTGGATAGATTTAGAGGGTTTGCCACAACTCTGAAAGATGCAACTTTTTTCCAAAGGTAATAACTAAACTAAGAAGTGCTTTCCTAGCAATGGGTTGGCTGTGCACTGTGTTTGGAAAGTCTGAGTGAGTTTCATGAAGCTGTGCTGTAGCAGCCTCTGATTTTGTGAGATGCATCAGAAGACCAAGATAGGGCTGGTTTATTTGGAGAAGAGATGCTTTCAGATGGGTGAAATGTGTTACTTTAAAATGTAATTCAGCTCAGCTCTGGGTTAACTTTAAAATGCATGTGAACTACTTCATTGACTCCAAATTTTGCTGTTTTCAGGGTCTTTGTGATGAGCTTGCTTTGGTTGATGTTATGGAAGACAAACTAAAAGGAGAAATGATGGACCTGCAGCACGGGAGCGTGTTCCTTCACACTCACAAGATCGTGGCAGACAAAGGTGCACTTCACTTTCTTTGATTTAACACTGATATTCTGTGACTTTGCTTAATAGTGGAGAATTAGTTAGGCAGTCCCAAAGAACTCTTAGGATTTGGCATTGAAGAAGTCGAAATGTGTGAGTTGGAGTGAGGATGAACACCATACTGGGAGTGGCTCTCTCTTACATCTCTTTACAATTTGGGGCTTGTTTAATGTAATTGATTTTAGTGAAACTGTATGTAGAAGAAATAGTATTATTTTCATAGTGGAAATAAGAGTCAGAATGGTTAAGTGTACTCTCAACACCCACATATTGATATATTAGGTCAGTGTTATGAGATGGTGCTGGCTTTCAAACTGATGTCTTGTGTTTTTGGGTTTGAATGCAATGCACAGTGCAGAAGCTCCCTGTAACTCTGGTATTAACACAGTGCTACTGGAATTCGTGGAATTGTTTTAAATACCCTCTCTATCTTCTCCCCTGTTTTCTGGTTAGACTATGCTGTCACTGCCAACTCCAAGATCGTGGTGGTGACTGCAGGAGTCCGTCAGCAGGAAGGGGAGAGTCGGCTCAACCTGGTGCAGAGGAATGTGAACGTCTTCAAATTCATCATTCCTCAGATTGTCAAGTACAGCCCCAACTGCATCATCTTGGTGGTTTCCAATCCAGGTAAGGCAATCTTTTCCTATATACTTACATATTTGGTTTGGCAAGATAAAACATTAGTTTGTTCTCAGAAAATCTCTTCACATACAAATTTTTGAAACTTAATAGCTTTTTGCAGACATCTGATGGTACAGATAAATAACTCTGTACTTTCTGATGCTCTCTTTATTCAGAACTTGTCGTGTTGTCCATATTTTAAAAGAATGCTTTGTGATAAATACTTAGGTTCTTTGCATACTTTGGCTTAAGCAATAGAAGGTTTAAATTTTTTTTCTCTAATGGATAGCTTTTGTGTCTGGATAGGATAGGGCTGTTTTTCAGCATGAAGAATTGTCCTATAGTCATGGCTATGTTTTCAAGAAAAAGAATTTGCATGCTGAAGGCTATGGTAAAACAAGGGCTGATTGTATTCCACTGTTTAGTTAAAACAGAAAAAGAGTTAATTATGCATATTTGTGTGTTCACTTGCAAGTATCTCATTGCACTGAAACAGTTTGGATATTTGGATGTCTAAAGGTGACTGTAAATGTTCTGATGGGCTTTGTAGGGCATCCCTGTAGGGTTGTCTTTGCTTACTTCAACATCTGAAGCCAGCACTGAAGAACCGTGGTGATGAAGTGACACTGCTTTTAAAGATAACCTGGCAGAGTAGAACCAGTGTATGCTCTGTTGGGGGTTGAGTAATTTGGTGGTGTACAATTAGCCAGTGTTTTGAGCAAATACAGTAACTTGCAGCAGTTTTAATCACTTACCTGAAAACCAAACTGAGACAAAGATCAGGCTGTTCTTGTTGTAGCAAGGTTGAATTCAACCTGTCAACTTCTCTCCAGCAGAGCTGCAGGAGGAGAACTGCATGATGCTTTTTCAGAATTATTTTTATAATCCTTTGTTTTCTCAGTTTGTGGGGTTTTGTCGACTAGTCTTATGTAATGAAGGTCATTGTGACCCCATGAGAAGGGACTTCAGAGGTGTAATCTTAGTGCCCTTCCCTGCCCCAACTGAAGCTGTAGGGAACATGCCTCTTGTGAGGTATGAACTGTGCTTTCGTGCCTGACCAGAGCAAATAATGCATTTCAGATCTGTCTACACAAATGTGTTGCCTCCTGAGAACTGCCTGGCTCCTCAGAGTTGGAGTCAGTTCCTGCAGCCTGGTTATTGTTGTTACTTTGAGCTGTGGATTTGAGGTTTTTCTCTCTGTTCACATCCTTCTGTCTGCCCAACCTAGCTTTGGATTTTTTCCTAAAACTGTATTTTTAGAAACACATGAAGCTAAAGCACATTGCTCATCTGGCTTTTCATGCTGCAGAGGTGGTAGATTCAGAAAGTGCTTAGTGCAAAAATCAAGAAATTAAACTAAAGGAATTTCCAACTACAAAGAGTATGTAAATCTCAGACTTTTGATTGTAAATTGTTTAACCTGTTGTCATGATGGTGAACTGGAAGGGAACATTATTCAGGAAATTGCTGAAATGTTTTATCCCCATGAGATCAGTCCCAGTTCTGAATGCCATAGGGCTTTAATTGTGACCAAAAAAAGTGTGACCAACTTTAGCTGGCAGGAATCTATTCTCTAAAGACCTTCCTCAAATTTTCTTAGGACCCATCAAGCTACTGTTCAAAATTTCAAGCACTGTATCCATTTTAATTCCCCAAACAGTCAGATCCAAAATTCCTTTACCAGTGAACACAGCTGTTTTGAGTCCTCTTGATTGCCCTGCTATGCTCAGTAAGGAGCATTCTTGGTGTGAGTGGAGTTTCATTTGCCATGCATGCTTTTCCTTTCAGTGGATATATTAACCTATGTCACATGGAAGCTGAGTGGGCTGCCAAAAAACCGTGTGATTGGAAGTGGCTGCAATCTGGACACAGCCAGATTCCGTTATCTGATGTCTGAGAAACTTGGGATCCATCCAAGCAGCTGCCATGGCTGGATCTTGGGAGAGCACGGTGATTCCAGTGGTAAGGAGCAGTTCTGACCTCCCTGGGAATGAGCAATACCATATCAGAGGTTGAGGCCTGAGGTTTGTTACAGGATTCTGGAGGAATAGCTACAGTTGAGCTTGAGTAACTTGGTACTTTGCTGTATTTTTATGAAGATTAGAGTTGAGAGAAGTACAGGAAATCTACCTATACATATTTAATAATTACGATTGTGGCTGTACAATTAAAGCCTGGAACTGAAAGGGCCAATTTTATGAGGTTCTGTTGTGAAGGCTACAGCTTGGTCCTCCTCTTTATCCTCAGTTTTTGGAGTACCATTCAATAGCCTGTAGCACAGTTCTCCTCTGAAATCACTATCAGCACTTGCTAGGTCAATAGCATAGCTTGTTACTGGCTAACAAAATTATCCCTTACCTTATTTTGTGACTTTTCTCCTTGTTGTTTGAAACAGAGGTAGTTTTAAGATGTGAAATCAAAACAGTTTATCTGTCCTAATTCAGTTCGTGTATTTCATGTCTGAAATACTGCAGCAGAAAGTTTATGTAGATTGTTACTGCTTTATATTTTTGTGCTGTGTATTTCTAAGGGAGCCACCTCTTCATTGTCCCTTTGCATTTGATCAAAGTGCAGTGTCTGATACTGATAGCTGACAGCAGCAGTTATTGTAATCACTCCTACACCGATGGAAGCAGAGTTTGGCTGAGCACATGCAGAGCTTATCCTGTGTCAGTGTCACAGCTGGTTTTGCTTTGAAGTAACTCCAAATTCCTGCTTACTTCCCCGAAACAGAGACTGAGCCTACCTCTGAGCTTCCATGATGCAGGGAGAGGTGCAAATTCCTTTCTTGATATTCTAAGCTTGCTTATTGTTATCCTCTTACTTGTGTAAATAAGAATGGACTTCTTGAAGGCCAATCCTAAGACTGATTAGTGAAACTGCAAATGTTGCAGGTGTGAGAAAAATCAGTTCTAAAAGGCTGAGTAGCTAAAATCTGCCTTTTTACTAGAATTTGATGTTTCTGAGTTCAGAAACTTCCAGGGTCTGAAAGTTTGCTGTCACATGTTACAAGTGACTTGTAAAAGTGCCAGTACTAAAACAGTCTCATGTTTGACTCCCAGACTTCTCAGATTCAACTGTAGCTAATAAAAACTTAAAACCTGCCTCAACCATTGTTGTGATTCTGGCTGCTCCTACTTTGCTTCCAATTATTTTAGCTAGGAAAGGTGGAGGAGGAGTTGCCAAGTGCTGTTGGCACTGATGTCCTGCCTCTGTTGCAGTGGCTGTTTGGAGCGGAGTGAATGTGGCAGGGGTTTGCCTCCAGGAGCTGAATCCTGCCATGGGAACTGACAATGATCCTGAGAACTGGAAGGAGATCCACAAACAAGTGGTTGCAAGGTATGATGAATGTGGATGGATGCCATGCTGACAACAGTTTGTATGCACTCTGCCTCTGTTCTGGTGCAGCTTTCATGCTCTCTTAGGTAGAGCATTGCTTGAGTGAGTGGGACCGTTTTTTTAAACAGAACAGAACAGAAATTCATGATTTCAGCTGGTAAGGTTTGTTGTCCTGCAGAGAGGTAAGTTATTGCGTAACAAACCTACTCAAGTGCTGGAGCACCTAGAGCTGTGGGTTCTTGTTTTCCAGATGAGCTTCTTCAGTGGGTAACTTTGTTCAAAGGGCACAAGCCCAGGAAAAGATAGCGTGTTTCTGTGAGCAGTGCTGGAATTGGGGAAAATTCTGTTCAGGGATGCAGGAGAGTTTGTGTAAGAATTGATACTTCTCCATGAAGTTGTATTTCAATGTTTCCTTAGTGCCTACGAGGTGATCAAACTAAAGGGATACACGAACTGGGCTATTGGCTTTAGTGTGGCTGACCTCTGTGAGACCATACTGAAGAACCTGTTCCGGATTCATTCAGTTGCTACTCTGGTAAAGGTAAGAATTGGTGGCTACTTGGACACTCTGGCTCATTTTATTGTTCTGGACAAGCTAAATAGCCTCAATTAACAAGGTGCTGAATCTTTGTAGAAGCTTTGTAAAATACTACTTTGAATTTCAAATGGCAGCTTACTATTGCTGTTTCTTCTAGGCTGATCTCAGCCTACTCTCACAAGTATGGAGCTGAAAATAAAGTTCTCTGTGCAGACCTACCCTTTTGTGAAGTTTTGCCATGTATGGCATATGCAGATTCCTTGAAAGGACGTTTCAGTGTAAAAGCGAAAGTTTTCTTGCAGGTCCAGCTGTGATTCCAGGAACCACTGTCCTTTTATAGCTGGTGTAACTGGCTGCATGTGGTCTGTACCAGCTCCACAAGCTCTGCTGCAGCAGGGGCTCTGAGCAGGGGGAACTGCTCCCTCTGTTGGCCTGTCCTAATCCTGTGTCTAAATCTTTTCAGCTCCTTGCTATATAGAACTAAAAGTGAAAGAGGTTTGAAGGTGGGGTTTCTGCCATCAGCTGTTCGGTATTGCCAGGCATTTGTTTCAGAACAGCTCTATACTATCTATTTTCTTGAATACTTCGTGGCTGAAATTTTTCTACAGGTTGTAAAACAATGGTTTTTGAGCTCTGCTCTGAGGAGGTTCTCTGCAGCATAAACCAATCACAGATCTGTGGTGACAGGCCTGTGTCTGATCTCTTTTGTTTGTGACAGGGCATGTATGGCATTCAGAATGAAGTCTTCTTGAGCCTGCCTTCTGTCCTAAGTGCCTCTGGCCTGACAAGTGTCATCAACCAAAAGCTGAAGGACGATGAGGTGACCCAGCTGAGGCAGAGCGCAGACACACTGTGGAACGTCCAGAAGGATATCAAGGATCTGTAACTCGTGAATGTTAGGTTCCAGCAATATAAAAACAGCATGTTGTTTGTAGATGTGGGCTCTACTCACTGTATATCTCAATGGTTAACATGAAACGTTCTTCCAGACTTTGGTCCATGGTAGCTAAATTTAAGCTTGCTGTAACGCACAAACCCTATGAACAAATAAAGCAATTTTCAGGCATCTTTGGTTGTCCTAGTGACTTTTTCAGTATGTTAATTATCTGCCTGTTATAAATTCATATTGTGGTGTTAGCTTTTCACAAGTATTAAGATGAATGTTACATGTATAATGTTAGAATGGCTTTTGCTGTGTGAATGTAGTCTTTTACTCCTGCTATTAGCAAGAATTTAGGTGTAGGCCAGAATAATTTAGGTGTTATGCTCAGGTCCTGCCTGAAAGGGCAGGATAACCTCCATTGAACAGATGATGGGGCCCAGGCTGCTGTCAACACTCACCGCCTGTGGAAGAAGAAGCCAAAGCCCAAATTAAAAGATGATGAGAAAGGAATTAAAACCGCAAAGCCAAGAAATGCGCATGCTCTAGAAAAGTGGATCCAAGGAGTGGCTATGCAAAATAGTTCCTGGAAAAGTTTGAAAATGCAGTAAGTCCATGCAGTAGAAACAGTATATAAAGGGTGTTTCTAAAGCACCAGGCATGCTCTTGACAGAGAGCCGAGCACCTGGCCATTTTAACCCTTCGCTTTATTGTCTTTGTCTCCTATTATCTTTTTGTTTTTATTGAACCTTTTCAATTTTATCAGGAGAGTGAACCTCGTTTTTCACATGCCTTTCTCTGGCATTCTCCTTTAGTGTTTGCTGCAGACTGCATGGAAGCATATACTTGATGGGTCCTTATGACAGGTTGGAAACAAAGTAGTAAGAGTGAATTGATGGAGTTTCAGTAACACCACCTTGCTGTGAGGCTTTTCTCAGTCCAGGTGCTGAGTAGTTCATTCCCAGACCTGTTTCTGATAGAGAACTTCATAGTTTTACTGATGGTTAGAGGAAATTGAATGAGCATTTGGCTCTGTGCCACTAGCCAAAAACATGCCAACAATAAGGTTCTGTATGCCACTGGTATAGAAGGAGTCCCATAGATCTCTTCTGGATTAAATTTTTTGCTTGTTAATGGTGTCTAGTTCTTATAATTAAAAAAACAGCATTATTTTCTATTTTGATTATCCAAAATTCAAGATTTTTTCTGGACTTAGGCTGGAATGTTGTGATTTTGGTCTTGTTAATTAAACAAGCCAAGTTGGGTCTTAAATCTCTAAATTTCAGCATGATTGTTAAAGTCTTTATATACTTGGAGGGGGAGCAGATTAAAAAAAAATCCTAAAGTTTATTTCTTAATCACTTACCATTAGGGAGTAAATATTAACCATAAAATAGAACTGCTCAACCTAAATGTCCAGGGGACAGACAGCATAAAATCCATCTGTCTTGTGGGTCCTCTAAGTTTTGTTTCATAAGAAATGGTGTGAGACTGTGCTGGAGTAATTTGAAGTTCTTTTCTATCTGCATTAAAATGCTTTGGATACTGGACTAAAACAATTCGACAAGCAGGTAGCTTAATTTTTGTAGTTCCTTTTAAAAGGGAAGATCATACAAGTGTTGTTATATTGCAGGTTAACTTCTGTGGTTCAGTAAGGATCATGTAGTTACTGAAATATGCATGGGATGCTTCTGGCAACATTATTTACGAAGGGTATCCCAGGGAGACATCAGGAGATGTTTTATTCTTAGTTAAAGGCTAAATTCCAGACTTCCTTGCCAATAGGAGGGAGAAAAATATATTCTCTGCTTTCCTTGGTGTGGAGGATCTTACTGGATGGCTTTCCACACCTGGATGGATTAAAGTTCCTGCTAAGAATATGATCATGATCAGCTAGATTTGGGAGGTAAATGGCACAAGGTGCTGCTCTTTTCAGGACATAGCTATTAGGAAAATTCACCTGAGCACATTTAGTACAGGAACCTTGCACAGTTCCTTCCTGCCTTTGTTTTTACAAAGTTGTTTCTCAGGCAATGAAGTAATTAAAAGTTTTGTTGTGGGACCTTGCAGGATTCTTTATGCAGGATGTGCATGAAGAGGCATCAGCTGTCTCAGGGAACAGGGAGTAGGCCCTTTCCCCTTCTGGTGGTGTTATATATTGACATTTGAAGGTCATCTGGCTACAGAAAACAGGATTTCTCATTGATTGCATCCTCACCCATTAAAATGTAGGGTCAGGCCTCCTTCTGTGGTTGGCAAACTGAGAGCCAAAGATACATTTTGACCATACATGGTCCTGGTGCTTGACCTGAGGGGTTCTGTCATCTGCTGTCTGTCAGCTACTTCCATCCCCTCCAGGTCCACAGGGGAGGATTTTTTTTGTTAGTGATCACAGACTTAACAAGATCTTTAGTGCCTAGACATTAAGCAAGCAGAGAGCTCATAAGAAAATCTGTAAGTGGATACAGGTGAAGGAGGGAACTGAAGGGATGAAGAAAAAATTGGTTTGCATGGTGAGAACTTTCTTGCACATTAGCGACCTCACTGTACTACCCTTCTTTCTTTCTACTTTCCTTTTTTTAAACTTCTGCTTTTGGGGATATGACATCACGAAGGAAAATTATAAAAAATTTAGGCAGCAATGAATAGGCATCCTGGGTGTTACACAGGATTAGTTCAAAGTTGTTAAATAGGAATGAGTATCATAGGTTAGTGGATTTTAAGCTTTTATAAACAGGCTCTTCAGTTATTACTTGCATCCACTGATGTTTGTAAGAACTATGCAAGCGCATCAATGATATTGTGATTATTGTCTCTTAGGAATCTTACCACAGACAATCTTTTATCTTCATTGCAGCTGCATGGCTGTAGAATAGTTTTCCTCTGTGTGTTTATACAATATCAGCCTATCACCTCCCATTACTTGAAGTCTATCCACAATTTAGTCTTTTATCAACCATATAAATTCCTAAATAATAATATTGCTATAGGACATCTGTGTATTCTTATCCAAATATAATAGGCTCATGTTTATCTTCTGTATGCTTTGTTTGTCCAGGTCACTGATACACAAACTTTGTTTTTGTTTTATCCCAAGAAAGGCAATACAGGTTTTTAGTCGCATTCCTATATGTCACTATCTGTCACTCCTTGGTCCAGCAGATCATTGTGGTACTGTTGGACAGAGTAGTGCAGCCAGCTAAAAGAAACACTTCAAAACACTTCAGAAAACAGGACAACCACCTCTGCTCACCCACACAGGGTAAGATCATGTTATATTAATTGCCCTAAGATGATTTTGTTAAAATTGAAAATTTAGCAAAATTGTTATTTTAATTTGTCATTGCACCCCCTTGCATTTGCAGGTGCACAAACACTGGCTGCAGAGCAGAAAGTCAGTCTGATTACCCTGCAAATGTACATATTGGACAGACATGAACAGACACAAGGGATTTTACTGACTTTTAGTGTTAGATCGTGTACTTTTTTATTAATCAAAGGATAAAATTGGGCCAGGGAATTGAAGGCACATTTAAACAGTGAGACAATGTTAAAAAGAACACACAGCTGCAGAGGGATGAAAATGTTTTATAAATGTATTTTGAACACTTGTAGTGCTTATGTGACTTTCATACCAGCTAACTTAGAACTGTGGTTTATGGTAAGTAGGTGACTTCAGTTGCCCTCTGAGTTCTCATTACCTTGTATTTACCCACTTCATGTTAGCCTTGTGCTGCAAAGAAATGCTATTTCCCCTGATTAACAGGTGTAAGTCAGAAGAAGTGAGCCACAAACTCTCAGTGGAATGTGGATGCTGGATTCCTTGATGTCAGTGTGACAAGTAGTCCAGAAACATTTAGGAATCAGATCCTTACATTGTGCTCCTCCAGCCTCCCAGAGCAATAGCTAATTTTGGGCATTTCTTTCTTCTATAAACAATTCTTCCCTAATGCATGTGTGTGAATCCTTATGCAAGGTAAAACTTCCAAAGCCTTTCAGACTACAGTAGCCAGGGCCTTGCTAAAATCCACACTGGTCCCTGTGGTGTACTACATTTTTATAAACTGTTTATAAACTGAGATACCATTGCTTTATGAGTTGTTATTCTGTGCCGGCATGGGAATTGTGCAAATCATTAACTTAGAATGGTCTGTTGGAGAGGTCAGGCTCAGGAGGGCTGGATTTGCTCAGTGTCTGAAATGAATAATTCACCTGCAAGCATAAGCAACAAGGACCAGGCAGTGGCTATGCAAAGAAAGATTTCTGAGTAAATACCTTCTTCTTTATGGTCTTCTCTTTAATAGCTCTTCAACATTGTTTAGGTGGGTTTACACATTCAATGCCTGAGGTAAAAAATCCAGAAAATCTGTCAAAATAACATGAAGGTGGATTTCTACCAACACTGATTTCTGGAAGGAAATATTGAAAATTCTTGCTCTGCGAGATATGCTAAATGAATATACAAAGGGAAGCAAAAAAACCTGTTTTGCTTGAGAAACAGCTTTCTCTGTGATGCTGATTCTGTATTTTGGGCAATATGACAGAAATGCAATGATTTCCGGAGTCTCTGTTCACTCAGCAGTCTCCAGATATTCAGCAGTAGTAGATACTGGAATACTCTCCCAGTATCACTGGGAATCAGTCTAAGAACCACATCAAACTTGATTTTCCTACCCACAGTAGCAGAGTCCCTGATAGTCTGACTGAAGATCTGTCTAGAAGAGTATTTGTTGAACATCCTTTTTCTGAGTTTGTTTTTCCCATAGCAAATTGCTGTGCAGAGGGAAATAATTTCAACGTTACTTCTGTACTGGTTTGATTCTGCGCACTGCAGGGTTTTGTTTGTTTGGTTGGGTTTTTTAAAGATAAAAGACAGAAGAATAAGAAGAAATATCTTATTTTTATATACTTCAAGGGCTACTTCAAGTCAGTAGAGTGGCTCTCAAGGAGGAAGAAAAGAAGACCACACTGACCTTAACTCAAGTGCCTCTATTGCACAGAATAGGATTTATGCTGAAGTGGTTTGTTGAATGGGGTTAAATTTCAGTATGTTAAATTTTAATTGGAAGGATTATCATAAACATAACCTGTTTTTTATAAAGTCTTCATTATACTTCCACAGCTGAATGGATGGAAATGCCTCTTTCAGCACTGCACCTCTGTTTGCAGCATAGTCTTTCAAAGCACAGAAACCTTGGTTTGCACACAGAGAGGTAAAATGATGCAGTGGCCACTTGCTGCTGCCAGCCCTGACAATTCCTCCAAAGTCCCTCAAAATAATACAAGTAATAAGAATTCATACCCAATCTGAGCCTTTTAACAGGAAAAAAAATGCCAACCCAACAAAAAAAATAACCCCAAAAATCACAACAAAAAACAAATCTGGAAAGAGTTGACTTTGATGTAACAGAAAGGAAAAAGAACTATTGTAAGAAAAGGAGTCATGACTAAACCAGAAACTTCCAGAGTATGTATTTACATGAGTAAATAGTGACAGGACAAGGGGGAATGTCTTCCCACCAACAGAGAGCAGGTTTAGACTGGATATTGGGAATAAATTCTTCTCTGTGAGGGTAGAGAGGCCCTGGCACAGGTTTCCCAGAGCAGCTGTGGCTTCCCCATCCCCTGGAAGTGTCCGAGGCCAGGCTGGATGGGCTCTGAGCAAGCTGGGACAGGGGAAGGTGCTCCTGCCCATAGCAGTTGGGTTAGAACTGTGTGATTATTAAGATCCCTTCCAACCCAAACCATTTCATGATTTTATGATATTAACCAAGTGAGGCTTCCATCTCTCTGTGATTACAACTTTTAGTTAAGGAGAAAATACCACAGGTTATACCAACATACTGACAAATTCCCATGCTAAATATGATACAAAAACTGTGCTGACCTCAGGAAACAAATCATTATCAAAGCAAACGTGTGTATATCTATGAAGGTGTTTGTGTCTTTGTACATGAGTCTGAATTATGGGTGGGGGCATGGCACCAGACAGTAGAAAAGATGCAAAACAGTGTATTAGCCTTACATTTTATTTTTCAAGTTACAGCCATATCAGACATCACACAGAAAATCTTGGTGTCTCTCAGATATTGTTTGCATGTGCCTGTGCATTTGTTTCCCATTAGAATTAGTGGGATTCTTTTAGTCTCTAATGTCTAGTGCCTGCCCGTAGATACAGACAGGGACACTGCTCCCTCTCCAAGAATGTGAGCTGTATGTCCTTGCTTTGTCAGGAGATCACTTCAGGTGCCTGGGGTGAGGTGACTTCAAAAGGGAGCATTCCCAAATCTCTGCTCACATGGGAAAATGGTATATATAAATTGTAGCGTAGATTATACATTGAGCCATCCTGTCCCTCAGCGGGATACCTGCTCATCACAGCATTTATTTTAGCCTTTAAATAGGATGGTAGCATTCTGATGCTTATCCAAGTTGCAGGATCCAGCTTAGTCGCCAAGCTACTCTGGTATAATTTTCCAAAGACAAGTCCAAAAATATTAGCCTTAAACTTGCCCATGGCAAACTGGTATTTGCAGGATGGCTCTCATTGTCACTCGTGGATGAAACAGCAGAGGCCAAAATATTCTGCAGAGCTGGTGTGATAAATGGAGATGATTTGTGCTAACTAAATTGTAACTATTAGGAAAGTTATTATTATAAAGCAATAAAGGGAATTAGTGTTACAAGGAACCCTTTGCAGATGTTACATGTTAAAAATAAAACACAGGATGTAGTTTTAAGGTAAGTAATATCTCAAGACAGAATCGACTTTGAGATGGACAAAGTTGGAACAACTTCAAGTATAGGGTCTGAAATTATGGTTTTAACTATGAAATGCAAAGGTAATTATTGGAACATAATGCTTACTTATATAACAAAACGCTTAGTAAGCACAAGCAGCCTGTGAGGTTAACCAGAGGGCAATGAGTATGAATGTGGATGGTCTTCATCCAAAGACCACCAAAAGAAAACTGAAGACCCCCTGGCAACAAGTGAAGCATGTGCCATGAAGTACAGTGATGTAGAATTTAAGAATTGAAAGTGGGAGGAAACTTACGGGAAACAATGAATATGTATAAGCACATAGTATATAAGTTTAGTTTGAATTGCTTTGTTTTGTACGTGAGGCAGGGTGGGAAGCCCTCTCCATACCCTGATCAGTTTTGCATATGTTTTAATAATACTTAATTACTAGCAAATTAAATTGTATTTTTTTTACTAAATTATATTAATTTATACCAAATTGCTATTCAATTCCCTAAATTGTATTAATTTTTAATTAAATTGCTCTTAATTCAATAGACCTAGTTGTCTAATTTCATTCATAACAGCTGGGAATGTCAGCTTCTGAGACCAGCTGATTGGTATGTCTTTGGTTTGGTGTGTCCTGGAGTCCACATACTTGCAAATTCCTAATTTGGGACAAAATATACCAGGTGTAGCTGAGAGAAATCCACTGTGTCCCATCTAATGTTTTGTAGCCCCTTTTGCCTTCTGGCTGTTTCACAGGACCACTCTACATGCCTGTCCTCTAACTGGAAGGAAAACTCTCCACTTAAGAGAGTTTTGGAGCACTTTTTGGCCTTGCACAGACAGGGCAAGAGTGAAGGCCATCACTTCCCAATTGGAATGAGGTGTATTTGCTGCCAGGCAGGCAATGAGGGCTGTCCCTAGACCACTTCTGGGCCCCTCCCTGATCTTCCCTAAACTCTGCAAAGACAAACAGGGGCACTGGAGAACTCACGTGAATAGAGTGAGTGCCACCTACTGCTCTGTATCACAATTACAGCGTGTGTGCATCAGTGACTGCTACAAATCCCTGCCCTTTGGCAAACCTGGAAACCACAGTTCTGTTCAGAGCAAGCCAGTCCTAGACAATTATCTCTTAAACTTCCACACATGGAGAGTGTTTGTTCCCCTACGGGCACCTTTCCACTTGCAGCCAGGGAGACTGAGGCTGATATTCCAAGAAAAAAAGTTGTCTGGAGTGGTTCTGGTGGAAGGACTGTGGCATGAAGACACCATCCATAACTCACTTCTTGAGATGATATACTGAGTTACTTTTTGCAGAAAACTTTGCTCTACCCAAATAGGAGTTGGATCAAAGTGTGCAGACATGACAACATCCTAGAGGTAACAGTTTCAAGATGAGATTTAGGTAGAACAGAATGCACAGCATCGTCCCTGTATTACTCTCTCCAGAGAACTCTAGGAAATCTGGAAAAAACAATACACACTTGTCCTAGTTTAGGGCAAATTAGGAAGGAAAACTCCAAATGGGGATTTCCCCAGGGAAATGCCCCTCCCCACTTTCTGGTCCGGGAAAAGAAAAAAAAAATTCTTTGGAGAGAAGTGGAAAAAGCTGTTTATTTAACAGAAATTGAGTAATATTAAATAATAAAACCTCTTGTTGTTTGATGGGATGGTAAATCTAGGAAGAAAAGTCCTTTTCATGTGGTGAACGGCTCGCTCAGTTTCTTATCAGTCCCTCCTGCGCTGGAAAGTGCCGAGGCCCAGGCCCCGGTGGGCCACAGGCGTGAGCTCCCAGGGTTTGGCTGGGTGTTCAGTCCAGAGCAGGCTTGCACAGATCCAAGAAAATTGGAAAAAAAACAAAGGTCCAGGGAACTCTTCTGCCTCAGCTAGCTAAAACTAACTAAAAACCAGAGAGAAGCTCTGTCCCGCTGTCTGTCCGTGCTGCAGACACCACAGTCCAGGAGCGAGATGTGTGGGAGTGATGTTTTTCTTTAACACAAACTGCGGCTTCTTCTTCCCCCTCTCTTGCTCTCAAAGCCAGTCTTAAAGGTGCAGAACTTAATATATAACATAAACCAGACAACTGGGGATACCAGTATCATAAAGTCACCCCAGGACATTCCACCCCTTATCCCCATATCGTCAACTTATTATCAAAATTAATATATATATATATTTTAACTCTACAACACATACATTATATACAGACAAGGGAATTAATTCATGATCTTCACCTAACTATCAGATCTCTCTGAGGTACACATTGTGTTGTTCCATCTTTCCGCATTATTCACCATGTGCAACCCGGTCCCTGAGCAAAAACAACCCCACGAATGGGTTTGTCTGCACTCGAAGTAGAATTGATCCAAACTGTCTTTCCTAACAAACTTCTGAGATGTACTGCTGGGACTTTGTTTCCGTCTACTACATGCAGGGCCTCGGATTGGGCTGGTCCTGCTCGATTGGTGGAACCTCGGGTGTTAACTATCCAGGTGGCCTTTGATAGATGCTGCTCTCAATTTTTGAAAGATCCCCCACTTAACGCTTTCAAGGTAGTCTTTAACAGTCCATTGTACTACTCTACTTTTCCCGCAGCAGGTGCATGGTAGGGGATATGGTACACCCACTCAATGCCATGTTCCCTAGCCCAGGTGTTTATAAGGTTATTCTTGAAATGAGTCCCATTGTCTGACTCAATCCTCTCAGGGGTGCCATGCCTCCAAAGGACCTGCTTTTCAAGTCCCAGGATGGTGTTCCGGGCAGTGGCATGAGGCACAGGGTAGGTTTCCAACCATCCAGTGGTGGCTTCTACCATCGTGAGCACGTAGCGCTTTCCTTGGCGGGTTTGGGGCAGTGTGATGTAGTCAATCTGCCAGGCCTCCCCATACTTGTATCTGGACCACCGCCCACTGTACCAGAGGGGCTTCAACTGCTTGGCCTGCTTGATCGTGGCACATGTCTCACAGTCATGAATAACCTGAGAAATACTGTCCATGGTTAGATCCACCTCTCGGTCTCATGCTTACTTATAGGTGGTATCTCTACGCTGATGACCTGAGGCGTCATGGGCCCATCGAGCTAGGAACAACTCTCTCTTGTGTTGCCAATCTAGATCTATTTTTGACACCTCTATCTTTGCAGCCTGATCTACTTGTTCATTGTTTCGGTGCTCTTCATTAGCCCTACTCTTGGGGACATGGGCATCTACATGACGGACTCTCACAGACAGTTTCTCTACTCTGGTGGCGATGTCTTTCTACTCATCAGCAGCCCAGATTGGTTTTCTTCTGTGTTGCTAGTTGGCCTTTTTCTACCTTTCCAGCCATCTCTACAGAGCATTGGCTACCATCCATGAATCTGTGTAGAGGTAGAGCTTTGGCCACTTCTCTCTTTCAGCAAATTCCAGGGCCAGTTGAACAGTTTTGAGTTCAGCAAGTTGGCTTGATCCACCTTCTTTTTCAGTGGCTTCTGCAACCTGTCGTGTGGGGCTCCATATGGCTGCTTTCCACTTCTGGTTCATCCCTACGATGCGACAGGAACCATCAGTGAACAGAGCGTAGCGTGTTTCTTCTGCTGGCAGTTGGTTGTACGGTGGAGCTTCTTCAGCCCGTGTCACTTGTTCCTGTTCCTCTTCATCAGTGAGACCAAAGTTTTCACCTTCTGGCCAGTTTGTAATTATCTCTAAAATCCCAGGGCGATTTGGGTTTCTAATACGGGCGCGCTGCGTGATGAGGGCGATCTACTTGCTTCATGTAGCGTCGGTGGCGTGGTGGGTAGAGGGAACCTTTGCTTTGAACATCTACTGGCCGATCGGTTTTGGTTTTGAATTTCATACCTCTCGTGGCAGGAGCAACAGACGCTGGCTTAGGCTCAATGTCTGGTTTGGCTGCTGGCTTAGGCTCACTGTCTGGTTTGGCTGCTGGCTTGGCTGCAGCCGTAGTGACTGGGGTAGCTGCTGATTTATCTGCCTGCTCTACAGTGTCTAGCACCGTGCGATAAGCATATGCTAGGGCCCAGCTTATTGCAATGAGATTTTTCTTCTTAGAATCATCACAGCAATTCTCTTCCAGATATTTCCCTACTTCATCTGGGTTCTGAATTTGTTCACGTGAAAATTCCCAGGTTGGGGGATCATGAAATTCCTTCAGAGTTCGGCCAATTCTCTCCCATTCTCTACTCCACTCAGGATTTCTCACACCTGAGTCTACTTCTGGGGCAGGGGTCTCATTGGCTCCTCTGGATATCTCAGCCCTCATTCTAGAGAAGTTGCAGACCGTATAGAGGAAGCTTAACAGCTGAACTACCAGGAAATTGACCAGGAATGTGGTATCTTTAACACTCAGGGGAAACTGGATATTCTCAAAGAGGGACATAACAGATTCAAAGGAGAAGAAGGAAAGAAAAGGCTGAAAAGCCTCATCCCCTGCTCTTCCTCTAACAAACTGGGTGCAATTACCAATAAACTCCCAAAATGTGCTACTGGGACTGGGAGGCAGGGTCGGGCGAAGAAACCATAAGCCAAACATACCTGACAGAAACTTCAGTAGTTCTATAAACTTCTTATAAATCATTATCACCAAGCCCAGCACAATAACCATTCTAATCCGTGCCCCTCTACTGGGAAAGAGGGCAAAGACAGGTATTAAAACCTCAAAAACTTTTAGGGACCAGATCCACATGAAGGCTTCCACCCCGAGAGATATTATGTATCCAAACAACATGGCTACTGACTGCTTTATCTTAATACAGAATAAATACACCAAACAATCAGTACAGGTTTTTCCACTTTCTCTTGCCCCTGTTCGTTGGGTGCCAAAAACTGTATTTGTCCTAGTTTAGGGCAAATTAGGAAGGAAAACTCCAAATGGGGATTTCCCCAGGGAAATGCCCCTCCCCACTTTCTGGTCCGGGAAAAGAAAAAAAAAATTCTTTGGAGAGAAGTGGAAAAAGCTGTTTATTTAACAGAAATTGAGTAATATTAAATAATAAAACCTCTTGTTCGATGGGATGGTAAATCTAGGAAGAAAAGTCCTTTTCATGTGGTGTAGCTCGGCTCGCTCAGGTTCTTATCAGTCTCTCCGGTGCTGGAAAGTGCCGAGGCCCAGGCCCCAGTGGGCCACAGGCGTGAGCTCCCGGGGTTTGGCTGGGTGTTCAGTCCAGAGCAGGCTTGCACAGATCCAAGAAAAAAAAAAACCAAAACAAAGGTCCAGGGAACTCCTCTGCCTCAGCTAGCTAAAACTAACTAAAAACCAGAGAGAAGCTCTGTCCCGCTGTCTGTCCGTGCTGCAGACACCACAGTCCAGGAGCGAGATGTGTGGGAGTGATGTTTTTCTTTAACACAAACTGCGGCTTCTTCTTCCCCCTCTCTTGCTCTCAAAGCCAGTCTTAAAGGTGCAGAACTTAATATATAACATAAACCAGACGACTGGGGATACCAGTATCATAAAGTCACCCCAGGACAACAGTTTATGTATTTCTCTTCAAGAGCCTTGCAAACTCAGCCTTCTTATTGTCCAGTATTCTTGCAAACAAAATTATTTCAATTCTGTGGGCTGCAAAAGAATTTGGTGGGGTAACAACTGCTGTCTGGCAGAATTGCAACACAATGAATAATGTATTACCAAAGGGTATCTGTATAGTTTGTGATAAGAACAATAAGAAAAGCTAGGCTGGACTCAAAACCAGTTTCACTGGTTTCCAGAATTCTGGGAAATATTTTAATCAATGTTATATTTTAAAAGCTAATCTTTTTGGTATGTTGCCATCTCCTCGCTTCAGCAGCTGGCCTCTGGTGAAAAAGGAGCAAACTTCACAATCATAATCACAACCTTTCCCTGCCTCTGTGACAAAAATGACACATTTCTAGTGGCAGCAAGGTGTTCCTTTCAGTGCTTTCACCTCACTCCAGTTCACATGGAGGACAGCTAAAGGCTGCCCTTCTTAATGTCAGGATACAGCTTTTCTTCTGAAGAGCTTTTATTTTGTCTTACTATATGTGTGCAGCAACACATGACCTCCTTTATGGCCCTAAACCCAGATAACTCCAGCTGCACCCCGAATATCCCACAGTTAATCCTTGCAGGCCATAAATATACTGAATGAGGCCCTTTGCTCTCTAGCAATTAAAAGCATTTGCTGGGATGAAAGTTTCTGGACTACCTGTTGGAGCTTGCCATTTCTGGGCACTACAAATACTTTTCCCTCACTAATACCAGGAAAGCAAAATTTTGGATGGGATTGTCTGAAAAAAACCCCTCCTTCTTTAAGATGTGCAGATTGGATAAAATGAAATGTACTCAGAATATGAAGGAGTGCTGATGTTCACTTTGCTACTGAGCACTTTTTATCAGTTAAAAACTCCATTATCTCCAAACTGCTAAAGGTGAGTTACTCCCAGATTCACTCAAGGATGGCATTGCCAGTACTTCTGAAATTATTTCATGGTATCTGACCATTCTTTCTAACTCATTCACCAAGGTTTAAGAAATTATAAAATCTTTTGCCAAATTCAAAGAGTAAAAGAATTATCCTCTTATTACAAGCAGAAGCTGGAAAAACGTGACATTCAAGAACATGAAAACCATAGACTGTGTGAGAAGCTTGAAAAATTTGCTGCTACAACTTTAGTTCATTGTTGTAAAATTATTTACATGTTTTTCATGCTTCTTAGGGACAGTGATATGTCAGTGAACCAGTGCCACTGGTTATCTGGCTAGAGGTTTTCTTTAGAAGGATGGAACACCTCTCCTATGAGTAAAGTCTGAGAGAACTGGGAATGTTCAGCCTAGAGGAGGCTCTGGGATGACTTTACTATGTGCTGAAGGGACACTACAAGACAGCTGCAAAGGGACTTTTTATAATGGCCTGGAGTGACAGGAAAAGGGGTGATGGCTTTAAGCTGAAAGGCCCTGGCACAGGTTGCCCCGAGAAGCTGTGGCTGCCCCATCCCTAGAGGTGTCCAAGGCCAGGCTGGGTGAGGCTTGGAGCAACCTGGGACAGTGGAAGGTGTCCATGCCCATGGCAGGGGTGGAATGAGATCTTTAAGGTCTCTTCCAGCCCAGACTATTCTGTGATTCTGTGGTCCTTGGAGAGGTAACTGATGGGAACAGTTTTGATTTCAGCACCTTGAGATCTGTGTGAAAACCTGCAGAGCACAGTGGTATGCTGGCAGCAGTGGGTATGGGGCCCACACACCCACAGTTCCATCAGGTTTTCCTTGGGGAAGCTGCAGCTCCTGGTATTTACTCGCCGTGAGGGTGACCACTCTCAGTGCAGTCAGTGAGGGATGTCGGGGGCTCACTGTACCTCCTGTCACCTTTAAAATGAGCAGTTTTGCTGTGTATTCATTTACATAAAGTGAGGTAAACCTGGTCAGCCTCTTTGTTCTCTGTTCTCCACTCCTCACCTGAGATGGTCTTTGTGCACCTGGCAGCTTTAGGCCTCACCCTCAGCGTGAATGTCCCAGGAAAAGTATGAAAATGTGACTTGGGCAGATTTGATGTTCAGAAATGAAGGGAGCCTTAATGTACTACTGGTTTTTCTTTTAAATAACATGGGGTTTTAGCTATGGGATGATCTAGTTTCCTACCTACTCCAGGTAGTAAAAGCCACAGCTGCTCCAAAAGTAATGATTCAGTGATCATTAATAAAGGCCAGGCAGTTTTTTTGGAAACTGGTGAATAAGAGCAACTCAAGCCATAGAGACAAAATTATATTCAGCCAATAAAATCCTGAATCTTTGCCTGGTCTCTTACCAGGCTCTTTTCCAAGACAGCTCCAGTTCTTAACTCTGAAAAAAAAAGTTTTCTGCACTCTTAGGTTTTTTGAGTGAGCTGTATCCACCAGCTCAGGGATGGGTCTGACTACCATGAATGCAGACAGGGCAGGAGTGTGGAAGTGGAAGAGCAAGTCTTTTTGGGGGTAGGTAGTCTTTAAGGCAGGTTCAGCTGTACCATGCATTATGTATTACGTCTAAGAGACTTCTATGCTGATGGGCTGCCTGTCGCCTAAACCAATTGTCTTGGACTTGTTTTGCCTTAGGAGAACTCAGAGCCTTTCCCTCTCTGCCTGCTGGTGCGGTAGTATTCTCCACAGTGCCAGAGATATCCTGAAGCTCACCTAGAGATTTGCTCCCTGCTGAACTGTGGGTTTTGGGCAGGTTGTGCTCTAAGCTCAGAATCAGATTCAGCTCACACAGCTGTCCCAGAAGCACTGGCTCCTCAACCAGATGTGTAATAGAAGAATCTAGCAAGCAGACAGGTGGTCTGCAGAGCTGTGAGGTCTCAGGCTGTGAGTTAGGGACCAGCATCTCTGTGGATGTGTGTTCACTGCTTGCTGCATCCCAGCTCTGTGCTGGAGAAGACAGGGGCATGCTGTGCCCTGACTAAGCTCCCTGGGTGGAGGACATGGGCCCAGAGGCCAGGAAAGACCTGTGGGATAGAACAAACAAACAAACAAAACAAAACAAACCAAACAAAAAAACAAAACAAAACAAAACAAAACAAAACAAAAACCAAAACAAAAAAAAAAAAAAAAAGGAAAAAAAAAAAAAGGTGGAAAAGCAGGGACAGGACTGAAAGGAGGGGCAGAGTGCATGCCAAAACAGGAGTAGTGCCTTTGTTCCGCTGTAAAAGCTGTCAGGGCTGCAGAGCTGCTAAAGCAGTCAACAGCTGGGGTAGAGTCCTGGGAACAGAGCTGGAGATAATTGTGGAGGTAGGAGATGCCATAAACTTGGGCTCGCAGACTGCTGAACTGAAAAAGAAGAGGTAACAGCATTTAGCCTGGCAAGGAACCCAAGAGCCATGGTGTAAAATGAGTCTCCTCTAACTCCTGCAGATGGCCAGCAGGTAGGAAAACTCCCTGTGTGTAAGGGGAGGGTGTATCTCGAGGGGAGGACTCAGGGGCTGGACTCAAATCAGGTGGTGAACTCAAAGTGTCCTCCCTGCTGGAGCTGGCTCAGGGCGGTGCTGACTTTACAACTGTCCAATGTCAACTGTTTCTGAAGTGCTGCTGGATACTGAATGCTGTGGCTCGGGAGCTCCAAACCATTTTTTACCTCCCTCTGAGAGAAGAAGAAGAAAGAGCTCTGGCCCCAAAACAGTCAAGACCTTTCTCAGGTCAGTCTTAAATTCTTACCTCTCCCAGCACCTGCTTCTCAAGCCCTGAGGATTTCACTGAGCCAATTTAATGCTCATGGTCAGACAGTTTAAACCCATTAGCTCCCAGCTATCTGAATAATTTTCTCCTGGGCTGCCAGCACACAGGCAGACTGCTCTAACCAGAACTGCAGAGCACTGCCACAGGACCTGGACCTTTGCTGACTGCTGTGGCCTGTGTGGTGAGCACTCAAGGGCTGACGAAATGCCACTGGCGAGATCCTTGTCCATGACATCTCTGAATGGGCTTCCTCAGTGTGAGGATGAAGACCTGCCCGTGGAGGATTTGTTGCTCTTTGAAATTTCCTGGGAAGTTACCAACAAAGGTTTGTACCACACTTGGGGGTTAGTATTGCTGTTTTCTCAGGAATGGAGGGAGGGATGAATGGCTGGAGATGAAAGGCATTCAGAGGGAGATTGGAGAGGGCTGCAGAGCTGCTGGATTGGAAGAAGTGCAAATGTGTAATCGTGCATACTGAGTGTGGGCAGCACCTGCCTGGGTTTGTGTGGGATGGGCAGAGCCAGGATGTCTCTGTGTCCTTTGTGTTCCACCAGCAGGGAGAGGGGGTTTGAACATATAAGTGGTAAATCTGAGTGTGCAGATATATATATTGCTTTGTACATACTTAGCTTTTGCTGTCCATGCAAATTCTCTTGGGAACGTCATGCATGGAAATGAGTTGTACAACAGAGATCAGATGCAGAGCAGTTTAGCAGCCCCCCCGTCAGCCTTCTAGACCAGTGTGGAGAAGAGGCCAGGCCTGGAGGGGGTATAAACAAATAGAGCTGTGTTACAGCCACTGAACAGACCCAGGGGTCAATGACCGGCAGCCTTTGTGTGCGAGCTGAAACTCTTCTGGACTGCTCTTTGCAAACACAGGTGGTGTCAGACAGGGGCTTCATTTGTTCATTGGTTGCTGCTGGTCAGGCAAAGGGCATGCTGCTTATTGGGCAAAAATCCTCCTGCCTCTGTTTCCAACTCACTTGTCAAATCATCCCCTTTCAGGGGTGTAGTTCTGTAAGCTTCCATTTTCACCACTAAAGTGAGTTAGTATGTAAATGATTGACCCCATGTGTGTTTTTGTCTTGGCAGGTAAATAGAGATTGTTCAGGAGAAGGGATCTGTAATTTGTTAAGAATTTAACTTTAAAGGGAAATGTGTGTGAGAGGATTGGGCAGTGCTGGGATTTATCCCCAGAGGGAAACTGAAATTACTGTTCTGTGATAATTTCTGCTGGTTTATATTGCTCTTTTTAGGGTAAGGAGCCCTATTAATACCCAGAGGTGGGACAGAGCAGATTTGGCAGTTTGAATCCCTGTGGGCTTATTTTTCAGTAGCTTCAGCTGAGATTCTAGAGTTAATTTACTAAAGCCACATGAGCATTTAGAGCATGCAGCATTCACTTTTGCAGTGTGCATGATAAGGCTCTGGCAAGCAGATGGCAGCAGAAATCTAGGAAATTCAGGAGCTCCCACTAACTTCTCTGAACTCCACAGCATACCTGTTTTCTGAATCATCTGGACCCAGTAGTTGTAGATATCACACAAGACATTTAGGAAAAAGTAACCAAATTAGGTTTTCCCAGAGCATGTACAAAAGGTAGTGAATCATTTAATCACCCATGGAACTCTGTCTGACTTCACTGGAGCCAAATCAACTGACACAGCTAAAATTTACTATTCACACATTTAATGAGACAAAGTCAATTTTATCCAGTATGTTTAAAAGTAATGTGTCTTTGCTTACGCCACTTTCCAAGCCCATATATTCAGACAGGGCTGAAGCAACATGGCATGGAAAACAATTTCTTCATTAGAATCTGACCTTGTACAAAGTTTCCATTAACCAACCTTGACATCTGTGCAAAACCCCTTTTATAAGCCTGTTTCAGCCTATTTTTCAGATAAATTCTTGATACTGAGGGTTTGGGGGTTTTTCCTCAATAGCAAAATATTGGGAGAGTTGTCACAAAAGATATATTGGCTTAGGAAATAATAGCTTGTACTGTATATTTCCTATCTCCTTTAGCAGGAGGAATTGTTTATTTGATGAAATAAGCTGACCACACAGAGATTTAGTTCTGCTGCATGTTTTAGTGTTTGTGCTGCTGTATATGTTCCTAACATAGAGGGCAAGATAAACATTAGATACATTTATTGTCTGACAAGCTAATTTTGAGCATTTAAGATGAACGTTTCTTTCGTCCTTTCTGGCAATGCAAAGGTGTGTCAGAGGAGCTCAGGCTAAAGTTGTTTTGCATTTCTGAGGTGGTGTAAAGCTGCTGCTGCCCACAGGAGCAAATCTCAGCCTTTGTGTTAATTTTGTTTGCATCACCAGGTGCTTGGGTACATTTCCTCCTTGGCCAGGGCTGCTTCTTAGTAATCCCTCCATTTCTCTTGTGGCACTGACAATCAGGCTGAGTTGTGAGGAAGGTGATAGCAGAGCTCACAGGTGGATATCCATCCCCACACACTGTAACCAATGATCTTTACAGGTGATGAGCTGAACCTCCTCAGAGCCGGAGGATGTGAGGGGGTCCTGAAAATTGAAGAATATCTGATTCTGGAGAGAGAGAGGGTCTTCATGTGCCTGGCTGCCCACGGAGAGCAGGCATTCCCTGGGATTTTCCTGATGGTGCTGGCTGTTACCGAGGCATGAGGTGCAGCTGTAGGGAAGAACAAGATGGTTGTATGAACTCAGGGCTCTGAGATCTACAAGTATCCTTTATTTCCAGAGACTCATCTTTTCTGTGTCAGCAGCTGGAACAGAGAAGTTGTCTCTCCTTTTTTTTTTTTTTTTAACTTAGAGATCATTTAACACATGCGCTAATAAGGCAGAGTTTCTACTTCTCCATGTTTCCTTTTTGGATTTTCTGTCCTGTCTGCAGCCTCTGCTAAGTTACAACCTCTGACATGGAAAACATTGGCCTCTCAGTTACTGCTCTCACTCTTCTCTGTCTAGAGGAAGCAAAGATAAGGTAGCTGAAGGAGAAAATGGGAAATAAAAAAGGCTTATCTGCCAGTGCCACTGTCCCTCACCCTTCCCCCAAGTCACATGATAGAGAACTTGCCACCAGAACTAAACACAGTATGGAAATCCTCCGGCATTGAAAGTGCTCTGCCAAAGAAATGAGAAATGAGCAGTTTGTTTTGTGAGATTTCCTTCACTTTAGTTGGCTTTTCACTGGTGGGCAAAACCCTGTGTAAAGTGGATCTACAGTGTTTCTGTGGCAGAAGGTGAAAAATGCAGGCAATGAAAGGTCCCAGTCCACTGCAGTGCCACAAATCCTGGGGGAGATCAGTATTTTTAACTCTTCCTTTCCTGCCTGGCCATCATGCTCTAGTAAAGCCGGGTCTGGTCATATAGCAGTGAAAAAAAAGACTGGTTTCTTTCCTCCATGGCATAAAGATCAATAAAAGCTTTAAGCACAGCAGCACAAAAGAAATGGCTACCAAGCTATGGAGATTTTGTGCCTGGGTTTGTCTGTAGTGGATTTTCTGACACATTAGTTAGAAGGGCTGAGAATGTTCAAGATCTGCTCTTTTCTCTAGAAAGATGTCTTGAAAATAATTCCAGTGATATTTAGATTAGCACTCCTTGCTGTACCACTCATAGCTTTTAGATAGAAAGTAGAAGAATGCTTAAAAATGCTGGGCAAACAGCCAGCTTATGTCATCATTCAGCTGGGAACAGCTTAGCTCAAGAGTCACTGGTAGATGAATCTCAAATGGATTTTTTTTTCCCATCCTCACTGGAATGAAGACTGTGCTAAAAACAAAACTTGTTTCAGCTCTCCCTGGAGCAGAGATCTCAGTTCAGTTTCTTTGGTGAAAAACTGGACTCTTGGAAATTAAATCCTGCATCCAATGAAGTCAGTAGGACCAGAATTTTACCTCCTCTGTGTCTTCCCATGATGAAACTTCCTTGGGAGAAGGTGATTACTGTAATTTGTGACACAGCTGAAGTAACACCTTTTGGAGAGTGGGGATGTGCTGGCATAAACTTGGCATAAGCACAGCCTCAGAGCTCTGTGCATTTATAGAGTGGGGTGGAATATCAATGTCAAATCAATTCCAAATGAAATCCTGTGGACTGCAGATGATGCACACAGAAATAGCTTTTTGATTGTGGACATCTGTCATAAATTTCAGCGGTTCAATGTTATTTCAGAATATGTTTGGGATGTCAGTATTTCAAAGAATGTGGAGATCTGTCTCCTGAGGAGTCCCAGCTACAAACATAGCCCCAAAACCACAGGAAAAATATCTGCTGGCTGAAGATGCCAGTTGTTTTTCACCTGACACATTTTCTAGCCTGATTTTATTAATGGCAGCTCAATAGACATCAATCAATCAAGCAATCAAATTCCATTCAAATGTTAGAAACAAGTTAAATTCAAGTTTTTATCACACCTGTGCAGATCAAAGACAGTTTCTGAGGAGATGGGTGAAATAATTGATGTAATGAGTGACTGTGGCAGTGAAATCAGTTTGAATCCTGAGCCTGGGCTCATCCTGCTCCCATGGATCCTGTGGCAGTCATGGTTCTCAGGGAAGCTTTAATGCCTTCCTAGTGGTCTGGTCAGGACAAAGCAAAGAAGCTGCAGAGCCCTGGAAGCATCCTGATCCTCTCTCTGTGTAGCAAAGGTGTGTGGGAAAGGATCAGTGACCACTCCACTTACCTCTGTCCCACTTCCATAGTTCACTGTCTACTTCTCTCCCTCATTTTTGGTTTCTGCTGCTCCTTCCCTCTGTCCTGCTGCAGTGTGGGGTGGGTAGCAGGACAAGCTCTTACTGCTGCTTGGATTTTAAATATACAAAAGAAATGATGCAGCAGGACTTGAAACAAGGAAGAAAGAAAATGCTGGAGTGGCACAGAGAACTCCTTTAGACAAATTCATAGTAGTGTTAACATATATAAAAAGACTTAGACTTTTAAAATAATTTTGTAGAATATTTTCTGAGAAAGTATTTTGGCTTAATATTCTATTTTTTAAAGAGGTTGGTAAAAAGAGGTCAAACTTCCCTTAAATTAACAAAATCCTTCTTTCCCAGATATCTTAGCTCCCCTTTCTGGGCCAGTTTATTTTTTTCCCCTAAAATAAATAAACAAACAAACAAATAAATAAATAAATACATAAATAAATGAGGAAGAATGGAAGGGAGCTAGATGGGGAAAAGATTTGTTTTCGTTTATTGGTGAAAAGGTTAAGAGTGTGTTTTAAAAATAAATAATATAAATATATTTCTTTCAAGGATGTTTTAAAATCTAACTAAAACTTAATATGTTTGAATAAAGCATTTTGTTGAACATCAGAAAACTAAACTGTTCCTGTAACAACATTTTACTGCTAATTCTCCTTATCTGTGATTTCCAAAACAGTTCTTTTGTTCTGATCTGTACTGATTCTCTATCTGTTTCTCATTTTGTCTTGTCTTGTCATTTCTTGTTTGTCTTAACCCTGTTTCAAAGTACAAAACTTCAGAGGCAACATAGAGAAACTTGCAGCATTTTGATACATCCCTGCTGTTTGGAAAGGTTTTCTGTTTGTAGCATGACATAAGACATTATATTAGAGAAGAAAAAGAAGGTTTACCAAATTGTTGAAGCAATTTGAGAATTCTGTGAGGTGAATATGTAAACCCCTACTTTGCTTTTCAGTAGGGTATGTAATGTTTTGCTTACTGGCACAGGTATTTCCAGGGAATTCAATGCAACTGAGCATATAGAAACTATTTCTTAAAGATAGGTAATGTGTTCTTTGAGTTTGCTATGGAGAAGTGTAATTTCAAAAGTCAACACATTATTCTAGACGTTGCTCTGTTCTTCTCAAGATGTCTTTTTTAAGTTATACCAAACACTTCCTACATACATAGTTTCACTTGCAGTTTCCCTCCGCTGTCAATTAAACGTTATGCACAGACATGCTTTGTGAGTCATATTTCCACAGTAACAGGGAAGACAAAAGCAAGTCTGGGGGCCAGGTAACACTGCTTTCTTTTATCACAATTACCTTCTGAGGGGTTTTAACAGCCTGTGGAATGCACTCTTTGGATTTTATCATAAGTACTTTTAATTGCATTTAAAATTGCATCAGGGCCCTGAAAAGTTTTTTACCTTGCTGTGCAACAGATTTCCAGAGCACAGCACACTCTCCATTCTTTCCCCCATAAGAGGTCTTCTATACATCTTTGGCCCTTTAAGGCACACAGGGATCCTAAGGAGAACCTTGTGGAAACAAACACTCAGATGCTGCTTGTGTGAAACAAAGATCCAGACTCTACCCAGCTCTGAGCTGCAGCTTCCTCATTTCTCTTCAAATCTGTGGCTGTGGAAACTCAGCTACGTTGCCAATCCCAGTGTTGAACCCCTTGCAGTATGGAAGAGGCTGATCCATGCTCCTGGGATTGGGGAAGGAGCTTTTGCTTTACTCTAGGCATACGCAGCTTTATCATGATATTTAGTGTCTTTCATCTTGCAAGTCATATTTCCTCTTTTTTCCTGGATCACCAGGCTGCTCTGCACTGAAGTCTTCCCTCATTCTAAGTTCTGTATCCCTGCCAATTCAAACCAGCCAGTTTCATGAGTAAGATTTCTACTGAGCCTCATATTTATCCATTTTGGATTGAAGCCCCTTATGCTCCTATGATGAATTTACCACCCTAAAAAACAGATGTATCATAGTAACTATTGCTTTATAGGCTGAATGTTCTGACTTGTCTCAGATAATTAAAATTTTATGTTTATCTGAATCAAACCTATTCAAATAGACTCTCTCAGCTTGTGAGCAGAGGATCTCGGAGGGAAAATACAGTGTTGTTTATCTAAGAGTCCTCTAAATCTCTGTCCAAAGCAGCCATGGAAGAATATGATGACTATGAATTAGTTTCTTAAGCTTTCTGGTCCTGCTGAAGGGGAGAGTAATAGGTTTCACATAGGTTTCCTTCTGTAGTTCCATGTCTACATGACATGAAACTCTTGAACTGACAGCTTGTTTTAGGAACAGACATCTGTAAAATTCTTGTCTTCTTAGGTCTTGAATTATTAAGGGTAATAATTTATTGTACTAATTCTACTTAGCAAGCTGGTAAATTGGAACTGCATTTTTTTTCTCTTTGTAAATACCTAGAATCTTGAGACATGAAAATATTAAGACTAGAAATCCTTGCAGCATTCAGAACAAATGGGATATTTGTAGAGAAAAAGCATTTAAGTGAACAATTTCTTTTCTAGGAGAATAATTAAGACTGTAGTTCTGTCATATGGCTCCTCAGGGCTGCAAGACACCAGGCTTTGCAGAAGGCTTTCTGTAGTTGTCAGGGGATACATTTTAATTAATACAGGAACTAATCTCCCAAAGTGCTGAGCAACTTCAGCTGCTGTGTTGTACATACCAGTGGCAGATTTTTAAGAAGAGTTAGGTAACTTCTCAAAGTTTTTAATTCAGTTGGATGTGGTGCATTGGCACCTCTGAATATCCCAATAGCTTTAAAAGGGTGAGCCTAGAGTGCCAGCTCTCAATCCCTGGCAGCTTTCCATGCTGACTCCATAGGTAATTTTGATGTCACTGCTGGAAGCTGCAGCACCATCTCCTTCCCCGGAGCCAAATATTTCCAAAGCTTCATATTCAGTGGAGGAACAAAATTTTATGTAGAAGCACCAATCCTTTCTATAGTGTTTCTTTTGCTCTTTGTACCTGTTGAGCTCCCTCTCTTCACCTTGCTGGAGCTGCACTCATTGTCTCTGGTGCACAGCAGCTGCTTGGCTTCAGGTTTTATTTTTCCTTGCCATCCCTCTCCCTTGCTGGATTCAAGCATCCCCTATTGTTCTTCTGACTTGGTGGTGGTGCAGTGTCCACTGCCTGGCACCCTGGGGACTGCAGCAAAGGGAAGTTTGCCCTGCCAGTGCATGAATTCCAGGGCTGGCTGTGGAAAACTGTGAGGAGGAGCAGCTAAAGGACTCTTGCACACCATCTGCAATGCTGGATAGATCTGTATTGACTTGGCAAGGGATGCTGCTGGATTCTCTTAAACATTTGAATGCTGCATTTGTTTTTAAAGCAGACAATATTTTGGTGAAAGATGCTACAGACATTTATATTGTCAGTGTAGGCTACATTCCCTCCAACTTTAACAGCTCTTCAAGACTGATAGTGGAAGAAGACTCCTTATGCTTTAAGGATATTGGTTTAAGTCCATTTTATAGCCAATAGTCAATGAAATCCATCAGTTCCTCAACTTCTCTTAGTGATTTGTGTCAAACAAGCACAGTTCTTACCACATGATGAAAAATAGGTTTGAAAATTATAACTGTGCCAATAAAACAAAAGCAGAAGGCTGTGCTTGGGATACAGCAGAATCAAGATTAGACATGGGAGAGTGGAAGTATGAGGCCCAGGATTTTAATCTCTCAGCTGAACTGTGAATCTCTGATATCATTTAAGAGACAGAACTTCCATTTATTTGGTTGAGGCTGGATTTCAATTAAAACCTACATATGTGAAGGGATTTAACTAGCAGTGTATCTGATCCACAGGTGGGTTGGACCTTAGTACAGAGATCTGTGGCCTGTGCCCCTTTCTAATTTTTGTTCTTTGTGATCTTTTGCAGTGGGAGGCATTTACACTGTGATCCAGACAAAAGCCAAAACTACGGCAGATGAGTGGGGTGAAAACTATTTCCTGATTGGCCCCTATTTTGAGCAGAATGTGAAGACTCAGGTGGAATTCTCTGAACCTCCAAACCCTGCAGTTAAGAAGGCAATGGACACCATGAAAAGCCAAGGGTGTCAGGTAAATCAGATGTGCTGCTGCTTCCCAGGGCAACAAATCTGACTCTGAGAAGATTAAAGTTTGGGTTAATGCTCTTGTCGTTCCACTTGACACAGCAGTCCTGGTCAATGTCACAACGGGAAAGGCTTGGAATCCACTGTTAGAACAGCAGAGTCAATTCATTAAAGGTTATTTTTGAGGAAGAACCAGTTCATCCAATTATGGGTTTTAACAGTCATTTATCTGCAAGCTGCTTAATTGGATTAATGACTTATTTATCTGGTCTCTAAGTATGGTGAGATTTTAGTAGATATAATATGACCTTACTTTGAGCCTTTACATTTCACATTCTTGCAAGGGAATAAGAAGAGTGTTCCATTAGCTCTCAGTTTTTCTAATGAAGCATAGTGCTGAGCTGAAAACCAGAAAAGGACTTGAGAAAAGCACTGAGGTGACAAAGAATCTACTTCCTCAGTTCAGTGCAACCAGCTGTCAGTTCCCTGGGAAGAGAGGTTAAACCACGACACAAGAAGTGGATTCATCTCCCTTTCCAACATGATTTTAACCAGTGTTTTCTGTGTGATCTCATAGCCTTTCTGAGACTTGGTTTCTCCAACAATAAAGTAGGAATAAACTTCTTCCTGTAAAGATTATCTGCTAAAAGAAATATATTATCTGCTGTGTTGGTGGGAAATGATTAAAGCAGCAAGCAGCTTTGGTTACGTGAAAATGAGTGGAAAGTAACTCATGCTAAATTTGCCCTTCTTTCTTGAAGTCCTTATCAGAGATGTAGACGCCTGCACTCTGTGTTGAGTCCCTCAGACATGCCTGTTTGCAGGAGGAAAAATTGTCAGCTCATTATGTGTACTGAAAAGATGTGGAGAGCATCGAGAGGCAGCAGCAGGGAAGTGTTCTTAGCGTTGCTGAGGGGATTGACATATTTCACTGTAGAAATTCCTACAGGTCTTGAGCTGCTGCTAGTTGTGGCACTGGCAATGTGTTGTCTCCCTTTGTAAGTGCAGTTGTGCTGTTCTTAGGATCTAATGCCCTGTTTTGCAGATGTTTCTTGTTGGATGAGTGTGTGCCACAGCTTGAGAGAGTGTCAAGTGACATGATGCTTGCATTGTACAGGCTCAAACTGAAAGGTCCAATCTCCCATTTCTTTCTTATCTTTTTCAGATTTTCACAGATGATTGATCAAGTTTTCAGTGTTGCCTCTGGAACATGGCTAAAGACTTCTAGGGCAGATTGATTGCAATGCTTTATATTTTTCCAGCAATGCATCCAATTTAATCAGCCACCTCTACCAGCCCAACATGTGTATGGTGCTGCTGGAGTATTCATACACAGCAGCAAATCTGTCCCAGGGACGTCAAATACAGCTTTGACCTCCAATAATGACGCTCTAGTTTCCAGGAGCTGCACTTATCCTATTAACATTTATGTCTGGATTTTGCTTATGCATCACAATGGATGGTTTTAAACCAGGGGACCTAGGAATTCTTCCAAACTTCTCAGGTCAAGCGTGTTCCTTGCCACAACCTGACCCCGTATTTAGATGAAGTCTGGGTTCCATTCATTTTCCTGAATAGCAAATCTGGAGAGTCTGAAAAAAATACATGAGGCATGAAAAGGAGGAAAAACCTGTCTTTGTTATGACTTGTACTTTTTGTGAAAACAGGCCAAGGGCTTTTCTCTTTTTTGTTTTCAAGACCTGACCTCTCTTCAGCTCATTGTAACATCAGGGCTGGGTTCAACCCCTGAGCTCCCAGCCGTTTTGATGGCAGATTTAATGTGAAATAATTTGACTTTGCAGACTGTAGTGTGGGCCCAGCTGGGTTGGGCAGGCCGGTGAGGGCAGTGAAGTTGTAAATATTCTTAGAAATGTTTAACTATACCAATGGAGACAAAGCAGGAAAGCTGCATTTTTAGCCTGAAGTGATTTTAGGTATTGAAATACTTTCTGATAGATCCTTCCACTCTTCCAAATGGAAGTGGAATCCTCCCCCCCTGTTCTGCTTCTGGGGAAGGAGGAAGAAATGACATAGTAGATACAGGCACCAAGCAGCAGTCCTACAAAACCTCTCCCCAGTAATCAGGCATAAATAACAAAAGACTGGAGACATATATGAGTGAAAGAAAATAATTTTAAAATAAGAACAGAAGTAGCATAGATGCTTCTATGAAGAAGAAGACCTCATTATTCAAGCAAGTGCAGTCTTCCTAACCATGTCTTTTCTTTTATGGAAAAGAAGTTAATACTGCAATGAAAATCTAAAGTTAAAGTCTTAAAAATAGAATGTTCCTAAAGATTATAGTTTCCTTTGTTTCAGTATTACTCCATGTATTTTGCTAGGAAAACTGTAAGTCCTGGGTGTGTAGGACTATGAACACACATTCTTTGTGTGAAATACTTCAGATTTGATGGATGAAGATCATTGTGCTAACTGGCCTCTACATTCACTTCACCATTTTGTTTCTGTCCTTCTTATCCTTTCCTCCTTTCCATAGGTCTTTTTTGGAAGATGGCTAATAGAGGGCAGCCCATATGTCTTACTGTTTGATATAGGATCAGCAGCTTGGAACCTGGACAAGTGGAAAGGTGAATTTTGGGAAGTCAGCAACATAGGAATCCCTTTTCAGGACCGAGAAGCCAACGATGCTGTGATTTTTGGATCATTAACAGCCTGGTTTTTGAAAGAGGTACAGTTTTTAAATCTGGAGACTTGCAGACCAAAACTGTCTTTGGGATGTGGTTCCTATTCTCCAGTTTGAAAACTAAGGTTTTTAGGAAGTTGATCTTAATGTAGATAAAATTGTATTTAAAACTTAAATGTTAAGTGGTCATTTAAGTACATTTTTCCAGAGGAAGGGCAGTGGGGCTGCCCAGTGCAGAGTCTGAGTGACTGTGCTTGCCAGAACCCTCAAAAACTCTAGAAAGGAGTCTGTTCTGAGGCACTAGAGAGGCACACATTTTTCTTGTCCTAAGAATTAGGGCTGTTGGAAATCAAGGCACATGACCACTTAAAATGGTACTGTTTTGTCACAAGAAGAAAAGCAAGCACGTAGAAGGCTTCACAAAAAAAGCCCAAAACAAACAAACAAAAACCAAAATAAAAAAAATTATGGGCTGGGTTGATGGACAGGATAATGCATGTTTTCTATATTTCTTTCTATTTTCAGCTTTCCTGTCAGTTTGATGACAAGCCCAATATAATTGCCCATTTCCATGAGTGGCAGGCAGGAGTGGGTTTAATCCTGTCTCGATCACAGAAACTCCCTGTCGCCACAATTTTTACTACCCATGCAACTCTGCTGGGGAGATACTTGTGTGCAGCCAGTATTGACTTTTACAACAACCTGGACCAGGTAAGAGACATTTTTCTCATTCTTCTCTGTTTATTTTTAGCTAATCATCTCCTGGCTCCCTTTCTGTTTACTGTGTTACACCATTTATTGAATTTTCTGTCTTGTGTGTGATCACTTATGACTGACCCACAGCTGGTTGTTGATTCCAGAGCACAAGACATGGTATTTGTAAGATCATGAGGTGTCTAGGCATGAGTGCCCTTGTGTCATCTGACAGGTCTGAAAGCTCACTGGAAAATAGTAAAACCTATTCAACCCTAGACAACATCTGACCCTTCAGGTGCAGCCTCACAACAGCCTTCCTTAATGTAACACAGTAGAAAAAATAACCAGTAGCCCTCCTCTTGTGAAAAATTGTGGAGGATGATGGCTGCTTTTTTTCCCCCGAGCCTGCTTCTTAATTTTTACAAACCATAATCAGTCCTAATTTCAAGCATTTCAGGTTCGGCCTCATTTGTCACTGGCAAATGTAGGAAATATTTTCTGGTCCAAAAGACCCACATGTGTTTCTTGGAATCTTTGTAAACTGTCTTTTGGTTTTGATTTTCACTGTTCTCTTTCCGCTCAAAGCATAACACAAACCAATGTTTCAAGGACCCAAATGTTTTTAGCACTGCCATCTTTGGGGTACTTTGCATGATCTGGAATTTCTTACATGGTCACAGACAAACCTGAATTCAAGAGGCTTTTCCATTCCAGCACTTAGTGAAGGTAGAGGTAGATGAAAGAACCACATTGTTCATGCACTTCCCTAGCTAAGATCGGTGAAGAGAATTACATGGTTGGTAATTTTCAGTTGGATGTTTGAAGTTTGACACTTTGGGGAACTGTCTTTCAACGACAAGGCCTAAGCAGTTGTGTACTGCTGGCCTGACTCAGGAACAGAAAATCATGGAATCATGGAATGGTTTGTTTTGTTTGGTAAACATCACTTCATTCCAACCCCTGCCTTGGGCAGGGACACCTTCCACTATCCGACCTTGCTCAGAGCCCCATCCAACTTGGCCTTGGACACTGCCAGGGATGGGGCAGCCACAGCTGCTCTGGGCAACCTGTGCCAGGGTCTCACCACCCTCACAGGCGAGAATTTCTTCCTTATATCCAATCTAAACCTGCTCTCTGTCACTGTGAAGTCATTGCCCCTTGTCCTGTCACTCCAGGCCCTTGTAAATCATCTATACTAGTCTCCTAAGTTAGTTATGGTTGTTAGGTGCATTAATAAGGCAGCATGAATATCACAGTCGTGCTGTGGAGGAGTCCAGACATTCTTGTTCCCTCATTGTCTCTTTATGTGTATATATGCATAATATAGAATGGTTTGTTCTGATTCTGGTTAATTCAGTGAGCTGCAAGCAGTCTGAAAATTAGACTTTCTTTTCTCAAAGCAACTGTTTTTTTCTCTTCATGATAAATTTGGGGGCCTCACCCTTGTTCGTGTACTCAAAAGAAAAGTTAATGATCTCACATCTTAGTGATCCTGCAGACTTTAATATATTTATAAACTAGCCACAGTATTAATACATTTTCTTCTGTTCATATATTACATGGACACCTTTACGTGTAAAGGCACTATCCATCCTGCAAAGCCTCACAAATCCCATTGGTAACCATCAGCTATGTCACAAATACAGAAATGTCTATTCAGATTTTATTCTAAGAATATGTGGAATGAAAAATAAGTATCCATTTCAGATATTTTTCTAAATTGCTGTAAATAATACTTAAGGGAAGAAAATAGTGGATTTCTAGGCTGTAATGCTTTATACCCTCTGTGGATTGACATTTAAAGGTACTAATAGAGGAAATTATATCAAACTGTTATACCATTGTTTAATATTTCTATAGGATGCTAAAACTCTTCCTGGAAAAGTTAACTGAGGACTTCTTTGGCTGTGCAAAGATCACCTTGGCCCAAAACGCAGTTGAGACACAAGAGGCTCATTTCGAATACCATAATTAAATAACAGAGAGCTAGATCTTCAGACATATTCTTGTTGTTGCCTTCTAGCAGCAAACTATTTAGGTCAAACAAGCAATTTGTCAGTGAAGAAGATTCTTTTAGGGCTTCCTAATGTTTAATCTTTGGAGGAAGCAATATTTTTTCGAGCATTTCATTCCCTCCCACCCTAAAGTAAAATAGCTGGGTTTCCTGTTGTAGTGCTATTGCATAAATATTTTCCTTTGAAGTATAATTAAGTTCTCAGATTTGACCAGTGTTTCACAGCTAGAACACAGTTCCCACCAGGTAGCAGCTGAGATGGGGGGAAAGATGCAGCTGCAGGATGTATTGTGCCAGATGTCACAGAGAAATGCCTGCAGCACAGATTGAAAGCGCATGGCCTTATTGTGCCTAGACACAATCAGGCATGTACAGCTCATACAGAGAAAAGAGGAAACCTCATATCTTTGTTTCGACTCCCCAACAAAGTCCCCAAATTGCTGAGCTAGGATGCCTGGTAGATAGTTCTACATCACCCACACAGTGCAGGACTCTCCCACTGCACTGTCAAACCATCCTCACAGAGAAACAGGACTAGAAGATGCAAGATCAGTAGAGTCCTGAACTGTACACTACCAAAACCCCCTGTTTCATGAGCTGAGGGCACATGTCAGTATGTAATCTGTAAGAGGACATTTTCAGGGGGCCTGCAAAGCCAGTCAGCCTAGTAGAGGAGAACAGTGGATGGCCGGAAGATGGGAGGGTGCATTATAGATGTAAGACTGTAATGTTCTGTGAGTCCTGACCTCTTCCTGAGCCATCTGCTCTTTGCCTCAGTCAGAGATGGGATCCTGGTTCTTAAGGCAGCATTACAGCTTAGCAACTAGACATGGCACTCAGGGCTGTGCCTTCATTGACAAGGTGGTGATCGGTCAAAGGTTGGACTCAGTGATCTCTGAGGTCTTTTCCAACCTTAATGATTCTGTGATTAAAGTTTGAGCTTATACAATTCCTATATTCTTACAGTTTCAACTCAGTTCATCTGGACTGGCTGCAATTTATCTGCCTCTGCTCCAGTGAGAACCTGGGTGTTAAACTCTTAGCAGGTGCTCAGGAGCACAGTGACCACCAGAAGTAATGGTGTTGTGTTACTATTTAGTGCATATTTTAGTACCTAGATTGACATTTAATTCACTCCCATCCTGGAGAAAGGAAGGGAGGGAAAACCAAAAGAGCAAAACAGGGGGTGACATGCAGTAACTGTTAGTGTCTTTACTTCTATTTACTTTTCATTATTTGAAGAACCCTGGGTAGATGACTGGGCTAGGAACTGCTCACTAAACCTTTGGGTTACTGGCTTGAACTCTTTCAAACTCAACTCTTCCTAATTTCAATAACAAGCAGGGTTTGTTATGAGTTTAATTCTCAAAAGAAGTTTAAGAATTTTTGTATGTCTAAATAATCCAACCAACAGAGCATTTTCCCATTGTCTCCATGTCCAGTGTAACTTTTACATTGGTGTGTGAGATTTCTTTGTTGCCAAGATAAACTGAACCAAAATTGCTAAAAGTTAGGAATTTCTCTGAAAAAAATCTCTAAGTCTGTGGTGCCTTTCTGTCTTCAGGAGGAATTGACTTCTTAGCTGAAGATTGAGAATATTAATCTGTTATTGTTTTCCCCATTGTTTAAAGGGACTGATTTCGTTTTTTGTTTGTTTTGCGTGGAGATTTTTTGGTATCCTTTCATCTCTTTAGAGTTTTAAATAGACCAGCACCTTTCATAAATAGACTGAGACACTGATGATTCAGACAAGTTCCTAGGTGAATAGACAGCCAATTTTGGGAAACTATTTAACCTGGAATTTCATCTTAGAGGTCAACATCTGAAATTATTTTTGGGACTATTGGTCTGGCATCATGAGAAATTTGTATGCTTCAGCCTCTGATGCTTCTTACTAAAAAAACCACTTTGAGTTTTTGGGAAAAGTGTTCTAAGAAGAAGGGAAAAAAGGTTAGTCATAGTCTTCATTGCCTTTTTCCTTAGGTTGACTTGCTGGTGTGTAACACTTCTGTTTAGAACTTGGAACATTTTCATTCAGCTCACGGAGGTGCAGCTGAATTTCATTTGCAAAGTGGTGGAAAACCCTGTCTCAAGAAGCATAAAGCAAAAAGTACTAAAAATCCCAATTAAAATGAATAGTCAAGAGCTTTTTTTCTGACAGTATCTTACTCCAGTTAGCGTGGTACTGTCCAGTTTGTCACCGTGCTCACTGTTACACAGAGCTAACCCACTTTGTCAGCAGAGCAGCTGATGAAAATCTGATTTAAGCCAGGAAATGTAAATTTCATTCTCTTTTGGCCTGGCAGAGCTATACCAGAATGAAAGTTCTCTTTGCACAAGGCAAGAGTAATTTGGAGGTAAAATTGATGTAAACTGGATTTTAAGGGAGACAGTGGCAGTCTGTGAGATTATGCTGGAAGCAAAAATGTTTCCATTCTACCTTTTAGTAGTTAAGAAATTTGAACTTCAAACCTGTTCCCTGGTCCTGCAGAATCACTTTGAACTTGAGTGTACCACTGTTTTAAAAGACCAAGAGAGATTATTTCATTCTCTGTTTAAAATCCTCATTCATCAAACCTGTACCTTTTATTTGAATTACAAGATATTTACAGCTATATTATCCACTCTTGAGGTAACATTTAAATGGTGAGGGTAGTCTGTATTATTTCTGCAAAGGTATTGTAATGGGGTTTTTTAGGAAAATTACATCTATTAATTCCAGTTTGGATTTATATTGGTTTAACTTCTGTTGGTTTTCACCATACTTTTTTTTTTTTCTTTAGGAGAGCATAGTCTAATATCAGTATCTAGAGATTCTTTGCAAACTGTGACAAATAATTTGTCTTTCTTTCAGACAAGTATTTAGATAGCTAACAGTCCTTCCTCCCTTTCCACTCTCAAATGATTCTTGTACTTTGGAAACACTTTGCAATTTGTCTTTATAATTTTGAAGTAGGAATGGCTGATTTGGATTTACTTCTTCAGTGACTGTTTCCAGAAGAAACATTACTGCTTAATATTCACTTCTTTTTCATTCAAAGTTCATCTTAGCTGTCTTAAACAGAATGTCATGCTGGGGGACTCAGTGATTACCTGCTGTGACCCCTAACATGTTAAATCTTAAGACATGAATGAGATGTTATGCTCATTACATGAATCCATAGAAAAAGCAGAAATGACCTGAAATTTTCCCTCAGAATTGCATTGCAGAAAATGCAAATTTTGCTCCAAAGCATTACACCTTTGGAATGTCTTCCTCTTTTGCTTTGAAATTAGAGTGGGCTTATAAAGCAGTCATTTCACCTTCTAATCCTTGCCATCTTGTAAATTCTAACAATCTGCCTGGTTTCTATCAGTCAGGGAAGAGGATACTCCAATAAATTTACGGGGAAGTGGATGTCAAAGTTGTTGGTCTTTAAATATCACTGAAATGGTGGGACTCAAGGATCTGAAGAGCCTCTTCTACCCTAAAGGGTTCTGTAAACTGTTCGTCTTAGATTTTTTTTTCTCTTGATGCAGCTGTGATCTGTGGCTTTGCTAGTGCTCCCATTTGCTGATAACAGCAAACAAACAAAAGCAGGCGTGACGCACTTCACGGGTATCTCGTGTCACTCTGGCTGAACACGAAGGATATAGAACAGAGTTCACAGGTGCCTGATCTGGGCTGGACAGAGAGCAGGGTTTGGTGTTGAGCAGGAACATTGGGTTGGGGGTGAGGAGCTGCCCTGGTGTGCTGCTGGTTTCAGCGTATTGTCCCATGCCCCACAGCACCTCTAACTCTGGAGATTGTCAGAGTAGGCTCAGCTGTCTTTGCACAGGACTAGGTGGGTTAAATTTGTCACCTGCACTGTCTCGTCATTTAATTTTCATTTAACCTGCCCTTCAACTTTGCTAAGGCTCTTTGCTGAAGTCACTTGTCTAGCCTGCTCAGAAGTGCACAGTTCTTACTCCACGCTGAGATCAAAAGTCAAGGTCTTGCTTTACTGATTGGTGCTGGAAGCTGCTGGAGAGTGGGAGCAAATGAAATGTGAGAGTCCTGTTACCTCTGTTTGTACTTCCTAATAGATGTGGAATTGTGTACCTTTGCAAAAACATGCCAAGTGTCCCACAAGGACTATATGCAAAATAAAATACTTCCTGTTTATAAAAGATGGAAAAATTAATACCAATGAAGAAATAAACACCAATATGTGTTAAATATGTCAAGTCTCTTCATGCAACCAAAGAAATAAAAGTTAATTAGAAATAAATCATAGTGCTTAACAATCTTTTTATGAACCTTTGTCCCAGGAGTGTTACAGGGAGTGTTTGTCTACTGTTAGTGATCATGTCCCAGATTTAATTTTTCATCACATTTTGTAATTAAAACCCGTTTTAATTCTTGCTGAGAAAGAGAAAAGAGAACAAAACCCCCTTGAAGTTTGACCAGCTATTTGTTTGCTAGCAATTTCAAAAGTATTTTTAATAGAAGGCCAAATGTGTTTGAAAAGACTTGCATAGTTCTGACAGTGTAGTTGTGCCCATCCCATTCATATGTTTGTCTAGCATGCTAAGGAACTGTCCCATTTTGTATCTTTTTTGCACAGAATGTTTGAACAATCAAATATGCAGTTCAGAGCTGCTTATGAATCAGTTTAGTGTAAGCCAGGCACGATGCTGAAACCTGTGGCACTATAAGGAGCCAAATTAATTCACTTTTATTTTTCTCTTCTTTGTGCTCTTCCTACCACTCAACTTCTGTCAAATGAGATGAATGTTCTGGAGAAAATATCATCCTTTGTATTTCATGCTCTAAAATTCTTATGTGGAATGAGGAAAATACAATATATGAGGATACAACTGAGAAATGGTATCATAATATTTAGCGCATTTATGCGGCAAATTGTATTTGGCCAATGTAGAAAAGCCCTTGATATAGAGGATCATTAATACCATAATAAAGCACCTAGTTTCTTTGGAAGTTTTCAGCTGAGATTTTTCAAGAGTCTTTTTTTTCTGGTCACACTAGGTTGGTTAGATTGGCACCTTCAACTAATACAGTCGAAACCAATTTCCCACAAGTAGTGTAGCACTGCTGCAGAATTAAAGCTATTAACCTTCTCAGCAAAGCAGTTCTAAGATATCTGTGTCTGCATCTGTGTCTACACATATCTAAGTGAAAATAAGAAGTTGTCTGCTTCACTCTAGTTCCATGAAATGGTTCACATTGCATCAATGTTCTCACAGTATGTTCTGTTCCAGCATTAAGCTTTGCAGGACAGGTCACAGCCTAAATAGCTTTGCTTCTGTCCAAGTCCTGAAGTGCTAAAAACAACTGGCCATGGCAGGGGTCACACAGTCCTAACTATAGAAAGTGCTGTCTGGGCTGCCTGTGATGGGGGTTAAATCTATTATGGTCAATGAAGTTGCACAGTCAAATACAATCAAAATCAGGCTGTGCAGCCAGCATTAGGCAGTGATCATGACAGAGCTCATTGAGAGCCATTGTCACCCTCCATGAAACTCACACAGGCAATTGGGTGCCCATGCTGTTGACCTTAGGGGCTCAAGACTTCTGTTTCCAGAAGTGAAACATCATGGAAGACTAAGAGGATTGTGATTTAATTGAAAGCATTGACACCTTTTTTAGATTACATTGTAGTGATTTTGCAGTGGACACTGTTAGTGAACATTTGAACCTTTAAGCATGAGCTCAAGGAAATTGTGCATTTTCTTTGCCTCAGGATAACACAAGCTCAGTTAAAAAAAGGGTAGCTGCAAGATTTAAAGGTGATTTATAAATACTTGGGTGTTTGGAATGTCTTATCTAGCAGTTTAACTTACATCTGCCTCTAAAAATTAAGGGAGTTCAAACTGAAATATAAGAAGCAGCAAACAACAGGAGTTGAGTTGAAGGAAGAACATCTCTGAGTGTCAGAAAATGTCTAATTTTCTATTTTCTTTTTTCCTTTGGGATTTGTGATTGAGGCTTTTTATCCTGCCTCTCCACCACAGCTCCATTTCTCTCCTGCCTTCTTGTGATTCCCACCATTCTACCAAGTCCCCAGGTTCTGTCCTCATCCCCATTCCTTTTTTCTTCTCTCCCCTTCAGCTACCAGCAACTTCCCTGCTCTCCCAAGTTTTCCAACAAGCCTAGGGAAGTTGCAACATGATGCATTGCCAGCTAGCAAGCCAAATTCCACAGATCCTTACCTTTCATGGGATCATTAATCTAGGTATCCTTCCATGGCAGAGTTGCCATTTTTTCAGGAACAAGTGGGATCTCAGAGCTCTCTTGCTCTTTCAAACCCTTTGAGGTTGATAAAATAGTTGAAAAACCAGAATGACAAAACAGCAGCATAATCACATGGTTCTCATTCCCTGGGGGAATGGAGCCTAGCAGGAGAATCCTTCCCTGAGGGATACAGTCTGATGGTCATTTCACACAGATGTCTTTTTAATTTGTTTTGTTATTTAACAGTTCGACATTGACAAGGAGGCTGGAGAGAGGCAGATTTACCATCGGTACTGTATGGAGCGGGCATCTGTACACTGTGCCCATGTATTCACCACAGTCTCTCAGATCACAGCTACAGAAGCAGAACATATGCTTAAAAAAAGCCCTGGTAAGACCTGAACTATTTTTTTTTACTGCACTTCCTCCAAATGCCTGCACTTAGACTGCATGAACACAATAGAGACAGGTATGCAGACATGAAGAGAAAGAACACATGTACAGCGTGGCTATGTTATTAACCAAATTTCCATGGATGTTAGGGTTTCTTTGCCAGGACTCCTCAACTTCAGGAATTTTGTCTGTGGCAGGGTTTCCATGCCTTTAGAACTGAACCATAATAAGCTTCATATAGATAAAGTATTTTCTATTTGGCCAAAGAGTAGAGTTTGAAAAATAGTTATGTGCCAAATAATTTCTCTGGTTTTCCCCTTGATATTAGTCTCATAAAATATGAAGCTTAGAAACCTTGTCCTGTTCCATCCATAGATTTGGAGTAAGGTCACAATCCCAGTTTGATGTGTCATCAAAGTTCTCTTTAAATCATCTCAGTGCTTTATAGGGATAAACCTCAGTACTCCATCTGCAGGTAAGCAGCATGAGGGAAAAACTGCACAACAGTTTTGGAGACTATTTAGCAGGTGTGTTTGTATCTTGGTTATTTTAAATATAACAGTGCTCAAATTATTTTTTTTGTTTGGGTTTGGTTTTGTGGGTTTTTTGTTGGTTTTTTTTTTGTTTGTTTGTTTTTTGTTTGTTTGTGGTTTTTTTTTGCTTACTCTAGAGTTATTGGTTGATTTGCAGTGCTATAGTTTGGGATTGTTATCCTGGTTAACTTCAATGCTTTAAGCTACATTGTGGTTCCTGAACCCAAACAAATCCTTTGCCTCATTCCTGACTAGCTGTCAATAGGATGATGGACTTAGATTATATTTTTCATTTTATTTTAAGCATGAAAGTCATGTCTTAAAAGTCACTGAAGTTCAGTCATTTAAACTGGGATATCTCTGAAGGGTCTTGATTTTTAAAAAGTGAAGATCACTCTGAAAATCAGACTTTTGAAGCTTTTTTTTATATAGGGATAAGGCTTCTCCCTACCACAGCTACCATTGAAAATCATAGTCTGTGTTTTGGGATTTTAGGAGACTGAAATGAGTCTGAATCCACTTTAATTTGGGGAAGAAAATCTCCAGGCTGCTCACAGATAAAACATCAGTTGAAGCTGAAGAGAATTCCATGCACAGAGATTCACAGGCCTGAGCTTTTTGTGATTATTCTTGCAACTTTGAAGAAACCAAGTAAATATACTTAATGTTTGGGTTAAAAAACTACTGACACATGTTGACATAGCTAGAAAGAAATTCAGGAATTGTCACCCCACATCCTAAGAGACGACTTTAAGTGGAAAGTGTGTTCTGATGGGAATAAGTACTTTAATAGTTTCTCTGAATCCAAGACCACAAATAAACTGTGGAGGAACATATTCTCACACTATTTATTCTCACTGAAGTTGTGAAATCTGCATAGACATTGATTTTTTGGAAAGTCCAGCAATCCTTCAGTAGGTCATTGAGCTTGAATTCTGCAAAGGTACTGAAAGCATGTGTACATTTCTCCATCCACTTTAAAAATATACCTTTAAAAGGAGGGTGCTGAATTGGCACAATTAACTTTTATTTGCATTTATTGAGACATAAATTCTGTAACCAAATTGCTAGCTAAAAATAACTCAGAAATGTGCAAAATTGAGCTGTCTCTGCTACTCCTCTTTAACATCAAACTTGGATTATAATTTAAATTATAAATCTCATCACTTGGAAAAGTCCCTTTAAAATTTAGTAAACCTGATTGCATAGAGAAATTTTGCAGCAGGACAAAGGCAAATTTACCAGTCTAAACCTGGCAGAATGACTGTTTGCATTATGCTGGTCCCACTTGCTGTAGTTGTTACGTGATCAAAAATTTATCAAACCATATTTGTCGAAAGCTTGAGTATCTTTGACATATCCAGCAAGATTCTGTTAGTGATTATAAGTTATATTCTTGTGGTTTGAAAATTAGTGTTATGCGATTTCTAATGTTTTCACTCAGATATAGAAAATATTTCTCATGAGCAGTAGAGAAGACTGAATCAAAATTCCAAGAGACTCAGGTATCAGTTGAGTTCTAGATCTAGGCTTCCTATCTGTATATATTTGATCAAAATCATAGATGGAGACTCTGAAATAGTACAAGTCAACTCTGAATGTTAGTGATCTATTAAGAGAAAACTTCATTCTATGCTAATATTACTTATATCAATGCCAGTTTTTTTCCTATAGATGCAGAAGTCAAAACATTCTGATTTGACCTATTTGGGGCAATTTTTCAAACAAAAATATTGGTAATTCATTCAACAACAACAACAACAACCCAATAGTGAACAAACAAACAAAAACCAACCAACCAAAGAACCCCAACAAACCAATTAGCATAGGGATCAAGTTCTCTTTCATCCCTCACACATGTTCAAAATATTCCTGTATGTTCAGCAGAAATAGTGAACTTTGGGCCACCATGTCATGCATCCCAAAGCCTTAAACAAGAGATGGATTGAGCCCCAATCCTCATGAAAGGGAAAATGAAGCTGCAGTTAAACCAGAGAACATGGGAGTAGGTTATACACAGGCTGCTGCTGGTGTGTGAGACTCTCCAAAACTCCTTGATAAATGAATGTGAGAGTAGAAATAAGCTGGCCAGAAATACCCAGGGAAGGGATTCTTCCTGTACTGGAAAGACTTTGAGATGGCTGGATTCTCAAAGCTCCAGAGCATTTCAGGACATTTTACAGGTGAAAGTTTAATCAGAGATCACTTACATGGCAGGGAAATACATATATTGCTGGACCAGGCTGTAATTTTCAAGGAAGTATTTAAAAATGGCTGTGGCATTTGCATAATGTCAGGCAAGTATCATAAATCAGTATAGGTCTGTTTCAGTCAGTTGTGTTGCCATGAAATACATCTGCTGAGGTACTGGCCTTTCCTTTCATTTCCATTCATAACCCAGCTCAAAGGATAGAAAATGGCATTCTTTCCATATACATGGGCTGGATTTAGGGCAAGCCTTTGAATAGCTGCTGTGATCTACCAGGAAGTCTAAGAGTGACTGAATTTCAGTGTCTGTGTATATCCTAAAACTCTACCTTTAAAATGCTGGAAATGAACAAATTTTAATTGTAAGAGCCTTTAGAATCTTGGAGGAGGGCAACAGTAAAATGAACAAATTTTACTTGTAAGATCCTTTAAAATCTTGGAGGAGGGCTGGAAATAAATAAATTCTAATTGTGATATCCTTAAGAATCTTGGAGGAGAGCAGCACAAAAAATGTAAAGTGTACTTTTCGGCAGCTGTTTTTAGGAGAAATGCAACTGGTTACTGGAGAGAGGCTGTTTTGTAAAGGTTTCTTATATGCTCCCTTTATGATAAGTCCTCAGAAGTTTTGATAGAATGGATCTCTTTTGCCATATAGTAAACAAGGGCATAGTACAGCACAGTTTCTTCTTCCAAGGGCTCTCAATCTGTAGCGATAGAGCAGGCAACAGTGAGATCAAGGATAAAGAGGTAAAGGGCAAGTTGCACAACAAACATATGGCTCAGCGGAGACATTACTGGAGTCTTGACAGGACTCAAGAGCAGGGTCTACCCAGTGCTGAGGACAGGTGAACGCTGCTTTGATGCTGCAGACAGTGTGTGGAGGCAGCACTGTTCCCTCCCCCTGAGTAACATATATAAGATATAACCCACATAAAGCTGAGAGACACATTAGTTCTTTCCTTAAAGATTTCTCTGACTCTGAAGATGTCTACCTCTGCCTTTTCTCTACTTTTCCAGATGTTGTCACCCCAAATGGCTTGAACATTAAGAAATTTTCAGCAATGCATGAGTTTCAGAATTTGCATTCCATGTACAAGGCTAGGATCCAAGAGTTCATTCGAGGTCATTTCTATGGGTATGCTTTTACTTTTCAAAAATTAGCAATGCTTGTCCAACACTATTTAAAGCAAAAACCAAAGCAGGAGGACTAACAAGTACTTCATAGAGGAGTGGAAATGTTGAAACCACCTTATTCAAATATCTGTCGGGGATTTCTCAGTCAGAAGCTGAGGGAATTTTAGACACCAGATCTGACTCTGCTTAACAGATTGTGATACCAGACACCAGATCTTGATCTGTTTGTTATTTATCCAAGTTACAGTTTGTCAGATTAAGATAGTCAATTTAAAGCACAGCAGAAAAGCCTCACTTCCATTTTTCTCTTGGGATAATAAGTTCCTCCAGAATAGAAAGCTGTTGTGTGTTTTGTTTGATTGTATCTCGAGAAATACTTTGTTCTTGTCTGTTTTCTTACTTTCAGCCACCTTGACTTCGATCTTGACAAGACTTTGTTTTTCTTCATTGCTGGGAGATATGAGTTTTCCAACAAAGGAGCTGATATGTTTCTAGAAGCCTTATCAAGATTAAACTTTTTGCTGAGGGTAAGAAAACTTACACAGCTGTTGAAAGCATAGAGCTTATGCTCAAACTGACAATACTGGAAGTCATCTGCAAGAATTCCCTTTCAATACTCTGGTTTATAGGAAAGTAATTACGGAATATTCACAGAGGACTCTCTTCCTGAACCATCAGAATGTATGATGATTTCAGACAGTTTAAAAATAATTAATTACATAGTTCAAGAAGTTAATCCATGGTTGCCTCCCTGGTTTTTAGAGAGAAGTCATGAAAATAGTATTCTAGAGTTTACCCTGATGGCTTATATATTATGATGGAAATAAAAGCAAGTATTTAAAGCTGCATTCTAAAAACACTTTTTAAGCAAATTGCTTAATTCATCAGGACTCGATCGTCATCTTTTAATTCTCTGAGTACTGCTGCCCCACTGGATGGGAATGTTGCATTAAAATCCACAGAGTGACAGTGGCCTAGTGCAAAGCAATGGGAAGCCACTCAGTTCTTCATGGTTCTGTTTCCTCAGCTACAAAATAAGTGCAATGTTTCTAAATGCCGTTATGGAGTACTTCAGTGAAGATAAGTGCAAGGCCTTGTTAAAAATCACAGAGCAGAGCCCTCACCTACAATGAGGGTGTTGAAAATGTCTCCAGGTGTGTCTCAAAGACTGATATATTGAAAATAATACCCAGAAAAAATGCTAATTGGTTTCCAATCATCTGGCAAGGATCAATTAGTTGTAGTCCTAGACTCTGTCTTTTGTACTCTTATCAGTTAATTATATGGAAAATAAGGATAAAAATTATGATACTGCAGTGTCAGCAGGGATCAAAGAATCACCAATGTTCAAAGCCCTAAGTACACTTGTTTTACCACAACCTTTACCACAATGGCATTAATATGCCATTTAGAGCCTCTGGATTTTCTGGAAATTTTTAATCCCTTCATGCACACAGATCACCTCACAGAACTGAAGTAGTTCTTCCACAGCAGAAGTTAGTTGTTTGGCAGTGCTGTGCAACATCAGCTGCCAATTAATGGCATTTACGTGGCTGTTACTTTGTGAATGCTGGTAACATGGAAGGTCTTGTGTGATAAGAGGGAAAGAATTGCTTGAGCAATTATTGCAGCAATCTCTTTTTGTAGCTAATGATTTATATCATAGAACCATAAAATCTTTAAGGTTGGAAAAGATTTACAAGATCATGGAGTCTAACCTTTGGCCAACCACCAGTTTTTCAATTAGACCATGGCACTAAGAGCCTTGTCCAGTCATTTATTGAACACTTCCAGGGAGCGTGACTCCACCACCTCGCTGGGCAGCCCCTTCCACTGCCTCATCACCCTTTCTGTGAAGAAATTCTTCCTGATGACATCCATTGCAAACAAGGCTGATGGAAATTAAAGGAAACTGAGGCTAGTTTTCCCAGGCTCTATAAAACAGTGTACTGTTGCTTCTTCCATAAGCTGAGCCTGGATTTCTTGCATTATTCTTTCAGTTGGTGACATCTGATTAGCTGTTCTAACTACACTTACTCTGTAATTGTTTCAAGAGGTAATTCCATTGGGAGTAGCAGACTGCCTGTACTAATTGCAAATCTGGAAATGGTGGTACTTCCTAAACAAGTCCCGGTGGTGTTCCTGAACCTAAAAAGTACATACCATTGCATGGAATTGTTTTATTTTATGGAGACATTTTCCTCTGCTGGTTGAAAACCTTACTAAAATTCTGTAAATAAAATAGGGATGTTGGGAGATGTTAATGCACACTGGATCGTGCCATGATGGATTTGGAACCTGCTTTGAAGAGAGGGCAGGGAAGAGCATTAATTAACATCAGCAGCATAGATGACTCCCATAGATTATCTTATACTATACATTTCCCCCTATGTCAGTCTGACAGAAGGCACACTAACAGCATGTTTATGTATCTAAAATTTGAAATGGAGGCAAGTCAAAGTAATTTAATTTTTACAGCTCTGAACAGAGTTCACCCTTAGCTTTTCATTAAACAGTTTCTGAGAGGAGTAAAACCTCGTTCATGCATCAATGAATGGACCTGGTATTTTCAGCCTTGTTCATGCACAGGAGAAACTAGCAAATGAAACCATCTAGAAATAAAGGGTTAGAATTTACAGGAAGTGCTTTCTGCCTTTGAAGTAGCTAGATGGGAGAGATGAGCAAGAAGTTACTTGTGTCTTTTTGTGTGTCTGGCAGGTTCTTTGCCAGGGTTTCAGGTAGAAAATGGTTGCTCTCTCTCTGCCCATACAGTTGCTGTTGTAGGAAATCCCTCATCTCATGCCTAGACATGCCTCAGCTAGCACACCAAACACTCACTCCTTTGAGCCAGCACAGTTTGTGTCAGGTGAAGAAGTGTGTAGGACTTCTGTTTTTCTGCAGTTTATGTGCACATCCAAAGCCGTGTTCTCTAAACCATGAGAGCTCAGGAAGATCTGATTGCCCAGATTGAAGCTGGGTGACATCTCTGTCAATCTCTGACAAAACTTCATTTGCAGGAAGAGCTACAAGATCTGAGCCTTCCTGGAAAACCAAAGTGCATCTGGCATTTCCTGTGACTAATGCTTAAAGTTGGATGTGATAACCATGAGATAATAATAATGAGATTTATTTTTTTTAATTCCTCTCCATTTTTTGTCATGTAGGTTCACAAGACTGATGTTACAGTTATTGTGTTCTTCATCATGCCAGCAAAGACCAACAATTTCAATGTGGAAACCTTGAAAGGACAAGCAGTCCGTAAGCAGCTCTGGTAATTGCCATTCCCACCCTGGTACAATCTGATGTGGATTCATGCAAAAGTCTCAGCTGAAGAGTTATGTTCCTTCTTTTTGCTAAAACTGAGGATTGTGGGTAACTAGAATGTATGTCAGGGATGAAAGAGATGGGAAAGATAAATAAGGTCAAATATTTCTCCTTTTAGTTTGTTTTCTTTTGTTTGTCCAAAGTTATTTTTAGTTAACTTGCCTTGCTGTTCTATTAGCAGCAGCAATAAAGTCAAATGCTCTAGAAAATCCAGTATTCTGGATGTCTTCTGGCTGTTTCTGGTACTCCCTTTGGACGTTCCATACAGCTCCCACAAAATAAAGACTTCTCATTTTTCACAGTGAGCTTCTCTGTGGAAAAAATAAATCAATTATACATCCTGTTTTATTTAGAAATACAGAAATTGCACTGTGTGATCCAGAAGATCAGCAATTGGTAACAATTGTATGTAATTTTCTATATGGACTACAACATTATGGCAGTGGCCATAACCAAGCAGTGAAACTTACAGTTATGGAGGGAAAATTGTCACAGCCTACGTATTTTGTAACTTTCAAAACAAAAAAGCAAAGCAGGAGCAGGATTAACCTTCACTTTAACTGCCTTGTGATAGGAAAAGACTGCTTTCAGCTGTTCTTCTCTGTGAAAAACAAAAGACCCTCTGCATCACTGTATGCAGCATTATCATGGTCATAATCTGAACTCCAGGATAAACCCACCTGCTAACAGTATTCCATAATAATATCAAATGATTTTCAGGATGCCACAGAAATTAAAGACAAGAAGAGGTTGGCACTTATAAAGGAATACAGCACTTAACAAATGAATATGTGATGGCTGACTTGAGGTATAAAATCCTTCTTTTCCTCTGCTTCTGAAAAAGCAGTCTATCCCATCTGGGTTAAATTATAGACATTGTGCGTGGCAATCTATGAAAGTATAGTCATGTGGGAACTATCCTGCTGGGGTTTGGATCAGTGTGGCTTAATATTTGGCTGATTTACAACTCACCCAAAATTAACTCATCCACTCTTCTGTCTGTTTTGAGCTGGGAGGGAGCACCTTAAAAACAGGTATGTGGATTCCCAGCTTGGTAAAGTTTAGGATTTCACTTAACAACTTTCATCTTAGCCTAAAGTATAATTAGAAATCAGAAAGGCAGGAAAGGTTCTGTGAAGTCGAACTTTACCCACAGGAGATTTACTCAAATTTAGAGTGCACTTGCTGTTTCGACAACAGGCCACAGGCAGAATAATAAAAGTGACTCTTTGCATGCAGTACAGCGGTTCACCGGAGTTCTTCCTTAGCTAAAATACAACATTTGTCTGACACAGGCCTCATTAATAGCTTAAAACTTGGCCTGAGCTTTTCAGGAAGTATTTTGTTTTGCAAACTAATTAAGTCAAACTACCTTTTAGTCAAACACTTGTTTCCAAAAGTCTTTGAGTTGGAAAATAGGGCAGAAAGTAAAGGGGAAAGCTTGCTTTGAAAAATCCCTATTTGTTTAATTCTTATATCTTGCATCTCTCTTCTAGGTCAAGAGAAGTTGGAAATCTCTCTGTCCATTTTTAATGATCACATTACAGTATGTAGGGTCATATATATGACTCTTTTTTTCACAGCTGGCATGTGGTTTACTGATCAGAGAAGAGGGTTAGAAGGAATCCCTAGTAAAGCCTGACTCTGGCTTTCCCAGTGCACTCATCTGTAGGTGCAGGTCAAATCCTCAGTTCTGCTGGAATCCATCAGCACAGCTGCTGGCTGGAGAAAAAAGCTTTTAGAACCAGACCTTTGTCTGCCTCTGCATCCTTGGTTCCAGCAGTATATCAGTTTAATTTCCAACAGCGGAAATCTCTTTTGTACTGTCTTTGTCCTGGATTCTCCTGTTTTATACATATATTTATTTATCTTCCTAGGGACACTGCACAATCTGTGAAAGAAAAGTTTGGAAGAAAGCTCTACAACGCCTTGCTGAAGTGAGTGAATAGATTGCTTTGCTGTGCCTTGCAGCGCCTCATGTTCAGGTGGCTTTACTTGTGCTGTTTTTGTGCTTCTGCTCTTTGTGTAAGGAATTTTGACAGCCATAGTAGGGCATGGAAGAAAGATATGGGACCATAAACAAGATACTTGTTTAACAGGCGAATCACAGAGAAAAATAATAAAGGTATCAGTAGCCTATGGTGGAAAGAGTCATAAGAGACACAGGCGATGTCTACGTAACACGAAAGCTTATCCACTGTCAAAAACAAGCTACTTCAGCTTAAAAAAGCACCAGAGGCAAAGTAAAATGGGCTAGTGATTTGGTCATACCATTTCAGAAGACAGGTGGAAGTGAATAACCCAAAGTACAGGTGAGATGACTGGAACTTCAATAAAAAAAAACTGTGTCCAAAAAAAAGATGAAACCAATTCTTTGGCCTTTTTTTGAAAGTTAATTGGCAGATCACCAACTATATGGGAGATCACAATATAGGGAATATAGAAGGGCCATGAAAACAAAGGAAAGGTTCATGCTGATATCAGCAAACTTTAGATCAGACCTTGTTGGCCATTTCATCATTATCTTTACAAAAAGGACAATGTGTCATTTGGTAAAATTGATTGTGTGTTTCCTTTGCAGAGGAGAAATCCCAGACTTGAACAAGATTCTTGACCGAGATGACATAAGCATTATGAAAAGAGCCATCTTTTCAACTCAGGTCAGAAAATATGTTATTTATATAAACATCTAATCTGAATAATGAATGTGATGATGTAAAAGGATTGTGTATGTGTAGTGGTTTAGATTTGTTAATTTGAATTTTCTGGTTAATGCATCAAATAATGTGGTGGGATTTAGTGCTGGCTAAAATCACCAAGGTACTTACTCATTTCCCGCTGTGAGATGTGGATTAGGGGAAGGACAAAACAGGCTTAAAACTTTAAAGGAATAAAGAAACTTTATTAACAGGACTACAAGAATAAGAAACCATAATAAAACCTCCAGAAACCTTTCCTCTCCCTGCCCAACTTTTTCTTTTCTCAACTGACAACATAGAGACAAAACCTGGGATGTTAAAACAGTACCAGCTATACAATAATCTTTCATCAGTCCTTGTAGGGAGAGGAATTTTCTCTTGTCCTGTCATGGACACTTTTCCACAAGAAACAGTTTTCTTGTGGCTTTTCAATTCCACAAATAGTGGTATGTGTGTGTTAGGAAGAAGTTTTCAGCAAATACAATTCTCATCAGTAACATTTAAAATCAGCTCTGATTATTTTTAGTGTGAGTATGACCCAAACTAATCTTTTGGGGAGTGTCTGGATATTCTTTTGGTCACATGTATTGCTAATTATTTTATTCTGAACTGTGAACTTGTTCCTGAGCCTGGATTTTTATAATTTTATTAAATATGTGAAATCAAACTCTAAGGAGATACAACATTGACTAAAAATCTTCAAAATTAAATGATGGGACCTTCTAAATGTTAGTACAAATGAATTTATTTTGATTAAATTAAGCTTATTCACATAAATGACAACGGCTACCACTGTCTTCCAGTAGCCTTAGGAAATGGCAACAGGACTGTTTGCCAAGAGTTTGCCTGATTTATGGATTGCCTTTTCTGTTTTCAGAGACACTCTCTGCCTCCAGTGACCACCCACAACATGATTGATGACAGCAATGACCCAATCCTCAACACCATCCGGCGTATTGGGCTGTTCAACAACCGCACAGACCGCGTGAAAGTGCGTTCTGGCCTTCTCATTTTAGATACAAAATGGGATTTCTTTGGACATTCTCAGTCTGCATAGTTAGCATAGGGAGTGCAGTTAAAATCTTGATAAGGTGGTATTATACTGCTAGAGTACTTCTTCTCTCTTCCTCTCTTTCCAGGAATAACAACTTCTCACTGCACAGAGATCCTCAGGTGCTGTTTAGCTAAGCTAATTTCAAATTAGAAGTCTGAGGATAGGGAGTTGTTTTCATTGCTGCCTCCTTCACTGAATGAGGAGCTGCTACTTCTGAAATCAAGAAAGTGCCATGGGTCATTTGCACCCAGATAGAAAACTCTGACATAGATTCACTTGCTTAAAACTGGAGGTCCAAGGTTTGAGCACAGACATTCCTGGAGTATTGATTCATCTCTTAACAGGAACACCCTGATACCCAGCATTTGCTGTGAAAGATTAACCAGGGCTTTGATCCTGAGCAGAAAGAATTCCTGTTCATGCCGTGCTCATGTTTACATCACCTTTTGAAACTAAATTTACTCAAATAAATCCTTTCCTTACTTCCATGTTTACCTTGTCAAACCACAGAAGTGATCATCTCCTGCTTTCACAGGTCTGCCAAAATTGGTTTCTTTCTGGCAATCTCTGACATTCTAACTATGACTATCTCAACATCTAGTCAAAGCTGAACCTAAAATTAAAACTCTTCCTCTTCCAAACCTTTTCTTTAAAGCCAGATCTAGGGTATCTCTAACAACGACGTATCACTTATTCTCAGTTTCTTTTTAAACCCATGGCTATACCTGAGTAAATATTTTCTTACACTTCCTCGTTGCTTCTTTCTGGCTTAATATATGAACTAACTCCACTGAATTCTGGGATCATAATATGGTAATAATACATGAGATATAACAAAAGAAGGGGGGAAGGATGCACTGTGTACAAATGTAGTTTAAAATGCCTCAGAATTAACTGCTTGAAAGCATTACAGAACAGATAATACACAACACAGCAGACATCTCCTTCTGCTTCTCAGCAGATGTCAAGTTTGTAAAAGTCTGTCATTACCACTGAAAAATTACCTCCTGCATGAACAAGCTTAATACTTAATGAGCTGAATATAATGAAAAAAAAATTCTGTAAACTTCAATTTGAAAGTAGTTTTGAGAGAGGTGTAACATATCTAGGCAGACACAGCCGGCATGTGAAAAATAACCTGAATTCCAGTGGAATCACTGGGATCAACTAAGCTTGCAAAATGAGTTTACAGCCCATTTACTGTTTGAGTACATTAATTTGTTTACTCAAGTGAGTAGCATAACAATCGTATTAAGAAGGGATAAAAACTTATTCTGGGCATGGAATAATGGCTCTGGTATGTTCATGTAGGGAAATAAACCCAGAGCAGTTTAAACCATTCCCTCATGTTTCTTCCTCCTGAAGCTGACTGGGCACTACATACAAGGCACTTCTCAACTAAGCAGTGAATTAAGTTTGGTCTTTAGAGCTGTCTTTCAGCAAGATCAATTGGCCTAGGCACAGGTTTGTGGTGACAGGACTATAATGTGTCTGTTTTCAAAATTCCCTCTGTTCATGGGAGATCTGTAGAGTACAGTGAACGTGCCTTTATTTCAGGGAATGCTGTGAAGTTCAGAAGTGCTGTGTCTGCCTGAGGCCTCCTCCTAATGAGGCACCCTATAAAATCACAGAATGGTTTGTTTTGGGAGGGATCTTAATATTCCAACCCCTGCCATGGGCAGGGACACCTTTCACTATCCCAGCTTGCCACATCCAACCTGGCCTTGGACACTGCCAGGGATGGGGCAGCCACAGGTTCTCTGGGCAACCTGTGCCAGGGTCTCACTGCCCTCACAGGCGAGAATATATCCAAACAACTTATATCCAAACTTCCTTATATCCAAACAACCTGCTGTCAGTGTGAAGCCATTCCCCCTTGTCCTGTCACTCCAGGCCTATGTAAATCCTCTGTACCTTTGTACAACAGACCAAATCTTGCTAAATGCCACAGCCTTAGGCCTAATTCTCAATGCACATGGGCCACCTTGATGAAGAAGGATAAATACCTGTCCAGTAAAAAAAGGGCTCATTATCAGTACTATTTCCAGGACAAGAATGCACACAGGCAGGATGCATTGTAGTGTGAGAAGTGGGGTAGATAACGGATGAATGGTCAAAGGAGGTGTTGTCCAGATACTTAGAAAAAGACCAGGGTGAATAAGTTGCCTAAGCGTTTTTATAAGAGAAATATAGCAATGATGGTTTTCTTTCACTCCTAACACAAGTTTTGAATATCCAGGTGATCCTACATCCAGAGTTTCTTTCTTCAACAAGCCCCTTGCTGCCCTTGGACTATGAGGAGTTTGTTAGAGGCTGCCACCTTGGTGTATTCCCATCTTACTATGAACCCTGGGGCTACACTCCAGGTAGGAATTCTGTAGCCTTAACTAACATGGAAAGATGAACAGGCATTCTGTTGAGGCAGCCAGTTCCTTCTGGAGTGCTGAGAAAGCTCATTAGACTCTGTTTTCTCTGCCATGCAAAGGTCTTACTGCTGGCAAAATTGTCCCTGCACTGGACTCTTTCCCATGCTAATGTGTAATCTTTCAATTTTCTATGGCTTTAGAAGTAGAAATAGTTTTTAAAATTTAATTCTTGGTTGGAGGATTTTAAAAGAATGTGTGCAGGAATGTAAATTAAAAAAAAAGCAGTGCAAGAAATCTGATGCTGTCAGCTGACAGAGTTCAGTGGATTTAATTCAAGAAAACAAGTTTGAGAGAATTATGTAATACCATAGCTAAGTTATTTAACATAAATACATGAAGTGGTAGTGAATCTCATTGAATTAACTGGAAATTTCTAGAAATGCACACAGCATATAGATTCTGACTTCAAATATTTTCTATGTCAATACCCATTTATGTCTCCCAGAAACAAAGACTGCTTTTTTAAGGTGTATTTATAACTACTTTATAGACACCAGTTTTATTTTCATATGAATGAAGGCCATGTAGATGTCTTTGCACTTTGTTAAGACAAGAGTCTGCATGCTGGTTTAGGTTAGGCTTAGGCTCCTTGGCAAAAACTCTTTGAAGAGGGTAAGCAGTTATCCTTTTTCATGGCTGTGACAGCAAAAACTACAGAAAATGCATATATTTTTTGATTTTATAAAAGTAGCTCCACATCTACTGTGAATGCAGTCTGGAGTTAATGATGGGGCTTGTTGTTTTGGGGTGGGCTTTTTACTTCGTTTTGTTGGGTTTTTCTTCTTGCTATAGAGACCTGTTGTCAAGCCATCAAAATCCAAAGTTTGATATACTCCTGCTCCTAAGAGATTCAGTTTTGTAAAGAGTTGTGAGCAGCTAATGAACATAGGTGTGCATTAGGCTCCAATTTAAAATGTAAATAGTCCTGACTATATACTGGGGTTCTCTGTTTCAAAACAGAGCTCCCAGAAAGTTTTCAGTTTACCTGCTCTGAAATGCAAATGTGTTTGCAAACACAGGGTGAATTTTGTGTTTAAAATTTCTTTCTGTATTTTTTTCCCCATAATCCACAATAAAACATTATTATAGTTTTCACTTGACATTTTCAGAGCAGCTCTAGGGTTATGGGACATTTTGTCTGCTTATTTTGGTTTATTTTTTGTCTTAAGGTGAAACCATTGCAGGTGTATTTCCCTGAAACCCTTTTTGCCTGTTTCTTTCTGCAGCTGAGTGTACTGTGATGGGCATTCCCAGTGTAACCACAAACCTCTCTGGATTCGGCTGTTTCATGCAGGAACATGTTGCTGACCCAGAAGCTTACGGTGAAAACTTTAACAGCATATCAAAATATCACCTCTGAGTTAGAAAAGCAAAAAGCACAGCAACCATGCTGTTACTCCTCAATTTTGTAACTCAGAGCTCTGAATATCTTGTTAAGTTGGACAAGTGATTTCAGCTTTCATATTTATCCAAACCCTTTCCAGGTTGTTGTTTGGTTTTTTTTTTTTTTCATCTCCCTTTAACCTTTTGTCTGCTGTATCCTTCCAAATTCATCACTGCTCATATCAGACTTGAGTCTCCCAGCATTTCCCTTTAGTGCCTCTGGCTGCATTATAACACTCTGAGCCTTCCAAAGAAGCAGGGAAAGTCTGCTTCTCCTAATAGTCTGGGACTTTGAGACCAGTGACATGACCCTCCCCAAACAAATATTAAATTACCATGTACACTTAAAAATAGCCATGGAAATAAAAAGAATCTACTTCAAATAATGATCTGCTCAGGAAGGTTTACAAATGGTTCATGACTGGTATGCCAGTGGCTGCCTGGTATGTCAGGACAATATCCTCTTCAGTCATCCTCTGCCTCAGTAGATCCTCCTTTTAGGGTTGATTGTCCCTGTTTTAGAACTGGTGCAGTTGTCACTAAAGCTGTGGCCTCCCCAAGGCACAGAGCAAGGCACAGCCCTCCCTATCTTTTCCTCCTTGCTTAGCCAGGGCTAACAGGATGCCCCATCTCTGGAAGCGTCCCAGGACAGGCTGGATGTAGCTCTGAACAGCCTGGGATAATGGAAGGTGTCCCTGCCCATGGCAGGGGGTTGGAACCTGAAGATCTTTAAGGTCCCTTCCAACCCAAACCATTCTATAATTCTGTGGTTCTGTGAATATGTTGAATATGTTCCCAAACTAGGGCCTCTTTCCAAGTACCTGGGCTTGTTTCCACAATAAGGCAGAGACAGCCCACACTGGTGCCGCCTTTGCCCAATGTAGGGGCAAGGGTTAGAGCCAGGTACTAAATATAGATACACCTTCCTGGGTGGACATGTCTTTGAGATCCTTCAGAAAAACCACACAACACTGGTCACTTGCTTTTCTCTGCCAAAGCATAGATGTGATTTGACATAAATTACTGTGCTGGCCCCAGACACTTCATTAAGGTAGTTTTGCATCTGTCATGTCCATTAAGAGATCTACAAGGTCCGGTTCCCTCTTCTTCCCCAACACCCTGGTCTAAGGAAGGTGGCAAAAATAAAGTACTCATCTCAACAATGTAGAGGCAAAGCTTACCTCTGCCCTCTCTCTGCCAGAATTGTCTGTTGAATGATGTATATGAGTTAGCTGTCTCTATGGAAACACCTTTATTTCTACAGAAAACACAGCCTCTCTCCTACAGCCTGATTCTGTCCATCCACACTTGTGAATTCTACAGCAAGCTAGGAAAGCACTAGATTACGTTTTCTTTAAGAAGCCAGTATTTTAAGAATTATGAGAGATAAAAATTATATGTGTTTATCCAGAAACTCTAACTCTTGTGGACATACTTACAGAGCAACAACAAAGCCTCTAAGTTTTGAAGAATTTTCTGAATTTCAGCCTGAAAAGTAAAGAAAATTAAAGTTTAAAAAATTGCATATTCCTCTGCATCTCTCCGTTCCATCAGAATGGCAGCAAATGTTCCAGTTGTGGCTGCCTTTTAACATTATAAAGGATATACTGCATGTAACATTTGTAAGGCTACATGACACAGATTGGAAGTGTAGAAGGTGGGATCCCATCTCCAGTCCCACTCACCTTGGCCTTTCGTTTGTCCCTCAGGGATCTACATCGTGGACAGGAGGTTCCGCTCGCCGGACGAGTCGTGCAACCAGCTGACCCAGTTCTTGTACGGGTTCTGCCAGCAGAACCGGCGCCAGAGGATCATCCAGAGGAACCGCACCGAGCGCCTCTCGGACCTCCTGGACTGGAAATACCTGGGCAGGGTGTGTGGCATAGAGGCATTAACAATTCCAGGCTCATAGGCCTAGCCAGAGCCTTCAGCACGGTGCTGCAATGACACAGCACGCTGCTGAAATTCCCCACTCAAAGGGGCTAAAGGCAGAGCCTGCACATTTCAGTGAAATCCTTCCATGCTCCAGTGGCAAGGAGAGACTGAGTAGGTTAGAGCAGAATCCAGTCACACCACCGAGCTCTTTCTGGTGCTAAACACAGTGTTAAAACCTGGTGTTGCTGGCAAGCCTACACTAAGGAGGATTTGTGTTCCAAAGTCTTCTGAACACTTCCAAAAATCCTTATGATCCTTCTTGAAAAGCTGTTGAGCCCTGTGGCTCCTCAACACTCTTTAACTACCTCTGTGCTTTAAATGCAAAGTAGTGGATTTAATTTAACAGAGAGAGCACTACAGTACCACCTACTAAGAAGACAGTAGCAGAGTATTGTTCTCAAGTCTGCAGCACTAAAAAAGTGGATGCACATAAATCAGTTTTATAAACTATTTTGGACCTTTTCCTGCTCTGATACCTGTGTGAGAACCTTAGTATTTATATGGTTCCCAGCACTGCATAAGATATATCATGCTGTTTTTTCCCTGCATGTGCTGCAAACTCAGGAATACAGTGGATCTAAAAATTTTTAGTCAAATTCTTAAATACCAAGCATAAGTGAACTCATAAATGTTACTTCTCTGTCACTGTTACACATGCTTTTGTGCAGTCCAAAGTGACTTTGAATGAGTCTAAAACTTAAGTGTAATACATATGTACTCAAAGATATAAATTTTCCTCGTTAAAAAAAACCCAGTTCTTTCCTGAGGGATAAAGAATACCTGTCTCTCAATAGGAACTACACTGAACAAGACAAGTCCTAGTTTCCACCTTAATACATCTTACAGGCACCTTATTCAGCATCTGTTCCAGACTTTTTTGGTGTGAATCTGCCATGAATGTCTCCTCACTTCACAGTAAAAGCAGTGATATCAGCTGGATTTTGCTTATCTGAAAACACTTTAGCCTTTGTTCAGCCATCTTTTAGAAGAAACTCATTTTATGTTCCTTTCCCCCCTTGCTTAAATCTAATCTCTTGATTAGAAATCAAGATTTCTAATAGCTTGTAATAGCTTCTCTGGTTTTTTGCAGTATTACATGCATGCCAGACACTTGGCCCTCAGCAGAACATTCCCAGATAAATTTGAGATGGAACCAAGTGCTCCACCAAAGGTAAAGTCTGCTTTTGGGCATGAGTTCATTTTAACTGCTTTACAAGGAAAGAGAAGAAGAGTGTGAGGGAGAAGAGAGTTGGCAAGTTTGTGTTTAAGTAAAGGGAAGTAGGAACTCCTAATTAAAAGCTTAACAAGTTATAGACCCGGTCTCCAGTCAGGAGTGTGCTGTTTTGGACAATTTTCCTCACAGTAGCTGGGCTGTGTTTTGGATTTGTGCTGAAAGCAGTGCTCATAATGCAGGGATGGTTTAGCTCTTGCTGAGCAGGGATTGCACAGAGCCAAGAACTTTCCTGCTCCTTACTCATCCCACCAGCAAGGGGCTGGGGGTGCACAGGGAGTTGGGAGGGGACACAGCTAGGACAGCTGACCTCAACTGACCAAAGATACATTCCAGACCTTATTGGCATTATGCTGAGTATATAAAGCTGCAGGAAGAAGGAGGAAAGGGGGATATTCAGAGTGCTGGCGTTTGTCTTTTCAATAAATATTACTGGTGATGGGACCCTGCTCTTCTGGGGATGGCTGAACACCTGCTTGCCAATGGGAATGAATTCCTGGATTTGCTTTGCTTGTGTGCACAGCTTTTCCTTTCCCTACTAAACTGTCTTAATCTAACCCATGAGCTTTCCCACTTCCCCCATTTTGATTCTCTTCTCAGCCCCTCCAGGAGGGAGCGAGCTGAGGCTGTGTGGGGCTCAGTTGCTGACTGGGGTTAAACCACAACTTACGGGTATCAGATCCAAACACAGGGGTTACCAGGTGTGGCACAGGAACAGGTTTTCAGATGATCTAGACTGAGCTGGATGGAACTATGCCACTTCGGACCAGCTGAGGAATTGGCCCTAGAAATTCCCCTTGGAAGAGTGGCAGTTCTAATTTTTGCTTCTGCTAAATGCCGTGGAGATGTTCTGCACCAACCAAATAGTGGAAAGTTGTGAAAGGATGTTCTAGGGAAAGCAAGGCAAGGTATTGCCTTCATCTGAGCATGGTACATTGGCTGGAGCTGCAAGGGATCTCTTTAAAGGCACACCTTCAAACAGTTCTTGCCTAGTCCAGATTAGCACCAATTTGAGAAGAGAGGCTGCTCAGAACCATGTTACTTGAAACTAAACCTCCAAAGAGCAACTCTTTTTGTTTTTTTAGTAAGGAGAGAGAAGGTTCAGACCAAAACCCCTTGCTGGGTTCTAGTCTTGCAGATGCTGACATTATAACTAGAAAACGGTTTTGAATGTTCAGATTGAAGCCTGAATTTCAGTAAGCAGAAATACAGAAGGATTTTGTGTTGTGCTGATTGTTTTAAGGCTCAGTAAAGATAGCTATGTTTTGCAGAAAGTGATGCTGGAAGGGCAGGATGTTGTTTATGGCACAGGGTCAACATCTCTGTCACACGAGCATGTACTTAGTGGCAGAGGATTGATGGGATCTGGGTTGAGGGAACCTCAGTTTTAGAGTGCAGGGTAGGTCTAGCTTACATCTGACCACTGGCTTCCTCTGAAGTGATGATAGCCTTAAATTGCTGAATAAAACCCAGTCGAGGAACTCAGTTAATACATCCATCTTGCCTGTCTCTCTGCCAGACGGAAGGTTTCAGGTTCCCCAGGCCTTCATCAGTGCCGCCATCACCCTCTGCCTCCCAGCATTCTAGCCCCCACCACAGCGAAGCCGAGGACGAGGATGAGGATGAGAGATACGACGAGGATGAGGAAGCTGAAAGGGACAGGCAGAACATCAAGTCCCCCTTTTCCCTTGGAGCCTTGCCACAAGGAAAAAAGAAGCAGCATGGAGAATACAGGAACTGAACTCATTGCTCTCATCCTGGCATTGCTCCCCATCCACTCAACAGTTTCTCCTGTAGGCTTGGCAAGCTTTGTGTTAAGAACAGTGTGATTTAATTAGGGGAACCATAAATGTTACTTGAGCTACACTCTTGGAAAGCCTAATATTATTTCACCTTGAAAGTAGTTTAAATGACAATTTTTCTGTGCCCCTTTAAGGTAGAAGAGATTTTTCAGTCTTAATAAAACTAGAGAATGAGACAATCCCCTCAGGAGCTTACACAAACTGGAGATCATACCTTTGTCTATGGAATCATCTGTATTAATCATAGTCTACATAAATAGCTACATCTTGGGTATCCCAAAGGAATTCCTGCTTCATTTATGTTCCCCTTCTCCCCTCCTAAATGAACATGAACTTTAAACCAGAGCTCAAAAAATTAGAGGAAAAAAAAAGTGTTACACGGGAGAAATACTGGAAGAGTTAAAAAAGATACACTGAAAATAAAATGGTCTTTCTTTTTCCTGATGCTGTTTATTGTAAGCTTACATAATTTAAAACACTTTTTTACAGCACACAGAAGTTTCTTGATCCAGTGGTAAAACATGCATCCTGTGGAATAATATAAAAAGTCTTATGTAGAGGGCATTTGAATTATAGAGATAAATAAAGTCATCTTTATGAGGTCATTTAGACTCACAATAAACAGCAGACCGTTTATTTTCTGATTCCTCTGGTATGTCTCTTTTATTGTCATCTTGTTGTAGATTCTAAGTTTGTTAACAAACTGGTTTGGGAGGAAATTAATGTAACTTGGCTAAAATGAATGACAAAATTTCCTTGAGTACCACCTTCCCCTGCAGACAAGAAGTCACAGACCAACGTGACAACATTCAAGGATAAATAATTTCTATTAGCCCATGCTCTATTTCTCTTCTAGAAGGAACCTAATCCTAACAAATAATGCTGAAAAACTTTCAGATATCATTTTGAAATGCAGCTGAGACTTCAAAATTTTGGGGAATAACTGATCCTCACAAGAAGAACTAAACATTTCATTTGCTTTACAGAAAGCCTTTACAAGTATTTCAGCTCCTAGAGAGACAGAGATTTCCTGAACAGGCTCTTCAGAAGCACATGATGTCTTGATATGAAGATATTAGGAAGGAGATCAGTCTCTTGTTTTTCAAGTTTGCACATCCAGGATTTTATTCAGCGTGTCCTTCAGTAGGTAGGACAATGTAAGCTTTGGAGGTATTTACCTTTCCTGTCAATCCCAGGGGGAGCTTAGATGTCCAACTTTGGTTAGGCTCCTACCTTTCAAACACTTAACCAATGCTTGATGACATGGTTCAGACTATAGCCCATTTGGGATGAAAAGTGACAATGTGCCTATTTGTATTTTTGGCCACCTACCTAAAGTCAGTTTTAAAACTGGACTTTCATTCTTGAGCTAATTCAGATACTTGAAAGAATATTCTCAGAAGTCAGGTTCCAGGTTTTATGGTAAAAACTTACTTGGAATTAATAGGAGTCGCTATTTCTTTAGCCATTTAAAAGGTAATTAAACACTGAGTAGTTTTTCATATAAAAGTGGTGAAAGCAAAGATACTGCAAATATTTTCATTCACACAGTTTACTACGTGGAGAACAACTGCATTTTTTGTTTCTTCCACAAAGTGCTCCTAATCAGAGCTCCCTTACAGAGTCAAAAGATGTAATGGCTGAGAGTCCCAAAGAAATACCACATAAAAGGCATATTGATTGAAAGTTGATGTTTTTATAAATAAATAAAGAAATCTGTATTTCTTGCATGTATTTCAAAGCTGTCTTGTAAAGCAGAAAAGCTGTGTGTGTTTCAGCACGCTCACATGCTTTGAGCACCCTCCTGGTCTTAGAAAATGCACAGCTTTTGAGATAAGACTAATCTGAATTCTCAGATTCAGGTCCTGCAGTGGCCAAAGCCACCTCTGCCCCACGCCTTGGGCTCATGTTAGTCCTGCCTTGATTCCAGGATTAACAATTACTAACAAGGCAATTTATCTACAGCAAAACACTTCTGTATGTTGAATTTATAGCACCGTGGGAACGGCTTCTCATTCAGCCACAGCAACAGATTGCCTAAATTAAATGCCATACATTCCCAACAGCTACTGACACCTGACAAACTTGGTAGCAGCTCTCTGTTACATAAAGTATTGTCTTCCAGATGGAAGTTACTGGGGTTTCACATACAGCTCACCAGCTAGGCAGAAGGTTTATTCTGTTTCATCATATTCATGAGGAATTGTTTAAGCTTGAGACCTTAAATAAGGAACATGCACAAAACTCTGTCAGCTAGGAATAGGCTGAGTACAGTTTGTGTATCACTGGGATGGGCAGGGGCATATAAATTTCAAGACATTGATAAACCAAAAGATGTATAACCCCTCTACTTTTCAGTTTTCTAGTGGAAGGTGTCCCAGCTCGTGCCAGGGCATTTGGAACTTGATGATCTTCTAGGTCCCTTCCAAACTAGGCCATTCTGGGATTATGTTCTCTGACTCTATACTACTTTCTGTCTGAGCACTGACTGATGATCCTGTAAAACATGCTGGAAAAATCACTTAGATGCACCTGAGATATTCCAAATATGTTCAAGACAAAGGACAACTGAATTAGGGAAAGGATTCTGGTGGATACCACTGGCCTTGAGGTGAAGTTCATCATGGATGTGTTCTGTCATACAACAAACACTGCTATTGGAAGATAAATTAGTGCTTAAAAGTGAACAGAGCAGGACACTTTGATTTCACCTGTTATGTTCCTCCATGAAGTGATAAAGATTATAAACAATGACCCATGAAACAAATTAATTCCTCTGTTCCTTCAGCTGTGTTTCTTTGGGTTGAGGAGAAGCAACATCATAGTTTAATTAGCAGTGTTATGAGAAAGATCAGGGGAATTTAACATTAAAAGATGAAGAGTGTGATTAGGGTAGAAGGTTAAAAAAATTAAACAGTTGCTTGGACAGAGAAATCATGTGGCTACTCTTTAATTACATCGGAATTACAGAGGACTTTCCAGTAAGACCACAGAACTACATAAATAATACATCCTTATCAGCACAGAATGATAATTAACAGATTTATGCATAATTCCAGTTCTACAACTCAGAAGGGAAGAGCAAAAAAATACAATCACAATGCAGTCATTAATGAGTCCCTGATAATGCAAGATCTGTCCCCAAACTGTCTTTATGTGCTGGGACTTTCTCAGTAGGACCATTCAGAGTATTTCTGCGGGAGTGAACTGGGGCAAAAAGTGCTGCTGCCTATTCTCTGTGCTGACTGATGTCTGCCAAACAAACAAATAAAAAACCAAAAAACCACCAGCTTTGCAGTCACAGATAGCTGGAATGTTTTCATATCTCTCTCAATTTATTGACCATCAGCAGTCTACAGGGCCACCAGTGAAGTAGTAATGGAATCTGTCTTTATCAGAGTTTAAAAAGCTTCAATATTGAGTGTGTGGAAGGTGCTAAAAGGTTTCCCAATGACAGTTGAAAAACTTTCTAATGAAGTGGTTGTCCAAAAAGATCGTTTTAATCATCTTTTCATGTGAGATGGTACCATGTATTTTAATTTTTGGGTGGGACATACAGAATGCTCTAAAGAAAGCAGGAACTTTACAGACACTTTCTTCATCTGAACCAGTACCTTTTAATCTGTTTGCATTCAAAATTTTGCACTGTGAAAACACCTTATTCTTTGGAAACTCCAGTGAGAATGGATGAAACACTCTACTTACACAAGTTATGCCTTCAGGCTCAAAGCTGTACAGATATTAAAGACATTTTAAATAATTTCACCAATTTGATAGATTGTCTGCCAGGTAGCCAGGGTGATCACCATTTTCCTCTTCCACTGTAAGACAAGACACAATGGGCAGAAATAAGTTGTAGCTGAAGGAAAGTTCAGCCAGCCAAAGTTTTCAGCTTTCAGATGTGCCTTAGGCATAGATTTAGTGCAGCGTGACTGCTCAGCTAAGAGAGGCAGCATCTCTGAAAACAATCATGTCTTCTCACATTTTTTAATGTAGGAATTTTTCTGTTTGCTGAAGAACAAAAATATCAAACCATGTCCAGGGGGGAAAGTTACCACATGCCAAAAAAATTTCATGTTGAAGAAAATAATGGATTTGTTCTTCATTTGTGCATTGCCCTCAATCAAGTCTAAAATCAGCTGATGTGAAAGTGCATGGCTTACCCAAGTTTGACTGGTTATCTCCTACCACAGTGATGGAAATTTTATTCCACATAGTTTTTTTCAAACAAGCTGCCAATTCTTCTTATCTCTCTCAGATATTTCACACTTTTTTCTCAGTTGCTGTCCCATCTCCCCTGCTAGAGCAACAGCAGGCAGGAAGATACCAGTAAAATTTGTAAAAATCCACCTTCAGAGGATTTTGTGGGCATACAAATGACACTTTCACTGATTTAACTTTAGAAGTACTAATATATTTTGTCCAAAGCACAGTGCTTACTTTTAAATCTGCCTTTCTCCAAAATGCCACTGATTGTTTGTTTTTTTTTGTTCAGAGTTCTGCCAGGCAGGGAAAAGAGGGCTGAGTACAGAGCCCCCAGCTCCAATTAAAAAAAAAAAAAAAAAAAAAGTCTGTAGTAGCTGAAGAGGTGAGAGATTTAAAGACAGAGGAATGGAGAGCAAAGGTTCAGAGTCTCAGCCTGGTGATGCAAAGCCAACAGCTCCTCTCCTGAGGTTCTTATGGATTCTTTTAAACTTTTGTACCCAGTCCAGTGGAGGAATAAAATTTTCATAAGCCAACAATATTCTATAGAAAAAGTAACCCCAGTAACAATTTGGGTTGGAAAAATCAATTAAAAATAGGCATTCCTTTGAATCCAAACCAGTAAAACATCTGAAGAGAAAATTAAAAGCAGAACATACAAATATTTAACTGCTATCATTATGTGGCTCATGTTGTAATCTGTGTAAATGTACACTCCAGTAAAGGGCACTCTGTTGAACAGTATCTCAGTTCAAAACAGATCTTTTAGATTAATTTGCTACATTGCTAGTAAATGAAATACTGAAAAAACACTTTAAAAAAATCAATAAGACTAAATGTGCATTTACCTTCTTGTGCTTTCTGTAAGGAACTAAGGAACAGTGCAGTAGCTTCAGAAAGTGATAAAGGATTTGATTTACGGCTGCGTGTTTCTAGAACGAAAAAATCAGAGATGCATGGTTTGTTAGTGTCTTATGGTATTTCTTTACTTTGTTCTTTGCTTTTTTATTATTTCTATAACTAGAGACTCAAAGACAAGAAAATATTGTCTCCTTCACTCTGTAACATTGTAACAGCCTGATAATTAACACAAGAGAGATCAGCAATCTTTTTAAAAGGGAGGTTATTTCAAAGTCCCTCAGAAGGTAGAGAGAACATTTTCCTTTTTTGTAAGTTCCTAACTTTATTTACGACATTCTGTTCCGTCCAGAAACAGTGCCTATTGCGGATTGATGTTTTCTGCTTCTGTTATTTGTCACTCCAGCACAATTAATAGCTTGATTTGTTAGGTTTTTTTCAGTGCAAAAAGAAAGTCAAAAGCACTGATGAAAATCCCACTTAGCAGCTAGGTCAGTCTGGAAATTATGTAAATGAAATCACACAGGTGCACCAGAGAGGAAAGTCAGATTTTGTCATGTGCTGGTTGGAATGAAGGGACTAAATAAAGGGGGTTTAGTTTCCTTGGCTATGATTCCAGGAAAGCAAATCACCTCCCATTTCCAGGGATTTCTCCCATAACCTGGGGAAGGCGGATGGGCTCCACAGCCCTGTGATGATGGACTCACCAAGCTGCACTCTGTCATACAGGTCCTTCCTCTGGCTCTCATCTGCAATGAAACGACGTCCCTCTAAAAAAGCAGTGGGAAGGGTGAAAATCACCCCCAAAATTTTTGTAATTCCTACTTCATAATCCCTAAAAGACTCTTTTCAATTTAGTATATGGTCAAGAGTCTTCAATATCTTTGCTGGACTATGAAGTATTGCTTTTAAAATTGCATTTCTCTTTAAAAAAAGAAAAAAACCCACCCCAAATCCCAGACTAACAAGATAAAATTGCATTGTTTCCTGTTCATCAATAAAAATGATAAAAAGCTCACTAGGGAAGTAACACAATTCATTATTCAATTGGAAGAATTTTTAAAAATAGCAAAAAGGGTAAAAATCTTCAATTTTATGACTAGAAATAATCGTATTAATGTCACTAGAACTTTCAATTATATGTACAGTTGTTTGGAGCTTATATTTATTTTGTGTTGTAATTTATATTGTCTTCCTTTTGTATTTCTCTCAGGATTATGACCTTTTTTCTTTAATTTACAGGAAGTTTTTTTCTTTCCTCCCTTAATACCTGTCCTCCCTGATATCTTTTAATTTTAAATCAACAATTCAGAATACATTTGGATTGTGAATCCAAATAAATCTGACGATTTTGGGTTGAAGGACAAAATAACTAAGTACAGAATTAGAGAATATTCTGAGTGGGAAGGACCCAAAAGCACCATCGAGTCCAACTTTGAAGTGAATGGCCTGTACAGGGACCAAAGGTGTGACCATGACGTAATTAGCAACATGCAATTAGCATATCCTCCCTGAAAGCCTCAAAACTTCTACACCCAGAGCATCCACAGGATCTCCTGCTTGTGTGGAGCCAAGGAGTAACCCAGGGGTGGAGGAAACAATCTCAAAATGGAAAGAGCTCGGACTCACGTGCACCCTTCAAATAGAGCATGGCCTGAGGAGTCCAGTTTCTCCTTTGGAAATGACCCTTTATATAAAAAAAAATAAAAAATAAAAATAAAATAAAATAAAATAAAATAAAATAAAATAAAATAAAATAAAATAAAATAAAATAAAATAAAATAAAATAAAATAAAATAAAATAAAATAAAATAAAATAAAATAAAATAAAATAAAATAAAATAAAATATAGGGAAAAGAGACATGTCAGCATTCCAGCATTCCATGCCTTTGCTAATTTGTGCAAATACTGAACAACACTAAGCTCTGAGCTTCATGAGCTCCAGCCTGAGCTCACCTGAGGGGCACTCCAGGAGGAGGTGATGAAGGAAGCTGCCAGGATCAGGGCCAGGGCAGATGCTGTGAGTTTATGCAGCCCCTGTGCATAACAGAGAACCAGAAGTTGCAGGAAAAGTCTTTCACATCTGCACATCCTCCCAGCTTCACATCTAAATGTGAGGGTGTTCCCAGCTCCTGCCTTGTCCCTGTTTTGATGCCAAACCTCCTCTTGCTCAGAGGGTGTTTCCGTGCACACTGATCTGATCCGAGGATTAATGTTAAATAGAACTTCATTGTTTTTACTCAAATCCATTCCATCCTGGTGAGAACTGCCATCCAGGCAAGCACCTTTTGTGCTCCTATTTACAAGGACATCAGATCCTCCAGAAATGACAAACTAATGAGTAAAGATGGTATAAAATCTATCTTGATTTTACCAAACCAAAGACAACAAGGAACTATAGGAGGCTTGTCATTCCAAACAAGCAAACCAACCAAGAGACAAAATCTCTACTTCCTCAGGTTAAAAAATAAAGGAAAAATATTTTCAATTTAGCATCCTATCAATATCAACCATGATTAACACAAGTCACGAGACAGTTTTTTTCAATTCTTAGAGTTTGTTCACTGATGCAGCACATGCAAAAGGAAGCATTGAGCATGAATCCTCTGTGCACAAGTTGCACCTTTGCCTGTTCACACAAACCATGTTGTCATTCATGTATCGATAACAGTGATGGGCACCAGAGCACCTAACTTCATGTTTCACAGTGGTTAATTTCATCCTGGGTCTGAGAGGTTGTGCTATCGGTGTTTTTTTAATGCAGTTGGTTAAAATGCACATAATATATCTATGTGTATATTTCTTTCAGGTTATTTTTAAGGAAAATTTCTTAAGCCCTCCTGCAGTTCCTAAATATTGCACTCACATGAAAAAAAAAAAAAAGCATTAATTGCAAAACTAAATGTTAGCTACACACCGAAAAATTCTCACCTTCATAGTTATCTCAGTGACAAACCTTCAGTCTTCTTTCCTTGGGATGATGTGTCACCAGATCTCCTTCCTACATGTCCAGGGGTCCCTTTTTAAATCTTCGGAGTGGAGGTGCCCTCCCCTTCCGTGGTGGGGCGGAGGAGTCTGAAGGGATCTCTTGTCAGTCCTGTAGATGGAGAAGCAGAAGGTCTGATGACTCCTGAGGGAAACCTGCAGCCTTGCAGGAAGTCATGATTGAAATGATTGAAAGATGGATGCTCTTGGAGATGCACCCCATTAACCAGGTGAACACCTCCTGAATACATCAGCATCAGCCCTGTGTGTTTGCAATGCATCACCTTTCTGCTGGATGATCAATAATCACAGCCAGAGCGGGTATTAATACAGATGGTGAGAGTTTACCCAGGATAATCTACAATACATCAGATTAGTATCCATTGTGGGAGCTGGAAAAGCTGCTAAATTACTCACCAGCATCAAGAAAAAAGTGACTTACACAGTGTTACAGGCTGAGGTTATTCCTTGCATACATTCAGAGGATGTAATCTATGGTTTGATTCCCTAATGATCTTTTGCATCTAGTTTTCTTACGCACAAGTAAAAGTACAAAGTTCAACGACAACAACAAAAGGCCAAAAATTCCCAATAAACCCTGCACTCCTAATAGTCAGAAACACTTCTGTGTCATGGATTGGCTGGAGTAAAAGCCCAGATCATGGCTTGAATAGGTCAAACAGTGAACAGAAAAAAAGAAGGGATCAGGGAAGTCATACTTCCGGGTGATTGCTGAGCTCACTGCAGTCGTGGAGAGTAGGTTTGGTCCTCAGGCAAAGAGTTAATCACACTTGATGCCTGGCCTTGCTTGCTCTGTAGGCAGGGTTTTCATCTCTCCTTCTGCACTTTTTCCTATGTAAACTTGATGGAAGCAGAAGGAGAAGCAAAGCAAACAGGGAGGTAGAAATTTGCTGATTAGAAGATTGAGCAATGGAAATTTTACTGCAGCAGCCTCGCGAACAGGGCCAGCCCATGGTGTGACAAAAATCCAGCTCAGGCCATGTGGCTCAAGGATGTGCAGTCCAAGGATGAATGTGCAGAGAGGCACTGCTGCTGCTCACTCTGAGCTCCTCCCTGGTGTTGTGTGTCTGTGGACACTGCTCCAAAGCACTTTGTTAAGTAAAGCTGCAGTTGCTGTCTGGCTTTTGGGGGGTATCACTCTGCTCCCTGCCACACAGAATTGCTCACTGAATGTACAGAATTGTCATCAGCTGCAGCTTGTGCTGGTGTAGAGGAAAGAAACCAGAGTGAAGTTCAGGTTTTGGTCTCAAGCAGCTCCCATGGTGGCTGGGAACTGCTGTTAGAGCTCTATCTTTTTTAAAAGGCCATGCCCTGATGCATCCTAGCCAGCAGAAGGGATTCTACTTGCATCTACTTCCCTGTGAAGTTTATTTTCCCTGCTCTTTTCCCTGTGCTCTGACAGATCAGAGACATTTCTTGATGTTGCTTAACCCTTAGCCTTAGAAGGGGGCTGTACATTTAATCCAGGAGACATTTAACATGCAGAGGCTTGGAAAAGGTAAAGCTACTCCCCTATTCCCTTCTGGAGTGACTCAAGATCTTCCTGTTATGCACAGACCACAGGGCTGGAATTAAAACATTCAGCTGAGCCTATGAAAATTAACCCCCTGCCTTTGGGATAGGGCAGTGTGACGTATCTCTTCAGGATGGTTCTCCTTGTAGTAGGAAAACTAGAATGTGTCTGGCACTGAAAATAAATCTTGCTTTTCCTGCCACTGGAATGAGACAAGATAACACAAAAGAAACAGGGGGGACAACCAGCTCAGCCCCTCCTGTTGCAGCTGGGGAGAAGAGTGGAGGTGTGGAGAAAGATGTTACCACACTGTAGGAAAACAGCTTTAGCTTTTCTTGTCTTTTGACCATTTTGCAAAATCTGAGTGACTCTGACTTGGTGTTGCTGGAGTCTGTCTTTCTTCCAAACCTGGCTGTATTCTGAGTCCCACCGGAATCCTTGTAGAGATTGGGGCTTGTTTGAGGCTGCCTGGAGAGCAGCAGGGAGCTGAACTGAGCAGAGCAAAATCTGAACTGACTTGCTGTGGGGACAGGAGAACACCAGTTCAAGAAAAAAAAGCAGGATCTTGAGAGCATCATCTTAAAGTAAATTGTTTTATTGCTATACATCAGATGCCTCAGTGCCACCAGAGTGTCTGAAAGTCAGGAGTTTCACTACAACTTGTAGCAAGAGAGAGCTGACCTTGACCTTTCACATCAGGTGAAATGAACCCAATCTCAAATTGCGTTTCCATAATGGTTTGGGGCTTTTTGTGAGTTTTTTTAATTTTCAAAATGTTTTCATTTTTCCCTTAAATTGTCTGTGCCTTTGTGACTCATAGCTCTAAATCAATTTATTTTTACTATGAGCAGTGACTCCAAGTTGCTTCAGTTTTCAAACAGAAGTGTATTTCAGAACCATCTCCTTGGAAATCTGTAAGGAGTCTGCATGTAGAACAAAGAACTCCAGGTTTGTCAATTCTACTTCAGGGATTAAAATTTAAAAGACTCAGCTTCTCCCTTCAAAGCTTTTTCTTGCCATGATTTTATGAGAAGGTGTCCATCTCACCCATGCCAGAAATCCAACCACTGCTAGGATGATGTGTGGGACACAGTTTATTTGTAAACAGGGACAAGAGGCAATGTTTTGGGAAGGCAGTGCAGGTACTGAGAGTGTTTGCATTCACGAAAGAACTGCGGCTGTGTGTGGGCACATGTGAGTTCGTACTCTTGAAAAATGCAGCAGCCTATAATTGGGTTATGGATCATAACACACTAAAAAACTGTGGCACTTGGGGAGGATGAGCTGTGCACCAAGCACTCATTTTCAGTGCTGCCATTTCTCAGCTGATTCACCTGGAGGAGGAAGTGGCTCTGGCATGTAATCAATACCTTGAGTGAGAAAAGTAGAGGGAAGCTTGCCATAGCAGCAGGACCCCTTATTAGAAAGAACATAACCTATTCTTATTCTTCGAGATGATCTAAAGGGCACAGCCTGCATATCCTGACACTGTAAATGATAAAAAGCTAATTTCTGGCATTGAAGTTCAGTGCTGAGGTGAGGGGAAAATGTTCTTGCATGCTGGAGTTTGAACCAGTGGCATCAAACTTACCTCACTGACTTGCATCACGACCACCATGCACTTTCCCAAATATTTTCCTGGAAATACAGGATACAGTCATCGTGCCCCTGTATTTTTAACTGCTGGTAAGGACACCAGTGATCCATGGCTTGCTCCTGAGAAAAAAAGTGCAGCTGTCGTGTGTGTAGGTGGTCAGTGGGTACGTCAGCAAACACTGGGGCTGTCAAGGTATAAACCTCCCAGAACTTATGACCTTTGCTTTGTGCTTATTCTCATTGCCTTTGGGGTTGTTTTTTTTTTCCCTGTTAGTTTGGTAACTCTCTGGGAAATACATCCCATTTCTGTCTGGCACCTGAGCAGCACACAGTACCTGAGCAGCACAGTGTACTTCTGGCTCCTACATGCTACTGTAGCATCATAAAAGGCTGTGAAATGTCATGGCAGAGCCTGCAAAGTAGGAAATTACAAACCATTTTGCATTTCATTTGCAGTAAGTTGCATAGTAAGGCAAGCTTTCAAGCAGTAGCAAAGTCAAATATAGTTTGCCCTGGAAGGATGTTGATTTGTTATCATTGAGAAACTCAGAGAAAAGACAATCCTTTTTTAGGACTCATTCCCCAACTGATCCTGCCCAAACACATGATTGTGAACCATATGACCTCTTAATATCTTCTTTTTGGGCTGCTTTTTTGTGTTTCTGTGAGCTTTCAAAGCTGACTCTGGACTTTAACCCCATATATCCCACTCAGACTAAGGGGAAATTTGTGTACAAGCTCCATATTTGCCCTGTAAAACCTATTGACCAAAACAATCCAATCTGCAATCCATCAATACATTTTATGCCACACAAACATATTTTTCAGTGTTATTTATTTTCATAGTAGACCTTGATTTACAGAACCATAGAGTAGTTTGGGTTGGATGACACCTTTGAAAGTCATCTAGTCCACCCCCCTACAATAAGTATGGTTGTCTTCAACTTCTCTGGGAAGGTGAATTTTCATGGTGCAGCTCCAAAGGGAAGAGATATTCTCTGGTGTAAACCAGGTGCAAGATTAGAGAGGCCATCAGTTGTTGGCCCAAATTCATTTAACTATTCTGTTGCACATTCAGCACCCCAATACCCATGGGGGCGTTTCAAGCACTGCAGATTTGCTGGAGAAGCTTTTTGTCTTTTCTCTAGACTTGAGAATGAGAACTACTTGAGGTAGAGAACAAGGTGTAGAAAATCCAGTCTGTCAGAGATCATGTAAATGCCTCAAACAAGAGAGGTAACAGGGACTTTGTTGAGGACCAACGTGTGAGCAACACTGCAGCCAGGTCCAGGTTCTACTGTTCTCACAAGTGTGTTTGTGAAAGAGAAGCAGCTTCAAGGGATAATTATAAGCAAAATTTAGATATATTATGCGGGGGGAGGTGTGTTTGAAAGCATCAGGAAACAGTAGAAATTCACAAATTTTGGAAAGGTGTAAGAATCTCAGGAAGAGTGTTACTTCTGAAGTTCAGTGAACCACAGGATGGCACCACAATTTTTTTTCCCAGCAATGGACAAGTCTGAGGCAAACACCAGGTGAAAAGACCAGCTGTAAAACAGTTTTCTCCAGTTTGCAGGCTGGAAAGGAGACGTGGCCATCTAAGAATGGATATTTACAAGGTACTTTAGCAGGAGCCACACAGCTCTGCAGACAGGCAGGCTCTACAGTACAGGTCTTGATAACTTAGTACAAAAAAGAATTAGTTAAGGGTCCTAATGACAGTTTTTATTTGTTTTTCACATAACCAAGGGCAGAGCTGACAGTTAACAGAGAGACTATTTAATACACTATCAACTCAAGAGTCTTCAACACTTCCTTCCTTTCAAAAGTGGTGAGAGTGATGAAAAGTATACAGTTCCCAGATTCCCTGTTCTAACTCTCAGAAATTAGCAGAGATCTGCTCCTGCTTGAAATTTTGCTGTAGGTGGGAAAAGCAGGAAGTGCTCACTGCTAATAGAAGTGAGAAACATCCCAGGTACCAGAGTTTTGACACAGCAATAACCTATATCACAGTGTTCCTTGCTGTTTTAAACAATAATGAGAAGAGCAGGGAGACTTCAAGTTGCACTGAAATTATGGGCAATTAATTTAACAGCTGCAGGAGAGATGTGAGGGGAAAAAAGTAAAAAGGGCAGGAAGCAGGAGGCTGATGTTTGATTAGAACCTGGTTGCAGGGGGTGGTCCCTCTCAGCTGAGGACTGAGTGGCAACAACTGTACCTTGTAAAACTGATTTTCCAGCAGAAGAGCCCTCTGCTCATTTAAACCCTGAAGTTCAGTCAGCTTCTACTCCTCAGAGGAACGGCTAAAATAGCTGTGCTGTCTCCTTCAGAGAAGGAAAATAAGTTATTTTTCTACATGCTAGTGTAAGTATAAGGTCTTGGGCTGTGTTTTTGTTGTTTGTTTTGGTTACTTTAATGACATGTTACAGAAAAAAAAATCAAATACCCTCTAATAGAGTGTTACTTGTATCTGCTTGGAGGCTCTTGTGCATTTATAGAGTAGTCCTAAACCTAATTGCAGTGGTATTTAAATTTTAATTTAAAGGTAACTCATTTATCTTTTCACAGATAATACATCTGTAATAATGTATCTCTAATATAGATGTCTTCCACTTCCTGGTATATATTTGAGAATTAAGTCTTTTAAGAGACATAGTTAAAAGTAGTCTCTTCTTTAAAATTACTCTGAACTTCTTTGTATTTTTTATTTTTTTTTAAGTATTCATGTGGCTAAGGACATGTTCACTAGAGTAAATGTTACTACTTGTAGAAATATTAGAAAAATAAACTTAGTTTTACATGAGCAGAGGCAAGATCTCTAAGTTGCTGCCATGCAGGCAGCTTGTAATAAACCAGTTTAAATGCAATACTTAGTATTTATGTTTATTTCAATCTAGATTAATAATTACTTATATATAATTTTATTCCTTGCTTCAAAAGGTTATACAAGTGTTAAGTGCTAGTGAGGCTTGCTGCTGTTTTGGGGAAAAGGAATTAATTTTTCTACATAATAAATCACTTAAAATCTGATTCTTGGGAACTTCACCTAGCTTCATTTGGTACATATTTGTTATTTAATACTATAGCTCCATAATCTCAATGTGACTTCTAATGGGATCTGTTTCCCCTCTTGCTTCTTCCCAATGACCAAGATTCAGCCAAGCTGGCAATGCCTGTTCTAGAGCTCTGCCCTGGGTCTGCTGAGGGCATCCCTCAGTAAGCATTCTTGCTGCTGGTGTTTCAGCAGATGCTGCTTTGGTGGGTTACAAAGCTGTGGGTGAAACCCCCTCTGTCCCTTGGAAGCTCCCAGCTGATCAGGTTGCAATGTGCAGGGTAGACATGGAAACCTCACTGGGAATGGGGATTTATCCCTGCAAAATGGACCTCCTGTGCCTTAGTCACGTGCAAATATGCTTATCTTGTAGGAAATATCTTTTTAAATGCTGCCTGGGAGAACAGTTAATAAAAATACACACAGGATGAGGTGTCTCTGTAGGGCATATTTCTTGTGTAATTCCCAATGTGGCATCATGACAGCTGTGGCTGGTTAGTACAAGAAACACTGGATTCTGGAGTTTTTTTGTTCTTGTAGGCTCACAGAAATGCTGCAACTCTTGTTGGTCTCACTTTTTTTGCCTCATTCCAGCCATCCTCAGTACAATTAAAGAGCTTCCTTTAAATTAAAAAGTCCTCTACTAATTTGCAGGGTATTCCTCAGTTTTTTATTTTCCTTCTCCCTCACCTCCCTGCCATAGTTATGGTATTTTAGAATTAGCAGTGAGATTTTAGGAAATCTTTCTTCCCCAACTTTTCCACATCAGCCTCTAGTTCCCTGGACAACAAAATGTCCTGGCTGAAGGTTTCTGTTAGAGCTCACAGCTGGTAAGTGGAACAGGGGTTTTCAAACCCCTGAATGCCAAAGCTCCAAACTGTCTGCTGAATGGAAAAATTGGCATAAATACGTGTGTGTTGATCACCCTGACTCTCATATCTTGTGCCTATTCTTTCCAGATATTTGGCAAGAGAAGGGAGATGGTGAAGCCTTTTGAACGTGGAGCTAAGAAACGGCACCACAACCCAGTGGATAGCATCTGCAGGAAGATCAGATCCATCCAAATGATGGACCAAGTCTCCAACCCGGCTTTGCAGATACCAAAATTTCAGTCCCAGAGCTTTGACAGCCCACAGAGCAGTACAAAAAAAAATCTGGAAGAATTACTGAAAGGGAGAACCTGCAGAAGTCAGGAGAGTACTTGTTTAACCTTGGTCAGCCCTGACAGAGACAGCATTTTCTCTGCAAACTTGCCTGGTCCTGGGGCCACCTCTGGCTCCTACTCTGCAGAAGCCACCCTTCCAATCCTTAAAAGCAGTGAGCGATCCAGCAGCTCGTGGATACCTCCATATCCAGTGGAGAAATCTTCCCCATACTGCTTTGGGCCCAGGGAAGCCAGTGCCCAGAACAAACAGTGTGCTTTAGTAAATGCTGAACCTAAAGATGTGCAGCCCAAGCAGAAGTATCTGACATCAAGTCCAAATTATTTCTTCACATCTGAAAAAAATCCAGCAAGTGCTGTGGTCCAACCTCCTATGCCAAAGACATTTCTTTCAAGTGAAAGAGGTAAAAATCCTGAAGAAAAACACCCCCTCATTCATAACCCTAGACATCTGAACATTCAGCCTGTGTAGATTAAATTTATTTACCACTTATAACAACATATTTTAGTAGCGCTCAAATGTTAGAAGACTGCAAAAAGAGCTGAGGCAAATCTTAAATTTTCTCTAAAAATATTAATATCAGTGTAAAAAGTGAGGAATTGATAAGGCAAAAACTTTTTCATATTTGCTAATTTATTTTTGGTTTAAGAGATAAAGGTGTTCTAAACAGTTTGAGACTGAGACTACTCTTTGGCTAGTACTATAACATTGTTTTTAATAGCCAAATTTTATTTGGCTCTTAATTTAGCCTATGTATTGTCTATCAGACAGTTTTTGAAGGTACAGGAGACTGGATGTTGCTCTTAGTTTGGTTTTTTTGTGGTTTGGGGTTTTTTTTTTGTATGTTTGTTTTGGGGATTGTTTTCTTAATAGCATAAATAGTATTAATTCTTAATAGTTAAGAATACATAATATTGTATTCTTAATACTATATATCTGGGGGGAGGAAAGAAATACCTGGCCTCTTCAAGTGTCCTGTTTCATATATTTACTCCATAGAAAAATAAACAAGTTTTTACAAAAATACATGTATAAAGGTAGATGCATGGAATACTTCCCAGTCCAGAAGCTCCAGCTATGACTAGTTCCTGTTGTTTAACCAGCTGTTTAGCAGTGAAAGCTGTTTTTATTGGAGGGGAAGCTGGTTAGTTAGTTTTGTTGTTTCAGTCATCTGGAATGAAAGTTACCATGAGCAAATAAAGATGGGCAATAACAGATTTTATCCCCCACAGGAGGGAGACAAACTCTGGGGTACAAAGGCAACAACATGTATGATGTGAGCTTGATCTGTGAAGAGGACCTGCTGACCACCATTTTCTGTGCATGTGACACCAACCACACAGGTTTGCCAGGGTTTTTTCATTGCTTTTTTGTTCTCCTCTCAACAGATTTCCATGGTTCAGATCATGTTTTGGTCCCTGAGACATGTAGGTGCCTGTGTTGTGGCAGGTGAAGTATAAATGTGGAAATGCCCGTGCCTCTTTTGCATGGTGCCCTTATTGCAAACAACTATTTCTTTCTTTCAGCCTTTATCCTGTGGGAAACTTGGAAAACTGCAGAGCAAGAGACAATTCCTCCCAGTCCCACCCCAGATTTGACTAAAAGTGGTAGAATTGTGGAATGATTTGGGTTGGAAAGAACCTTAAAGCCCATTCAATTTCCATCCTCCTGCTGTGGGTAGGGACACATTTCCTATCCCAGGTTGCTCACAGCCCCATCCAGCCTGGCCCTGAAAGCAAGGATTAGTAACACATGTCAACTTCTGTTCCTCTTAAACTGAAGTCCACAAAACTAGTAAACTGGATTTTTACACAGAAAGAAACCCACCACTACAAAAAAAAATCTCAACCCAACAAAAAAGAGCTCTAACTACTTTTTTTTTTTCCAAGATCACACTCTAACTACAGGAATCAGTTTCTTGTCTGCTGATCTTGAGGGCAGTTGGACTCAATGCAGTTCAGTAGTATGGCCTTTTATAGTTTTTTATGGTGCCTTGCCAGGCTTTGGAGTTTGACCCCTGTTTCTGCTTTAGGAAAAGTGGCAGTGTCCAAGATAGTTGATTATTTGAGACAAACGACCAGCCGGGGATCAGAGGACAGTGGTCTTGAAGAGCTGTGCAACATGCTTGACCCAGAGCACAAAGATATCTCTTTGGACCTGGAAAAGTATCACACCATCATGGGAGAGTGGATTGAAGACTGTAAGAGAAAATGGTAGCAGCATTTTAATCAATCTATCTCATAAGTCTTCTGTGAAAACAGGAGATTATAAATTTCCCCTGTGCCTCTGGAAAGAAAATGGTGTTGGGACACCATGCCAAAAACATTGCATTTGGCTAAAGTTTTAGAAGTGTCACAAAGCTGGTAAAGAGCCCAGTTTCCTGCTGACTTTGTGACCTTTGATGCTTTTTTTCTTTCAGGGAAGAAGGTGCTACTGGAGAATCATCAGCAAGCACAGAAGACCTGGAACTTCTAGCACCTAAAAACATCTCTGAAGGTGCAGAACATTATAGTCTGTTTCTGTTCAGGAAAGCTGCTCTTTCTTGTTCTATAACCAAACCTCACACCTCTTTCAGCCAAAAAGACCCATGTCTGGATGGATGTTACATCAGGAAGCCTGGAGGCCTTTGGGGGTGATGTATCTAAAGGAGACATGTGAGTCCATTTAAGCAATTCTTTCTCAGAATAATGTACTTCTATCTTTGAACCACTTGACAGAAGTTCCAAGAACCTTTATTGTGGAATGCTATTATTGCAGATTTTAATGCTCACATCAGTCTGCAGGAGCTCTTGATGCTGTCACCTTCTTCTTCACAGGTTCTACTCAGACTTAAAATAAAACCAGTGTTTTTTACCACTGCTACCTTGGTGTTTCTGTGCCCATTTGCCTTTTTAATCTGTGGTCAGATGTTTGTCATGTCTTTCCCTGTTTAAACTAGTTCCATGTCTCCACCAAATTCTTAGTTGTCTGACAATAAGAAGACATACTGTCCTGAGAATCTTATCTTGGGTTTTGTTTTGGCCTATCTTTCTTATGATAGGCAGTTTGTTGAGGGTTTTTTTGTAGTACTAGTAATGTCTGTGATTTGGACTCTGCTAATGGCAAAGCACCTAAGGAGGAGCAGAAGTATAATTTGCAGTTTATGCCTAGTCAGAAATCCAACATCTGCTCTGTAATGCTTCCCTATAATTTCTCAGATTCTCAAAAGAATGATCCTTATTCAAGTTTTGGTTGAAAGCATCAAGTGGAGGTTGGCCTGGGGGAGAAGAAAGGACCCAGAAATTGCAGAGTGAATACAGAGGCATTGTTAGTTGGCCCATGAGGTAACTAGCAAAATGTTAAAGCACTCTCATGCAGACATCCAGCTGTGGCACTTTCTGACAGAAAAAGTGCTTAAAACCAAAACTTCTTTGGTGCCTTTAAAACTAGAGAGTTGACTTGGAGATGCTCTCCTATATCTGTGCAGAATAAATGACTGGACACCGCAGTATCACAAGCTGGGCTCTCCTCTCACCTCTAATCAGTGCAGTAGGATGTTTTAAAGTCTGAAGTAGATGAAATCACCTTTCTCACTCTTTCCTGGCAGGGAGACCTCTGACTTGATAACCTGTGTTGCGGACCTGCAGTACAACAACCAGAAGCTGCAGGAGGAGAACAACAAGCTGAAGCTCACCATAGAAGCTGTGGATGAGGCCAACAGCAAGCTCCTGGTAGATAATGAGCATCTACATCAAAAATTAAAAAGGTGGGGGACCCTGATGGCACCAGGCCTACCATGGGCAGAGCTTTGATTTTCCAGTCTTGCTTTCATGCTTTTCTCTTCACCATTGCTTCATCACAGTAGTTTCTTGGCTTTATGTAATATCTGTAAGGTTTAACTCTCCTGCCTGATGTTCTGCTCCGTCCTTTCTGGTTCTTATAAAATCAGTCATCACAGAGTCAGGTTCCTGCAGCATGTGGTGGTGTGGGTGCACACAGGAAGTATCTCAGGCTAAGGCAAACAAACAAAACAACAACATTAAAATAAAAAGCCTAATATTACCAAGATAAGAGCCAAGCACTGGAAGGCTTCCAATCCTAGACCACATTCTTGTTGCCAAGCAGAGGAGAAATGAGTGTCTAAAAGCTATTTTGCTACTCATTTGATGGACTGAGGTGAGTTGTGTCACTTGTACAGCCTTTCTGTAGCCTGAGGTAGCCTGAGGAGACATCAGTGCCATGAGTACAAGCCCATTTTTCATTCTGTTCATCTGTCCTAATTAATTACACTGTGATATGGTTTGGTCAGCTGCCAAGCTGTTCCCAGGGTTTTCAGGGGAGATTAAGGCAGGAGTTCTGCAGGGAAGCTGGCATGGGACATGTGCCCTTATGTGGGACCGCATGCTCTGGGATGCTCTGCAGGATCAGGATAGCTTGGAAAAGGGCCTTGCCTGTTGCTTTACTACATGGTTTGGGGTTTATCAGATGAGGGTAAGAAAATGTTACAGAGCTCATCATTGAATACTCAGCTGAAATGGTTTACCCTACTGTAAGCCATGAAGTGTTGTAAAGATGAATTTGTGCTCAGGTAACATGATATATTTAACTGTGTGTAGTGGTTTAGGTTTTCCAATTTGAGTTTCCCAGCTAATGCACTGAATAAAAGAAAATCAAGCTTAATTTTTACCATAGCTTTGTTTGCATCCACCTATCTTGGATGGGGTTTCATCCCTCACTGTAAGAGTGGAAAGGGGTTACAAATAGGAAGTAGAACCATGAGTTTTTGCTTCCTGGACAGAAATGATGGGTTTAAACTTGATTGTTGCTCTTCTGTTAAGTGTCTGTGCCAAAAAATAAGTCCCTGGTGGCTTCTAAAAATACTCTATTTTCAACCTATCTAAACAATTAGCATTAACTGGCTAAAGTTTCTCTGGATTTGCTTCCCCCTGTGCAGTATCCAGCTCTCTGTGTTGAAGGCCAAATCCCTGGAAGAAGAGCTAGAGGAAGCAAGAAGCAACCTGAACCTGTCAGAAGAGAAGAGAGAGCAGATTCTTTGTCAGAACAAACAGCTGGTAGGTGCTCTCCCTTCCTGTTTCCCTTTTACAGCACCTCACACCTTGCTGTAACAGTGGTGTGGCTGCTCAGGCTGTTGAAAATCAGAAGTAAGAACTTTCCTGTACCTTCAGTGGAGGCTCATGAGCTGCACCAGCCTCAGCTCTCCCCTTTTTGTGTGCTCTCTGAAACAAAGGGATTCAACACTCCGCTCTGGATGTGTTTGTGGTCTGTTGCTTTTTGGCTCTTGAACTTTACATGCTAAAACCACCTCTGTGTTTTTTTTCTATTATTTATTTTGGTTTTTTTATTTTTCCCTAAAAGGAAAAAGAAAATCAGTCTCTCAACATCAAAGTTACTTCTCTCCAGGAAGAGGTAAAATAAAACATGATTTGACATGTTCTTTCCTAGCTAAAATTTGCCATAAGGAAATGAAATGTTTGTCAGACTTTGAGGCCTTGCATGCTAATTAGGTCACCAATATATCAAACATTTTAAAGGGCTGATTTTTCATAGAACTTTGTATCTTGAGGTTGCACTGTGGTTCATTGTCCACTTGCTGGGTAAGTAAGAATCTGAGGTTAGGGAAGCAAAGGGACAGAGACAAACTCCTTCTCCCCCCAACCACCTTTTTTCCAAGATTTATAGGCAAATTCCATGTATTTCTGATTCCCACAGCTATAAATACACAAACTCTATATTGAAACAATCTCCATCCAACACTTTATCATTTCATATTCACTTCTGTTTTCCTCCCTTAAGATCCAAAGGAGGAATCTTGTATGGAGCTGTAACACCAAAAATACATAATAAAAATATTAAAATATCAGTGGGTGTGGTCTCCACTAACAGATGGATCCATTGACACTGGCCAAGGACCTACAGGAGAATGCAGCTCCATTAGCAGAGTATCTCTAGGCTTGTTTTTTAATACAGAGAAGAGCTATTCATTTTTTATTATTTTTTTACTGCATTAGAGAACATATTTTATAAATCAGTTTTTATCAGGTGATAAAATGTTTTGATGCTTGCTTACAGACTGTATTGACTATTTGGGGGAAATGGAGAAACAGGTTAAATCAAACAATAAAGAAAAGAATCACCTTAAGATCAGTCTTTCTGTCAAAGCTCCTTAGTCCAAATAGGTATTAAACCACATTTTTCTGAAAACAATTCTCATTCTGCAGGGCTGACTTTTCTTTAGCTTTCCAGATCTGGTAGTGGTTATAAATTAACATTTTGAGGGGTTTTCTCTTTTACCAGTTCTCTGGGTGGGAAAAGAAGCAGAAGCAATTTTGGTGGGGCAAACACATGCAATGTATGTGCAAAAGTGCTGGTAGTGCTTGAGAGTAGGCAGCAGCTTGGGGGTGGAGATGTCATTTTTGCCTGGCTTCTTCAAGGAGAAGCTGTCAATCTATTCAGCTGTGCCTAAACACTGTGTCTTGTTTAGATTATTAGGAACAGCATGGACACCAACAGGCTGCAAAAGAAGATTTTGGAGTTGTCTAAAAATGCAGCACAGCTTCAAGTAAGCATTTCAGAGCTGAGAGGAATGAAAAATCAACCTGGACTTTACTTGGGTCTAGTGAAGGGGGAATTTCTGCTGCTGGAAGGCAAACAGCCCTGAACCTCTCTATGTTGAAGGACTGCAGTGAGATAGTAGTTTGAGTGTGACATCTTTCACTAAGAACGTTGCTGTCTGGAGGCTAAAATCTAGGCTGAGAGAAGCAATCCTCAAATTCATTCTTTCCTCCAAGTTAAGCTTTTTTTGGATACCTTTCTCTCACTATTCAAGAAAATACATTAAGGTCATGCTTTGCGAGATGTTGCTGAAAATATTGACCTGGACAGGTGAGAGGAAACAAAGGTGACTAAAAGTTGAGAATGCTTTCACTCTTTGCTGGGTATAAGATCTGTACTTTGAAACAAACACCATGCAAGGTACTCAAAGACAACTTTGATTTTTCTAAGCAAGGAACACTGATAATTTTTTCCCTTCCTAGCAGGAAATGGGAACAGACTTTTATCATAGTCTGTACTAACAGCTGGGCTTAATTTTGATCTTTTCGTTCTTCAGATCCAAGCACATATCTCTGAGAGCACTGTGGTGAATAAAGAGGCAAGCCTGATCCAGGTTAGTTGTTTTTACTTCATTACTAACTAAAAACCACACAATCACAGGATAATTTGGGTTGGAAGGGACCTTAATGATACCTTGTTCCAGCGCCCTGCCATGGGCAGGGGCAGCTTCCACTGGCCCAGGGTCCCAGTCTGTACTGATGGGATGATTTGTAAAAAGACAAGGCAGTAGTATTCACTGTGGCACTTTTACTTCTACTCTTCTCACACTGCAGAACCTGATCCTATAAATGGCTTCAAAGTAGGCGAGCTCTACTTTAGGACCTGGTTATGAGTCAGCATAACTAAAGGTTTCAGGATTTTGCTTTTTTTTTTTAACACAGCCTATTAAAACAAACTTGTAAACTTCAAACAAAACATCCAGAAACTTCTAAAGGCTACTTTGTTCAGCAGAGACCTATAGAAGGTCTTTCCATTCATGTCTTTCACTGAAATTGTTTGTCAAACTAGAAATGGTGACTTGGAGTCCAATGGAGAAGGAAATTTGTCCATTTATTGCTGAGGTATAATTATCTAGGCTTTACTGAGGAGTGAACTTTTCTGATGTTTTTAAACATGCATTTTATACTAGAAGACAAAGACAGAAGACCATACAAATGTGCTGGCATTCTCTGGATTAATGACTTATGCAAAGAGCCTTCTATGCCAATGGAGTTTCTACTTAGCAGAACATGCTATACATCTCCTGATAAAATATTTGACTGTTGGGCTCCCTGCAAGGTGGCTGCATTTGAATTCAAATACTAAAAAAGAGAACTGAACTTTGGTGTGATCCAGCTGATAACTTTGTAGCTGAGTGTTCTAATAGTTTTGGTTCAGTTGGTTGTTTTTCCAGGAGCAGCTTAAGGGCACAGATTTATTAAATTCTTTTCTTAAAAATAGCTTTCACTTTCTTCTCCTTGAATGATTCAAAGCTTTTGTGAGCTCTGTAGTATCATTTTATTTCAGCAATACACTCTTTGTCTCTTGACTAAATGGGGATTTTGAAAGTAGACCACTAGATTACACGTGGATAAATGTGAGTGGTTGGTATAATTTTGAAGAAATTGGTGTGGAAAACTGACTTGACTTGTTGGAATTAGGATAATCTGATTCTTCAACCTCACTTTTCCTGCCTAGCTTTCTGTGCACTTCAACTCTTTCAAAAACCTCAATGATTTTTAAAAAGAGAGTAGGAAGAACTCATAGAAGTGTGAGAGGACAAGAGCTCCTACTCTGAATTCCTGTTTTCTTTTATGAATTCTCTGCTGTCTGTGCAGTGTCTTTTATTGGAATGGCGTAAGCTGACTGGAGCTCATTGCTAGCTGCTAAGAAAGCAGAAGAACCAAGAAATTGGTTCTTCTACCAATTCCTCAGTCCTACCATGAAGGGTGACTCTTTTTCAGCCTTTGTTAGGTTGTATTTAATCTACAGAGTGCTACACTCTAATAATGAAGAATAAGTAAACTCAGAGCATTGCAACTTGTTCAAAGGGTCAGTTGGGATTAAAACTCAGGTGAGCATGTAATAGAAACCATATTTTAAGATAAAACTAGAGCACTTCTGTCTAGTTTAGTCTGTTGGACCTAAAACCAGGTGAGTAATAAATTAAAGTATAGCACCTGGAAAAGAGGACTTGTCTCCTTAATTTCAGAGTTCAGGTAGGAAAGGTCATCTGAGGGCTTTCTATTACTTAATATGCAAGGTAATTCACTGTACTCTTTTAAATTCACAACGATTTTTATGTCATAATCAGGCTGCTGCTCAAGCTAAATCATACATTTTACTGCTGTGATGAAGGCTCAAATATAAATTTTTTGTTGTTCTTCTTTTCTCAACAATCTCTGCAGAAGGAGCAGGACATCAAGGATCTCAAGTTAACCATTGTGGAGTGTTCCTCGATAATAGAGGTATGGGTTGGGTTTGGTTTGGCCTGTGCTGATTCCACATGGCAAAGTCAACCTCTAACCAAACCCCATGGATGTTTAAGATACTGAAGGCTGAAAGAAATAAACTGCTGGAGAACATCCAATGCATGCAGCAAGAGCTGATCTCGTGAGTATTGTGGCCAAATCCCAGGAAAGGCAGTTCATTAGAAATCCAGACTGGCCTGATGCATAATTTTTCCTGCTCTTTTTAGGAATGGGCTGAGTTTCCCATTGTGTAAATTTAACAGCAATATTCCTGAAGAGATGAATTCACTGCACTGTGAACTGGAGCTTGCACAGTCTTCTGAGGTATGAATTAAACCTTAATCTCTTCCCAGTTGCCTTGCTTCATCAGAGGCAGAACAAAGCTCATTCCCTGTAGATAATTATGTAACTCTGGAATTTGAAGCCATTAATCCTAGCATGTAAGCACAGAATGAGAAGGTTGCCATATTGCTCCAAGCACCTTGGAGAAAGTCCTGAGAAGAGCAAACACTTGTAGATATAAAATATTAGCTCATAGTATCCTAGAATGTCCTGGATTGGAAGGAATCTTAAGGATCATTCAGTTCTAACCCCCCTCTGCTCTACAAAGTAGATCTGGAGGAGCTTGTTCATGCTGGTTCATGCTGGTTCATGCATTTGGCTGGCAGAACAGACTGATGGGAGAAGGTATCAGTTGTCCAGTATATAAAGGCTTTTATGCTGCAGAAACTAGCTGATAGTCTGCTTTTTGTACTGCCTACACCAGATGTGAACAATGATTTTTTCAGTTGTGAAAGAGGAGACTTCTTTTTCTTTCAAGTCAAATGTAGTCAGAAAGGAAATTAAGCATTAAAATGAGCATATTATTGGGTCCTGATCTAATGTATTGTTAAGAAACTCTGATAAGCATTGCTGATGACAAATCAAATATATTTCAATGAATAAAATAAGATATTTATGTAAATATAGAAGATAATGCTTCAACTAAAAGACTTTAATCAGAATTATTTATAACTACTTGTACAGTGCACTAGCTATTAAACCAATGATTCCCAAGCTAATAATTGTTAAATAGTAAATTACTCACTCATGTTGAGTGATTTGACCCATGGGCAAATCTTCAGCCTTGAGAAATAACTTTGAGGGGTATCTCCACTTGAAGGAGAGATCTCCACAAACACCTTGCTAGAAGAGGTGTGTCAGAAGCCCCTGACTTTAAAAAGTGGGACTGGGTTTGTATGGTATAAAGTGACTGACTGTCAGATCTTTCCAGGTTCAGTTGTGTTCTTTGTCAGGAACTTCACCTGCCACTTCCTCACTGGCGCCAGTTTGTCAGGAAACATTGTGCTTCACATCCTCAGAATTTTTAATTTGGGGATCAAGGAATCAGGCAAATCTTTGCATTCTCCAACAGCAGCATGATCCCTCCCCTTATCAATCCATCACTGATAATTTTTGCAAGTATAGGGTATTGTTGAAGCTCTCTTATACCAGTTTCGGCAAAGCATCCTGATAAAATTATGGCTTTGGTTCTGATTTTAAACTGAGCTATTCTGTTCCTATTTCCTTAGACAGTCCATGGAATTCCATTGTTCCCTGTGTTCTGCTCTCCCTTCAGCTACAAGCTGTGCGGCAGAGATGACAGCAGAGAGATGCTGCTAAATGATTTACATTTATTTTTGTACAAGGTGCATTTGCAAAAAGTTAGCATATATAGCAACGACAATAAAAGTGTACAAACAGGCTAAAACTTCAGGCCCAGAAAGGAGAGGTGGGCTTGGCTAGGCAGCTTTGAAGAGTTAATGTATCATCCCATATTACAGCTCCCCAGAGCCCCAGTGAGTCACTGTTTGCCCTTCAAACACTGCAGTGAGACACGATTCCACCGAGTCACCTGTAAGCAAGGGCTCTGCTTATTCATCACTTTGTAAAGACTCCTCTGAATAAAGATAACTAATTACTGACTTCCTCTTGCCTACCCTGACATGAATATTTACACTGGATCACTCAGCAGCTTGCCTTTTTTTTTTTTTTTTAATCTTCATTGATGTGATGGTTTTGAAATGGTTTTTCCAAGCCTCAAGTTTCAGTAGCTCTGACCTTCTGGTAAATACAGAACAAGGCTACTTCAGGGAAGTCTAAATGTCACTGATGCTGGTTTGTAACAAGGGGATGTCAAAACAAACTAGCTGGCTCTTCTGTCTCTTCAAAGATTATCAGGACTGAATGGACGTCCCTGGATGAAACACTGGACCGTGAAGTGCTGCTTTTGCTACAAGGGCCTGAATATGCAGGAGAAAAATTCAAGACTATCATGCAAAACCTGGTCAGTGGCAAAGCTTACATGGATAAGGGTGTTGTCTTTGATCAGCAATTTAATCAGGCATTGATAATCAGATTGTTTACTCCTTTTGGAAAAATAAGAATAGTTTGAGATTGGAGGGGGATCACAGTTTAACAAGATTACTTGGCTACTCTATCACTTAGCTACTCTAACACTAATTTATATCCTGGGGAATTCTGGGCAGAGTTGTTCTAGATGAGCACTAAAAATGCTGGAGTTTGGGGAGGTTGTTTTGGAATTTATTTTCTTTTTCAGCAAGAGGAAGCCTCTGAAGCAGAGGAGCTTGTCATGGTTTCATTAGAATGGGTAAAAGATCTTGATGAGGACATGCAACAAGCATGGGAAAGAAAACTTATGGTGAGTAACTTTCTCTGAAGCATTCAGTGAAATGGTGGAGCTGTGAAAAACTTCAGATGGATGTCTTGCTGCTGCATGCTGTATTTATTACTGGAGATCAGAGTCCATCTGTGGGTCAGAGATGGCTGCATGGAGAGAAGGATCTTTTGCTGGGTTTTTTTGAGGAGGAAAAAGATGATTGCTATTCACTTACATGCTGTGTTCTTTCTGGCTTGTCTTGTGCAAGAGCTCCCTTAGTTAAAACTCTGCTTGAAGGAAAGCTGAAGCAGGTCAATTAGCAGAGGAGGATTTGTAACCAAATTTCCAAATCAAAACCTCCATAGGGTTTATTTTGCTGTGAAAGGCAAAGAATTCTGCTTCTACTGAATATATTCCACAGGAAAAATTTCAACAAAACCTTGTTTTAAAACTTAATCTTGCATGATGTATTTCTCCTATTCCTCATACCTGTTGTGAAGCTTGCAAGCACAGACTTTTGCTCAAGGTACTGATAAAAATGTCTTCCTGACATAACTAAACACTCTTGTTCCCTCCTTCTCTCCCCTATAACAGTACAGTTTCTGTTTTATGTTTTTACATAAAATTTCTATCTTATTGGCTCTGACTTTTTCTCTAACCTGCTCCTTTCTGCTCATCTGTTGCTAGGAATGCTCCAAAAACCCTAAGCTGTACATTAATGCTTTTCAGCATTAATGTTTTTCAGCTCCCTAATGGATGTCAAACCCCTCAATTCCTCTCCTTTGGGTGACAGCAGGTGCCACCAGGGGATTTGCTGCTTGAGGATGTTGGTTCTTTGGGCAGAAAACTGCCCTTCTGTTTTCCTTTAGTGCTGCAGAATGGTGTAGCTGGGCCTCTTAATATTTCCTGGGCAGGGCTGGAGCAATCATTGGGAGCCATCCAGTCCTGGAACCAGTTTTTTTATAATTTTTCTTCAGGTAAATCCTGAAACCTTCCCATTAGAGAAGGTGCAGTCATCTCACTCTCTTCACCCAGATGTGACTTTGGGTAGACTCCAGCAAACTGCTGCCTCATGAATTGCTGTAGCTTTTTGTTCTTGACTGAAAACCTCCTCCTTCAAAGCTGTCAGAGCTGAAAAATGCTTGTGAAGTTACACTCAGGTTGGGATCATATTCATGTTAAATATGTGAAGCTAAAAAACTTTGGGTGTGGGAGTTGGAGTTGATTACGGCACTTGAATCCTATTCTGGCTCCTAAAGAATGATGCATTTGGAAATTGAGCTAACAGAGGATCAAGAAAGAGCAAAATCCTTTAAAAATAAAAGGTTCCATCCTTCAGGGTCCCACAGGGGATAGGAAATGACTTCATGTCAAATTATCTTCACCTAGACAGAACAAGCTAGATATGTGTGAAATTTTGTGCATGGAGCGGAACACCAGTAGCTAAAAAAAAAAAAAAATAATTCAAAGTAGCTTCTTCCAGCCTCAGAGAAAGCACATGGTCCAAGATTTAGTTTGTCAGTGAAAGTTGTCACTAGAAGCCTTGCCCACCATTTCTTGTGAAATATATTATGTTTTTCTGTGGTTCAGTATTTTCAAAAGCATTTTAAAGGATATTAGACATAAAGCCAACTTGAAGTGTGCTTATGTTTTTGTGCATATATACATATGTTTAAGTATATATAATGACAGCAAAATCTTTTTCACCCTTCTGCTGGGAGGCAAGATTGGTATGTGTGCCCTGGTTAGCCTATATCACTTAATTGTTAAAATAATGGTATTTCTACAAGTGAGTGCTCCCTGCCTTGGCTGAGAAACAGATCCTCAGGATGTGGGCAGTTGTACATGGTCACATCCCACGTCATCCTAGGAAACCTATCAGCAAAACCTGCTTTTTTTTCTTGCTTTTTTAAAGCATGACACTTGATGTGTTTTGTTTGGTTTTTTTTTTTTATTTGAAACTTATGAGCATGAATCTCCAACTTGCAAGCAGATAACATGGCCTGTATTTGTAAGATTGATGTTTTCCCCTTAGAATTTCTGCAAAATCCCAGGAATATAAACTTCATTCTTTCCTGACCTCTGCTTGACTCTCATTACAGATACTTTAAAAGCTGAGGACGCTTTCATGTGCTCAGTTAAGCAAGGTCAGAGGGAGAGCACTGGATTCTTCTCATTAGTTTATACTGCAAGTCACTGTTCAGAGAAATAGAGAGTTCAGTGTTACTTAACACTTAATTTTTACCCTTTTCTTTTCTACAAACCAGAGGTAAATCTAAAAGCCTTTCTGGTGGGGATCATCTCTGGGACAGATCATCTGCTAGGCGTGTATGACAAACAGAAATATGGTTTTACTGATTCTTGATTATTTCATTTATTTTGCTGTAATACAAGCTCAATTTGGTACCAATGGACTCAGTTGTACTTTGAGGAAAGGGCCACAGAAGCCTAAATTATCAATTTTAGGGCTTCCTGCAAGATGACTTTTAATAAAACTTCCTCTTACAAGCTATGTTTTTTGTTGCTGTATCTGGGCACCTTGCTGGTGGAGTTTTCTATCCTCTGATAGTGTGGGATGTAGGTGGCAATATTAATTGATGGAGCAGGGAACTCAATTCTCACCATGTAAATTAAGGCTCTGGCTCATTCCCTGGTTCTGCTCCTCCTCTAACCACATGGCAACTTCAAAATTCCACAGGCTCTCAAGCAAGAACTAGGAGAAAAAAGACGTCTTTGGACCCAGAAGCTCCAGCTTTTGGAAAAATGCAATGAGTCCTTAGACAAGGATTTTATTCGAGTGGCAGGCAACCTGAGGAGAACCAAGACAGAACTACTTCATCTAAGGAAAGAGCTCTCTGCTAGGTACCCCTTCAATGCCTGTGTGGTTTTTTGGGGGGGAGTTTAGTTCTGGTTTAGGTTTGTTTTTGGGGTTTTGCTTGTTTGTTTTGATTTGGTGTTGTTTTGGTTTGGGTTTTTTCTTTCTGGTTGCTTAGCTGTTAAGTATTTTATTTTGGGGTGGGTTTTTTGTGGCACAAAGTCTACTGAATTCTCAAGAATTTTTTTTCACAGAGGAAATGATCTCTTTTGGAGAGTGGATCTGGTTTTAGCACAAGGTCTGCACTGTGTGGGAGTTCAGGTTTGTGTCTGGACTGATGTACAGTCTTGGAGGCGTCTTTGAAAACATTAGGGAGACCACAGACAGAGAAGTTAAAGCATGAGGGCTCTGCCTACCAAGCAGGTGCAGCCATTAAAAAAACAGCTGGGTTTGTGTGAAGCACGAGAGCTCTTAGATATCTGTCTGCAGGTATTTTTGCTTTGGGATACAGTTGCTAGGCTCGGGGAAGATGTCTCAGTTTCCCAAGGGTGTAGCTTTAATGTGTTGTCATTAAATATGGAAATGTAATTTTTTGACATATGGCTGCTTCTGTGAGTTGTGTCTGAGAAACAGGATCATAAAATGGCCTGGGCTGGAAAGGATCTCAAAGATCATCCAGTTCCAAGCCCCTGCCATGGGCAGGGACACTTTCCACTAGACCAGGATGCTCCAAGCCTCGTCCCTGAATCTGGGATGTCCCTAGGGCTTGGCAGCCCTGAGAGCTGATGCAGAGCAGTTGTACCATGCTTTTGCCTGACTTACCTTCCACTGAACCACCTCTTACATGCTCTCTCTCCACCTGGAAAAGAGCTGATAAAAATACTGATGGCTTGGTTTCTTAAAGCTGTCTCTGTGGCAAAATTGTTTGTGATGAAAGCAACCCAAAAAAAAAGTTGAAATGAGTTAGAGAGGAAATGGGCAAAGGTTTCTTCAGTGGAAAAGATGAGTTTCATTGAAAGCCATCCTCTTTAGCACTGGTTCTGATGGCATCTGCTTGCTGTCAAGTGAAATTCCTGCTCAAACACAAAGAAATCAATCCAAAGAAGCAGTAATACCCCAGAGCTATCTTTTTCTAGAATGACTGAGTCCACTTGGTTGATATCCTACCACTATTCTCCCAAACCCTGAGGAAACACATTCTGTTGTCCAAATGGCGAAAGTTTGCTCCAGTGAGCTCTTGCTCCTTGACAGTGATTCCCTGTGGTACCCAGAAACACCACAGGAAGCCTTCATCCCCTTCCTGCTGCTGCAAAAAAAGTGTGATTCCCTGGCTGCTGGATCCTGGGGAGCTGCAGTGTGTAACAGCTGACTTTTGGTGCATGTCCCAGCAGCCAGAGCATGTCACCTCCTGGGCCAGACTGCTCCAGAATGTCACCAATGAGCTGTGGTTTGTGCTCTCTTGCCCCACAGACAATGCGAGATAGAAACCGCCAAACAGCTACAAGAAAAAACTGCTGGCCAGGCAGACATCCTGCGTTTAGAGCTGCAAAAAGCCACCAAGCAACTGGAGGATGCCAGCAAGCATGTAAGAGGCAGCCCAGTTCCCTCTTTGCAGGGAACCAGGAGATGCCCAGGGCTGTGTCCAATGCATGGCTGCCCTTGGGGAAGGGAGACGTGTTCAGAACGGTGTGCCTCCCTGCAAAAGTGGAACCAGCAGAGGAAGTAAAATTTGAGGGGGTGGTGACAACAGTTTGCTGATGAAAGAGGCAGCATCGCATATTTGTGGTGGCTTAAAAAAAAAGAGAAAAAAAAAGGGGCCCAAAAATAGCTTCCATACACAGTCCACCCCAACGTAAAAATGCAGAAGTTCAGAGGGAGCTTTATCACTTCCTGAGAAAGAACAGATGCAGCTTGGTTTCATTTGCATGAACTGTAGAGGCTCCTTGTGCTAGCCAGGCTGCTTTATTTTATTTTTTTATTTTTTTTATTCCTTTCTTTTTTCCCTAAATATTGTTTTGTGCTTAGGCGGAGGATCAAGTTGAAGCATTTCACTCTGCTTGTGAGGAAGCAGCATCCTTGAAGAGCAAGTTGGAGGAAGCCATTTCTGAGCAGCAGAATCTCAGGGATGTGATTGCAGCTTTAGCAAGCACTTGCCAGTTGCTTCAGAAGAAGGTGGAAGACCACAAAAGTGAGTAACTTTTGGCAATGTGCCAGCATTAATTTTTTGCATGGGCAAGTACTTCTGGATTTAGTTACATCAAGGGAAGAAAGGGTTGATCTGCAGGTCATCCAGTAAAACGCTCTGTGGATCCTTGCTTGCTGTTTTGGGATTTTTCTCCTTTTTTTTTTTTTTTTTACTTTTCCTTCTGCTTGAAGAGATCTGCCTCCATCTGAGCTGAGCAGCAGGTGGGATCCCAAGGAGTGGGTGTTGGGATCCATCAAAGCTTCAGAAGCTCCTAACAAAACCCCCAGTCCTAGGAGGGGGGATTAGAACTCCACGTGTGGCACAGGTACTCCTTTACCAAAAGTGCTGTTCCCCACCTTATCCCAAACAAAGCCATCCTTCTTTTTTAAGCTTCCTGAAGCATGTAGACTTGATTTTTGTACATTCTATGTTCTGTTTGCTGCTTGTATTTGCTCTGTTTTTGAATATCTGCTCTCTTTTAGTGGAAAGCAATACTTGTCACTGCCTTGTACATGTGCAACTTCTGCCACAGAGCCATGGAAACTTCTTATTGCTTCTTTCTTACTCACTTCCTGACATCAGCACCTCAATAACCTGGGCAGTTAAATAATGCTGAGGTCTGAGTCCAGAACATGTGGCTTTTTCTTTCCTATCCCTGGAGTCTGATCCCTTTCTTAAAAAGGATTTGACTGATCTAAGCCCTCTGAATGTTTTGGCCTCAGGAATGCACTTACCGTATGTGCTCAACGTATATGTGTGCATTGCAAACAACTCCACGTGAAACCACAGTTTATCTTGCAGGAGAAATTCCCTGTGCCCCTTTGCTTTAGCTCTAAGGCACAACTTTGCACTGATATGACAGAAACAACCCCAAAATGTGCTTGCCCCCCCTCTGACCAGTGTTTTGGTATTGTTTGTGTGTGTGCTTGTGTTGCTTTTCCTCAAACTGTGCAGCTGCTTTATTTTACTCTTAGCAAGAGGCATGACAGTGGAAATAGTTTGTCACTTTCCAGCTCTGAATAGATGGAGTTCTTCTGTTAAGTGAGCTTGAGTAGATCAAGAGAGAGAGCTCCAGATATGTGACATTGATTTGGTGCCTCTGTGACAAAAAAACAAACCAAAAATCAACCCCCCCCCCCCCAAAATGACTAAGACCTTGGCTTTAAGTTAGTCCAGTTACTTTGCAGAAATATTTTTGTAGATTAACTAACTGGCGTATGTGTAGAGAAGCTGCAAAGCATTGTGAAGAACAGGGCTGACAAATAAGGCTGGCACTGAAGGAAAGAATAAAAATGCTTTATATTGGTTCCTGCAAAAAGCCAGGCAGGTCTGGTGCCCCTTCTGACTGAAGGGCTGGGCTGTGGTCTCCTCCCCACCTACTCATTCCAATCCCCTACTTCTTCCCACCTACATGGTAAGAGGGGAAAATGCTTCTAAATACAAAGCCCATGGACTTTACAACTTCTGTACAGGATGTCAGGTGGAAAGGCCAAATGCTTCTCTTCCCCTAAGCCACGAGGGATCTGTTTCCACAGGGAACTGTGGCATCCCTAACACTAATAATGTGGGGAAGCATTGCCTGTGATTTGCAGGTGAAGATGTCCAGTGTTTTCTCTTCCCTGTGAAAAAATTGTTTGCAGGCTTAACCAGACTAATGCAAACTGCAATAAATTCTGATAAGGAGTAGTTAGAGATACTCTAAAATGGACTGCTTATCAAGTTTTAAAGAACCCTGTTAGACTTGTAAATGTCTCTTCATAGCGACTGCTAATGCCCTGAGATGGGAACTGCTGCAGAGGCGACTCTGTGAATTGCTGTGCCAGGTATGGTGCCCTTTGCTGGGAGCAGGAAAGGTGGGCTTGCACAGGGGGGCTCTGGTGGAAGGACAGCAAAGCTGAGACCATCTGCAAACAATTTGGCAGCACCTGGTATCTTCTTTTCTAGCATGTACAGAGGCTGTAGGTACAAATCTGCACATTATTTTCCTTACGCAGCCTTCTGGGGAAAAATGTGTCAGGACTTGCAGAAGTGGTGTTGGTCTTCAGTGTGAGCAATTCTTGATTGTCTTAAAAGGGGCTGAAGGAAACATTCCCTGATGCACTGGTGTGATTTTTGTCCCACAGCCAGCCCTTACTTCTGCAGACAGGCTTGAAAAAAAAAAAGTTTAAAATCTCATAATGGAAGATTTTTTCAGGATCCAGACCCTGGAATAGGCAGTGAAACAGTTACTAACTTTGTGGCCCTCTGTGGAGAAATACATTGGAAATTACATAACTCTGGGGTGCTTTGCTTTGAATAAAATTACTTGCTTCAACTTTGGGAGGGGGTGGAGGGGGAAACATTGTGGAGGGACTTTTTTCCCAACTGGCTCTAGTAAGGAATGCTATAGCTCAGGATCTGAGCACTCTGAATTTAACACAGACCAACAAGGTATTTAACAGCAAACAGAAGGTCCTGAATTGTCTCCTAGGCTGTGACAGGGACATTGAAGGAGCAGAATCAAAACTGGGCCAGCTGCACATGAATAAAACTTATATTTGTATATGAGAGTCTGCAGAATTAAGGCTGAAAGTAGCAATAGGAAATACCTGGAGTTTTGCAGTTGCAGTTTTGCAACTCATAACTGCAAGTAGTTCAGTTTGAAAGATGAAGTTGCATTTTGCTCAGAATCAGTAGTAGTGCTCCTTCTCCTTTTTTTTTTTTTTTTTTTCCCTTACCTGCCTGCCTTGAACTCTCTCTCTATTACAACAGTGCTGTGCGGAGTTAGATTCTGACTATGCTCTACTGCCCACGTCAGCTGAACACGTAGAAGGGAAGGTAAGTGTGCTTGCTGTGATCACTGCTAAGTCTGTTAAAATGGGATGTTGGATTTTTTTGGGTGGGGGTTATTTTCTTCATCACTACAGGGAAATAAATAACTTGCTTTGTGAGAGACTTTGCTAAATTAAATGTTCACAAGAAATACTTTGAGATCAGTGTCTGTGTGTATGTGCATGCAGGTGTTTACATGCATACAAAAGCATATTCCAAACCTTACTGCAAAGCCAGGTTCCCACTGCCTCTGAAGCACAACACAGATGTGTGATAAATTCCTTTTAGAGAAGCATCAGAGTCTGAAGATGGTACTTCCAATTTCTTTTCAATTTTCCATTGTTTAAGCAACATTAGGTCAAATACAACTGAGTACATGTCGCTTCAGAAGTTTTCTCAAATGCTGTCTTTAGATGACTCTTCTTGGCGAGTGTGGTTTGGATTTTTTTGATTTATTTTTTTTTTTATTTTTTATTTTTACCCCCTTCACAGGGTTTGAGTGGCTTCTTTGGTTCTCCTCTCAGGCTCATCTTGCATGGTTTTGTATGATTTATTTCCAGACCTAGCTTGAACAAACACATTTTGTTGCAGGTATAGTTATCCTGCCTCTTCCTGTAACTGTTCTGCCCATTAAAGATATGATCTCTTCTAGACGAAAAAGCCACAGAAGATGTATTTGTGTAACTGCCGGTGTTATATTGTGCAGATGCCTGGGGAGAGGGGGGGAGTTGGTGGCATTAATGTATTCAGTGTGGTAGAACAGCAGCACTTCTTATTTTTTTCAATTAGCAGCTCCGTTGCTTCAAACGACCATGGAGTGAGAGACCCACCTTGTACTCTGGCTTTCCCTGGGCACTGCCCTCGGGTGTTTCACACTGGCACAGCTCCCCTCTGCTAGGTAAGAGCTGGTAGTGTGTTGGGCATTTGTCATTCACCTGAAATACAGAAAGAGTTGACAGGATGGTTGACCCAATAGTGCTGAGTGTGCTGCTAGAGTGTGGAAAATCTGTTGTGGGCTTTAACCTATTTCTGCATGTAATCCAGGAATCTGAACCATGGTTACAGTGTTTGAAGTGAAAGGCAAGGTGACAGTTCCCAAGATCTTAAGGAGCTATTGGTATAAATAATAGATCCAAGTATATTCCTGACAGGGTCCTTGTCAGTCTGGATCCAGAGGGCATGAGTTCTATTCTTCCCATTCCCTCTGAGGAAATGTGCCCCCTCAGGCACACCCTGAGATGTCCTGCTCCTTGGCTGCTGAGCTGTGGGCAGTCCTGGTTTAACAACTTAAACAGTAACAGAGCTACTGAGAATAAAATCACAGAGTAAGAGAATGGTTTGGGTTGGAGGGAACCTTAAGGATCAGCTAATTTCATCCCCCTGCCATGGGCAGGGATACCTGCCACTGTCCCAGGTTGCTTCAAGCCCTGTCCAGCCTGGTCTTGGACACTGCCAGGGATGGGACAGCCATGGCTTCTCTGGGCAACCTGTGCCAGAGTCCAGTCAGCCTGCTCTTCTCCAGGCTGAACCGCCCCACCTTTTCTAGAAGATTGTATTTGTTGCTTTTTCATGCATTCCTGAGTTGCTGGAACTTCCCTGCGTCTCTCAAGCCTTACGAGGACTAAAAGCAGCCACTGACAGCTGTGCATTGCAGAGCTGCAGGGTGCTGCTGCATTTGGGATTTCACACACCAGCATTTTTCCCAGCAGTGAGCTGGTCCCACACAGAGGCTCTTCACTCACAGACTACAAACGTACAAGTAATTCCAGGCCATATAGATGTGAATGGAAGCAAATCTTTATTTGCTGCATGTGCTCTTCATCAGAGCATTCTGCTACTCTGAGAGGGTTTCAGTCTCCCAAACTTTCCATCTACAGAACAAATTGAGGCCACACAACCAAACCCTTTTCTACCAAGACAGAAGTTGCCTTATTTAAAATCTCTGCTTGGTTGGTATACTTTTTGGTTGTTTTAGAGTTAGCCAAAAAAACTGACTTGTAACTAAATCCAGCTTTGCCAAGGACCACCTCTCTTCATGCTTGTCCTTCTTAACAGATGCTCTGACTTTGGAGACCTCCTGCCCAAATAATCCTCCTGGGTACAGCTGGGACTGGCCTTGCAGGCAGAGCTCTGGCAGCTGCACCTTCGAGAGGTGTGATGTGGGACACGTGTCCAGCTCAGATGTGACATCAGGAGAATGCTGGTAAGGCGGCAGAATAGCGTTTCTGGGGTGGAGGGGGGAGGGGTCAACAGGGTCTATCAGATTCCATGTGCTGGGTTCAGCTGCAGGAGCCTCCCTTAGAGGGAATACTGAACACCTGGTGATCAGCTCATGGTGATCCAGGGCAACACTTTGCTTCTGTTCACAGCTACCAAAACTCTTTACTGGAGCTGCTGGCAGACAGCTAAAATGCAGTTGTGGGGTTTCTATTTCGTGCTCCAAGACATGATTTAGGCATTCTTGTCTCTTTTCTATGTTTAACTCACAATTGGCATTCCCATTAAATGCCAAAATCCTATTGGCTTTGAGGAGTGACTTTTGTTTTTTGCAGAGCTTAGAGCAGGAATTCGGAGGTCCTTGCCTATCAAGCTGCCTCCTTAGATCTTTAAAAAGGAGATTAAATTTCTTGAGATTAGGAAAGCTGGAGTGAACTGTGGTGAATATTTTAAAAGCTAAGGATATTCCTGAAGGTGCAAAAGTAGGCAGTCTGCAGCAAGAGACTCAGCAGCTCTCAAAGCTTTTTACCACTGGTTTTCTGTAGAATTGTGTAGTGTGGAGGAGGTTGGGAAAAGGACTGATGGTGGTTCTGGCTGTTCGGGGGAGGAGGGATTGAAGTTGGTGATGAATTTTGTCCTTCCCTGAGAGACCAGCTGACTGCACAGAGAGTGATGACTTCAGTTGTTATGTGCTTAAGGAAAATGGGTGCTCTACCTCTCTGTGGTTTGGGCAATATGCAAATAAAGCCTGTGTTGCCAGGTGGAAAATATGCTCTGCTGATGACTACACTGATGCAGACCTTCCTGTTTCCATTACAATGATGGACTCTTCACTTGCAGAGGTGAGTGCTGGCTCTGATGCCTGAGATGTGGTTTTGAACAGGCTCAAGCATTTTGTGCCTTGCTCAGACCCAGGTCCAGATGGCTCAGCTATAAATCAGCACTGCTCCACAGTGGATGGAGCTGGCACCAGCTGTCAGGGTGCTGGGGGGGGGTGGTGTTCCCTTCTGTTTGGACATGTTTCTGCAATACCTTGGTGTTAAAACTGAATGTCTTGATGTCATGTGCATCTGGGTCATGCTTTTAGCTGTGGAGTGTTATAAATGGGGTTTCAAGGCTGGAGACAGTGCTGGTTCTGCAGTAACAGTTGGCTCTGCTGTGGAAGAATTGAGTGGTTTTGCTCTCTTTCTCCACCTGCAAGGAGCCACAGGATGCTTCATTTGGGAGTACTGCCGTGCTTTGCACTTTTTCCCACAGGCACTATGTAAATGAACTGAAAAATGCCATCTTTGCTGTAGGGGAGCTTTCCTTCAGCTGGTGTACTCAGCTATGCCTTTACTGCTGCCCTGACTCCTGCACCTACAGATTGAGATGCAGTTTTCTCATAGCAACAGCAAGAGAAACTGCAGCTCAGCACACCTAAGCTGTGCCTCAGTCCTCACTATTGAAATCTAGACCTCAGCTCCACCACACAGGGCTTATAATGAGCTTTACAAACTCCAGTATTGGTGGGGATGGTGGAAGAGTATTGGTCAGTGGCTTCTGTGAACCTGGAAATAACCTTTGGGACTAAAGAGCAGCCAGTGTCAGGGTGATGGTGTGTGGTATCTGTGAGTACTGCATGGTCTGGTTGTAGTGGTAAATCAAAGCAGAAAGTGCAGTGAGGGTAGAAAGTAAGAGTGCTGGGCACTCTGTTTCAGCACACTGGGGTAGAGCAGGTGAAAAACTCCCAGCTTCTGCTGCTCCTACTTAAGTGCCCTTAAAAGAGGATCCCCTTGAGGGTTCCTACTTTATCCAGTCCTTCTGGAAAGTCACAGCTGTGCAAAGGTGTGTGAAACATCTGTGCTTTCTTGGGCTTTCTGTAATTCCAGCTGGGCTCAAAAATGTCATTTTCTATTCTTGCTATCACTTTTTAGCATAAGCTTTGCACATGCATGTTCTGAAGGGGGAAAATGAAAATGTTAAGGCTTGCTCCAGAGAAAAGGCAAATGGGCTGTGTCCAGTATCTGTTCTAAACACTGGCATGTAGAAAAATTTGAATATCCTTGTTAAGTAGAAAAGGTCTCCCTAGTTTTCTCTGGAGTTTTATCACACTGCAGTTGCAGATGTATTTGAGCAGGTCAGCATGTCAGTAACTCAAGTTGTGTCAAATCATTGTCACCATAGAAGTTCAGGGGCTACTTAATAAAGGAGCACTTGGGAGAGACAAATGAAACTTGGGCTTTTTGCTCTAGTTTGGATTTATAAATGTGGAAGTCATACCACAGTCTGAAAACCAGACAGGTCTTTCAAATGTTAATCATAGTTTGGGAGGAGTTATTTTAGACCGTGTCCAGAATTTGTGGGCTGAGATAGAGAACCCTTGGCTTATTATGCTAATCAGAGGGATGGAGGTGGGAAAAGTGACTAGGGATGTGCTTCAGGATCCTCTTTGGCTGTTCTTCCTCTTAAAAGGACTGTGCCATTCTCTAATGCCTTGTGCAAACAGATTTTACTGTGAGGGTGATGAGGCCCTGGCCCAGGCTGCCCAGAGAAGCTGTGGCTGCCCCATCCCTGGCAGTGTCCAAGGCCAGGCTGGATGGGCTCTGAGCAACCTGGAATAGAGGCAGGCATCCCTTCCACTGGTTGGTTGGATCTTTGATCTTTGAAGTCTCTTCCAATGCAAACCACTATGTGATTTTATTTTATTAAGAAATCTAGAATGTGGTGTTTCTCTTTTATTGGTTTTTTTTTTTTCCCCTTTATGTGGAATCCATGGGATTGTATAATCCTGGTAGCCAGCTTAGGGTTTTTAAAAACTGAATTGAGCGTTTTCCTTCATTGCAAACAGAAATCACAGACTATGTGCCCATCTGGGCAGGGACAGATCATGTAGCATAACAGATAATTTAAATCAGTGCTGTGTGTTAGTTTTAAAAGCCCTTAAGATTTCTTTTCTTTCCAACATGATATTATTCTCCCTCCCCAGTACTCCTGGTTCAGACTCAATGGCTTGGACAAGGCAAATGCATTGCTGCACTTCCTCAAGCTTATGTCAGAATTCAAATAATAATAATAAAAATAGTCTGAATTTGCATTAGGGGAAGCATCCACCTGGCTGGGGCAAGGCTGTGCAAGAGCAGCCCAGCTCCAACAGGGCAGGGAGGAGGGAAAAGGCACTTCCTGACACTGGGAGCAGTTGGCCATTCTTGGAAGTGACTAAGGCCCTTGAATACCTCCTGTTCTCATTTCCTGGGTTTCCTGTGTCCTCTGAGGGCATTTGAGGGGGTTTGGAAAGATACCAGAATACTGGCAATTGCTTGCTGATGTGGTTTTTCTGTTGTTTCTCCACACACACTTTAGTAGTGCTCTTGGGTGCTTGCTGTATAGGGAGCTGTCTAGCCTCATTCCTCCTCTGCTTGGAGAGAAGAGTGGCGTTGGGCTTTTTTTATTTTCTATTCAGCCCTTTTCTTCAACAGTGGTTGTAACTCAGCACAAGTCATTACCAACTTAACCCTTCAAACCTCATCAGTATTATAATATATAACCCTGTCTTTTCATCCATAAAGACAGACCAGCCTAACAACTGAATGAGTGAACTGGAGCTTTCCAGGGTGAAATGAGGAAGAGGGATGTTGCACATATAGTACCTCCCTAGAAATTAAAAACCTCAAGAGGATATTGGTTTTGTCTGTGATGTGATAAGACTTCGGTCCAAAACCGCACTGTGGCAGCTAGAGGAACACGAGCAAAACTGCCAGCTTTTAATTGCTCTGTTCCTCTGCTGTTTGTACACCAGCGAGGCTTGAGGCCTCTGGAGGGGCTGGGTAATTGTTACATGTAATATTGTGAAACTGGATCCCTTCAAAGGCAGTCAGTAAGCTGTACAATGCAGCACACTGGTTTTCTGTTTTCTGAACCACCTGCTTGCTCATGCTGTGCCTATTAATACTTCCATTTACCCAATGAGTCTGATCCCTACAGCCAAGTGAAGCTCTGTGCACCTCGTTTGTAGGTTTTGAGCTTCAGACCTTGAAAATGGATCTCTCCTGATGCAGAGTTAAGGTGGAACAATGGTGGTGCACTAACATGTTTGTTGGTCATTGAAAATATGCATTAGGAGCAAGTCATGGAGTCAGGATCCAAAACACATATCTGAATATGACATTCCTGAGCTGGTTTTAGACTAGTGGATGAATCTGTGCAGTTACCAGCCAGTTCTTCACTGCTGGAATAGAGCTGGGAAAGTTAAAGTTTTGACATAAAGTTTTACTCTGGAAGTTATCACTCTGATACTCTTTTCTCTCTCCCTGAAGATTGACTGTGGGGAGTCAACACCACGAGCCACTCTGATCCCATCCAGGTCAGACCTTGTGAAAGATTTAAAAGCCTTTATCAAGACCTGTATCATGTAGATGAGTATCTGAAAGGGTTTTGTTTTGGCAGCGATCACTTAACATCAGCCCAAGAAGCTTTTGCATCCTCAGAGGCAAGCACAGCACCAGTACCGGGTGAGTCCTTAATTTGGGGCACTGGATATGCTCAAGTCTGTGTTTACTGAGCAATAAAAGCTGTGTTTTCTGCTGTTTTATGTTCCAGCCTGCCTTGTTATGGAGGAAAGATCATCCAAAGCCTTACATGAGAGAGGGGAAGATTCTTCTGTGGCAAAGGAGATGAATGGTGATAAGGGCCCAGCTGCTCCTGTGTCAGGTACAGTGGCTGCTGCACTGCCTGGCACTCACACACTGAGGAAATGGTTTGCTTCCAGCACATCTTTGAAGTGAGGAAGCTGAGTAAGAGCAACAACAGGAGAATTTCTATTATTGAAAGTATTTTCATGTTCCTGCTGCCCCCCCCCCCCCCCCCCGCCCCCTCCCAGTGCTCTCAAGCCCTTCTGAAGCTGAGTAGCTGAGTAAGAATAAAATTTTTTAACCACCTTACCACAGCAGTGCAGGCAGGGAGCATGAAACAACTCTGTGAGATCTTGGGGCTTGCTCAGCTGGCAAAACACTGAGTGGGTACAAAATCCCAGACAATTTTTGACAAGAGAAAACATGTTTTTATGGGTATAAACAGTTATTTAGTTTGACAGTGCTACTAAACGCTTTCCTCTCTTTCAAGGCTGTTGTGCAAGAAGCTGTGATAGGTCAAGAGGAGACATGGGGATAGGGGCATTTGTATATTGTTTGGTCTTTGCTAGAGCCATAAACAGCCACCAGATCTGATGATTTTCTTCTCCTGAAAAACTATAAAACCAAAACTAGAGCACATGTACACACTGTACTTCAGTGGTTTTTGTAAAGCTGATCCGAGTAAGCAGCACAGAAGACCTGTGTGTGCTTGTTTGTAATTTTTTTTTAAATCTTTACCTCCATATAAGGTTATAGTTTCTTGTTTGGCTTTGTTTCTGTCCTCAATAGTATCTTCCTGAAATTGTCCCTTAATTAAAAGTATTTTCTTTCTACTGATTTCCCGTCTACTGTTAATTTTCATATGTAGTCCAGGTGCCTCTGGCTAAGAGGAAGCAGATACACAGAACAAATTTTAAGAAGTCCAAATAGCTTTAAAGTCTGAGAATCCACCTGCCTGATGCACATCTCTGAAAGGAACGTGTTTTCTAAAATTAGAACTGATAAATTTCCCTTTGCAGGCTTCAAACCTGAAGCTGGAGTTTTTCTGGAGTTTTGTTTTCTTTTTTTGTTTTTCCCTGTGCCATTTCTTTGGGACACAGCTATGTGTGACTGCATAAACAGAGGAGAAAAGAAAATATTCTAGATGTTCTTAAACGTATAAGTATTAATTAAAAGATGCCTTTTTAAACAGCAAGCATAACAAGTATCTATGCTGGTAGCAAAATAATAAAATTTATTTATCCAGGGGAATATTACTATAACTTTCATCTTCGACTACAGGAAGTACATTATATTCTCAGCTGCAGATATATAACATTTCTTATGGGGATTTTTTCCAGTCATAGTTATAATCACATTTCTTCCTATGTGTCTTTATAGTGTTCTTTGCTGCCTCCTCTTTTTCTCTGTGATCTTTCATGGTATTTGATGTGATTTTTTTAGTCCAGCTGGCCCATGGCTAAAATGGTGGGTGTTGGAAGCTTGGTGTGTTTTATTGATTGTTACCTTTGGATTTGGGAATGTTTCTCTGCAGGACCAAGTCAGATCAAGAAGGAATCCTGCCTGGTGATGGAAGAACACAAGCCTCAAAATGTTTTGAAGCAAGACCCGGTAAGAGTGCTGGTGACAGTGAAAAGCCCAGCAGGTTTGGCTGAGCAGTGACAAAGGAGGAGACAGATTCCTCCAGGGGTGGGGTGGCTGCTCCCTTCCTGTAACTGCTCCGATGTGCCTTTAGGAGGTGGACCAGGAAAAGAAAAATAATAAAGAGAGGAGTGAGGAAGCACCAGCTGTGGTTCCAGGCAGGAAAGGTAAGTGGGTTTTGCTAACACCTTCATATTACTGAAGCACAAGCTGAAACCAGAGCTGTGTAGAGAGGTGCAAGGAGCTGCCTGTCCCACACCAAGCATGATCAGACTTTCATTTTAGCGTTTGGTACCTGCAGTTGGAGACGAAAATTAAGAGAAGAACAGTGGTGTCTTGCGAAATCTGCAGCTCTGACTTCTGCATATACTGATCTAACTAGCTCCACATTCCTCTAGACAGGAGGAACATTCTTGGCTGCAAAGGAGTTGGGATATTTGAAAGAGTTCTGGCACTCCTGCACTCCCCAAAGATTTGTAAAAGAAGCATCTCTGTGCTATCCATGATACACGGAGAGCAGGATGTTGTTTCTCCCTAGACTTCTCTCTTGCCTTTGGAGACCACTAAAAGCTGGTGAGGTAGTGAATCATATAACATCCTGAAGCCCAAACCTGCAGTTAACCATTTCTGTGCTAATAAGGTGCCAGCTGAAGTCCCCTGAACATCTGACTTTTGGGGCTTTCTACAAGTGGCAGTGCTGTGGTACCTCACAATGAATAGAACCTGATGCAGACAAGTTATTTTCAGTGGCAAGAGCTTAACACTGGAAATCTTGATCAGGGGCATCTGTGGAAACTTGGGAGACTCTCACAAGTTGTTTTGGGGAGGCTGTTTTTGCACTTTGGTCTGAAAATGTTGGTTTTTTTGGTCTCTTCTCAGTGACTTCACCCACTGCAGGTGGTATTAAAGGAGATAAAACCAAGCAAAATGAGCTGTAAGTATTTTGACTTTCAGTGATTACCTGCAGGTATGAATTTAAAGCCAGTCTGTTCCATGGTTCTTTTTCTTCTCCTACAGTGACTCCCCAAATGAGAAGGAAGTGGAGGTAAGTCTCAACTGCTTATATCCTGAAGAATTTCAGATAACAGATATTGTAGATAAACTATGATTAATTTCTCCTCCTACACAGAAGAATGATCCAGCTTAAACTGGGTGTATTGTAGGTTAGTTCTGAAATCTCTTTCCAAGCCTAATGGAAATTTTTTTCAAGAGATGGGATGGAGAAAGGTGGAAATCTGTAAAGCTGAACAAAGACTTGTCACTACTGTGACATTTGTTTGCAAGCTTGAAGGAGCATAGCTGTGACCTCCTCCCAGGCGGAATGTGAGGATTTAAAACAGTTTTGTCAAAAGGCACAGATGGCACAGTGTGCTGCCAGGATGTCACCTCTTTTGGCTGCAGAACATTCCTACATCCTCCATCACTACAGATGGGAAGACCTGCTTAAAGGAAGTGGGTCATGTTCACTTACTTTTCTGTATCTCTCCTAAACTTTGGTCATAGGGTATAGTCCCAAATGTCATGTCAGTGTCCAAATCTCCTTAAACTTCTGCATCACTTGGATTCCTCTGAAATATTTTCTCCTCCCACAACAGGCTGAATTTCTGAGGCTGTCTTTAGGTTTTAAGTGTGACTTGTTTACCTTGGACAAGAGAGTGAAGCTCGAAGAGAGGTCCCGAGACCTGGCTGAAGAAAACTTGAAAAAGGAGATCACAAATGCTGTGAAGATGTTAGAGGTCAGTATTGACCGGGGCTGGTAGAGTGGATGGGATAAGCAGATGTGTCTCTCTTAAAACAGCTTTTTAAAGGGAGAGTGTGTGCATGGGATACATGGTGAGCAAATATAAATGAAGTTCTGGAGCAATGCAGTTAAAATATGAGAGATTACATGGGGTAATCCTGATCCAAGTGCGTTGCGTGCTCAGGCAGTGGGGAATTTTTCTGTTGCGCAAACATCTGCCCCTTGCTTCAGCTGATTTTTTTGTTCCAGTCTCTGCCCACTTGAGCTCTCTATGCAAGTTACACTGATTGAGGGTGTTGATGTGGGCCTGAACACAGTTCCTCAGTGTCATCAGCTCAAACCTTCATCCTGTTAACAATTCACACCAGTTTTCTTACCAATGTGCGCTCTTAGGCATTAGTTCCTTTGTGTGAAGAAGATAACCAAGCACAGGAGATCATTAAGAAGCTGCAGAAAAGCCTGCAGTTCCTTAGCCAATACGCAGCTCGAGTTGCCAGCAGAGCAGAGATGTTGGGAGCCATTAATCAGGTAACACTTTCCATCTAAAAGTACTTTGTACAAAGCTGAAACGTTCCAGCTGCAAAGGGATAGCCATATCTGCTTGCTGGGCTTTAGGGTCCTGGATGAGATTTGGGAATCTGGTGTGTGTAGTGTAGACTAGCCAGTACAGCTTAGTCCTGGACTTCTCTTCTTACTCTTTGTTATAAGGAATCCCAGGCACCGAGAGCAGCTAGAATTGTGCAAAAACCCACATGAGAAATAATAAGGTTCTGGTTGAAAAAAATCAAACAAAAAAAAGACTTTGCAGCAATGGGATGTACAAAATATTAAGCAGGGTGGTAACAATGGCCTTGATGCTGCAAAGATGGTTCTGTGCCTTATGGAAAGATAGCTACAGCTATCAGCAAATCTATGGAAAATTACAAAGCCCTGCTCAAATGTTAGGTGTAGCTGTGTACAATACCCCAGAGCAGCATGAAAATATGACTCAGCAATACCAGCAAATGCATGGTGGCAGCTGAGACTGTACATCAGAGGAGATGATGATAATGATGAGTTGTAAGGGCTTGCAAAACTGAAGACTTATTTATTTATTTTACAACAAGAGTGATCCCCAGAGAAATGAAACCTGTGTAGCATATGCTAGGACAGGGGTTGTAGTGAAGCTTTGAAAGTCGAGGATAAAAGTGGGATATACCAGAGGAGAGCAGATGCTTAAGGGGGAAATAGCCAAACATGAGGCAGTTCCTGAGAGCTGCTGCTTTCCCTGCTCCCTCAGGAGAGCCGGGTGAGCAAGGCTGTGGAGGTGATGATCCAGCACGTGGAGAACCTGAAGCGCATGTACGCCAAAGAACATGCGGAGCTTGAGGAGCTCAAGCAGGTCCTGCTCCAGAACGAGAGGTCCTTCAGCTCCCTTGGAGACAGAGGTAACCAGGAAAAGCCTCTTTCCCTTTGCTAGCACCTGCCAGACAGGCCCTTATAGCTGCAGAATAGTCATATAATCCCACCACATCTTAGGTGACAGAATTATATGGTTGTTTTATCCCTTCTTCTAAAAAAGGAGCGGAGAGGGGGGGAAATAGCAATTTATTAACACTATTAAAGGCAGCTCTCTGAAATTAAACTTGTGCCTAAACTGTCATGGATTTCAGGATTTGTGTGTGGGACCACTGCAAGTACACAGGGATACTCTGGCTTTCAGCAAAGTGCATGGCATGTGTTAGTGATAATCTTATTCCTTGTGAGAAGTAAATTTGGGTGCTTGTTCACAGTAGCTATTTCTAGGTAGCTGAGCTTTGGCTGCTCTCTACAGATGCACCCTACCCTTTTCTGCATGGGAATTACAAATCCCATAAGTGTAGGGAGCCTCTATTTCCCCTTCTAAGCAGCCAGGTTTGCAGCCAGTGCTGTGCATTTGTGGCTTTGCCAGAGAAGTATTAAATTCTTCTGAAAAATAGGATGTGTTTTTTAAATACCAAAAGGGGACACCATAAAATCCTTGCAGGAGCCTTTTGAATCACAGTCCTGACTGTGAAAGACAGTCCTGTAACAGGATACTGTCTCAATAATAGAATATATTTGGTGATAATGATGGAAGCTGATGCTTGCAGAAGATGGGTAATGTATGAATGTTATGAACTTATTTAATGAAATAGGAGGCTTTTTCCTGAGATCTCATTTCTGCCTTCTGAGAGTGCTTTGCTTAAATAAACTCTGCAGGAGAGTCAGACCTTAGGCTGCAAATTAAACTCACTGCACTCCTGTTAGCAGCACATTCCTCCTGTAAAGCTCTGATGTTTGATCTCTTCACAGATGAATCTACAAATAAGAAGCTACCAAGTCCTTTTAACTTTAAGGTAATGGTCTTTACATGAAATTTCAAATTTTTTTAAGTGTGTGTGTGGTTTTCTTTGCTTTATGTGGTGGTGCTCTGCTGCATGCTTAACTGGTTGCTTTTCTGTCACAAATACATGCTGGTGCCATCAAACATGATGATCTACTTTTCAGGCACGCCACCAACCCTCTAAATGGTCCTCCTTAGAAGGTGAAGGTGAAATGGCTGGGTTCTCACTCACTGGTTATGAAATATTGTTCGTGCATGGTTCCCTTGGGAGTTAAAGGAGTGTTTAGGACAAAAATATGAGATGGGAGCTGTTCAAACTGAAAGTAAGAATTCCTGTGAGTGAGGTTAGGGGAATTTAGTTACATTCCATTTTGGTGTTTTGCTGGAAGCTGTGCAGCCAGCCTCACTCAGGTGGGCAGAAAGCATTTATTGTGGAAAGATGCTGTTTCAAAACTCTGATTTGATCTGCACTTGAGATTGGATCCTTTGTGTGTTACTTCAAGCTAAGTCTCAACATCTTTTTTTAATATAGTTTGTGTAAAGCAGATGGTATTTTGTGTGCTCAGTGGGTAACCCAGCTGTGCCTTGCTAAGAGCCAGTAATGTCTCTCATTTGTATAGCCCTCGTCAGCCCTGCGGAGAGTTAGCATTGCAACAGTGCCCAGGAGTGCTGGGAATGCAGGGATTGGGGTGCCACTGGTAAGTAGGGGCTACTGGAGGGATGTTGAGGTGTTTCACCTCCCCAAAACTGGCTGGAATGAAGCATTAAGAATGCCAGTGCAGTAAATGTGGCAAATTTCTCCTCCAGGCCCAGTTCCATGAATCCAATGGGGATGAACAAAGTGACAGGTTCAGCAGGAGATCAAGCAGTTGGTAAAGTCACCTGGGCTTGTCTCTGAATGGGGGGAATACTTGTTGACTCTGTGCCTGTAGTAAGAAAGCATGAAGCATCTTGGGGTATAATAATGTTTAGGCAACACTTTTTTCATTAGTTTTATGTGCTATGATAGGTAAATGAGCTTTATGAGCTCACCTTTTTTACTTACTGAGCATTGATAGCTTTAAAAAAATCCCTCAACTTTCTTGCTTTAGAACTAAAATGTGAAATCTAAATATCTACAGTGGATGGAACTGTAGTTTTGTTTGGTCTCATTTGGGTGTTTTTTTTTAATGATCCTAATTTCAAGCAATTAAATTTGTGGTTTATTTGTCTGAGGTCAACCAAATGACTAGGCTGCTGCTAAATTTGATTTCCTGTTCTTTTTCTGCTGGGGAAAATCAGACAAATTTGTTTAACACATGGCAGGGGCAGGCTAGGGGTGAAGCAGAATGAGAAGCGTCCTTCACTGCAGAGGTTCCTCAGCACCTATTCCTGGGCAGAGTATGAAGAGGAGCATTTTGAAACCAAGTAAGTTCAGCAGAAGCTTCCTCCCAGGTGTCCTGGTTTGGTTTTTAATGAGCTTTTAATTCACCACCTGGGCTATAAAGCCAAGCTTTTGTGAATTTAGTAGTGCTTTGGGACTGTTGTTTCTTGTTTACAGAAATGAGAAGTTGGAGTCACCTGCTGAAGTACAGGGACAACTAACTAGGAAGGAAAGTGTCTCTGAAAAAGGAAAATACCCACCCAAATGGACCCTGGAGTCTATGTAAGTTTATTTCACCAGTTAAAGCCATGTTTGGGAGGTGCACATGGGAAGAGGTTTCGAACAAAAGGCCAGGACTTTCAGTGCTTTTTATAAGCAAGAGTTCTTGCCGCTCTTGCAAGGCAACTTTTGTGAATCAGTTCAGAAACAGTGTGAGGTACAGGAAGCTTGGGTGGACTGCTGAGCTGGGTCAGCTTATCAAGAATTTGCTTCCTTGATTGTGTTTTAAACCCAGAACCAAAGTTCCCCCTGCACAGCTCCCAAAACAGTAACAACCTGTCACTTTTGATGTTTGTGGGATCTAGTTTGCTGTAGGGGTTTTGGGGGTGGGCTGGGAAGAGTTTCACGTTTTGAAGAGACACTGAAGGGCTCTGTGCTTTCCTGCCCTGCCCAGGTACAGTTTGATCTCAGCGTGGGCATCCCACTTCAAGGCTTCCTTCAGCAACGCTAACAAAACCTTCTGGGTGTCCGTGTCCATGCTGGTCCTGCTGGCTGCTCTCACGAGCTTCCTGATGGGGCTGTCCCTGCAGAGGCCAGCAGATGCAGCCCCTGTGGGCACTGGGGACTCCTGGACATTGGTGCAGCAGCTGCTGTGGCCCTACACAGGACTGCAACACAATGGCCCTCCCCCGGTATAACCCCGGCTCCGCTGCCGGAGCTGCGCTGCCACGCTCTGCCGGACAGGAGCTGAGGCTGGCCTTGATTTAAGATTACGTGTCTGGATTTGTTTTGCTGAGTTGTGGGTATTTTTGGGGAGGAGATTCATTTTTTTTCTTTAAAGCATGACTTGAAATTTTAAAAAAAAAGTATTTTTCTTCCCATTCTGGCAAAAGTCATCTTTAAAAGTAGCTAAAAGGGTCTCAGTTCTGTTGAGGTTTACAATAGAACAGCAATTTTTAATATTGTTAACAATAAATGCGTCTAGGTGGTGTAGCCACAAGAGAATAAAGAATTTATTTTGCTTGAACAAAGATAAAATGTTTGCATTTTAGAACCTGTTTCAATGATTTGAACAGAAAAGGATTTAAGACTTGAAATGTAACTTTTTTGAAAGCTTTTGATAATAAAGTTTTGAAGGAAAGCTTGCTGTATCTAAGAGTATGCTAAAACTCTGGTAGCAAGGAGCAGCTGATACACAGAATCAATAAACAGGAAGCCAGCTCTTTCCACTTTATCCATGGCTTCATTGCTGGCAGAAGCCTTGAGCATATGGTAGAGTGTGGAGTGAAATTCAGACTCTTCTTCCAGCTCTTCTGTAAAAGCTTCACTGGTTTCAGTGAGCTTGAGGTTTTGTACTTTCTCACCATTGAACATATAAAGAGACCAGTTGTTGTCTTTGGCAGAGCCCACTGTAAGATGTTCACTTGCCTATGGCAGGAAAAAATGCACTGTGAGGTGAAGCCTGTGTCACTGTCAGAGTACAAATTCTAATATCTGTGTGCCACATGCATTTAACCTGAGAGTGAGAAAGCCACTCCAGCTTTCAGTAGTGGGGTGGGTTACCTTTCTCCAGCCACACCTGGGAGTGTTTGTCTGGCTGGGAGAAGTTTTAACTATGTGTTTTAGTTCACAGGTGGAGACAAATCAACACTGAGGTTGCTTATTCCCTCCTCTGCAGTAGGGAACAAAAGAAACCCTACAGGCAGGAAGGAATTTCCAGCTGTTCTTTAAAAGGCTGGCAAAGCAGATTGCTGATTTTCAAGAGGCCTCTGAAGAAGAGCATGAAACTCTGTCACCCCAGCTCTGGCTAAAGCCTCCCTTGGTGATTTATCAGCTCTGTTTTCCTTAGCAAGTGTCTTTCCTGCTGAGACTTGTGTCCCCTGAGAGCTCTCTCAGGTGCAGTCTGTGACACTGCAGGGGCTGAAGCCACCAGAGGTGAGTTAATTGTTTCTGTCTGACTGGGGAAGGGGTCAGTGCTGGCCTGCTCTGGAAGTTTGGTCTGACTCCACAAACTTTGAACACGACTTGCTCTGGCCCTGCTTCTCCATTCCACTTGCTGTGAGCAAAAGCAAAAGCAGCTGCAAGCAGAGCCATCTGCTCATAGGCCTTCACTTCTGCCAGGGCAGCCTGCAGTGCACAAGTAGCAATCAGACAAAACAGAACTTGCTCTATTTTCCTGTGTTACAGCAATGTCAGGGCCTGCTGTACTCAGTCCCTGGCTCAGCTGGCAGCACAGCAGCTCCCAGTGCAGGAAAGGGTGACCTGAGTGAAAAATGGGAGGGAAAACCACCAGGAAACTCTGGCACTCACCTTCCCAGGCACAGGGACATACTTGGGAGAGTACTCTGCTGGGCAAATGTTCACTCCAGCTCTTTTTGAAGCCACTCTGAGGGCAAAAGGCCTCATCCATTTTCCTGTCATCTGGGAAAGTACCTCCTCCTCTTCCACCACTACTGCAGACAACATACACTGATTATCCTGTTGTACAAACCAGTGAAAGCAACTTACTGGTCATGGAAATACCTTTCTGGTGTAGGCTTCAAATATTATCTTTGCTGGCTATTACCCCCATCATCTGCTACACTGGGCTGTGACCTTTCATTTACAGATCCTGAAGAGAGCCAGCTTTGTGTAGGAATTCAGAAATTAGACTGGTGTAGTGATTTGTACAGCAATGAACCAATGAATAATCATGAGTAGCTTGAAGTTTGAGAAGCAATAAGGAACATTAGTAGTAGGCTGCTAGAAATGCTTTAACTTCTCCTGGTAGAGCTGGGATGAGAGAGGAACAATTTTCAGGTCTCTAACAGGTGGAACAGGCTTGAATGCAGCAAGGCAGCACCAGCAGCAAAGCACTGACTGAAACTTTCCAGAGCAAATGCACAGATGTTTTCTCATAGTAAATAACTGAAATTAAATAACCAACACAGCGCTTGGAAAGGAAGAGAGATTCAAATTACTCTTGTGGAAACATCCCTAATTCTTACTCAGGGACACTGTAATAATTATGGGATTTTTTAACTGCAAATGTTTGATTTTAAAAAAATATGTGACAGCACCTTAATTTGTATCTGAATGGTTGCAAAGGCTGCAGTAACTGTGAAGAGTCCTTCATCCACCCCAGTGGGGTGCAATTCCCAGGCCTGATAGGGCAGGTTCAGGTGAGCATCCTGGAAAAGGGCTACTGTACAAAAGGCACCCATCCCAAAGGTGATGCTCTTTTCTTCTGCTTCATACGTTATCTCGCTGATGCCATCAGTTCTCCACTGCTGGCCTGGACAAAAAGGAAGCAATGATACACTGATGTACATGAAAGGCTTCTGGCAGTAATGCTCAAGTAAAACAAACCAAAAAACTAATAAGAAAATAAATGTAAAATCCCCAAATCAATTAACATTGCAGTCCCCCAACTATTTCTGGGCTCTAAACTGGAGCCTTATCTTTACAGCTGGATTGTGACAGTAGTCCAACTTGGGTATAAATTCCACTCTTCAAATTTAAAATAAATTTATGTCCTAAGTTCGTACCTGCAGCATCCCATCGGGCTACCACAGGCACTTTAAAATAAATCACATTATCAGGGAGCTTCAGGGTTATTTGTACTGCAAACTGTGTGCCATCTTCAACCTCTCCTGGGGAATATGGATACACCTCCAATCCAACATCCAGCAGCTTTGGCAAGACAGGAAAAGGACAGATAAGGGGTTTATCAGAAAATGCAGGATTTTTTATTTGAGTTCATCTAACTACTGCAGAGTTTTTTAATGCACCATTCAAAGGGTTTACTAATATTGCACATTTCCAAGTACAACTTTGAAGGCTGTAGAAGAGTAGCTACCACGAGGCCTTGGAACCCTTCCTGTGCCCCAGTGTGGGCACAGCCTCAGAAACCAGGAGCAGCTGGGAGGCAAAAGCAGGTGTAATTCCACTCCCAGTGTCAGAGGGAAGGTCCCAGGGGGCTGGGAATGAACATCCTGGGCTGCTCCCCTGCCCACAGTGCTGCTCTCTGTGTTTGGCTTATTGGGAATTGCAATTATTGAAAGTTTCCAGTGTCAGAGTGCAACCTGTGGGGTAGCTCAGCACTAGAAGAAACCAGAACACAGCGAATGCAGCCCTCAGCCGGCCTGAAGAGCCTGCAGCTGAACCAGCAGCTCTTTTGGTACCAGCGTGCTTTTACCTTTCACATGTGAAAATCTGATGATTTGCAAACCTCGTCTCGTTGGTTTGCCGCTCAGAAGTCGTGTCCAGTGCGTGTGCCAGCAGTGACAAACCTCAGGAGCGGCTCCTCAGGGGTGCCAGGGCAGCAGGGGCTGATCCTTTTCCTCCCTCACCTCCACCATGCTCCAGTCCCCGACGTCCTGGGCCTGGGGCGGCAGCTGCAGGGCATCGATGTGGTACACACCCCCCAGGGGCACCAGCTGCTGCAGATCAACACCTCTGGGTGCCTCTTCTCTGCCTCCTGCCTCCTCCTGCAGCAGCGCATCCTCTTCTGAAAAATTCACCGGACAGCAGGAGTTAACCTGGTGCTCAAACTCAGCATTTCCCACCTCTCTTCATCTTCACTCTGTGTGCTGGAAGTGCTCCAGGAGGCAGCATTTCAGCCCCATCTGCTGGTGCTCTTCAATAATCACTGAAATGTGGGGAAAGGCAGAGAGCTGGGCAATGAAAAGTGCTTCTTGATTTGGGGCTTTTGGATTTGTGGCCAGTGCCAAATGTTTTCAATAGGAATAAGGTTTTACTGACAAAATGAGTCCATTGTTACATGCACAAGAGTTTCACAAGCACAGTAATACAGTCGATTCTGGGCAGATTTTGTAAGATTATATTGATATGAAAAGAAATAAAGCAAATAAAAAGATATCTAAAAATAAGGTGCTAAAAGGCCATGTGCTGACGGTGAAAAACATGGTAATTATGAAGAGCAAGAGGGATTTAACATTAAACACAATTTTCAGATAACAAAGATAATTCCTTTTCTGTGCATAATTATGGATATTTCATATATGTATGAACTTAAGGTTTAATTAGCTGGAAAATGATAGTAAAAGGCAGAAACACTGCGGACAAAAATGGCCATAAATATTTTCTTTAAAAAAACCAAACCAGCCCACACCACATAAAACATCACATGGGATGGTACAAGAGGAGAGAAGTCACTGTTGACAGGAATCAAGAAAAAAAGTGTTCAATACTGTAAAAACAGCTACTGTAATTGTTATAAAATTTGCTCAGAGAAAATAAGACCATATCAAAAGATGACAACTCTAAAAGGCTGTAAAGTGGAGCTAAATTATGCCAATAGTTTGCAGTTGTTTTATTTAAATCACTACCACAAGAAAACTCTTATTAAACCAAAGGACGACACCACAACACTGGAGAAATTTATAACTCATGTGGGATGGACAGTTTTATTTCCTAGAATTAGGCCCTCTTTACAAGGTGTAAGAGCAGGTATCTCACTTTAAGCACCCATTTAGGTAATGCTCAGTAACACCCCACACTACACCACTGCATACCATGATGTGTATTTGAATCATCATTTTCTGAGGAACCCCAGAGCCTGGAAGATTCATAAAGATTGTGTGTCATAAACATATGTATAATAATTATATGTATAATAATACACATATCTATATAAACATGATAAGCATGTGCATAAGCATGAATAATAAATAAATTTTAAAAATAAGTGTGGGGATGAACTCCATTTTCCTGTCATCTCTCCACATGATTTAACAATCATTAATAGAAATGTCAACAGAACCCGAGTGTTATCAAAACATCCCTATATTTATAAACTTTGCTCTGTTCACATGGAGATACTGCAGTGTTTCCATGGATCATGGAGCGGCCTGTGTTGGGAGGGACCTTGAAGCCCAGTTTCAGTGTCACAGGCTGGGGGCTGCCCCATGGGCAGAGGGCAGCACCGGGATCCCAATCCGCACTCACCGAGCTATCCAGCAGTGGGATGGGAGCACCGGGAGGGATGAGGAGGAGAGGCAGAAACCAGGGGTGGGAGTAGAGAGGACACAAGAGGAAAAGGAAGAATGGGGTGCAGGATGGAGATGAAATAAAAACAACTGAGACGGGCAGCACAACAGAGAGGGATTAAAAAAGAATAGGGACAGGTAATAGGACAGAAGGATCCAGTGAGAAACAATGGCACATGGAGCAGGACAGAGCAACAGGGAATAAAAAGGGACATAAGTGAGGCATGGAGAAGGACAAATAAAAAGAGTGGTAAACACTCAGGAAAGACAGAGGGATAGAGAGACAAAGAGGGAAACAAGGACAGAGAGAAAAAATGTCTATGGCAAGTGGGTGTGGGGGGATGGAGAGAGAGAGAGGGATGGGCAGCAGGACAGAGGGTTATAAAGAGAAGGGTGCAGTGAGGGAGAAGGACTGATCAGCAGATGCAGACAGGTACAGGCAAAAGGACAGTGAGATGGATAAAGAAATAATGTCATGGTGCAGGACAAAGGAAAAAGAGAGGAAGGAAAAAGGAAAGAAAAAGATGTGGGCCTCTGCCTGCTCTAGCTGTGAAACACACCCTGGTCATTCCTGTATAGTATGGCCATCCTGTGAACTGCAGCCTGATGTCTAAGCCTGGGCTAACACAACTTCACAGGACATCATTTCATTTTTTTAGGGGGATTCAGAAAGGAAATTTACTTGGTCCCATTCAAGTAAATTGATGTCATCTTGAGGCAAAAACTGGATCTTTGCTCCTGTAGAAACTGACACATGCCCGCAACTCTGATAACATGGATACATTCTAAATGTGCCTCACAAGGAAATGCAGTTTTGCCTGCTGTTTGTTTGTTTGTTTGTTTGTTTGTTTGTTTGTTTAAAAAGAAAAATTAGCTGGAATTAAAGACTAAAATGCAGTAAGATTCAAGAAGATGGAAAAAACTACAGAGAAAATAGTTGTTTATTCACTGAGTTATCACTGAGCTGGTACCTATGGTTTATATGCTGAACAAATAAAGCATGCTAAATCCCAATGGTAGAAGTTTACATTTCATAGAAACAAGCTGTGACAAGCTAGGACTGAGAAGAATGTTCCAATGACTGAAGTACCAAAGAGTAGTCCTGTCTAATAAAGTATTTCTTGATACCATGCAGCCTGAAACACTGAAACTCTACAATAGGATTTTAAAAATCAGACTGAACCTGACTGAATAGAACTAAACCATAGGAAAAAAACCAGGCTAGATAAGGCAGAACACAGTAGTTTTAATTTTTAATGTAGCTATCACACAGAAGACCTGTTTTGAAATGCACATGCTTTCAGATTGATAGGATTGCTGGAATGAAAGGCTGAAGTTTTTTACAAATGTCTGTAACTCACAGACTAAGTATCAAAATTATTTACATAGTATCAGAAAGCTGTATTTAACCATCATCAAAATACATGAATTCTTGCTTTTCCATCTATTTGGGGCATGTGGAAAGAACCTCCAGGGCCCAAAATCTGTCAAGGCTGTGAGACTGCAGCGCACAAATGCCATGACCACACCCTGGTTCCCTAGGAGAAAGCTGACTGGAGCTACAGGTGTGTTCCATGCTGGCTATGGGGAAGGTGGTCCATTTTAGGACTGCAAGACTCAAAAGAGAGAAAACTGGAATTCTGAGCAGACAGCATAATGTTTGAATTTGTGCCAAGCACCTCCTGGAAGTGGTGGGATCTACTGGACACATTCGGTGACAGCTCTTCCTTGCTCCCCTGCATCTTCCTGCATCCATACATTGAGCCTGGACCAAGTTCATTTGCAGAGAAGGAGAAGATGGAGCTACATACAAGATCCTGCAGAATCTTTTGTCATTTCATCAGCTAGCAGAAATACAAGGTGCTGGATGTGCCTATGGTAAGTCCAGGTTTTTGCCAAAAAGAACAAAGACTCCAGCTTCTTGAATCTGACACCTAGCTATGGGTCAGCAGAACAGAATGTAGATCCCAGGGAGATGGGCTGGCTTTGTGCGCTGGTCAGGCACTGGAATTGCTCATAATTGCTTCTCCTTTTCTTAACTGCAGACAACTGAATACCAAGGAGTAAATCTTTTCTTCTCAATTCCAACATCCTCCTTCTGACAGTCCACAAACTGCTGCATCTGAACAGTCAGCCCAAAGCACATGAAAGGTGCAGGCCCAGTTTTAGAAGATGAAGTACTAACAACTGTTTTGTTATTTTCCAGCTGAAGGTACTGCCCTGCTCTGGAAGAGTAGTGCAAAATACAGAGGACAAAAAAAACCAAAAAACCCACAAACAAACAAAAATGAGGACATCCATATTACAGAACTCTGCTGCCTGCTTAAACTTTAAAACTGTTGGGGAACATTTCTCCCACCTCTCCTCTCTGCTACCTACTTTACGTCCCCCATCCTGGGGTTCATCACTGTTTCTCTGTCATTTGCAAAGTGCCACATCCCAAGGGCCCCAAACCCAGTTCTTCTCTCCCTCAATTGGACTTGAGGATCCATGTGGATCCCTTCCAGCTGGGAATGTTCTATTCTGTGATTCCAGCACGGGTCCAGTGGACAAGAAGAAACTGTGTTGCAACAGGATTTCCTACACTCCTGGGAATGATGAGATAAACCTCCAGTGGGAAGGAAATGCAAGATAAACCAGATGGTTGGTATTCTATACACTTCCTTTGGGAAGACAGACCTGAGCTGGGAAAGGTCAGCCACATGCTCTTCATTTAGTTTCCATGACCATAATAACATCACATCCTGGAGCCACTCTAGGCAGTGCTGCAAAGTGAATTGTGTCCATTAGTTTACAAATTAGGAGCCTGAAACCATTTTGGAGACACATATATGTACCTATCTTCCTATTTAAAGAGAATATTTAATTTTCCATGAATAAATTTAGGAAGTCTGTAATGAGAGCTGGCCTGAACTTGCCCAGTGGATTTTCCTTTCCAAAGGCAAAGGCACTATTTTGTTCAGTGGTGTGATGATTGTGTAAGTAGAGACCCTTTTGTTCGCCTAAACAGATAGATAGGATGCTTTGCAAAGCTATGCTTTGTGGAACCAGGATGAGGTTGAAGGCTGCTACTGACGGTTGCATAAATTACTAATGCCCTTGCGAGCTTTCTTGAATTCCAGAAAGTAACCGAGATGAGCCTTAAAAGAAAACAGTGAGAAAAGGTCAAAGGGAGAGGACTGAGGAAGACTTTTGAACTTCATCCCGCGACCACCAGGAGGCAGAAAAAGACCCCCTAGCAACCGGAGACACATGCGCAGAGACACCCGAGAAAGGACATGTAACCCGGAAGCTGAATAGCTTAAAAGGGGGAATACGGAAACTGGTGGCGCGGCAGTTTCGCGGAGAGGGAACTCCCCTGTCGCCCAGCGCTGATCTTTTGCTTATTGCTTGCTTGCTGTAATTAATAAAACTTTTCTCTGATTGAACCATATCACTCTCTTGAGTGCATTCATAACAAATTTGGTGCCTTGACTCGGATGCAATCTGTAGGACAGATTCTCAGCACTACCGGGGGGGCGCCCCGCTAATATTTAGCGGCCCGGAGGACCGGTTCCTGCCTCGGTTGCACCGACAAACCTAAATTTAAGGCAATAAGCAAAAGGGAGACCGGTCGACCCCTTAAAATCTGTGCACGGAGTCCGGACGAAGACGCGGGACACGTGAGTATTACGGGAACCGTTCGGTCGGGGTCAGGGGGACCCCGGAGTGTGACGAAGTGTTTGTGTGTGTGAGAGGGGAACTGGTAGCCGGATTCCCCAAGCAAGAGCGGACCCTTCTGTAGTGCGGTTCCCATTAGCCCACGAGGGCGTGGGCCACGAACAAGGGGAAGTGAAAGAGGCTGTGTGATTTGAAGGCACTCCAGAAGAATGGGACAGGGGAGAAGCAAGCCCCCTGTACCTATTAAACTCCCACCGGTACCTAGAGATAGTACGTTGGGTTTTTTACTAGATAATTGGAAGCATTTCCCGGGAACAGAAAATAAAGATAGGGCAAAAATGATTCACTATTGTGTAGAAGTATGGGGAGGAAAGGAAATTTCAAAGAATGTATTTTGGCCTATATTTGGATCAACCGAAGATTGGGTTAAACAAAAGTTAAATTCCTGGGTAAACACAAAAATCCCCTTTAGCCCAGAGGAAAGTGCTTATGCAGAGATCTGGGTAGTAAATCCCGAGGTTTTTATATTTAAGCTGACAGAGAATTCGGGGGAAGGGAAGGGAAAGAAAAAGAAACCCCGAAAAGAAGACACTGTGATAATACCCCCCCTCCATTTGTACCACCACCACCACGAGCCCCTCCGCCTCCAAACCCCGAGGAGGAGGATTTAGACATGCCAGATGTGGGGCCTGTTACCAGGAATAGATCCAGAAGGAAACAGGAGAACCTATTCCCATTAAGAGAGATGCCAATGGGTGGTCCCCAAGCTGGAACAGGGTTTATATCTGTCCCTCTTAGTTCAGGGGATGTCAGACACTTCAAAAAGGAAATGGGGCATTTGCTGGAAGATCCATTGGGGGCTGCAGAAACAGTTGATCAATTCTTAGGACCCAATATGTACACATGGGAGGAATTACAATCTATCCTGAATATTTTATTTACGGCAGAAGAGAAAAACATGATTAGAAGGGAAGGCATGCGCATCTGGGATGCTCAGCATGTCCAGGGACCACTGGCAGATGTAAAATGGCCCCTCCAAAATCCCCATTGGGATCACCAAAATCCAGCGCACAGAGTACATATGCAGGATTTGAGGACTATTATAATTCAAGGAATTAGGGAGGCAGTCCCGAGGGGTCATAATATCAATAAAGCATTCAATGAGAGGCAAAAGAAAGACGAAACTCCTACGGAATGGTTGGAAAGGCTAAGAAAGAATTTTCAACTATATTCCAGAATGGATCCAGACACCCAATTGGGGCAAGCACTGCTTAAAGCACAATTTGTGGCAAAAGCCTGGGAGGATATTCGGAGGAAGATAGAAAAATTGGAAGGGTGGCAAGACAGAGGTTTGGATGAGCTTTTGCGGGAGGCACAAAAAGTGTATGTTAGGAGAGGAGGCTCAGAAGCGGCAAATTAAGATGATGGTGGCTGCTGTGAGAGAGAGTAGAGATCAAACCTGGAAAGGGAAACAACAGAGACTGATCAGAGATTCAAAGGAAAGACAGAACACTAAAGTTTGTTTTTACTGTGGAAAGAAAGGACACTTTAAGAGAGAATGTAGGGTGAGGATCCAGGATGAAAAGATGTTCAAAGAAGATTAGGGAAGTCAGGGGCTCTTTATTCTGGGGACCCGAGAACACCAGAAAGAGCCCTTGATAAAGTTAAAAGTGGGTCCCCAGCACCAAGAAATAACATTCTTGGTAGATACTGGAGCTGAGAGATCAACCATTCAGTTTTTACCTAAAGGATGTAGTATATCCAAAGAAACTGCCACGGTAGTGGGGGGCAAAGGGGGAACCCTTTGAAATGGGGGTTATTAAAGATGTGATGATAGAATCAGAGTCAAAAATCGGGTTGGGAAATTTTTTGTTAGTACCAGAAGCAGATTATAATTTGTTGGGACAGGATTTAATTATTGAATTGGGAATACATTTAGATATAGTTGATAAGGAGTTGAGGATAAGGCTATGCCCTTTAAGAGTAGAAGATGAAGACAAAATAAACCCAGAAGTGTGGTATACACCTGAGAGTGTGGGACAGTTGAAGATAACCCCATTCTTGGTCACTATTAAAAACCCAGAAATCCCAGTCAGAATAAAACAATATCCCTTGTCACCTGAGGGACAAAGAGGGTTGAAAGCAGAAATTGACAGATTGTTAAGTATGGGACTATTAGAACCATGTATGTCACCTTTTAATACAACCATATTGCCAGTAAAGAAGCCAAATGGGACTTATCGTTTGGTACGAGATTTAAGATAAATTAACAAACGCACAGTGGCACGGTTCCCCGTAGTTGCAAACCCATACACGTTACTAAGCAAGCTGGGACCTGACAGTTTGTGGTACAGTGTTATAGATTTAAAAGATGCATTCTGGGCCTGTCCTCTTGATGAGACTAGCCGAGATTATTTCGCATTTGAATGGGAAGATCCAGATATGGGGAGGAGACAACAACTGAGATGGACAGTATTGCCCCAGGGATTCACGGAATCCCCCAATTTGTTTGGGCAAGCATTGGAGCAGATTTTATCAGACAGACCCAGGAGTGACCTTGATACAATATGTGGATGACTTGCTTTTAGCTGGGAAAGAGGAAGAAGTCGTAAGGAGAGAGAATATTAAGTTGTTAAATTTCCTGGGTTTAAAGGGATTGAAAGTATCCAAGGCAAAACTCCAATTTGTGGAAGAAGAAGTAAAATATTTAGGCCATTACCTTAGAAAAGGGGAGAAAAAGACCCTGAAAGGGTACAAGGAATTTTGTCACTACCGATTCCTAAAAATAAAAGACAGATACATCAAATCTTGGGGTTAACAGGGTACTGTAGACAGTGGATTGAAAATTATAGCAGCAAAGTTAAATTTTTATATCATAAATTGACACAGGAGGGATTAATGAAATGGAGTTCGGAAGAGACAGAAAAACTCCGGGAACTACAAGAAAATTTAATTCATGCTCCTGTCTTGAGTCTCCCGGATTTGAGAAGACCTTTTTATTTGTTTGTAAATGTGGAAAATGGAATTGCCTTCGGAATCCTAACTCAGGAGTGGGCAGGGAGAAAGAAGCCGATAGGGAATCTATCAAAGATCTTGGACCCCGTGAGTAAGGGCTGGCCAACTTGTCTGCAAGTAGTAGCAGGATGTGCCCTGTTGGTGGAGGAAGCTAGGAAAATCACTTTTAATAGCAATTTGAAGGTAATGTCCCCCCATAACATTGGGGGTGTGTTACAACAAAAGGCAGAAAAGTGGATTTCAGATGCTAGACTTCTAAAATATGAAGGAATTTTAGTTGAGGCCCCAAACTTAATATTAGAAACCACTACTTTACAAAACCCAGCTGCATTTTTGTATGGAGAACCCGAAGGCGAACCTTTGACACATGACTGTATAACTACAACTGAGGAACAAAACAAAATTAGACCTGATTTGGAAGAAGAGGAATTAGAAGGCGGAGAAAAGCTGTTTGTGGATGGGTCCTCCAGAGTAATAGAAGGAAGGAGGAAAACAGGTTATGCCATCGTACGAGGACCTGATTTGCAAGTCCTAGAATCAGGTCCATTAGACAAATCTTGGTCAGCCCAAGCCTGCGAATTGTATGCACTATTAAGGGCATTGAAACTACTAGAAGGAAAGGAGGGGACAATATATACAGATTCCAGATATAGTTATGGGGTGGTGCATACGTTCGGTAAACTGTGGGAAGAAAGAGGTTTAATAAACTCTCAAGGGAAAGATTTAGTTCATCAAAAACTCATAATTGCAGTATTAAAAGCCCTGAGAAGGCCCAAAAGGTTGGCAGTGGTTCATTTGAAAGGACACCAGAAGGGAATGGACTTGAGGAGTAGAGGAAATAATGCCGTCGATCAGGAGGCGAAACGAGCGGCATTACGAACAATGGTCCCAAAAGAAAAAGGGGGGCATGAAGAAATTTTGAAACATAAGGATAGTGACTTAAGAAGTAGATTTACTGAAGAAGAGAGGTTAAATCTCCAAGAGACAGGAGCAATAGAAAACCCAGAGGGGAGATGGTTTCTCCCAGATGGCCGGGAAGTACTACCAAAAGCCATAGCTCAAAGAATATTAGAAAAAATACATCAAAGGACACTTTGGGGAGCACAGGGGTTAACAGACTATTTCGCTGCAAGGTATATGAGTACAGGGATCCGAGACTTAGCTAAGCAAATTACTAGAAGCTGCCTCCCATGTTTACAAACGAATAGGAAAAATCTCAGAAAATTACCGTATGGAGGGAGACCCCTGGCAAAAAGACCCTTTGCAAATATTCAGATTGACTTCACAGAACTACCGAAGGTAGGGAGACTTAAATATCTCCTGGTCCTAGTAGACCATCTCACCCATTTCGTAGAAGCTTTCCCAACATCTAGGGAAACTTCACAAACAGTTGTAAAGGTGTTATTGGAAGAAATAATCCCTAGATATGGAGTACCAGAGACAATAGACTCTGACAAAGGTCCCCACTTTACATCAAAAATAACTCAGGAGGTGGCAGACGCATTAGGAATAAAGTGGGAACAACACACCCCTTGGCACCCTCAAAGTTCTGGGAGAGTAGAAAGGATTGTAATAAATTATGTGTAAATAAAAATTCGTAAAGTTATATAAATAAGATGTATATGTTAAAATAATAAAAACCAAAGATGTGTATGTAAAAAAGAAAGAAACCTTCCTCCCAAACCTGGCTGGGAGCTCTTCTCCGAAAGAGAAAAGATTGTAGCCAACACCCAGATAAGAAACATTAACTCGGAAAATAGGCAGGATGGGAGCCATCAAAGACAACAAAAGGACTAGCTCGGGGGAGGAACCCAACTCCGGACCTGACCAACGTCTCTGCAGACCTCGGTTGTGAAACAATCAAAGTCGACAAAGACAAGCCTCAGAAAAAGTATCCGCTGCTAGTCCTGAATCGCCCACCTGCCAGACCAGTGTTGAAGATACAATCACTGGGAACAAAGGGGGAGACTCCGCCGAGATTTCCATCGGCACCAACCCCGGATCACACCACTTCTGCCTTGATAACCCAAAATTAAAATACATACAGAGTCTCTTTGCATATGAGGAGACTCTGTCCGGACACAAGTTAGGTCTATTCTTCCAAGCCAGGAAATCTATTCACCAAACAATCAAGAACACTTGGTGAATGGAGCCGGCTTGGAATTTTAGCCTGAGGACTTAAAAATCCTATAAAACCCCAAGCCTGAGAGCGCTCAGACGTGGATTTGGGAAACCTATACCTCTGGTGTAGACCCCTGTCCACCCAGCGCTGCGCTGACCTTTTTATTGTGGGTTTTTATCGCTGTTTCACTTATTATTGTTTATTAATAAATTTCTCTTTGATTTTATCCCAAAATTGCCTTTGCATTTATAACAGGATGAATGGGGAAATAAAGAAGCAACTTACCAAGCTAGTGATGGAAACTAAATTATCATGGGTTAAGTGTGTTCCACTAGCCCTTCTGAATATTAGAACCCAGCCAAGGGCGGATTTGGGAATTTCCCCTTTTGAGATGTTATATGGTATGCCCTATAATATAGAGGAAGTTCAAACACATCCAAACGTGAGTGATCAATACATCAATAAGTACTTAATAAAATTAATGAAGTTCAAAAGGGCATTGTGGGAAAAAGGGATGCTAGCTCAAAGACCACCATTGGATTTTATATTACACCAGGTACAACCCAGAGAGTGGGTGCTGATAAGAAGTTGGAAAGAGAATCCCCTAACACCGAAGTGGGAAGGACCGTATCAAGTCCTACTAACAACTGATTCTGCGGTTCGAACAGCGGAGAAAGGCTGGACACATGCGAGTCGGATAAAAGGACCCGTGAAGCCACCAAAAGCTAATAACTGGGAAGTGGTTAGCCCGGCTGGGGACTTGAGACTTAAGATATCCCAAACAAAATAACATCCAAGAACTATTAACCTGCTTAGAAACTTATGAATACTAAACTCCATAAAGGCTTTTATATAGAATATAAGATACCTCCATCTAGTGGTGAGGAAATATATAATAGAAGTGTTAAAATAGGCTGTGCTTTATGCCGGAATTGTTACCCTTTTGTCTGTTTTAAGTGTATAATATGTGAAGAACACTGGTGGACCCATTGTCATAGAGGCTACCCACCAAGAGGGGTGTGTAGATCTTGCTACACTGCCCAGAGGAGACTCACTGATTGGGCTCTAGTAACCAGAATACAAGCAGGAGAATTTGAGACAGGATCAGAGAAGTGGTGGGCCATCTACTCAAAAGGAGTCAATCCCTTGTATTATTGTTACCATCCAAACGAACCTGCGCCTTTTGTAGCAAATATAGTAGCTGGGTTGTGCAGACGGTGGCTCCAGGAATTGAGGTGCAATACCCCTTTAGAAAAGCATAAAAGTTGGGAAAAGTACATACAAAGAATCAATAAAAGAAGGAGTAATTCCCCTCCTGAAGAGTACTCTTGCTGCCGAGAAGATGGTACACCCCGTGTCCCGCGGCAACCGGGTCAATGACGGGAGAGGCAGAGGAGTAATAAACTGTGGAGGAAAACACTCCAATATACATGGGACCAAAAGGTCATGGTCCTGGAAATGCCACAAGAGTGGGAATGAGACAACCCCGCGAAATAATTTCTGGGGAATCCAAATTGACACTTCCCAAAAGAAAAGCCTCTATTATAGCAGGGGAAGCCAATGCTCATTAAAGAAGTCAGTAACATTTATAATCTTAATCAGCACATTTAACATTTGCACAAGCAAGACTCACGAACCCTTCAATTGGTCTTTAATCCGATGGGAAGACCAGGTCATGATCCAATCACAGATCACCTTTGAAGCCCCTAGCTTTCAAGTTACACTAGATTCTCTCATTAAGTGGAAGGGTACTAGTTATAGCCGGCCTAGGCGTAAGGTACTATATATGTGCCCAGCTTCTAATCCAGGCAGAGGATATTGTAATTACCCTGGCGAATTTTACTGTATAGATATTGGGGCTGTGAGACAATTTCCATGGGGTGGAAAGTACAGAACCCAGATAAGTATCTAAAGGTTGAAAGGGGTCCACACGGATGTATAAAGCCCTGGACAGATCCCTCGGGGGCAGTAACATATGTTGGGACTTGAAGATTTCACTACATCAATATCACACAATCCCAAGACCCTGGGTGGTTATTGGGACGAACCTGGGGTCTCAGGGTATGGGAACCCAGAAAGGATCGGGGAGTGCACATTCTTATAAAGAAAGAGGTGGTTCCCCATGATTCAGGATCTGTTAGACCAAATCCAGTGGTGTGGGGAGCAATAGACCCCAAAGTAAGGGATCAGAATAACCATTCAGAAAAACTAGAAAATAGCACCCAAGTATCAACCATGGTAGGGACACCCCAAGAATATGGAAACGAGGCTCTTTGGAAAATTTTGCAAGCTACCTTTAAAGTGTTAAATGATACACACCCAAATTTAACTAGAGAATGTTGGTTATGCTATAACATTAACCCACCCTTTTATGAGGCCATAGGCTCCATAGCAGAACCAAAAAGAGTAAACAGCACCAATCCTGCTGCCTGCTTATGGAAATCGGGAAGGGAAGACACCCCAGGAATAACATTATCTCGAGTCACTGGAAAAGGGAAATGTGTGGGAAATGTGCCCCCGGATAAGAATCATTTATGTCAGACAAAAATACAGATTAATGACCCTCGCAAGCCAGCTCAGTGGCTGATTCCAGCACCCAATACTAAATGGGTTTGTAACACTTTAGGAGTAACCCCATGTGTTTCTATAACAGCCTTTAATGAAACCTACGAATTTTGCATACAGGTTATAATAGTTCCCCGGATTACCTATCATTCTGAAGAATATATGTATACACAATACCAAAACCCAGAACACCATTTAGTGAAGCGAGAACCCCTCACGGCACTAACAGTAGCCGTATTGCTAGGCATAGGAGGGGCTGGATTAGGAACAGGTGTAGCATCCTTAGTGAATCAGCACCAGGGATTCAGAGAGCTTAGAATTTCAGTAGATGAGGATTTAAGAAGAATTGATAAGTCTATAAAAGACCTCACAGACTCCTTAGACTCACTGGCTGAAGTGGCCTTGCAAAATAGAAGGGGATTAAATTTATTATTTTTACAGCAAGGGGGACTATGTGCTGCACTCAGAGAAGAATGCTGTGTATATGTAAACAAAAGTGGGGTAGTAAGAGAAACCATGGCCAAATTACGAGAAGGACTGGAAAAGAGAAAAAGAGAACAAGAAATGCAACAAAGTTGGTATGAATCATGGTCTAACTATTCTCCCTGGTTAACAACTCTGCTATCCACCATAGCAGGGCTGCTGATTTTACTAATCTTAGGACTTACCTTTGGCCCTTGCATTTTCAACAAAATCATTAGCATCATGAAAAGCAGGTTAGAAGCAGCTCACCTTATGTTAATACAAGCTAAATATGAAGCCTTAAATGGGGAAGAGACCGAAGATTATTTAGAACTAAGTAAAAGGGAATTACAAAGATTTAGCGAACAAAAGTAAGGAATAGAAAAAGGGGGGATTGTGATGATTGTGTAAGTAGAGACCCTTTTGTTCGCCTAAACAGATAGATAGGATGCTTTGCAAAGCTATGCTTTGTGGAACCAGGATGAGGTTGAAGGCTGCTACTGACGGTTGCATAAATTACTAATGCCCTTGCGAGCTTTCTTGAATTCCAGAAAGTAACCAAGATGAGCCTTAAAAGAAAACAGTGAGAAAAGGTCAAAGGGAGAGGACTGAGGAAGACTCTTGAACTTCATCCCGCGACCACCAGAAGGCAGAAAAAGACCCCCTAGCAACCGGAGACACATGCGCAGAGACACCCGAGAAAGGACATGTAACCCGGAAGCTGAATAGCTTAAAAGGGGGAATACGGAAACTGGTGGCGCAGCAGTTTCGCGGAGAGGGAACTCCCCTGCTCCCCTGTCGCCCAGCGCTGATCTTTTGCTTATTGCTTGCTTGCTGTAATTAATAAAACTTTTCTCTGATTGAACCATATCACTCTCTTGAGTGCATTCGTAACAAGTGGGTTAGATCCAAACAGTGAAAATAATCTGAGCTGCTCAGCTGAGGGGAAGGGTTTCACTTCTTGTGAGAAACTCCTTTGAAATTACCCTATTTTGTGCCAAAACCAGACACCCTTTTGGGCATTATAGAGTTTTATGGGGCAGGTTTGAGCAAGGGACTTAGGGGGAGCCTGGTCCCTTGAGGGACTGGTTCGACTGCTCCCACCTGCTCTCCAAATTTGGAAGGATCATGGAATCATAGAATGGTTTGGGTTGGAAGGGACTTTAAAGATCCCAGTGGCCCCTCCTGGGGCAAAGCCATGCACAGAGATAGGGGAGGAAACACTCCAGTGCTTTACAGTCTCTCTTTATTTGTTTGGATTCTGACACCATGATTTACTTTATCTATAGATATCCCTCTGGCACAGGGAATAATGCACTGGATGATATTTTCCAGATGGTCTCATGTTCCTGGGTGAGGTGATCCCCTGGCATCATTAGAAGAGAGAAGAAAACGGGATCCACAAGCCATGCAAGTGACCTTAAAAGAATTCCCCACTCTCAGAACAAAGCAGGAAGAGCCAATTCCCTGCATTTTGTTGTGATTCCTACGCTGAGACCCAGCAACCTTCAAAATCCACATCCTGCAAAAAAACTCTCAGGCACACAGGAGTCAGTGGCTTTTCTGCCTTTTTGTCCCTCAGCCCTTCCTTAATTTTTCTTCAGAAAAAATGCTCTTTCTTAAAAGTGGGGGAGGTATTTTAGGGTTAAGAAGCTGAAAGTTTTGCTGTTGTTCCTTGTTATACTGGGGCTCTGCTTGAGTTTTTTTTATTTCTCACACTTGTTTCACCACGAAAAGCTCTGCAAGGCAGGCATTTGAAGTCACCACTGCTGTTCCAAACACCCTGTGTTTTTCCAAGGCCTTTGGAAGGGGCAGCCTGACCAAGCAGCCAGTGGACCATGCCATGATTAGCTGCCATTAAGTTGTGCAGGTGAAGTGATCTGCCTCCTGTGGCAGGACAGGCAGGATCACCTGGGGCATGCCATGGAACTCCTTGGCTGCATTCCCCAGGAGCCCCGTGACTTCCCTGCAGGGTGGGACAGGGGGGACAGCTGGAGCTGCAGAGCTGGGAGCTGTGGGAAGGGCTGAGGGGCAGCATCCTATACAGGACCAAGATGTGTGCAAGGAGATGTCCTGTCCCTGCACCTGGGATACCCTCTGGACACACAGGGATGCTGAGGAGGAGGTGCTCTTGCAGGATCAGTGGGGTATGGAGCAACAAGACCAACTCCCTGAGCAGACTCCTGTGGGTGGTGTTACCCCACAGAATCCTGTTGGAGTAATAAGGAGAGCTGGGTTCTGGAGTGGAAAAGAACAAGCAGAATTAGCCGGGTGCATCATGCTTTGTGCTGACCACAGGAGCTCAGGGCATACAGGCCAAACCCTAGCCAGATTATCCAAATATGTTGTGCAAATCCAAGCATATATTATTTTGTACAGTGATAATCCTATTGATTGGTTGAGTTATTGGGGGAAAAAATAGAAGGTAGCCACTAGGGGGAAACAAGTCAATGCCTCGGGGTGGCTGAAATCACACCTCTAGACCTTGTGGCCAGGACACAAACCTGCATCCAGCACTGAGCCATCAGCACCTGAGAGAAATCCTTAGTGTACAAAATTTGGATGCTAACAGCAGGCAATCAAAGATGTCCCTGTCCCTGAACTGTCTCAGGTGTCCTCGAGGCTCCGGGAGGGCAGGAGGGGTCTCCACTGTTATTTTTACAGATTAGTGGAGCATGTAAGGGCATCTCTGGGCACAGTGACTCTGACAGCTGAGAGCACTGGCTCCTGCTCCTGGCATGCTGACAGCCACTCCAGGGAGAGCACTGGGAAGCCCCTTTGGAGCTGTCATGGTATGCAGCCTGGAATGTTGAGAGGTTGCCCCAGGTCAGCTCCTGTTTGCTTTAATTCCCTCCTCTGTTGGGAGCTGCTTCCCAGGGGCCTGCAGCTCCCTGCAGGGTGAAGAAGGGGCTGGCAGCAGGTGACCTGTGTGTGTGAGGACAGCTGCTGGAGGCAGCTCACAGATCCTGCACCCTGCCCTCGGCAAAGCCTTGCTGTTATACCTCGCTTCCCTGCGGGTCTCTGTGACGTTGTTTGTCCTGGTGCTCTCGTGGTTATCTGTGCAGCAGCACTGTGGTTTTTGGATGGTTCTCCCTCCCCAGGGGTGCTGACAGGGCCATTTCCAGCTGTAGGAGCAGGAGGGTGGCTGTGCCCTGGGCAGGAGCATCAGCCACAGGCAGTGAGCGATACCTGGCCACAGCACTGGCCCTGGAGCTGAACAGAGCAGAAGGACTGTAAAACACAGGAGAGGCTTTGCCCAGTGCCTGTGGTGCTTCTGGCTGGAGAAGAGCAGCCCTGGAAGTGTTTAGGGTGCAGGGAGGACAGGGGGAGAACGTACAAGGAGAGACCAGCCTGGTCATGCTGCAGCTGCCTGCTATCCATACTGGGAGTATTCCCAGCTCAGCCACTCTGGAAAGAGCTGGAGCTGCCTTTTTTTAGGTGTCTTTACTCACAGAGTACAAGGCCTGGAAAGAGTCTGGCACCGGAGCTCTGCCCACAGCAAGGGATGGCTCCAAGGAGGGACATCTGGGCTGTCAGTGCTGATGCGTGGCAGGGAAGTCCCCACTGTCGCTGCTCCCAGGGCCAGGTTTTCCATCAGAGGCAAAATCAGAGCTGCAGCCCCTGCTCATCCTGGCATTTGCCACATTAGACTCACTTGATGGAAACCTGGGGAGGGTGTGAGTTTCTGTGCTTCCCTTGGAAATGGAAACCACAGCTTGGGAAAGATCCTCTGGACTTCACCTGTGCACAGCACTCACAAGAGCGGCCTCTCCAACTGAGCATCCCCAAAACACCACTAACACTGTGCACAGCTCTGCTGCCTTTAGCTTCACTTAATTTTAGGTTCATTTTATTTTGGTTAACCTACTGCAGATTGGCTGTTATTTTCTCTCTGGAGCCAGGGAAAGCAAAACTGCGCAGCACTGATGGAGGCTCCTGACTGCCACAGCTCTTGGAGGAGCTGCCTGTGGCAGGTGAGCCCTGGGCAGGTTCAGGGAAAACATGGACATTGCTGTGTCACCGGGCAGGGCACAGCCATGGTCCCCTCAGCAGGAGTCTCCTCCACCAGCCCGAAGACTGCACTTGCTCCAGGCTCTTCAGCCGAGAAAACCGAGGGCCTGTCTTCCCTGTCTGCACTTCCCGGTCGTGGCAGTGTGATTAATCCCGAATCCAACCCTGCTACTGTAGTCAAGGGTGTTTTCCCTCCTCCTCCGGGCTTAAGGCAGCCCTGCCTGTTGGCAGGTGGACACATGCCTTAGGCACCGGTCAGGACTAAGAGCCCACAGTCCTGCCGTGTTTACTGACTCCATGGCTACTAAGGAAAACCACTCTGGTTTTCCTGCCCGCTCCTTGCTTTCTTATCAGTCCAGGGGTGGCTAAGGATGAATGATTAGAGGTAATGGCAAATATTACACCCGTGCTACCAATTCTGCTTTTCAAATGGAATTCAAACAAAATTAAACCTGACACAATGCCCGGGAAGGACGTTGGGGCTGTTGAAAGACCATTAAGCTTTGGGGATGAGTTGCAGAAAATGTTCCATAATTAACTCAGCCACCCACAGCCTGCTGGAAACCCAGAAAACCTCAGTAAACATCAGCAATTCTGTGTGTGAACAAAAGGACTCTATTTCACTGGTTAAATACTCACTCTAAACTTGGTAAGTGCTGTGTGCTGGCATTGGTTGTCTTAGGGGGAGTGAAAATCTTCCGTGGACCTGTTTTTCCCTGGTATTTTGGTGCGTTTGTTGATCCTGCTCTCATGCCCCATCCCAGAGCAGAATAAATTTCCCTGGGGATGAGTAGTTTCTGCTTTGAGTAAGTGTTGTGGGATTTTTGGCTCATACAGCACCTCTAGTACCTGGCAAGGTCAGTGCTTAATCATCTGCTAATCCTTGAGATTTGGGCTCTGGGCTCTGGCTCCGGAATCTGCAGCTCTGCCCAGCCAAACCAGAGCAGACCTAAGTGGAACTAAGGAGGGATGCCACCAACAGGAAAATAAGACAGGTCTGCTGGAAGTCACACAGACAAGCATGAAACCCTTTGCAACACACAAAGTAGGAAAAAAAAACTCTGTTAAATGATGATGTTGTGATCTGGCTGACAAGCATGCAATGTACCCATGCCTATTCCTCTACCTGAGGATTTTTGCCTGTTTCACAAACTAGTTCTGGTGGCTCAGAAATCTCAGACAGCCACACCTTTCATACTGGTACAGGTTTCATATCAAAATAGTTCACCTCCTTCAAGAGGAAACATTTAAATGAAAATGTCCAACTCCCCAAAGCTCCAGCACTCAGACTAGGTCATCTTCTTCTTTGCATTAGCACCTTGGAAGAGCAGCCGTGCAACAATGATGAGCCAGGCATGTCTTTTGAAAATGGACTTTCACATCTACATTTATAGTCCTAAATGTATTTTACTTCCAAATAGCCTCCAAGGAAAGAGTAATTCACATCTGAAGAGTCATGAAGTGCTGTGATACAGCAAATATCCTTAAGGACCAAAGGAGGAACAAAAGGCTTACAATGACCTTTATTTGTGTAGGAGCACAGTAGTCAGTTGGGTTTAGGGTGTCCTCTCTGCCTTATTTACCTCCCCACCCCACGGTGGGTGAAGTGTGAAGCACTGAGCATTTTGTCTCATGCTACACCAGAGCTGGAAAATGCTGCAGCTGCTTCCCTTCCTTCAGGAAAAAAATCCACTTTACAGCCTTGAATGGTAACATCGGTCTGACAAGAAACAAATGTTTATAAATAAATGTAAATAGAGGGATGAGGGCAGTCAAACACTGGGCATTTGTAACTTGATCTCATACCCGAATCAGAACCACCTGGTTTATGGGAACTGGCAGCTCTTACTGACCACAGCATTGCAGCTCTGGGTTCTTATTAGTAGCTATGAAATTTGTCCATTGCTGTAATTGATGGAGTTACTTTGGGATTTTCCAATGATTCGGGGCTTTCTGGCATTTCTTTCAAACAGGGGTTCTGGCAGGAAGAAGTGACCTTTAATAAGTATTGAAACTAAAAGGAAATATGGTGAGGTGAATTAAAAATACACAAAAATTTTACAAATTTGACATTTTCTATGCAAACATTTTCCCTCCAACTCAAAACAAGTACTTGTTTTGAAACAGCACTTGAATTTTGAATATGGTTAAATCTATTTAAATGTGATAGAAATTAAAACAATTTGATATAATCAGCATGACACTTTACAATAGCATCCAACCCAATTTGGCAGTGATGATTAATTCAATACTCTCTAACTTTGGGCTTGGGCCAAAGAAAGCTTTTGCAATCTCAGGCTCCTACAGAAAGGGACAAACAAGTACTTCATTTCCATGTACCCGAATGTTTCCAGGTCTCCCTTCTGCCAGCTGTAGTTACAGGGAAGTTGCCCTTAGGGATTCTTGAAATGGGCAGAAAGCTGAAGCCGAGACCTGCTAGGCCATTACTGCAGAACAGAGAGCTGCTGGCCTTTTGTCTGTGGTAGAACACCTCACTTTGGGTTTAAATTATGTACCAGCCATCCTGCTTTCTCCCTGAAGATACCACACTGTTCCAATTTCCCTCAGTGTTCCAATTTCCCTCATATCACATCTCCATTATTAATCCACTTGCTGCTGGACGTGATGTTTATTATCACACTTGACTCAACTGGCAAAATGTACCAGAGTGCAAAAATCAGGGTTGGTGCACGCTGATCAATAAATATTATAATGTCCTAATGCCTCTAAAAGGATTTATCTGTTTCTGCCAACTTCATTTTTTTTAAAAAAAAAGCTCTTGGTAGAGGCTCAGGAGCTTCATTCCATGGTGTGAGTGTCTGCTAACAAAGCCACTCACCGGTTTTTATACTACTTCTTTCCTCTCACAGAAACTTGACCAAGAAAACCTGGGAATGGGAACACACTCCAGTGTCAATCCCATTGAGGCTGATTCCTATCATGGCTGATACCATGGCACAAAAAATGCAGGTGTTTTAAGGATCTCAGTCTTCTGGCAGGAAAACACCAAACAAGGGCTACTGGCTGCATCACAAGAGGGTTTGATCTGCTTTTCCAAAGAGAGGGAAAACTGTTTGGCTAAAACCAAAGTCAAAAGAGACAGCAAGACAACAGCTGAGGCTGAAAAGCATGAGGAAGAAGAGCAGATGTGAGTGTTCTTCAGCCCAACCAGGTTCACCACCTGCAGCACCCCAGGACCAGCTGCTCCCTGACATGACCCCATAAGGAGCTGCTGGATGGAAAGGCAGGAGCAGTGCTGCTGCAGGTTCCCTGTGCCTGCAGGAGACTGCCCCCAGGTAGGAAAAAAGAGCCCCAAGGGCAAGATCGTGCCCTTGGTTATACCCATTTACCACGCTGGGCCTTGCAGCTCTGTGAACATCTGGGCCGAACCTGTCCTCCATGGAAATGGTATGTAAAACATCTCTGAAACTGATCCTGCGAGGTCTTTGTGATCTTCCTCTCCTTCCTTTCCTTCCCTTCCTTCGGGGCAGGCAGCCCTTGGCATGTCCCCCCTCCCCTGCCTGTCCCCAGCCCTCTCTCCTGACACAGGATGGTGCAACCTAATCGCTGGGCTCCAGCCACGCCGTGCCCTCCTCCCTTCCACCTTCCCTGAGCCCTTCACTTGTGCCGGGCTGCGAGGCCAGTGCCGTGACTACGCTGCTTTCACAGGAATAAATTCTGTGGGAGCTCTTTCGAGCCGCAGAGCCCTGGCCAGCAGCTCTCTGGCTTATTTGAAGCAGGAGAGAGGACACCTGTATTGTCACAGGTGTATTGTCACACGCTCCCCAGTAATTTCCCCTCCCGGGTCACACTGGGGTCGCCTCACCGGCTGGCAGATGACACAGAGAACTGCTCATCAAACCAAACCCCGACCAAAAGCTTGAAAACTGTTTTATTCAGGTGATTTGCAGCTGTCAAACTAGCTCAGAGGTGATAATGCTGCTGCTCTGACGGGTGCTTTGGAGGGTGATTTGCATCGTGTTCTGCTCTCCACGGGGACTCGGGCTGGATTATTTTTTTCCCCGCACCCCGATTTGGCTCCCTGAGATCCCGCATACCTCAGCCCTGACCTGTGAGTGGGGCTGGCTGGCATCCTTGGGGTACTGCCCCCGCTTCAAGCTTCAGGAACTGATGGTAAAAAGGCACACGTGTGATCTCAATTCTGCTGGCTGGACACATCTCCATGTCTGGAGACTAAGATTTTACCATCCCTGATGTAGTAGCCCCAGGGGACCTAAATGCTGGCTCTGGCACTCTTCTGGAGAGATCTCCGGGCTCCAGGTCCCCACTTTGTCACCTTCCCACGGGGTGTGTGTGTGTGGCAGTGTGGCAGGCACTGCGCTTGCCCTACGTGCCCCCACAGTCCAGCTTCTGGCTCCTGAATGCTCCCATGGGATTCGCAAACCCCATCCTGCCTCCCGCTGCACGCGAGGGCTGCTCTCACCCAGGCACCAGGCAAGGAATGGCATCCAAGCAAGGTGCTCCAAGGAGGGTGAGCATTGACACCTTCAGTAGCAGCAAGTCTCTCATTAATTTAAATCCTGCTCAGCTGCACAGACAAAAATATCTTGAAATTTCTTTCAACTTAAAATTTGATTAAGACCTGTTCTGATAAAAGAAATAACACATTACTTGTGGAGATAGGCATTTTCAGGTTACTTGATTGTGGGAAAGCGTTTTTGTTTGCAGCAATGTCGATATTTCTGTGGTGAAAGGTTTGTCACAGGTACAACATTTGTAACACATTAGTAACACATAAATATCATGGGAATCAAAACACGGGGCTGGAAGGCATCTCTGAAGAATTCGTGTTCAACTGTTGTTCCAGGTAGGATTATCTCTGTCTAAACAATTCGTGATTATCACCTAACCTGCTTCGCAAAATCTCTGGTAATTTTCCAATGCGATTTACTCCACCCTACAGCAGCCTAGCAGTCAACGGTGCTTTTCTAAATGAAAGCCCAAATTTCCCGTCTTTGTTCAAGCTCATTAAGAACTTGTTAAACAATCATTGCCAAGAATCATTTAACAGAAAAGTTCCTCGTGCTTGAGGGTACGTTTGAAACTTGCTTTGCAACACGTCAGCAGCTGAGGTGCGGGCTGCCTTTTTTTTTTTTTTTAACCTAAAAATTTCAGTTTCCCATTTTTAGTGACCCGCGTCCGCTTTGTAAATGATCTCCCTTGGCGTTAACAGGTGTGGGAAGTTTCCGCCTTCCCCTGCTCCTCCTCCCGTCCGTAATTAGCGGCCCCTGAGGTCGGGATGTCTCTATCCAGGGTGGGTCACCCCTGCCACGCACCGCCACTCGGGCGAGACAGCAGAGGTACAACTGCGCTGGGACGGCTCGGGTTACCCGGGACATCTACTCTACCCGGAGCAGAGCACAAGCTCCTGGAAGCGGGAAGGAGAGAGCGGGGTGGGGGGATAAAAATCCTTAGGGCAATTTTTAGTGGTAGAGTGGGAATTAAAAACGCGAAAGCACCTGGCCGACAGCGGCAGTGCCGGGGGTGGGGCCGTTCCGAGGGCGCCGCCGCCGCTCCGGGGCTCGGGGAAGGGACGGGTCCCTCCCGAGGGGTCTCTCCGAGCCGAGCCGGGGGGCGGCCCCCGGAGGGACATCTCGGTCCCGTCCGGCGGTGGGAGCGGCGGAACCGGGGCTGCGGCGGACGGAGCAGCGCTCTCGGCCGAGGTGAGCCCGGGGCTGCGGGGGATGCGGGGCTCGGCCGCACCAAGGCTGGGCGGCTTGGCCCTCGCGTCCCGCTCGGGGAAAGAGGTGTTTTTGCGCGGGGGAGGTGAAGATGGAGTGGCCGTGCTGCCGGAGCGGCAGCGGGACCCTGGCAGCGCCGGGCCGGCTCCGTGCGGCCACCGCCGCTCCGCGGGGCAGCTCTTGGCGCTCCTTCCCGGAGGGGCGGCGGCGTTTCGGCCGCGGAGTGCGGAGGGCAGTCCCTCTCGGGTCCCCCGCACCTCTGTAAGGTCTGTGCTGCCCGGACAGCGCTCTCGGGGGAGCGGCGAAGGGGCGAGTGAGGGTGGCAGCTCACACGCCGTGCCCGCTTGTGCCGCAGGCTGCAAGGGCTCCGTCCTGCCCCAGGAGCACTGGTGGGACTCTGGCAGGTCCGGGAGGATGGCAGCAGCGTGAGGACGAGGAGGAAGGGGTCAGCTGGGAGGGAGAAAAGCGGAGTTCCGCTCTGCCAGCGGTGACTAAGAGGTCTGACTTGGCTGAGAGGGTGGAAAGACATCAGAACTGGTGAGCGGGGAGGGTGCAGTTGGCTGCCGTGTTCCCGGACAGACGTGCTCTGGAAAACGTCGGTGTCTGGACAGGGATAAGGTCTGAGGAAGAAAGATGGAGATTCACAATAGAACTGTAGGAGAGGAGGAAGAGGCATTGAAAAAAAATACAGAACTCTTGTAAGTGTAGTAACCCAAAACTATTAATGCTGCTGGAAGAAGACGAGTTTAGAAGCTTTGGCTAAAAATGAACCATCCTGGTTAAGTGAACATATTGCTTTCTAAAGCGTGAGATGTTTCTCAGAATAGACTGGATGTTTCTTAACTCTAAAGAAACCAGCATTGAACTATTATCCACGGGGTTTGTCACAACGGAAGCCAGAGGAGCAAAATCTCAAGAAACTCAAATACCCCTGAGTTTGAGTTTTGTAGCAATCCCAGCAGCATCTCGAGTCAGTGGCTCTGTAGGAGGAAGCACTGACTGGTGAGGCACCTGTGAATGCCCTTCTCTTGTTCATGTGCCCTTTTAGGCAGCACACAAATGGCCATTGCCCTTGAGGGAAAGAGTGTATGAAGTTGAGTGAAAAGCAGTCTGCCTGCCAGGTTTAGCTTTAGGTGGGCAGTTCAGGGAGCAGCTGTCCCTGTGCCACAAGGTTTCCTTCTCATGGGATTTCTACTGACTTGAGGCATTTGCTCCCTCCATCCGGCAGTGGCTCTAATGAAGCCTTTTTCCTGTTCAGAGACATCATTGTGCCAAGTTGCCATGCACTGAAGTTCAGTGACACCACCAGGATGCAGCCTCCTGGCTGCCTGCTGTAGAATTTTTCTGTGCGAATATTTGTGTGTGTCTCACTGGCACCTGTGCCACAAGAAAGTACATCCAAACCTTCAGCAGAAGCAGCCTTTTGCTGCTTTAGGTTTAGCAAGGCCGGTCACAGCAGGTTCAGAGGAGCACCAAGGAAGAGACTGAGGAGGGAGGGAGTGGGGCCATTCCCTAGCAGCAATCAGCCATAGCCTTGGCTTTTTCATCAGTAGGTATTTTGCACAAGGTGCTTATGAGTAATTCTTCCATCTTACTTTCATTTCATTTGGTCTCTAGTATAGAGAGGAGCCTCTGTGCCAGTCACAGTCACCATAAGAAACCACGCAGATGTGCCTGTTCCCTATGTAGAGGTGAGACCAGAGGGGTAGGATACCCATGTGCCAGATATGCCTTGCTGTCAGTGCCCTGGGTTCCAAACCACCAAAAGGTTTGGATCATGTTACAGGATGTGACGGCAGGAGAGACTGGGGATACCCCTCTTGTCTTTGCTTGCAGCCCCCCAGTAAATCTGCATAGCTGTGCTGTTATTCAGCTTCCTAAGGGTTGTGCTTCCCAGACTTGTCAAAAACTTGGACTGTATCTTCTGGCTTTGTGGTTCCTTTCTCTGCTCTAGTGGTGGGGTGGGGGTGGTGTTTTACTTCTGACCAAATTAACGTTTAAACTCCTCAAATTGCTGGGTTGTTCAGGTTACAGAACAGATTAGCAGATCTTTTGGGTGGTGCTTTCACTGGGAAACTGGTGATACGCTATCAACTCACTTCTTGTAACTTACTTCTTCACTGTCTTTACTGACTTTTACAATTATCTTAAACTGGGGCTGGGAACTCTGCCTGACAGTTTAAATGAGGTTTGGTGGAATTTCAGATTATGGCATTGTGAACCAACCACTCCCCTGTCAGTGAAGGATTAAGTACACTTATGTTTATTTAGATTTTTCTCTTAGGGAAACGTTCTCACTCTTTTTTGTACAATTGCATAACACCTCCTGTCTATGCAAGGTTAATGTCTCCCAATCTGTATGTAATAAGCTCAGCCTTGCAGTTGCACTGTCAGATAGGAAAGTACTTCCTCAATACTCATAGGAGGAAACTTGTGAGACAGAAAAACAGCCCCCGAGATCCTTGAAGAAACTTAGACATTGACTTCACTATAATTTCAAATCAGAGGTGAAACTTCCTGATTCAGTTCTAAGTGACCTGCTCCTTGGATAGACAGAGGTCCCCTAAATCCACATGTAGTTGGCTGTTAGACCATCTTTCCTTGTAGTTAGCAGTGATACTGTGAATTAACAGAATTTTCTCACTTCCTGATGAGGTGGAGTTTCTGGCTTCTGCGTTCTCATGATCTCCTTGGACATGCCACCAAAGAGCAGCTCCTTTTTTTAGCCATGTGCCAGTATTCTTTTGAGCTGTGAGGGTTAAAACAGTGTTTAGTCTTAAATTTTATACCCCGGCACACAAGAGCCTGCATGGCTTCCTACAGAAATGCAGTAACAGGAAACTACTGTTTGGAAGCTGTTGGTGGCAAGGAGCTGTATCAGTTTCCCAGCTTGCCCACTGCTAGCATCTGTCCTTTTGTCTCTTTGCCCTTTCCAGCAGCTTTACACAGCCAAATTCTGCCATGCCTTTCATTTTAAGTATTGATGAGGGTTTTATGTAGTTGCTTCCTGAAAACTAAAAGCTGTGAGGTACAAAGCTGCTCTTTTCAGTAAAGAAGACCCAAAAGATGGTCTACAATAAAAAAGTGTTGGGAAACTTTTCTTGACAGAGTGCTGAGACTGATTCTCCTGTGTGGTTTTGGGTGGAAGGCGAGCTACCGCAGCTTTCTCCCTGTTGTGCAATTCCATCTTCTGTCCTGCCCCACAGCTCAGGGTTTGTCAATTGCTGGTCACCTGAAGCCATCCTTCAATAGCTGCTTCTCCCACAGTGTCTCCTGTGCTGGGCTCAAGGGCTGTGGTGGCAGGAAGGGAGGAATGTGTTGAGCTGAACAGTGTTGGGGAATTATGCAATTGCCATGAGGAAGTGAGGAGGCCACAGCCCAGCCTGAAGGGGGTGGATGAAGGCTCAAAAAAAGAAAATAGGGGGGTGGGCTTCAGGTTACTGCAGGCCTTTTTGAGCTGGGAGGCAGGTTACCGCTCCCACATCACTGGCATGTTGTGCTCTGCAGCAGGGAGGGCTGGCCAGCTGTGCAGCACCTGCTGCTGGGGCTTTGCTGCTTTGTTGTCCTGTCTGACAGGTGCAAGTAAATATTACCTCTCCATTAATGAAATAGGCACAGAAATCTGAGGGAGGCATCAAGCCATAGTGTTTTGTGTTTATGAACCTTTACTTAAGAAACACTCAAGTTCATATGAAATCCTTGCAAGAATATGTAGAACCTTGCATTTATTTCAACAAGTAGTCTTAAGACTAGCAACAGCATTTTGTAATGTTAAGAAAATTAATCTTCCTGGGGCTTTTTGGATAATCCCAGGTATCCCTGAATAGTGAGGAACACATGTCGTCACCAGAGGGTCCTCCTGCCCCACACCTTGGTGGCCTGGCCCCAGGGTGGGCAGCTCATACCTGCACAGCTCCCTGGAAGGCTTTGGGAAAGCTGCAGGGCAGAAATTACATTTCTCTGCCAACCCTCTATTTGACTAGAATCACAGAATAAGCTGTGAGAAGGAACACACAAGGCTCATTGAGTCCAACCCCTGCCCTGGACAGGACAACCCAACAATCCCACCCTGTGCCTGAGAGCATTATACAAATGCTCCTTGGACTCTCTCAGGCTTGTGCTGTGACCAGATCCCTGGGGAGCCTGTTCAGTGCTCCAGCACCTTCTGGGTGAAGAACCTCTTACCAAAACCCACCCTAACCCTGCCCTGGTACAGTTCCAGCTGTTCCCTTGAGTAGTTCAGCCCTGTGTTCATTTGCACAGGCAGTTGCCATTTCAGTGTTAAAAATGTCTGCTCTTGATCAGACAGGTGAATTCTCTATGTGAGTGCCATGTGGAGCATGAACAGTATGGAATTTTGAAAGGATGCATTCAAGGAGGTCACCAGTGATCCTGATATGCCCTATTTGAGCTAAATCCAAATGGGAAGTTCTCATGAAGTGTACAGAAGTGAACGGAACTGTGCAGAAAGTTGCATTAGTTCTTGGTGTTCCATACATATTGGCAGCAGGCTATTGGTATTCCACGTTCCATATGTTTTGGTATTCCTCAGTGAACAGGAAACTATAATTTAGGTTGTGTAGGCTGTGTAAAAGGTCAAGGCATTCAAAATGTGGCAAGGACAGTACCTGGTGGAACCTTGGGAAAGGCCCGGTGATTCCCCCTTAGGCTGTGATTGCAGGAATGGCTTCACACAGACTGGCCTGCACCAAAGAAGCACAGATGCAAACACGAGTCTTGAGCCCATATCTCTGCTGCAGGCTGTCTCATTCCAAGTGTTTCTAGAGACTGGTCTTGACCACAGCTCTCAACAGCACGTGGTAGCAATTCAGAGTTCCTACTTCTGCTCTTGGCAAACATACTGGACTGGCAAGAGCAAAGGGGTAAAAGCAGAAGGTGCAGTGCAGGGCAATTTTGTCTGTGGTCTTTGGGAGGAAAGAACCTACATGCTTTGCTCTGACAGTTTGTGCAGTCTGTAGTTCTAGGAGGATTTTTTCTAATTTGTTCTTGATGAAAGCTTTGCAATCTTGAATTTTCATTGTGCTCAAAAGGAAGAAAATGCCTGTCTATAGCTGCTCTGAAACACAGTAACTGGGAACTGATTTATGTAAACTTTCAGCAGCTTTTTTTTTAATTTCAGTTAAGGATGCCTTAACACCAAATATATTTGCTGGGGATTACACCCACTGGTTATTTCTAAATTGCCTTAGCTCTAGATCCAAGATTAGTATGTTTAATTTTTGTGTACCAAATGTTATTTAAAAGTCTGCCTTGACAATTGTGCTTTGATTCTAGTTTGAAATTTTAAGGTTTTTTGTATTTTCTTATAATTTAAGGTTTCATTTGGCTCTTAAAGGAGAAGCTTAAAAACAAAAGAATATCTTTGCCTTCTGGGAAAAACAAAAGCAAGGGTGAAACCTGTTGGCAGGTAGGAATGGAATAATGGATGTAACCTTCTCCATGAAGGAGCAGGAAAAAGACTCTGGGTCTTTTCTAATGTTAATCTGGGAAAATATCCTGGAATCAGTATCAAGGACCATATTTAACAAAGCATTTAAACCCGGTGTTTCACCTGACTTGTGTAGAAATGCCTTAAGCTTGTCTTACATCACCTGGAGTGGGCTGCAGCCCTGTCTGCCTCTGGAAACTCTGGGATGGATGTTTTGTGCCTTGCCTGAGCCAACAGCACATTGCTGCAGCTGTGGGTAACCAACCATTGGGGCTGGAACAGGATGGGGCTCTGGCAGCATGTGAGAGCTGCTTTGTGCCTGTTGGGATTGCTGCTGGGATGTGGCACATGGCTGGGCACAGCAAGTACCACAAGAAAGAGACTTATTTAAAAAAACAAGCAAGTTTATTCCTTGCTCTGTGTGCCACAGGAAAAGCACTCAACAGGTCTGGCCCTGTGAGAAGGGCAGCCTGGGTTTGGTGAGGGAGGACCTGGCTCTTGTCTCTGGCTGCTGTGATACCTCTTTGCTCTCAAGTCATCTCTGTTGTCCCAGCAAAGTCCTAAAGCGCCTCTTTCTGACAGGGCCAGGAAACTTTTTAATGTTTGTTTTGCCTTTTAGGCAGTAACAAAGTACCTGCTAAGGTAAAAACAGGAGCGAATTTCAAGCAAACACAGCTGCGTGTTTGCATTGGTGTGGCAGTCATTCCTGTGCCTGTGGTCATTCCTCTTTCTTTGTTTCCTCCATTGAAAGTGCTGCATGGAACCTCAGGGGTGCAACACCATCAGCTGTTGTGTAGCTTCAGATGAGACTTCATCAGACATGATGGGAAGAAATGGAGCTTTTGCTTCAGAGGTGTTTGCAGTGCCCCAGAGGAGCCTGTGGTTACCCTGCTGCTTTCACCATTGTTGCTGAAACAGCTGTTGGAACCTGTTGCACCTATTTGCTGCTTGAGATGCTTCTATATTTCTCTCCTGTTAAGCAGTGGAGTGTCTTTGAAGAAAAGCAAATCATTGCTATTTCCTTGCTGTTTGTGAGGGAGAAGTAGTGCTCCTAACTACTATCCCTCACAGCTGTGCTTCAGTCCATCTGTTCTGTGGAAATCGAACCCTCAGGAGGGCTTCATATTTATTTTGTAGGCAAAGTTTTCTGCCTTGCGTTACTGAGGTAATCCCCTCCTTTGTTGGCAACTTCTCCTTAGGCTGGTTTAGTTGCAACACAAAGCTTTGCTTTCTGAGAAGTCTTCAGAGAGGTGTGTGGCAGTACTGGGATGTCCTTATCTTCCTGTTTAACTGGTAGAGAGCCCTTCGGTACATGCTAGTGAGATGCTTGGGATAAACTCTTGACAGGTTTAAGCAAATAATAAAATCTGGGATGGGAAGCTGTCAAAAAATTGTTGGCAAGTCCTTTGCATTCAAGTCAGTAAATGATGACATGGCACTTAGAATCATTCATCTTCCTTTAAAGAATTTCTAAAAAATTGGATGGGTAGCTTTTGGAAATCAGTGTTACCACAAAGGGAAGGAAAAAAAAAGATATGAGTCATTCAGGAAGTCAGTAACCCTCACCACCTAATTTCTTCTAAAATCAGTTTTGTTTGCACTAGGTACTGAAGAACAGCTCACCAGCTGGTAATCCAACATGCAAATCCAAGTTTCACCCTTACAGGAACTAAAAAAAAACCCTAGGGAGTTGTCTGCATTTAAACACTGCAAAGTACTCTGTATGAGGCAGAACTAGCAGGGTTTGAGGAGCCAGGGGCTGCAGGGCTCACCTGTGTGGAAAGGGGCTGTGATTCCAGCTGGTTCCAATCAGCTCCAAACTAGGCAAACCCAGCCCATTGCACACCAAAACGGCAGCTGGTCAGAACAGCATACTCTGCCACTGCTTGAACGTTTTTGAGAAAGCATGGAAGCTGCTAGGGACAGGATGGTGGGGTCTTTTTGTTTCTTGCAGCTGTAAGAACAGAAAGTGTGTGTTACCCTTTCAGAGTCCCAAGGGAAGCAGAGGGTCTGGAGGGAAGGGCAGCTAACCAGGAGGTGGCTGCTCCCAGGGCTGCTGGCTAGGTGATGTGTCAGGTAGTGTAGAAACACTCCAAAGTGGCCAGTCTGAGAGGCTGAAGGTGTCTTGGAAAAGTCATAGAAAACAACAAGGCTTTTGTTCAACAGAGGGGGAAAGAAAATGAGACAGAAAAAAAAAGTCCCAGCAGAGAGTTTTCCTCTTGTTTTCAACTGAAGAGTGATTAATCTGTATGGATGCTAAATACAAAAAAGCAAGCAGGAAGCACAGTGTCCATGGGAAACCAAGTCACCTAACTTTCTCAGACTGGCCTGAGATGTGGCCAAGGAAATCATAAGGAGGAATCAAACCAGTCCTTGGAGACAGAAGACAACCTTGCAGGTGTTGTCTGTCAATTTCTTGTTTTCTTGCAAGAGAAGGTCGAGGGATGGTGTACACAACTGACCAATGATGGTGATGTGTTAGTTTACTGACCAATAAGAGTTTTACCTTTCTGGACCTTCTTGGACTTGTCTATAAAAGAAGATCTGGAATATTAAAACTCACTCTCTTGTGCAACCAGAAGAGAATCTGTGTCGTTACTTTCACCATTCCCAATACAGTGTGACAAATCTGAAATGGAAAATTCTATTATCAAGCTGATCCATAGCTCTCTTTAGGAGGCATAATAGAGTTCTGTTAGATTATGCGCATTTCTGGTTTGTCTAACAGAACTTCTGTTTTTACTGCTGGATTATATTGATTTTATTTCTTTTAAATTATACAAACTTTTACCAAAAGATAAACAGGGATTAAAGTAGAGGAGACACTAAAATGTTCTGCATCTTTCTGACAACTTTTTATCTTTTTCTTCAAAAAATATGTTCCTTGTGAAATATTTCTGGGTTTTTAACTTTATTAAGAGCCAGGCACTTCTGAGAAAAGCACTGTCACACTGATGACAGTGCTCTTCAATTAAACTGTGCTTTTATACAGCTTCTTTCATGCCATGTCTCCTGTCCTTGGACTCATGAAGGTTAGCTGGTACATGGGTGCTGTACCTCAAGGGGAAAACCAAGTTTGGGGCTGGAGATGCAGAACTGGCCAGTGCAGCAGAAGAGGAGCGTGGAAGACTCCGGAAAGTAATCCTGGATCCAGTCTCCTGGGAAGTGACTGAAGGATGATTATTTTCTCTGTGCTGCCTAGGAGCTCTTGTGCTGGGGGCATCCAGGACACACAGTAAAGAGAAATGCTCTGTAAGGGCTCTTTTCCCCCTTGTTACTCTCCTTGTTTTATCTCCCTCCTCCCAAAATATGGAGTCTGAGATGGCTGTAGTACAAAGGAGATTCTTGTGGGAAATTTCAGTTACTTGTTTTAATCTGATACATGCTGGGGAGTGAGCTCTGCCTAGGGCTGGTGTGTCCTCAGCAGGAGAGAAGAGGGGAAGCAAAGCTCTCCCCATGCTGTGTTTGGAGATGCCATTTATGAACATCATCCCTTTAGTCTTTTACTTGTACTTCAGATTTATCTCTCTCAAGTGATTTTGGCCATTCCCTTGTTCACTTGGCTCATGGTCTCTGGTTTTTGCTTTATAACCGTTCCTGAAATTCAGATGAACAGGCAGAGTCCAGAAGAGAGAACTGCAGAAGGTAGTCACTCAGCTGCATCCTGCCATTACAGCCCAAGCTGAGATCTTGACATTTAAATTTGTATATCATGATGAAGCAAAACATCATCCTGTAATATGCTGGCAGAGGTATGAGAAGTATAAAGCATGCTTCAAAATGGCATCTATAACCAGGGGGAAAATGAAGTAGGCACATGAGGTCTGGCAAGTTAAAGTCTGAGACTATAGAAAACACTGTTTGAAAACAATTTCCAAAAGATAGTAAAGCTACCAATATTATTAATCCTTTTTTTTTTTCAAGTTGCAGAAAGAACATGAAGCCTGCTACAGAGACAGAAGTTCATTAGGAAATGAGATTGGGAGTTCAGAGATCACTTTGAAACAACCCAGAATTAAATTCTGCATCTGGCTACAGGTAAGAAGAACTTGGGGATGCTGGGCCCTGCTGTTTGTGAACAGAGAAGGGCTGGTGGGAGATGTGGTGGTTGGAGTCTGTCTTGGGCATAGTGGTCTTGAAAGGAGAGTTTTCAATTCTCCATTTTCCATTCAAGTATGGAATGGAGTCACAAAACTTCTACCCTGGACTTACAGACTTTGGCCTGGGGTGCTGGTTGAGGCAGTCCCTTGGGAAGCAGTCCTGAGGGGCAAGGGGTGCAGGAAGGCTGGACATTCTCCAAGAACATCTGAAAGGCACAGGAACAGGCCAGCCCAATGTCCCGTAAGACAAGCCAGCAGGGAAGAAAGCTGGCCTGGGTGAACAGGGAGCTTCTGATTCAGTTCAAGGGAAAAAAAAAAAAAAAAATTACCAGCTTTGGAAGTAGGGGTAAGTGGCTCAGGAGGATTACAAGGCTGTCATTAAGTTATGCAGGGAAAAAGTCAGAAAGGCCAAGGGCCTAGCTAGAATTTAATCTGTCAAGTGCCACAAGAGATAATTTTTTTTTTTTTCCTAATACATTAATAACAGAGAGCCAAGGAGACTCTCCATCCTTTATTGCATGTGAGGGGAAACATTGCCACCAAGGATGAGGAAAAGGCTGAGGTACTTGATGCCTTCATTCTTTCAGTCTTTAAATGAAAGACTAGTTATTATCAGGGTGTCAAGCCCCCTAAGCCAGAAGAAAGGGACAGGATGGTCCCCTTGTAATCCAGGAGGAGACAGTGACCTGCTGCTCCACTTAAAATTGCACCATCTATGGCACCAGGTGGGATCCACTCAAGGGGACTGAGAGAGACGGTGGACGAGCTGCTCTCCATCATTTACTGGCAGCCCTGGTGAACTACAGGAGCTCAGGACCTCTGAACAATGAACCAATATGATTTCACAGAAGCCATTTATTGATTATATTACACATCTATTCATACATTCTAAAACTACTGTACACACAATCATGCATCTTTTCATTGGTGCCCCTATCCTTTCCACAAGCTCTGCACACACCCCTTGGGGCACAGGATTGGTTACAGTCCAGGAGTTCAACCACCCTCTGTTATCTGGCTCTTGTGGTCCTGCTTTCTTGTTTTTCAGCCTCTTCTTTCTTATTTTTAGAATAGCTTATGTCTCGGCAACCTGGAGAAATTCTATAGGGTCTGATAATAAACTCTAAATACGGCTTGGCTGGAGCACATCATGGCCCAAGCTGCTCAGATGCATTACTACAGTGAACTAGGGAAGTCCCAGAAGACTGAGGGTTAGCCAGTGTGACACCCGTCTACAGGAAGACTGAAAGGAGGATCTGAAGAGCCACAAGCCCATGAGCCTGACCTTGATACCAAGGCAGGCTGTGGAACAGATCATACTGAGCATGACCAGCCAGGGGGCCTGGCCCAGCCAGCACACATTCATGAGAGTCAGGTCCTGTTTAACAAACCTGTTCCTGCAAATTTCTGACTGTCCAAGTGTAACAGAATTACTGACCATTTTCCCTTCCTCTTGGGTTGCTGCTTATTGTATTCAGGGAGGCTGATTGAAATGTAATGATGTTGCCATGTCTGGCTATCTGATTTTCTGTTTGGGGTAATTTCTTAAGTCCATCATTGATATTCTCTGTTGCAAATAACAGAGCCTGTAGATATTTTTTTCTGGACAGCTTCAGTGAGATGCCATCATATCTGTGGTTGCTTTGTGTACGGTGATCTGGGAATCAGCAGCTATCAAAGCTGCCATATAATTTCTTCCCACAATCTGTTTACTTTTTGTTGTAGAAACTTGCTAATCTCATTCTCTGACTCTTTGCTGTGGCTTTCTTTTAATGCATCTTATCCCACAGAGTGTCTATCTATCATTTTATTACAGCTATACAAGAAGGTGTTTATACTTCTTTCTTTTATTTCAGGAGAAAACTTAGTTCTAAACCCACTGTAAGTGAATTGGATATTGCAGGGTTCATTCTGGAAAGGTGAAGTTGTGATAAATACAGAAGATGCAGTTAAGAGACAAATGCCTTAAATGTCCTATGCCTTCAGCTGCAGTATTTTATTGATTTGATATACTACATTTACAATATTTGCTCTCCTCTTACCTCAAATTTTCACACATGCTTGGTCTGCCATCTTCTCAGAGTTCAAGAGGAAGGAGCTCTAAAGTTGTTGGTAAAAAGCTAAAAACTAATTCCCCTAAATACTAGGGGAATTTGCCGGTGGATACATGCATGTTGGGCACCGTGGTGTCTCTATGCCTATAAAGTCACATATTGAATGCTGCTATTGTCGAATCTCACCTCTTCTACTTTCATTAGTAATGTAAATCTGAAGAAAATTAGGATCTTCAGCTGTTTTTTGGTGGGTCCCCAAAGTACTCTATCAGGCTGCTTGTGATGGGTGATATTTATTAAGAGTTCCAGACTCTTAGCAGCTACCTAGGTATGCAGCAGTGCTTTACTCGACCGTTTCCCCTCCTGTTTTTTGTTACCGAATTTGTAGCAAATTTACAAACAGCCCCTTAGGTGTTTTGCAGTTCCTATGTCCACACAGTTGCTTGAAAGGACATCACTAATCTCAAGGATATTTGGTTTGTTCCACTGAAGACAACAGGGGCTGGTGCAAACACTTTTTCCAAGGCTAACCAGAGCTGTGTTGCTGTGTTTATGCTGGACGTACATTCAAACATAGCTTTTACAGTTATATAAAAGTATATATATATATATATATATAAACATATTTATTTATGGTTATATATATATATAGTTATACACTACCATAAAGTAGTTGAACTCTTGATAAGAATACAGAACAACGACAAGAGTAATAAAACAAAGAAAGAAGTGAAGCTTCTTTTTGAAGTATACCACAGTGTACTTTCACTTAGCCCATGAAGCCTGGATGTTCATGACAAATTCTGGCTGATCTCTACCAGATCTCCCGCCAGCCCCAGGCTCAACTCTTCCAGTGCTGGGTCCCTTGCTGCAAGAGCTGCCACTCTCTGCTTTGCTACCCCAACAGTACTTTTCTTAAATCCAGAAGGATATTTTTAGTGACCAGAACTGCATGAATGAAAGTTAGCTTGACCACAAGAGGGCACAGCTATTGCTTGGAAATGTTGGGATCAACCAAAGCATCTTTCCCAGCTTAAGATGGAAAACCATCTCTAGCCAGTTTCTCTGCATGTTCTGAGGTGCAACAAAGAATTACATTGCAAATCCATTTTAGTTAATAGTATATTATGTATCTAAAGATACACATATATTTGCTAACAGTTAGATCATCTCTTTGCACCTTCTTTCCTTTAATTTTCTTCTAATTTGCAGGCCTATTCAGCTTCATAGGCAAAATTTCCTAATTACATAGGTATAAGTTGTATCAATTAAATCCTAGAAGGGAAACCATAGTGAAGTTTTTATTGACATCCTCCATTTATATTCTGTTTTTGAAGCAACACTTGCACTTCTGTGATATGGACAACCACAGTTTTCCTGTAATCATCTGATCACCTCTGGCTATGACATTTGTTTGTATAGTAAGATTTAGGCCTGGGAGTTCTGAGACCTTCTGCAGAACTCATGCTCTGAGAATTACACAGATCTAATGTAATTATGTAGAAACAATCCTAATTGTTTTCAGTGCAAAGTGAGAATGTAACGTTTCATTCTCTGACATCACTAAATTCATGCCCTTAAAAAATTTTTACAATTAATTTCTTCCTTTTGTTATCACTATTTGAACTGTCATGTAGATCATACAATGTTTTATAATAATATCCCTCAATAATAAATTTTTTTCTCATGAGGAATGATTTTACAGGTTTCAGGGACTTTTGAGTATCTGCTATTACAATTTGAAAGGTTAAGGATTGCAGGAATGCAGGATGCTTTTTTGGCTTCAAATTAGTTTGCTTCATGCACAATTCATGTTGTACCATCAGTCAGTCATTCAATTATCATCTAGTTTGGGCTGTTTCCCTTTTTTGCTGTCTGTGATTTTGCTACCAAGGAAATATTAGTGAAGATATTCATGTAGGGCAGGAAAGCACTTTGCTCAGGGCAGGGTGCACTAAAAGTAGGCGTGAACATGTGCTGAGCTAGCAGCAGCAGACTGGTGGCAGTCCTTGCATGGTGGAGTTACGAGATCATCTGTGGTAGCAGCCCTCTGTCTCCTTCCTTTGTTTTATCCCTTTTGGTTTTGGAACAAGGGATCCTCGATGATATTTCAATAACAGGGTTTAAATTGTACAGTGAGGCGCCTCTGAACATTTTGCAATTTTCGTTTGGACACATTTTTTGTTCACATATTTCAAGCCCTGTATTGCCTAACATGGCTTTTAAATTTAATAAGCAAGGCCATGAAAATGATAGGCAGCATTTTCATGGAAAGCACCTGGGCAGAAAAGGGCCTGGTGTCCTCTGGACCACAAGCTGAGCATGAGCCAGTGGATATCCCCACAGCCTGTGGAACATGGCCTGCAAGGTCATGGGGATCCTTGCCTACCACCCAGCACTGGTGAGACACAGCTGGAGGGCTGATTCTGGAATTCCAGGATGAGGGAGGCGTATCCGTACTGGAGCAAGTCCGGCAAAGGGTCACTAAGGTGAGAAGGGGAATGCAGCGCATGGTGCATGAGGAGAGGCTGGGAGAGCTTTGCTGGCTTTTCTTGGACAAGAGCAGGCTGGGCTGTGTGGTCAGGGTGTGCAAACTCCTGACTGAAGGTGGGTGGGCAAAGGACACAAGTGACTGTTCAATGCAGCGGTGGCAGGAGACCCAGTGGGCACAAATTGAACCGTGGCAAGTTAGAATGAAAGGAATGGTGGTGAAACACTGGATCAGGTAGCCCAGAGCGGTTGTGGTGGAGTCCCTGTGCTGAGCCCTGAGCTGTCCTGAGTCTGTCAGTGGTGCTGCTGTGCATGGAAGGATCTGGGGAGAGGAGAGGGGTCTGGGATGCTACAGAGCAAAATTTGTTTCAGGCAGCTGAGAAGGAACTGTGGTAAACCCTAAATTTAGTGGCTGTACTGCTACAGGACGGATTTATGACCGTACCAGTGTTTCTCATGCAAGGGAAGGTCAGCCACCCTTGATCACAGGGACAAGGGGGAACTGTCATAGAATGAGGGACACCTGAATGTGGCAAAGTCCTTCAATGAGGTCCCTGGCATATGAGGGAGTATTCCCTAGTGAATGAGTAAAGTATGAGGTAAGAGAATGTATTTCCAAGGGGGTGTTCTGTACTTAGGGCTTGGGGTGGGAGCAGGCAGCTCTATGGAAGGATCAGCTCAGTTATTGTGGCAGCCCCAGGAGCAGGGTGAGTGCTGGGAATTCTTAGCAAAGGAGGAAAAAAACGCCAATCCATTTACCCACCACTCTAAAGCTTAAAGGATAGCAACAGTGAGGTTTCAATTTCCTCCTTTTTATTTAAATTACTTTTTAACTAACTGGTTTGTTCACAGTGCATCTGTGTGACCTTTGCATCAGCTACTCACTACAGTTGAGTGATGTCACATCCTCCACATTTTATTTCCTCCATGTACTCACTGTTCCTTTTCAGAAGAAGGGGGTGCCAAACCATAGAGTGGCAGGCATCCTCATAGACTTTAATTTCTTAAACATTTTTTCAGCTGGACAGGGAATTCTGTGGCATCATGAAAAAGCTGGGACAGGTGAGTTTTCTGCATTCTCTTCAGCACTGGCTCTGTTCTGCCAAATCTGTTCCTCTTTGCCTTCAACAGCTTAAGAAATTATTATGGGGTTAACCTAACTGTGATGTGGAGGGTGTGGATTGTAAAGGGTTTGTAAAAAGAAGGGTGAGCCGGGTTTTGCTGCCTGTAGCACTGGCAGCACACGCTGGCGTTACTGTGCAGGAGGAGAAAACCTTCTGGGGATCCAGAACTGATCATTTCTGTATCGGCTGCCCCTCCTTTGTCCTCAAGTTTCAGTGCCCCTATCAAGCCTTTTTCAGGCACATGAGAAGTGCCATATGTGACCGAAGCTCTGTGATCACAGGAGAACTGACAAATGGGGTTGTGCCAGCTGGGTTTTCTGTCCTGTACCCTGCTTGTTTGCTTTCCACCTGCCAGAGATTTTTGCACATGTGTCTCACGTTCAGAAAGATAGGAAGTTGTGGAGGTTAACAGAAGAGGTCTCTAATAGAGTTTGCAGAGTTTGTTGTGCACTGCTATGAAGGTGGGACACGCCTGTGAAGGAAGGGTCATACTCTGCTGCCTCATCTGTCAGGTTTTTTTCTTTCCTTCCCTTCAGGCTGTCATAGGAGAGCAACCTATGGCTGGAGAGAGAATGCTCAGGATGCCCAGCTTCCTCCTAAAGCCCACCAGGGTCATGCTGAGCCACAAGCCCTGGGCACTGTTTATCCTCATCTTTGTGTTTGTATCCTTTGCGTACATCAAGTTGTATTCGAATATCTGGGAGGACCCAAAGAGCAGAGGCCCCCTCTACGGCTCGTCTGCTGAAATCAGCTGTGCTCACTATGTGCCTTCTTCCCTCAACATTGCTGGTGGGCCCTCTCCTTCTACAGGAAGTGTGTTTTTTGTGGAGACCTCAGAGCAAACTACCCCAAGTTACCTGTTCTCATGCTCTGTGGAGTCAGCGGCCAGGGCACACCCCGCATCAAGAGTTGTGGTGCTCATGAAAGGCTTGGCCAAAGAGAATGCCTCCTTACCCAGGCACTGGGCTTTCTCCTTGCTGAGCTGCTTCCCCAATGTGGAAATCCAGCCCCTGGACTTGACAGACCTCTTTTCTGGAACACCTCTGAAAAGTTGGTACATGTGGCCTCTGCGCCACTGGGAGCCTCATTTTTTACCTGTCCTCTCTGATGCCTGCAGGATTGTCCTCATGTGGAAATTTGGTGGCATCTACCTGGATACAGATTTCATTGTGCTTAAGAACTTACAGAACCTCACCGATGCACTCGGGATTCAGGATGACGTTGAACTGAATGGGGCCTTTCTGTCCTTTAAGCCCAAACACAAGTTCATGGAGCTTTGCATGCAGGACTTTGTGCAGAATTACAATGGCTGGGTCTGGGGCCACCAGGGCCCAAAGCTCCTAACTCGTGTCTTTAAGAAATGGTGCTCCATCCAGACTATCAAGAGCATGAGCTGCAAAGGTGTGAGTGCTCTTGCCCCAGAAGTTGTTTATCCCATTCCCTGGCAGGACTGGAAGAAATTGTTTGAGCCAGTCAGTGCCTTGGAGCTTCGCAAACTCCTGAAGAACACCTATGCAGTGCACGTATGGAACAAACTGAGCCATGGGACCAAGTTAGAGATCCCCTCCCAGGCTCTGCTGGCTCAGCTCTATTCCCAGTTCTGCCCTGCCACCTACACAAAGATGAAACAGGACTCTGAAGAGTTGTCAAGGGGTGCAGTGTGACCTGAGGGCCCTTGGCTGCAGAGATGTTCCCCAGACCGAAGGAAACCGAGTGCCTTTGACATTCTCCAGAGTTGGTTTCTAGACCCCAGAGCAGGTGTTCTGCGTGACAGCTCTGTGGTTTTGTACCATTTCTGTTCTCTGCCTCCGATCCTTTGAGTTCCAAATTTACAGCAGAACCTGAGTTCAGCCTCTCTTGCTGTCCTTCAGGAGACCTCTTGCTGCAAGGGAGGTTGAACTTGTTCTTCAGCATCCCTCAGCTGGTCCTCTCTTGGTTTTCTCCAACAGCTCCTCCTGTGGATCCTGGCCTGAGCAGCCCCTTGTGATTTTTCAGCAGCTGTAAAGACCCTTGGCTTGCTCTCTGTGGCATTTCTCGGCTTGTGAACCACTGCCAGTAGGTGCCAAAGGGCACAGTTAGCTGGAGCTCAGAACAGAACTCACTGGCTGGCAAGGATCCTTTACGCCTTGAGAAATACATGAAGAGGATATGCAAATTGCAGGATTTAATATCCCTGCGCCTCTCAGTGTGAAATTCTTCTAAACTTCTAAAGTGAGAAAAGTTGAAATGGTGTTTCCTACTGTTTCCAGTTCCACAGCAGTGGGATGACTTTTCTGGGACTCCTCAGGAAAACAAACAGACAAAAGCAGTTCATTTAGGAGTGGAAATATAAAGTGTCTTGCTCTGCTGAAGTAATTCTTGTAGGAAACCAACATCTAACCAGCCATTGTCACATTCTGAAGAGTCTCAGCATTGCCTGTTTCTGCAGTGCTGTGAGGAGGATTACGTCTCTGTGATTGGAATATGGAGCCCATTGTGGAAGTCCAGAGGATAACATGTCCATATCAACAGAAAGAACAGGTCCAGGATTCAGAGCAGTGTCCCCAGGGACAGAAATAAAAACTCAGAAGCGCATGAATGTTGGAAAAGACCTTCGAGATCATTGAGTCCAACCTTCAATTCCAGTATCATCACGCTCACTGGCCTTTATCCCATGTGTACTCATTTTCTGGAGTGCTTCCAGGGAAGGCGACTCCACCACTTCCCTGGGGAGCCAGTGGAACACGGTGCTTAAGCACTCTGAATTTTTTTCCTCATATCCAAGCTGAACCTACCGTGGTGCAGGGAGTGCTGCATCCAGCCCTGGGCCCAGCACAGGAAGGACAGGGAGCTGCTGCAGCCAGGCCGGAGCCAGGACACCAAGAGCATCAGAGGGATGGAGCAGCTCTGCTGGGAGGAAAGGCTGAGGGAACAATTGGGATTGTTCAGCCTGGGGAAGAGAAGGCTTTGGGGTTTCCTCACTGTGGCCTTGCAGTGCCTGAAGGGAATGCACAGGAAAGATGGAGAGAGACTCTTGACAAGGGCCTGGAGTGACAGGAATAAGGGGGAATGGCTTCACACTGACAGAGAGCAGGTTTAGATTGGATATGAAGCAGAAATTGTTCCCTGTGAGGGTGGTGAGGCCCTGGCACAGGTTACTGCGAGAAGCTGTGGCTGCCCCATCCATGGCAGTGTCCACAATCAGGTTGGGTGGGGCCTGGAGCAACCTGGGATGGTGGAAGGTGTCCTTGCCCATGGCAGGAGGAGTGGAATAAGATGATCTTTGATGTCCTTTCCAACCCAAATTATTCTACTGATAGCGGTGCTGAAATGATTCTATTAATTTCTGCTCGTTCTGTCCCTTGTTCCCTGGGAGCAGGGCCTCCTCTCCACCTGGCTGCACCCTCAGGTGTTTTGGACTCCTCAGGGAATTTTGGAGAGCAATAAGGTCCCCCTGAACCTCCTTTTCCTCCAGGTTAAACTCCCCCAGCTCCCTCAGCTGCTCCTCATCAGACTTGTGCTCCAGCCCCTTGCCCAGCTCCGTTCCCTTCTCTGGACACGCTCCAGCCCCTCAATGTCCATCTTGCAGTGACAGGCCCAGAACTGGACACAGCACTGGACACACCTCACATTGGTGAGGCCTCACGAGTGCCCACAACAGGGGGACAGTCACTGCCCTGGTCCTGCTGGCCACACCATTGCTGACCCAGCCCAGATGCCATTGGCCTTCTTGCCCACCTGGGCACACACTATGGACCAGCAGGCCCAGGCCCTTTCCTGCTGGGCTCTTCCCAGCCACTGTTCCCCAGCCTGGAGCTGCTGGGAGTTGTGACCCAGGGGCAGGAGCCCCAGCACCTGGCCTTGTTGAACCTCAAAGTTATGAAACAGGACTGGCCCTGACAGTGGGCCCTGGGTACAACACCGGTGACCTGCTGCCAGCTGGATTAATTCCACCACCGCTCTCTGGGCCTGGCCATCTGGGCAGTGTTTTTCCAGCAAATGGGGAACCTGTTAAATCCATGGGCTGCAAGGACAATGCTCTCCAGGAGAACGCTGTGGGAGCAGCAATCAAAGGCTTTACTGAAGGTCCACGTACACAACATCCACAGCCTTTCCCCATCCATTAGGTGTTCACAGAAGGAGGTTGGGTCAGTCAAGCAGGACCTGCTTAAACCCATGCTGGCTGGGCCTGATGCCCCAGTGGTACAGCACACATTGTGTGACTGCACTCCAAGTAATCTGTTCCATACCCTTCCCTGGCACCGAGGCCAGGCTGCCAGGCCTGTGGTTCCCCCACTTGTCCTTCCAAGCCTTCTCGCAGATGGGTGTCACATTGGCCAGCCTCCCGTCACCCAGGAGCTCTCCAGTTAACCAGTCCTGGTTAAACGCTGCTAAATGATGGAGAGAGGAGCTTTGCGAGCTGCTTCACCACCTCCCAACCATAGCCTTAGGAGGAAGGATGACATCTCCCTAGACTTGTGCATGTCTGAGCAGTACAGCATGCTCACTAACAAGTCACTAACAGCTTCTTCCTGCAGTGTGGGGACTTTGTTCTGCTCCCTGTTTCTTCTGTCTTCCAGTTCAGGGGGCTGGACATGCCAAGAGTAACTAACTGGGCTTTCGGTTAAAGGCTGAGGTAAAGAAGGCATTGAGTACCTGAGCCTTTTCCTCATCCCTGGAGGTCATGTTCCCGCCCCAGCATGAAATAAAGGATGGAGAATCTCCTTGGCCTCTTGTTGGCTATTTTTGTTATTAATGCATTTGGAAAAGCATTTTTTCTTAACTTTCTTGCTGGTGACCATATTTACTAGCTGGACTCTTACCTTTCTCGTTTTCTCTCTGATTAACTTCATGACATCCTTGTAGTCTTGCTGAGTTGGCTGACCCTTCTTCCAGAACTCTCTGTTCTTCCCTGAGTCCCAGCGGAAGAAGCCTGCTGTTCATCCAGGCCAGCCTACCCTGAACCGGCTTACAGCACATTGGAATGGGCTCCTGCTCCACCTGTATGACCTCCTTCTGGAGGCATATCCAGCCTTCCTGGGCTCCTTGGCCACTCAGGACTGCCTCCCAAGGGATTCTCTCAACCAGTGGTCAGAACAGACCAAAGCCTGTCCTCCACAAGTCAAAGGCAGTGGTTTTGCTGCCCCCCTCCCTCCCTTCATTGAGAACTGAAATGGAATTATGTCACAGTCACTGTATCCGAGATGGCCTTTGGCAACCCCATCTCCCACCAGTGCTCCTCTGTTTGCAAACAGCAGATGCCCTGGGGAGGGCTTGCCTACCAGCTGTGTTAGGAAGTTTTCTTCCACATGCTCCAGGAACCTCCTGGAGTTCTGGTCTCCTGTCTGTTGGGTGGGATTCCAGCAGACACCTGGTAAGCTGAAGATGTCACTGAGGATGTTGGCAGTGATAGATGTGGGTACATCTATCTACCCCTAATGCAAATCTCTGCCCAGCACTGGTGAGACACAGCTGGAGGGCTGATTCTGGAATTCCAGGATGAGGGAGGCGTATCCGTACTGGAGCAAGTCCGGCAAAGGGTCACTAAGGTGAGAAGGGGAATGCAGCGCACGGTGCATGAGGAGAGGCTGGGAGAGCTTTGCTGGCTTTTCTTGGACAAGAGCAGGCTGGGCTGTGTGGTCAGGGTGTGCAAACTCCTGACTGAAGGTGGGTGGGCAAAGGACACAAGTGACTGTTCAATGCAGCGGTGGCAGGAGACCCAGTGGGCACAAATTGAACCGTGGCAAGTTAGAATGAAAAGAATGGTGGTGAAACACTGGATCAGGTAGCCCAGAGCGGTTGTGGTGGAGTCCCTGTGCTGAGCCCTGAGCTGTCCTGAGTCTGTCAGTGGTGCTGCTGTGCATGGAAGGATCTGGGGAGAGGAGAGGGGTCTGGGATGCTACAGAGCAAAATTTGTTTCAGGCAGCTGAGGAGGAACTGTGGTAAACCCTAAATTTAGTGGCTGTACTGCTACAGGACGGATTTATGACTGTACCAGTGTTTCTCATGCAAGGGAAGGTCAGCCACCCTTGATCACAGGGACAAGGGGGAACTGTCATAGAATGAGGGACACCTGAATGTGGCAAAGTCCTTCAATGAGGTCCCTGGCTTATGAGGGAGTATTCCTTAGTGAATGAGTAAAGTATTAGGTAAGAGAGTGTCTTTCCAAGGGGGTGTTCTGTACTTAGGGCTTGGGGTGGGAGCAAGCAGCTCTATGGAAGGATCAACTCAGTTATTGTGGCTGCCCCAAGAGCAGGGTGAGTGCTGGGAATTTATAGCAATGGAAGAGAAAAGAAAACCAGAATTTTTCCTGGCCAGACTAAAGCTTAAAATGTTGTGAAAATGAGGTCTGAATTTCCTCTTTTTTTTTTATTTTCACTTTATAATTAGTTGGGTTCTTTGCCGCGCTACGTACATCCTTTTTATTTGCTACTGACTGGATGAAAGTCTGATGTCACATCCTTTTCATCTATTGTGCTTTTCCTCCTATTCAGACTTTTTCTCTTGTGATTTGTTTCAGAAGGAGGAAGTGCCAGAACATAGAGTAGTAGGCGCTCTTACAGACACCAACCTCTTAAAACTCTTCTCCAGCTGAGCAGTGAATTCTGTGGGGTCTTGAAAGCAGGGACAGGTGAGTAGTGTTTTCAGCTTCTTTGCAATGGCCCTTGTGCTTTCAGCGGAAGAGATATAGCCAGGCTTCCTGTTTATTTTGTAAAAGAATTGCACAGGATAATGCAGCATCTATAGCGTTGCCATATTTGCTGCAAAAGCAAGAATATATTTCTAACTTTATGTAGATGTGACAATTGCAAAGTTCTGTCTGCTGCTCAAAATATACCAACAACCTCAAACCTTCATAGTGGTTAGATTAGCGTGGCACTTTCCTGCCCCTCTACTGCACAGGAACTTCCCCCTAAGCCTGTACCGCTTTCTCTTATTGTTCTTGAAATGCAAAAAAATTATTTACAGGGCTAACCCTGCTGTTGTGTGGAGGGTGGAGAATGCAAATGGGTCTGTAAAAAGCAAGGTGGGCTGGGTTTTTCTGCCCGTAGCACTGGCAGCACATGCTGGCATTTCTGTGCAGGAGGAGAAAACCTTCTGGGGATCCAGAGCTGATCATTTCTGTATCAACTGCCCCTCCTCTGACCCCCAATGCCTGGTGCAGAGTGGTGGCTCCATGTTCTGACATTTGGATGCCTCCCAGTGTGGCTGACAAGTCATTTTTGGCCACAGGGGTAGCTCCGTGTGTGACCCAGACACAGTAATCAAGAGGCAATGACAAATGAGGCTGTGCCAGCTGAGTCCTCTGTCATGTTCTCTGCAACTTTGCTTACAGCTGTTGCATTAAAGCTTCTCCTGTTTTCTGAACCTTTCTGTCCTGGAGCGTGGGGCTTTGGAGATGGATCTCATGGAGGGAGGAGAAATGATAATATCCATTAGGAAGGAAGAGATCTTTGAGATGCTTGAGTTCAACCCCAAAGCCCACTCTGCCAAGTCCACTACTAAACCAAGTTCCTAAGTGCCACACCTACACATCTGTTAAATACCTCCAAGGACCAGTGGCTCCACTGCTTTCTTGGGCAGCCCGTGCTGGCACCTGATAACTCTTCCAGGGTGCAAAATTCTGAGTGATGTCCACCCTAACCTGCCTTGGCATAACTTGAGACCATTTCCTCTGGTCCTAAAAGCCACAGCCTTCTTCACTCTTCTTCACGTGCTCTTGCCTGTTGACCTCTGGAGCCCGGTGGTGGGCACAGGAGGTGCTGCTTCTGCTGCCCTTCACTTTACGGAGCAGCAAGGGCAGCAATGCTGATGCTAACGCTGAGGATGGAGCTTGACTGACTTATCTATTTGTTGCTGCCCCGTTATTCTCCTCCACTCCATCCCTCCCTTTTGGCAGAAGAAGGGAGGGAATAAGGGCAGAAGAGTGGAGGGATTACCTGTCCACCAGCAGGATGTACTGGGAGAGCTGAGCAGGTCAGAGCCAGTGTGGCCTGTGCAAGGTTGGGTAGCAGCCTTTACAAAGGCAGTTCTTGACCTTATTGTCTGCATCTGCCTCCAGAGCTGCCCTGTATCCATTCCTTTCCCACCCTCCGTCCATCCTGCCTGGCTACGGTGCCATGATCAATGGGCCGAGCTCTCTGCAGGGACAGGCAGTTGGTTTGGAAAGGCAGCAACTGACAGGTCAACAGCCTGGAAGACTGAGGCTTGTGTTTGGTTTGGGGGAAGGACACGCTGTGTATCAGGAGAAAACAACTCCCCTCATAACAACCGGCTCTCACTGGGCAGCAGCTCCACACAGTGTCTATTGACAGGGCTTCAGGAATGGTCATAAGGAACGTTCCTATTTCCTCCTGCCGGGGGCTTTGTGTACGTGTCTCGTGTCTCGTGGTCACAGTGACCTGAAGTTCTAGAGGGTGACAGATGAGGTTTCTAATGGTGTTCCCAGAGTTTGTTGTGCACTGCTATGAAGGTGGGACACAGCTGTGAAGGAAGGGTCATACTCTGCTGCCTCGTCTGTCAGGTTTCTTTTCTTCTTTCCTTCCCTCCAGATCATGATGGCTGTCTCAGGAGAGCAAGCTATGGCTGGAGAGAAAATGCTCAGGATGCCCAGCTGCCTCCTAAAGCCCACCAGGGTCATGCTGAGCCACAAGCCCTGGGCACTGTTTATCCTCATCTTTGTGTTTGTGTCCTTTGCCTACCACAAGTTGTACTGGGGCATCTGGGAGGACCCAAAGAGCAGAGGCCCCCTCTACGGCTCATCTGCTGAAATCAGCTGTGCTCACTATGTGCCTTCTTCCCTCAACATTGCTGGTGGGCCCTCTCCTTCTACAGGAAGTGTGTTTTTTGTGGAGACCTCAGAGCAAACTACCCCAAGTTACCTGTTCTCATGCTCTGTGGAGTCAGCGGCCAGGGCACACCCCGCATCAAGAGTCGTGGTGCTCATGAAAGGCTTGGCCAAAGAGAATGCCTCCTTACCCAGGCACTGGGCTTTCTCCTTGCTGAGCTGCTTCCCCAATGTGGAAATCCAGCCCCTGGACTTGACAGACCTCTTTTCTGGAACACCTCTGGCACAATGGTACTTGCAGCCTCAGAGGCAGCAGGAGCCTCATTTTTTACATGTCCTCTCTGATGCCTGCAGGATTGTCCTCATGTGGAAATTTGGTGGCATCTACCTGGATACAGATTTCATTGTGCTTAAGAACTTACAGAACCTCACCGATGCACTCGGGATTCAGGATGATGTTGAACTGAATGGGGCCTTTCTGTCCTTTAAGCCCAAACACAAGTTCATGGAGCTTTGCGTGCAGGACTTTGTGCAGAATTACAATGGCTGGGTCTGGGGCCACCAGGGCCCAGAGCTCCTAACTCGTGTCTTCAAGAAATGGTGCTCCATCCAGACTATCAAGAGCATGAGCTGCAAAGGTGTGAGTGCTCTTGCCCCAGAAGTTGTTTATCCCATTCCCTGGCAGGACTGGAAGAAATTGTTTGAGCCAGTCAGTGCCTTGGAGCTTCGCAAACTCCTGAAGAACACCTATGCAGTGCACGTATGGAACAAACTGAGCCATGGGACCAAGTTAGAGATCCCCTCCCAGGCTCTGCTGGCTCAGCTCTATTCCCAGTTCTGCCCTGCCACCTACACAAAGATGAAACAGGACTCTGAAGAGTTGTCAAGGGGTGCAGTGTGACCTGAGGGCCCTTGGCTGCAGAGATGTTCCCCAGACCGAAGGAAACCAAGTGCCTTTGACATTCTCCAGAGTTGGTTTCTAGACCCCAGAGCAGGTGTTCTGCGTGACAGCTCTGTGGTTTTGTACCATTTCTGTTCTCTGCCTCCGATCCTTTGAGTTCCAAATTTACAGCAGAACCTGAGTTCAGCCTCTCTTGCTGTCCTTCAGGAGACCTCTTGCTGCAAGGGAGGTTGAACTTGTTCTTCAGCATCCCTCAGCTGGTCCTCTCTTGGTTTTCTCCAACAGCTCCTCCTGTGGATCCCGGCCTGAGCAGCCCCTTGTGATGTTTCAGCAGCTGTAAGGACCCTTGGCTTGCTCTCTGTGGCATTTTTAATTTTCACAGAATTTCTGTGTTTGAAGGAAACCACAACCATCATAGACCTTAACCCCTGCCCCTGCTAGGGGATAAGACACTCCAACAATCGTGATCTGCACGAGATTGTTATCCTTGAGGCTGTGACCAATCTGTGGGGAGCCTGTTCAGTTCCCCAGCACCCTCTGGGGAAAGAATGTTTTCGTGATACCTACCATATCTCTCCCTTGACCCAGCTCCCGCCATTCCTTCAGGTCCTGTCCCTGGTCATGCAGAGCAGAGATCAGGGCCTGTCCCTCCTCTTCCCCTCGTGAGGAAGCTGCAGAACTGCTGTGAGCTCTGACCTCAGTCTGCTCTTCCCCAGCTGAACTGACCACGTGCCCTCAACTGCTCCTCATGTGGCTTCACCTCCAGGCCTTTTACCATCTCCGTAACCCTACTTTGGATGCTCTCTAACAGCTTTAGATTATTCTTGTATTGCAGGACCCAAAACAATATACAATATTCTAGGTGAGGCCACCCTGACCAGAGTAGAGTGGGACAATCCCCTTGCTGGCCCAATTGGCGATGCAGGCCTGATGCCCTCAGGATAGGCATGACCCACCTGGCTGCCAGGACACTGGCTCATGTCCAGCTGGTCATCTTCCAGCACAGGACCCCAGGTCTCTTTCCACAGCACTGCTCTCCAACCTCTCATTCCCCAGTGTCTCTGTACATCCAGGGCTGTCCCATCCCAGGTGCAGAATCCAGCCCTTGTCTTTGTTAACCTTCACACAGTTGGTGATTGCCCAGCCCTGTCATTGATACAGGGCTCTCTGCAGGGCCTCTTCGAACTTAAGGCAGTCAACAGCTCCTCTCCTTTTGTATCATCAGCAAGCTTACTTAGTATGGCACCCTGTGGAGCCCCACAAGCTACAGGCTACCAGTCTACTGTCACCCTAGTTACTGTAATTCTTTGTGCTTGACCCTTGCCCATCACACAATGTGTTTATCCAGCTGTGGGCTCCACGCTGAGATAGATGATGTCCAAAGCTTTACTGAAATCCAAAAAGATTACATCTACTGATGTTTTTTGATCAACTGGGTTACCTTAGCATAAAAGGAAATTAGTTTTGATAAGCAGGACTTTGCTGTCATGAAGATGTGCTGGCTGCGACCAATGATTGTGTTGTCCTTCAGGTTTCTCAATACATCCCAGAATAATCATCATAATCTCCATAATTTTACCAGGCACTGGAGTGAGACTGACAGGCCTGTAGCTTCCAGGGTCATCCTTCTTGCCCTCTTTGAAAACTTGGACCTCTCCAGATTCCCAAAACTGTTCAAAAATTATCAAGAGATGCCTTGTGATGGTATCAGCCAGCTCTTTATGTATTCTCAGATTAATCCCATCACACCCCATAGATTTACAGGCATCCAGCTAGAGCAGTAGATCCCTCACACCTTCAGGGCTAACTCAGTTAATTATTCTCACAGTCACAGTCCTGTAGCTCGGGGTGCTGGGACCTCCTTTGTCCATCATCAGTGTTGAAGACAGATGCAAAGAAAGCATTAAACATCTCTACCTTGTCCATAGCCCTGTTTGTGACATGACCATCCTCATCCTGTAATAGGCTGATATCATTTCAGCACTGCCTTTTGCCATTAATGTATTTTTAAAACCCTCTTTTTATTGTGCCCCACATTCCTAGTGTCTTCAATTGCAATGGAGCTTTGGCCACACAAATTCTCCCCCTACAGTGGTGAGCAGCATCTCTGTATTACTTCCACATCACCTGACCTTGCTTCCACTGGGCATACACCTTCCTTTTTTACCTTATCTACAAAAGAAGATCCCTGTTCAGCCAAAGTGGCATTCTGCCTCATCTTCTTGATTTCTCATTTTTAGGAATTGCCTGTTCCTGTGCCCTCAAGAGCTGATGCTTAAAAAGTAACCAGCACTGATGGACCCCAGGACCTTCAAAAGCATTTTCCCAGGGGACTTCACTTACTGGTTCCCTAAGCGGCCTGAAGTCTGCTCTTTTCATGTCCAGGGTTGCACCAGAGATTTTAAACTCGATGGCTTCATGGTCACAGTGGCAAGACAACCACCAATCTCCACTCAAGAGGATCACAAGATCCTCTCCGTTGACAAGCAACAAATCCAGGAGGGCATCTTTCTGAGTCGGCCCTCTTAGTACCTGTATCATGAATTTGTCATCCAGGTGTTTCAGGAATACATAGGGAATATATGAAAATTGTATTAAGTAACAGAAAATATTGTAAGGCCCACTGTGGATCTAATGACCATCTCCCCACCTAAATGTGTTCCCTGTGTGTCCAGGTCATTGTATTGTAATAATGCACTTGAAATTAACCTCTTATGAAATGAGAAAAGGAGACTAAAACATCCTGGAGTTCTGCTTGTGCCAAATCAGGCTTCTGTCTGGAAGGTAAAGTGTAAGCAATGTGTGCTTATTGCTCTTTTAGATATGCAGTGACTAACAAATATGAGAAATGTGTATATAAATTTTAATACCTTTTTCCTAAATGTTATCATTTGCTGAAAAGTACATGCACTAGAGAAGACTGATGTAATTTAGATGTAAATTTAATGTGAGCAGGAGTATGTTTCATGGTTTCTCAGTGTCACAGCACACTACTGATTAAACTGATTCCATTGCAGACCAAAAGAGACAGAGTCATCAATTTTTACTTGAAATGAGTTGTATAAAACAACATATTAACTTTGCTGTCTTGTTCTGTCCACCCCCCCCCCCCATCCATTCCTCCTCTCTCCACCACTCCTTCTTTCCCCCAGTTTAAAAAAAAAAGTTTCCTGCTCACTCCACTACTCCTCACTAGTGGTGCTGAGCAGTACTGGATATGCTGTTCCAATGTGGTGCCCACGGTGCCGGACAACCATCTGTAGCTCTTGGCTGTTTCACATGTGGCTCTTTCTTCAGATAGCAGGAAAATGACTGTGTAAAGGGCAAACTTGAACTCTGGGCTGACACCAATAAAGATGCTTCCAATTGGCTTGACTGAGCCCTTCCAGCCGAACTGGATGCTCAAAACTTGGTCATCTTTGTCAGGCTGGAAGCATAAATGAAACAACAATAATCTCCAACACAGCTGTGATGGGGCAGATAGAATTTATGATTCCAGGTTTTTGAGAGCTTTGTAAGATTCAGATATCCTTGATGTACCTGGGTGATATAGCTGGAGTACAATCTTTTCCCCGAATTCTGGAGCATTCGTGATCATTTATCCCAACTTAGCCTTAGCAGTATTGCAATTCTGTAAACAGCAGCACTACTTTTTAAAATAGTTTTTTCAACAAAAGAAGCTGGAAGACATGTTATTATTCATTCTTACATACAGTTATGCGCTGTATATACTTATTACTGTTCAAAACACTGAGCCTGTGATTGCCTCATTAAACTTGTTTCATTACAACTTTTATCTCTGGATCCATTTGTCTTACTTACAGAGGCTGCCAAAGGCTTGTTCTTCTCCTGGTTTTCTTTTTCCAAGCCACATCCCTTGTAATCTGTCTGGTTGCACTTTTCCTAAAGGTAAAATTGCACCCAGTTGTGCAAACCTAAGATCTCTTTACCATGCCTTATTTCTTCAACAAAAACATGTTCAAAACCACAAGAATCAGGTCTGTAATGAAGAAGAAAAAAATAAAAAAGAATATATAGGTCTTTTATATGTTTCGTAGAGCCATAGGATGGTTTGGGTTGAAAGGGATGCTAAAGCTCATCTCATTCCAATCCCCTGCCATGGGCAGGGACACCTTCCACTATCCCAGCTTGCTCAGAGCCCCATCCAGCCTGGCTCTGGACACTTCCAGGGATGGGGCAGCCACAGCTTCTCTGGGCAACCTGTGCCAGGGCCTCACCACCCTCACAGGGAAAAATTTCTTCCTCATACCCAATCTAAACCCATTCTCTGTCAGTCGGAAGCCATTCTGAAGCTGTGTTCCTGTTCTGTGTGTAGCAGATGGTACTTGGGCTTACATTTATCTAAATCAGAATAGCACAGAGATTATCAGTGCCCATACCCATCAAACATACCTGTCTCCTTCTTTCCTGGCATAGAGTTGGAACTAGATGTCATAAAGCTGATGTTTGAAATCAGCAAGATTTGGCTTTGCTAGTTTTTTCAGCAGATAGTCATGAGCTAGCTGAAGGATAGAAAACCAAGATACATACACAATTTACTTTTTTATTCAGTGTTTTCAGTGACAAAAAAGATCTGTGTTACTCACTCTCATGACTTCTGTTGCTAAGATGGCATCAAGGAAACAAATGTTTTCAAGTATTTCTTATGGAGTCACTACTTCTGCTACACCAGTTTATGTCTTATAGTTGTCCAATAAGGAAATAAAGGCTGCAGAAAAAGAGAAACTTTCAGTCTGCTCATATGCCTGATCCAAGCATTAGAGTGCCATCATAAAAAGTCACCATAGAATACACCATGACCGCCCTTAGAGAAAGCTGTTCCTTTATATGTCAGATTCTACTCTCAGGTATACTGTTAAGAGTAGGCCTCAAGGTGACTCGAGGCCAGATCACTGCTGCACTTTTTAAAGATCTTTTTAAAGAAAACCAGCTACTGAGCTTCCTTATGGAGCCAGGTGCTGAAGTAATAATAACCTTCTACCAAAACAAATCACATCTGCCCACCACAATTACAGACAACAGGATTAGGACCTTGAGCTATGCTGGCAAAAGGTCTTGTGGGCATTATTTCAGAAGAGTAATAACAGAGCATAAACCTTTATCAGATGTCTTGAGCTTGAGAAAAATTAGGGAAGGAAACATACATTCATAGACATGGCTGAAGTATAGCACCCAACAGAAATGCAAGACCTAGCTGTGGGTCTAGTCTTATCTGAAAGGGCTTGGAAGCTGTGAGTAAAGGAATTAAGATGAATTTGGTGTCTTTTTCAATACATAGAATCATAGGATGGTTTGAGTTGGAAGAGATCTTAAAGATCATCCAGTTCAAACTCCCTGCCATGGGCAGGAACACCTTCCACTATCCCAGGTTGCTCAGAGCCCCATCCAACCTGGCCTTGGACACTGCCAGAGATGGGGCAGCCACAGCTTCTCTTGACAAACTGTTCACCAATGTGTTTCAACTGCCCTCATAGGAAACAATTTCTAAATTCTAATCTTAACCTGCTCTCTGTCAGTGTGAAGCCATTCCCCCTTGTCCTGTCACTCCATGCCCTTATAAAGAGTCTCTCTCCATCTTTCCTGTGGGTTTCCTTCAGGCACTGCAAGGCCACAATGAGGTCACCCCAAAGCCTTCTCTTCCCCAGGCTGAACAATCCCAATTGTTCCCTCAGCCTTTCCTCCCAGCAGAGCTGCTCCATCCCTCTGATGCCCTTGGTGTCCCTGCTCTGGCCTGGCTGCAGCAGCTCCCTGTCCTTCCTGTGCTGGGCCCAGGGCTGGATGCAGCCCTGCAGGGAGGGCTCAGCAGAGCTGGGCAGAGGGGCAGAATCGCCCACCCCTGCTGCCCTGGGGCTCTGGGTGCAGCCAGGGGGGTTCTGAGTTAGGGCATGTCCAGCTCTCACCCACAGTACCCCCAGATCCTTCTCCCAGGGCTGCTCCCTCTGCCCATTCCCAGCCTGGATTGATCCCAGGGATTGTCCTGACAGGTGCAGCAGCAGCACTTGGTCTGGTTAAACACTGTGAGATTCTGTTGGGCTGCTACTCGAGCTTGTGGTAAGTGTCTCATCCCCTTTACTTTGTAGTAGAAGAGCCAGAGAATTCAGATTTTGCCTAAGGCACAAAATGATGTTCCTCCTGAGGCTCAGGTACAGGTAATTTCAAAGCAACTGTTACGAAAACTTCCTTCAAATGACCTGCAGCCTGATGATCCTCACTACCATACAAATGATATGCATTGTTATATTTTAGGCAAACACATCAAAAACAGCACAGATTTTTTTTCTATCACTTCCACCATTAGCAAAAGAACAGGTCTCACTTGCAAAAGTTTTTATGCTCCTCAGGCATTCTTCATTTACATTGTGAAACAGATGTCCGGCTGCATTGTCCTGGACAGCACTGTCACCTTGCTGTGCTGGACCTGCTTTTCCCTAGGAAAAACACCAGAGGAAAGCAATGTAAGGGTAAGATGTCTCTCCTTAGAGAAGACAGTGCCTGCCATTGTAATAATCAAACCAAACCCCATAATGCTATCAGGATTCTTTGCTAGGAATTTTCTTTCTATGAATCAAGAGAAGATATTACAGAACTGCCAGCATAAAGAAAAAAGACAATCTCTGACAACTGTAAGAGCCTGAAATGTCTCTGTTGACTCAGAGATGATTGTAATGGCCCATGTGACAGTCCATTTCTGCTCAGTAACCAGCTGTTCTATTATACTATATACATCACAGATGGTAAACAGAGGTAATGTAGAGCAATGGATCCCTCCCACCACAAATAAATAAGAAGGAGATTTGAGTACCTTCTGTCTCTGCAGTTTTAAGGAGACTTTCCTGATAATTTTCAAATTTCTTTTTCATAAGGGGCAGTCTCAAGGAAAGAAGATAGAAGATGAGTTTGTTAACATGGGCAATGGGTACCTAGAGCCTTGTTCTGAGGAATGGAGAAACCATATGGGAGAAGTTTTCCCCAGACACATTTTGGCTTGAGGTAGGTACCACTATTTTGAATTTATCAGCAACAGGAAATTATCTGTTATAATATGAAGCAACATTGGAATAAAGTGTTTGAGTAACATCAGAATAAAGTAAGTTCTTGAGTGAGTACAAAACTGGATTGTGAATATTCTGGCTTGTTGCAATTTGTGGCTAAAACACATGGTCATGGTTGCACTACATTGGGCTATCAAGGAGTGAAATGGCTGCTTATGAAATCTCTCATTCCTCCCTCACATTTCCCTTGGATTGAAAACAACAGTCCTGAAATCTTCTTCACTCACCTCTCTGTGCTATTCCCTGTTCTTCCAGAGAAACACAGGAATTTCTCAAATTCCTCCCTTATGCCCCTTAGAAGACTTGGAACCTATCTCCCGTTCTCTCTTTCTGCAAGTCACCCAGACCACAATCACACAAGCTGTCATTCACATGCTGAAACACACAGGACATCTCTAGTGCTGGTCAAAGTATGGTTAACATTGAATTCAGACTCTGTTTCTCAGGGTGCCATCTTGTTGGGTCTTGAAAACAGCCAGTGACGGAGATTTCACAGCTTCTCTGGGGATCCTATTCCTTTGTCTTTGTTGAATTTTATGGTCTTCCTTCCTTAGCATATTGCTCCAGCTGCCTATGTCCAGTGGAAGAGAAGCCCTGCACCTGAGCATACCAACTTCATCACCACAGTTTACTGTCATCTGCAAAACTGGAAGGGTTGCATACTAGTTCCTCCTCCAGCTCACAGATAGAGAGATTAAATATTACAGGACCCAAGACTAACACCTGAGAGACTCCACTTGTAACCAAAGTCCAGGTAAGTGTGAACCATTTGTGCTCTCTGTACCGTTCCCTCTCCTAAGGGATGCTTTCCTCACTAGACATGACAAAGCACAGACAACTTTTTGAGCAAAAGGCACTTTTGGAGGTACATTTTCCTGCAGCACCACACTGCCCTTAATCCTGACTTGGCAATTGGTTACCTGCACATCAATTGTGTACTCTTTCCCAGGCCTAAGGCAGTGAACATCTGCATCCCACGTCTCACTGAAAAGCTTAGAAAGTTCATGAAAGGCCTTCCTGTCAAGAAATACAGAGCAATACATGTGTTAAAAAAAGGCATGTGCTGTTATTTCTGCAAGTCACTTCTAGAGTATTCTAATGCCACTCCATGTTCTGGATATCAGCCTGTCATCAAGTTTCTCTTTCTCCCCATGCCTTTCTGTCAGTGCCACTGCAAAAACCACAGTGCAGAAAAGGTCCACATTCCTTTTTAAAGAATGCAGGTAACCTGTAAGGAAACGTGAGCCTTCCTTTAGATTGTCAGACAACATAGTTCTTGTTGATAAGTCTTCTTGTGGTTTTCCATTCAATGAAATGAAAAGGAAGATGGCGGTGTTTCATTCTCGAGGATTCTGCACACAAACCAGAGGTAAGCAGGAAATTGTTACCAGCATGCAGCAACACTGCCAACAGAGCAGGAAGCAAAACATTCTCACTATGATGCTTTTCTAGCAGCAATCTTATAAACTCTTCCCTTTTTCCTTCAAGCAAGATTCCACACAGAATATTTTCCTTTGCCATGTGATTACCCCAGCATAAAGGTAGTGGTGACAAAGGGCGAGTAAGGCTCTAAACACCATGTCTTCGTTCAATAAAAATCTCTCATGCACTTATCTCTGATGCACATACCTGCCCAAGCTTCCCCTTCCCTTATTTTTAATGGAGTCCTGTCCTGCATATTAGTGTACAGTTTTCAGAAGTCTGTGCATTTGTCTATCAAGAAGATTTAGGAAGGGCTCTGTGTTGCTTTTGCATGGCCTGGTTTTTGGTAGTGGTGGGGGGAGCACAGAGGTGGCTTCTGTGGGAAGCTGCTAGAAGCTTCTGCTGTGTCCAGCAGAACCAATCCCTGATGGCTCAGAAGATGAACATGCTGCTGCCCAAGCCTGGGCCAATGAGAGATGATGGTAACACCTCTGTGATAACATATTTAAGAAGAAAATAAACATAAAGTGGGCACAGTTCTTTTCCTAGCCAGAGAAGTGGAGGAAGTGAGAACATATGAGGGAAACAACATGGAGACACCAAGGTCAGTGGAGAAGAGGGGGAGGAGGTGCTCCAGGAGCCAGAGCTGGGGTTCCTCTGTAGGCTGTGGTGAGACCATGGTGAAGCAGCTGTTCCCCTGCAGCCCATGGGGATCTATGGGGGATGCAGAGACCCACTCACAGCCCCTGGGGGAGGTGCTCATGCCAGAGCAGGTGGATGCCTGGAGGAGGCTGTGATCCAGTGGGAGACCCAGTGGAGAGAGGGGGACCTGCTTCCAGGCTGGAGCAACGTGTCCTTGGAGGACTGCACCTAGTGGAAAGAGAGACCTACGTCACAGCAGTTTTGGGAGGACTGCTGCTCATGATATTCCAGTCACGCTGGAGAAGTTCACAGAGAGCTGTCTCCCGTGGGAAGGAACCCCACAGTCTCACAGGGGAAGGACTTCTCTCCCAGAGCAATGGAAGATGATCTTGGGTGACGAACTGACCAAACTCCCATACTCTGTCTCCCTGTGTCCTTGGTGGGAAGAAGGGAGGAGCTGGGAGAAAAATTATTAATGGCTTATTTTACTTCTCATTATCCTCCTCTGATTCTGTTAGTATTAAATTCACTCTGTACTTCTAAGCTGAGCCTGTTTTGCCTTTGGAGTGTTTTCTCCTGGTCCTTATCTCAACACATGAACCCTTCATTAATTTTTTTTCTTTCCTCCGCCCAACTGTGGCAGGGTAGGGTGAGTGAATGACTCTCATGGCTGCCTGGCGTTTGGCCAGTGTCAAACCATGACAGTTGTTGTTGTGATGAAGCACCCAGAGATAGCTCCAGTTTCAAGTACATTATGTCCACACTAAGAGGGGATCAAGACAGAGTAGAAAAAAAGAGAAGCGGATTAACCTTTAAATGCCTGACAGTGGAATCAGTCAGTTACAAAGCAGCACATGCATCAAAGCCCAGAGAATAACTGCTTGAAAAATTTGAATTCTTCTCCAAAAGAGATGTTTTCCAGAAAAGAGGTACAGAAATCTGTCAACAATTGACATTTCTTTCAAATAGCTCTTGGAGCACCTTGGCATGATTTTAACAACTGGTTCTCCCAGACTGAACCAAGGCACCTTCAAGCCCAGCTCTAAACCTCTGATTGGTGTTACATTTTCTCCTTCTGTTCTGGCCAGGATGGAGATAACTCGCTGCATCCTCCTGCCAGTGGCAAATTCCATGCTCTCTAGCAGAAAGAGCAAACAAAGATTGCGGCAAGGGCAAGAGGGCAGGGCAGATAATTAGGGCAGCTGCCACACCTCAGCCTGCCTGTAACTCTGGATCTGAGCCACTGTGTTCCTGAGCAACGCTGGAGGCACTGACAGTCCATTTTCTCTCGGGTTCACTGGTACTCTGGGATAGCTGTGGGTGGGAAACCTAAAAGATCACTTAAATTTTTAATTAGGCTTGGACCAGTGTCAATACCTGTAAAGAGGAAAAGGATTAAAAATTCTAGTGTATAAGAGCCAAAGGATATGTTCGTTGCCAGGGTTAAGCAAGAACATGAAGGAAGATTTGTGCTTGGAACACGTACTTGCATGGATCTGGCAGTGGAGAAGAAGGAGGTTGTCACAGAGGAACTTCATTCAGCCCCTGCCCAAACCCCAGGCTCTGCTTGTACATAAGTGGGGCTTGTGGCATCACATCATCAACGTTGGCTGGGCAGCCCAAACAAGGCCCCTGCTCAATGTCCCAGAGAGCTGCTTCAGAAGCCACCAACAGCACCAGTTTTATTTATTTCCAGCCATACTTCCAAATTCTTTCTGGAGTCGTACGAAGAGTAAGCCCTTCTCAAAAAAAGCTTACAGGCCAACACTAAACAGAAAACTACTCACTTCAGCAGCTCAGCTGAAGGCCCAAGGACAGGACTGCTGAGTTCAAGGAACAGTACTGGAGATGTTTTTCAAACTTCAAGCCTTTACCTTGGACTGCCCTAATTTTATTGGATCGCTTTTGTGCTGCATTCTGGACCCTCCTGCTGTCTGCTCCTCTGCATCAGCTTATCTTGTCTGTTTGAGAATCATCATATTATACTTCATAGAGTTTTTACTTTGGAAGGAACTACTGCTGGTAAAGAGGACTGCTGCCTGCTGAACATCCAAGGTATGTGGAACATCAGGGAGGGTGTCACTTGGGTTTTATTATAATATTTTGTTCCACAGACACAGTATTTTATATACATATTTTTTATATTTATGTGTGTATTTTCATAACACTCACCTATGTAGGAGATATCCATCTTCTCTTTAATACCCACTTGCTCTCAGTCTGCTCTTGGCAGATTTGTCCTGTGTTTATAAAGCATTGTAGGGCTCTGTTTGACCGTTCCTCCTTTAAAAATATGAAATATCACATAAGCTCAAGATGTCTACTCATGAGAGGGCTACAGCAAGAGTGTACCTACAGATTTCAATCCTCATTTTTGTTTAATAAATATACTTCTACTAAATGTACTCCTGCATTCAGGAAACTTGTCCCAAAACCGAAATCACTAAATTTTACAAAGCAAAAGCCTTTACTCTCCTTTATCTGATAGGTGTTAGCACAATATCATCATGGACTTTTCTTTTCCTTTTTGTTGTCCCTGTAGTTTCCAAACAGATAGATGGATTTTGGACTTTGGAACAGATAGTTTCCAAACATCTGTTTATGCTGTAACTGAAGACTAAAAAAAATACACCCTTGCCAAAGTAAAATACTTGTCTAGTAACTTACACAGTCATCTTATAAAAACTCTCTCTGGGTGGTGTTTCTTTAAGAAGGGCCATAAACTTAGCCTACACATACAAGGTGAGACAACTTCAATGAGAAGATGCCCAACACCTTCATGCAAATCCATGACACACCATGCATGTAGGTAAGGCTGTCCTGGAAAACAGTATTGGGTATTTCCTCCCTGATTTTCAACTCAATGGCATGGGTGACTCAAAACAGAGATTTTTATCATCAATTCTCCATCTCTTCCCTGGGGTGAAAGCTCTGAGTTGTTAGATTTATGCTTTCACATAGAATTAATTACTTCTGTGTGAGAAGTCTGGCCAATTGGATTTTTTCCAGTTGGAACCTTGTTTGGATGTGCTTACGTGAGCAAAGCACCACCCCAGTAACAATGCTCAGTCTGCACTTTTAAGAGCTGGGAAAACCTGGGAGAGGCTCTTTGCAATAGCAACTGATGCACCAGCAGTGTGTTTACAGCAAAATAATCTAACATCTGCATTTTATTCTTCATTCTACCCAAAACAATGCTCCAAGAAGACTTTATTGCTTTAAATCAGAAATTACTCAAGACATGAAAAGAATTAAAGGTCAGTGGCAAATAATGTGACCAAGTAAACAGTGTCAGAGCAAGAAAAACAGGTATTGCAAATGGGTCACATGCAGTCCTGCAAATAAGGTCAGATTGAACACCTTCTCCAAAATAAATTTACTTTTAGAGATCCTTTCAACAACATGCAATTTTATACAGCCTTTAATATTTACATAGAGAAGAAAAATAATTGGAATACCTCATGAGCAGCTGCAAGAAGTTTCCAATCATTTAAAAACTTGGTTCAAATGTTGTGAAAGACATGAAACAGCTTTTATGGCTAACAGAAGATAGAAACAATTCTCTAGAATTTCATCTTATGCCAGTGTCTATGTTTTCTATTTTATTTATTATTTTTTATTTTATTTCTTTAAAGCTAGTATTTGAAATGCCAAAGGATAAATAAGGCAGGTTTTGTAGGTGGAAGGGAAAAGGCAATAAATATTAAGGGGCAAACATGAGAGTGGAACAATCTGCCAAGGTCCTGGGCAGGCAGCTGATGTTTGAAGAGCTAATTCTAAGTTACCAGCTATGTTTAAGCACAATCTGATTTTACCATCACCTTTATTTTAAGCTAATGGTTCAGTAGCTTCACCGATGTTTTACACTGCAGTGAGTCAGTAAAACAGAACAGAAAGAGGAAGAGGGTTCTTGCTCTGCTGCATGTCATGTAATATCCACCCTTTTACAAACAAATATATCCTGTCCCCCCTAACCTTCCTGTTAGAGGAGAATTAGTATGATTGTCTCTTACCCACCTGCCATGCCAGGAAGAAGTTTTTCTCTTGGGAAATACTCTGAGCAGGGAGAAGGCAGCCAGAAGCTCGGCAATCCTCCTGTAATCCAAGGTATGGAGCTGTGCTTCTCTTAGAGTCCTCTTGCCCACTGAGGACTGTCACTCAGCCTGACAAGAAGGCACAGGAAAGGCAGGAGGTGCCAATTCCCATGGGAGCCTAAGGACAACACCAGAGCTCACACTGATCTCACTGCAGGAACACTCACACCAGGAAGTCAGAGGCACCTGGAGCAGGCTCCTGCCTCACCTTCTCTTGTGGCATGGATTATTTGCCAAATGGATTTTATGTCTCTGGATGAAATTTGAGCCCATAAAGAAGCACTGCAAATCTGAAAGCCTTGAAATGGACAGGGCATTCTAGTCTTGTTATTCTGTATCCAGTTATTATTTGACAGTAGAAGGGAAGATGATAATTAATCTGAGATTAAAAAAAAAATCATAGGTGGGGAAGAAAAGAAACCAAGCAAATGCTTCACTATTTACAGCTGAAACTCCTAAGTGTGATCTTGTGAATAGGTGTTATAACCTGGAAATGTTTTAGAAAGGCAGAATTTTGCATGTGCTGTTGGAAGCAAGTGGTAGCAAGTGTTGGTAGGTGCAAGTACCCATTCCAGTGCATGTCCTGGGAAGCTTGCATTCATTATATGGCTAAATCAGCCTTCAGATGGTTTAAAGCTTATTGTTGTTTGGTTGGTACTTGTAGCATTTTATTCTTCATCATCATTAATTTCTGAAAAGCGTAGCTTTAGGTCTGAACTAGATATATGGATATAGAGAAGCCAGAATGGCTACCAGTCATGCTAGTTACCAGTCATACAAGTGGTTCTGCACCTCCGGTCCATGTACCTCTTCAATTTAGGGCCAAATAAAGCCCCTGGTGATGAAGACACCTGACACACAAAATTGCATAGGTAACAAGACATGCAGCCCACTTAAAACACTTAAAAGTGTTTCCTTCTGACACTAGAAGTGGAAATTAAAGTATCTCAAAATTGAATATCCTTAATTTTAACAGAAATTTTATTTACTATCTTTGGTTAGTATTTGTTGCAGGTCAGAGTAAACAAGGTAAATGACAAATATCCAGTGCCCTGGATTTGCCAACTGCCCCAGTTTATCAACTGAATGCAGGAATTCTTCTGTGCTTTCATTTAAAATACAAAAGCCAGTGGGCACATTCTGCCAATAAGAAAGCTGCAATTTGTTTACACAGATTAGCAGAAAGAGCCCAGATGGGAGCCCAGGGAATTTTCACTTACAAGCAGTATCATCACTGAAGTAAGTGGTTTCAAGTTAATCTTTAATAAAATTACATTTCAATAGCATCACGAGCACTTTCACAACCAGCTGTGTACTTGAATCTCTTTTAAAACTTCTGTCTTTTGATTTGGACACTGAGCTAACAAAAATGCAAAGATCCAGGAGGAGAGTGAAAGGAAACAAAGCACTGATCAAAGGCAAATTAGATCAGCACAGAATCTGGGTTATTCCCAGGTCTAATGCAGACAAACAGAGTGTGCAGAGAACAACCTTGGTATCTACCAGGGTTGGCTTCCTCTGCAGCAGAGCCCAGCCAGCACTTTGTCAAACCCATTGCACAGGGCAGCGAACATGGATTTTGTGCAAGAGTTGAGGCCAGGCTGCCTCTGTGCTCTGTTCCTCTTTTTTTTGTCACAAGGGAATGGGGGGAGTGTTTGGTGCTGTCTCACTCATACGTGACCACTATTTCCAAAGGAAAGGGAAAGGAACTTGTGGAAGATGTTCTGCCTGACCACCACCTCAAGCATCAGATGCTGACCTTTGCCGACATAAAGAATCAAGGAGATCCTTGGGAATAAAACATGCTTCTAAAGCATGTAGGCATCTCTGCACATTTCCGGCCTTAATATTTTGCTTTTCCAGATAAGGTGGCCAATGGGTAAGTGTTGGTTTGTCACCTCCAGTCTGGTGTCTACCCTTCCCTGGGGGGAGAAAGGCATAATTCAGAGTTATTTAACTTGGGTCACTCTTTGGTCAGTCTAGAGAGGTGTGAGTGAGAACACTGAGTTTTACAGGCTTCTAGACCAAAACAGCCAGGGCCCATACCTGCACAAAGGACACATTTGGGCTGGACAGACTAACTCCAGGAGACTGAGTAAAAGCTACCAGCTGGAGTAAACACTCTGCAGATCTACAGCAAGCTCAGTCCTTTCTCAGGAAAGGACCTGGAGAGCAGGTCTTTGGGTCACATTTTGTATGTGGATGTAGGGAAGAGGAAAGTTTATGAGACACTGAGGATGCTGGACATTCCTGTGGGAGCTTTGGCTATTGCTGCCAAGTCCCCACAAGCTGACCCACACGAAAAGCAGCAGAGATGCAGCCTGGGCCAGTCAGTTGGAAGCCAATCAGGTCAAAGCTCAGTGAAAGCAGAACATGGGGACACTCCACCCTTTCTTAAATATTAATATTCAAGTTGGAGCCTCTCCTGTGAGAAAATTTCAGAATTTTTTTAAAGTTTAATAGGGAATAAAATGAGAGACAAAAATCCAGTGACGGGATGCTCCTGGCAAACAACCAAAGAACACAGATTAAGACAGTGTTATCTGTATATTGCTACAGTACAGGGGGTACATACATATTCATGTATTTCATGCATTATTCAAACATTCTTGTGAGCTTCCTGATGTTTCAGGAACTCTTGTTTGATTTTACACTCTTACTTACACTCTTACTCTGACTTATCTGCATGACATCCTGTGAGCTAAGTCCATATATTTAATTTCTTCTTGTGTTTCTGTCCTGCTGTTTCACACTCCTTGATAAGGAGTTCTTCTATAATTCTTCCCTGGTGCTCTGGTTTGTGTCACTGTTACCACTTAGAGGGGTTGGTCAGCAGCTGTGGGGGAAACAAGCATAACTGCCTTACACCATTGTTTTAGTTACACAGGAGGGTTTTAACATTTCGTGTTTTCCTAAGACCTACGATGTAATGCATTTATCACACCACTATTTCTACAAGCAATGCAGTACATACTTAAACTGGTAGATTATGTTATACTAACAAACAGCTAAATAAAGGTATATATGATACCTTATCTAAATACTTATGATCAATGCAAAAACTAATATATAAATGTGAAAACAACTATCATATTGAAGTCCTTTTTTTTTTTAACACATGCCAGATTGCTTCCCACCAAACTCCAGGATCCCTGTGCCTGTCTCAGTTACCTCCCTTTTCCTAAGGCTCAGCCTCTCAGTCCCAGAGTCCTTCTCTGTAGCCAGTGGTGTTACAATCTTTACGATTACTGGGGAGTTTCTGGTGCAGCAGCTGTCATCCTGAAAGAGAAAACGATGAGGATTACAGAGCCAGGTATGTTCCTGTCATAGAAACGCCAGGAATAAATAACTCCATCCCTGCAGCTAAATGTGCATACCTGGACACAACCTTCTTACCATTAGGTTGGTCTGTTAATATTCTTTCACTTACCAGTGCTAATTCCCAAGTTGAATAAGTAAATCGTGATTGACTTACGGTGTGTTCTCACAGCCAGATGAGCCACCTGCACACTCAGCAAACCATGAGGCTGAAATAAAACATCTGCTTGGGCACACAGGGGGCTTAGTACCTCTGTGTGAGCTTAGAGGACAAGGGAGGACTTTTTTTATTATTTTATTTTTGGGACTGCCAAACATACATCTTTCTTGATTTTCTAAGGAGAAACTGTCTATGAATCACTGAAGACATATTAATTAAAGATATTTGAAGTGTTTCACACTAGACACAAAGATACATGTGGTTATTAGTCACTAATTTGCACACATTGGTGTAAACCAAAATTTAAGGGAGCCTGGCTCAAACATTGTTACCTTATTGCACAGCTCAGCTTTTTGGATGAACATTGCCATTAAGGAATCCTTAAAACTGAGGGAATTGGGATTGTTCAACCTGGAGAAGAGAAGCTTAGGGGGGGCCTTCCAGTGCCTGAAGGGAACCCACAGGAAGGATGGAGAGAGACTCTTGACAAGGGCCTGGAGTGACAGGACAAGGGAATGGCTTCACACTGACACAAAGTGGCTTTAGACTGCATATTAACAAATTGTTCCCTGTGACAGTGCTGAGGCCCTGGCACAGGTTGCCCAGAGAAGCTGTGGCTGCCCCATCCCTGGCATTGTCCAGAAACAGGCTGGATGTGGCTCTGAGCAGGCTTGGATAGTGGAAGGTGTCCCTCAACATGGCAGGAAGGGTGCGACTGGATGATCTTTAAAATCCCTTCGAACCCAAAGCAGTCTGTGATTATTCAGGCAGTTCATTAAGCACAGAAGGGCGCTCGGGGCGCGCCCCGCTCACACAGCGCGGGGTACCCGGGGACACCCCGGAACAACGCCGGGGCCATGGCGGGGCTGACGTCACGCGCCGGGGCGGGGCACAGCCCAGCGCGACGTGTGACGTCATAGGGCGGAGCGGGACGGGTGTAGTTTGGCGCGATGTGTGGCGTCACGCGACGGGGCGGGACTCAGCTCAGCGCTGCGCTTGACGTCACGGGGCGGAGCGGGACAGGCGCGGTTCATCGCGGTGTGTGACGTGCCGGGGCGGTGCCCGCGGTGTGCCGGGGCAGCGATGGGGGCACGGCTCAGCGTGGTGAGTGCCGGCGGGCGGCCGGGATTGGGGTCCCTTCCTGCCCAACCCCGGCTCCGCCCGCAGCGCTCCGGGGCGTGGCGGTGTCCCGGCGTGTTCCCGCGGCGGTGTCCCGGGGTGTCCCGGCGTGTTCCCGCGGCGGTGTCCCGGGGTGTCCCGGCGTGTTCCCGCGGCGGTGTCCCGGGGTGTCCCGGCGTGTTCCCGCGGCCTCCCGCCGCCCGGGCACCGCGCGGTCCCGCTGCGGAGGCTCCGGGGCCGTCCCGCGGCCGCGGCGCCCGAGGCGGTGTTGGTGCCTGTGTTGCCTGCCTGGCCGGGGAGTTCTGCCCTCCCAGCTCCGCGGATACCTCTTCTTCTTATTGTTGTTGTTATTTCCGGGGTATCTGAACGCTTGTAGTGTTTTCCTCCGTCGGGATAATTTCAGACTATAGAAACGTAGGTTTAGAGTGGATATGAGGAAGAAATTGCTCCCTGTGAGCGTGATGAGGCCCTGGCACAGGGTGCCCAGAGAAGCTGTGGCTGCCCCATCCCTGGAAGCGTCCAATGCCAGGTTGGATGGGGCTTGGAGCAACCTGGAAAGGTGTCACTGCCCTCGGTGTTAGAACGTGATGATCTATAAGTTATTTGCAACACAAACCATTCCACGATTCTGTAATCATGCTTGCTGAGCAGTGGGTCTGCAGCGCTGTCATCTCTGCCACGCATCAGTACCCTCTTTTCTCAGCTGCCTGTTACGGCTCTTTGCTCCTGTGCTCAAGCATTTCTTTCTCTGGGTTTGGGAAAGGGGCAGGATGGAGCTGGATTCAACTGTGTTCGTTTGGGAGCAGCTTCTCATAAGGTGCATTGGACGGAGGAGATGAGACTGAAGCTGCAGAAGTGAAGCAATCCCGTTATCCTCTCATTGGTTTCTGAAACAGATGAGAAGAATGTTTAGCTGAGATTACTTCAAAAGCAGGGTTTTTGAAGCTGAGAGTACAAGGTTTCTCATGCAAAAGCAGGATTTGGTTTGTGTTAGGGCAGGGCAGTGCTGGGGTGTCGAGCTGGGAGCTTGTGTGTTGGACTGTGCTGTGCTCACCACACCCTGGCAGCGCAGTCTCCATGGCTTTTCTCTTTGTTATCACACAGAGGCCTCTTTCCATTAATAAAAATTCCTGCTCAGTTACTAATTCTGCCTTGTCTGTTTGCAAAGATTTGTGCAGCTGGAAATCATGAGTCACAAGGTCCCCATTTAGTGATTCCTAGGCCTTGTGGTCAGCCTGTTGCTCTCTGCTGCTGGAGGCCTGAAGCTGTGCAGTTACCTTCATTAATGTCTTTATCTGCCCTGTGTTGAGAGTATATAGGCCACTTTTGACCCAGAGAATGCTTTTCTTAGCAAGCATGACTTTTTGTCATCATTCAGCCTTCAGTTCTTCCCCTTTTTTCTGCCCACCTGGTGACAGATGTGAGTAAGAGACTAACATATCTTTGTGAAGTATTGGGTGTGCTGTTTCTTTCCAGGCCAAATCCCATGAGACTTTTGCACTAATTGACCATGATTAACAAGTCGTTTTCCGTGAGGTTTACGCTGTGTTAAAACTATTTGTCATTGCCTGACAACAGCAGCAGTATTTTTTTGTTCAGTTTAGATAGCCACATTTGGAAATGAAACCGTTTTAACTTATTAATGTCTCATGTGAAACACCTGCTGCAAAGTCAGCTTGCTATTGCCACCAGACCTCACTTGCATGTTAACTTCTCATTAAGGAGTTTAATTGCTGCTCTGTCACCTTGAACAACTTCCCTCCCTCTGCCCTTTTTTTGTGACTCAATAACAAAAGTTTTTCCCAGAGCTGCAGTAATCTGGTGGATCTACGAGAGTTAAGGAATGATCTTCCTGTCAACTTCAACTTCTTCCGAAACAACCTGTATGGAGCTTTTTCAGTATTCCCAAATAAAAGTGAAAAATGCAGTGTGTATACAGCATGGTGTGTGCCCTCAGGCTGTACACAGTGATGATACGTTTTAAACCTGTACAGTAGCATTTTAAGAAAGAATTTATGCTGTCCCACAGTTTTATTATTAATAATGTAGGAAGCTTTTTTAGCCTCCTTGAGGGACTGTCACATTCTAAAATACTGTTCAGGTCCCTTTAAAATAAAATGAAAGTGAAAGCTAAGCAGGCAGAACTTTGAGGTAATTTTTTTTTTTTTTTTTTTGCTATAGTCATGCTTTTCCCCTCTCCTCTGTTGCAGTGTTAAGTAATAAAGTATTGAGTCAAAGAGGATTTTTGTAAGTAGTTGTTTATTCTCCTGCCCCAGTGCAAAGAGGGTGGTGTGGTGTCAAGAGCATAATCTGTTCCTGTCTTATAGGGCTTCAGATGTGGGGAAAACGATGGTAAAGGGACAAGAAGGGCTGTCCCTTGGCTGTGTCCTGCAGCTTAGCTGATTTCCCAGGGAAGGGATGCTGCTCTGCAGGCACAGGTTTGTGTGGTGGTGGAAGCACCAGTGCCTGCACCCAGACTCTGGAGCTGGAGGGTGTGTGTGTGCTGCCAGCACCCGGCAGCAGCGTGGCATGGCTGGCAAAGCCCTGCTCAGCTGCCAGAGAGAGTATGGGCTCAAGTGTGAGACCTCAAATGATGGGGTGTCTGCAGCACGTGGGGTGGCCTGTGAACTGGTCTGTGCAACAGTGGCCTCTGTGTCGAGATGGCAGCAGCTGGGGAGCCTGGAGAATGGGCACACTCTGCCAGGGCAAAGCCAGCTTGTGGGGAATCCACCTCCTACACGTGTGTGTATGGAATTCCCACTCATGGACCTTCATCCTGATCGGTGCAGAGGGGAACAGGATGAGCCCATTGGTGCTGTTTGTGTGTGGCTGGCTGTGTTGGTCAGTGTGCCCAGCCACATGGTTAGGTCAAATATCAGGAAAAGGTCGTTCCCCCAAAGGGTGGTTGGGCACTGGAACTCTCCAGGGAATCCTCACAGCCCCAAGCCTGACAGAGTGCAAGGAACATTTGGACAACATTCTCAGACATAGGGTGGGATTGTTGGGGTGTCCTGCACAGGGCCAGGGGCTGGACTGGATGATCCTGATGGGCCCCTCCCAGCTCGGGACATTCTGTGATTCTGTGTGTATTTGGACGCATGTGTGACATGTCTGTGTGCCTGCTGGAGATGGGGATTCAGCCTCTCTATCAGGGTACTTGGGGATGTGGAGCTGTGACAGTCTCACTTTGTCCAGCAGCCAGTGTGGCAACCCCGTGCTGGTGTGCAAGTGCCTCAACACAGGAGTGATGCCAAGTCTTCATGAGGCAAATCTGTGTATTTGGGATGTTTTTTTATTATTATTACTATTTTTTAAGTAATGCTTCCTCTTCCTGCTCAAATAAACACGTTCTTTTTGCTGGTTAAATTGCCATGGCATGGTACCCTGTTCCTTGTCACCCAAACAACTCTCTCATTCTGTACATGTGTTTCTGTCCTGCTGCAGTTGCGTCAGGTTGTGACATACCCAATATGGCTGATCTACACCACCTTCATGAGGCTTTTCAGGAATCCCCAGCCTGCAATCACCCTGAAGGACCCAGAAGTGAAGTATGCACTGAGGCTGATTGATAAGGAGGTAGGTGCACATGCAGTGCTGAGCATGACCTTTCCATGGGTGCTGTGAAATGCTTACAGCTTCTGAAGGCTTTGGTGATGAGGAAAGGACTTCTTTATAAAAGCTCTTTGTGTGATAAAACTCAGTTCTGCAGTTCTGCAAGCAGCTTGTTTCCAAACAGTTTAGAGTGGAGAATGCTGCTTAGAAATGATCGGTCACAGGTGTCTCATGCTGTGGAGCACATCAGCAGAAATTCCCAAACTGTGCACCACTGGCTGGGCTAAGGGACACAAGTCCTGCTGTCAGGCAGAGCAGGCAGCTTTTTCATGGTCAGTGGCATTGAACAGCAGCTGTCAGAACTATTTTGACACTGGTTCCTGTTACTGGATTGATGTACTGTAACGTGTTACAGGAAGAAAGGTGTTCAAGTCATGCAGTCCTCACAGCACCTGAGCTGTCTCAGCTCCTCTTTCCCTCTGTTATAAGTAAAGCCTCCTGATACAAAATTAAATTCTTGCTTAAGTGGTATACCAGAGGAAAGTCATAATGCTTTCAGGGGTGGATCTTGCCATCAGAAATTGGTAACTAAGCTTGTGGGAAGTGCCACCAAAGCCACCAAAGTTGCAAAGTCAGGATTTCCCTTGGATAAACCCACCATCAAAACCATGAGAGAGAAATCTTGGCTTTTCAGGTGTAATGACACACCTGAGGATATTTTTAGTGTTGACTTTTTAAAGCTATGAGCCATTCAGGAATTTATCAGAAGACTTTGGACTGGAACAGAGCTTCGTTTGAGGTTTAGAGGGTGTACTGATAGCTTGGCTTTCACTGGTTCTGTCAAAGGAAACAAAAAAAAAAAAATACTATCATTTTGAGCCCTGGGCTTTTGGGAACTGGAAGCTTCCCTGTGGCTTGGGCTGTGCTGCATTGCTGATTTTATTTCCCAGGTGCACTGCAACCACACTGTTACTATAGTCTTCTTACTTCTCATGAGGTCAGGAAAGGCTAAGGGAATTGGAATTGTTCAGGCTGGAGAAGAGAAGGCTTTGGGGTGACCTCATTGTGGCCTTCCAATACTTGTGTTTAGTCTCCTCAACTTTAATTGATGATTAAGTGGGAATTCAGAGCTTTGTTCTTTCTGCATGCAGCATTATTGGCAAAATCCAGTGATTATTTCAATACAGTGCTGAAATTTCCATACAGAAACAGCAGCAGTCAGAGTGAGAGCAGCAGTGTGAAGTCCACATTAGTTGTCTTTCTGAAGGAATTTTCAGTGGCAGTTACTGCTCCTGAGTACACATAAGTACAGAGAAGCCCTTTTGAGGCTGCCAATCAGTTCCCTTCTCCTTCAGAATTTGCCTTAAAATAAGGTACTGTGAAGAAAATTTCATCTGTATGACCATAGTAAGGAAAGATGAGACAAACTGTGAGGAAGAAATTAATCTCCATTGGTTACTTTAAAAACAGTTAAGCAAACAAAATAAGGGTTACAAAACCCTTAAAAACAGAAAGTCACTGGATGAGGCATTAAGCTGTATGCTGTTTTTTGGTTTTTGTTTTTGTTGTGTTTTTTGTTCCCATGAATGTGACCTGATTTTTCAAACATAAAACTTACATAAGAAATAATATTTAATTACTTATTGCCAAAATTTTATTCAAGGTGTGACTTTCTTAATAAAGATTAGACTAATTATCCCAGCAGGGCTGCGTATATTGTCATAATTTTGTTCATATCTAAATACTGCTCTTTTCAATTTCATTTATGGATTAATTCAGTTTTTACAGGGAAAATACTTTTAAGGACCTTACCATAGCAAAAGGAACCAGGTTGCTACTTCCACTGAAATGATTAATTAATCTGATTTTGAGAGATGAAAATCAGAGTACTTTGGCCTTGAACTGCTGCATATTTAAACTTGAAATGAGAATTGAAGAGCTAATTAATTTTTATCTTGTGGCCTTCGCACAGAAGGCAGTGTAAATATCCATAATATTTGGAAAGTTATCACTTAGTCTTAATCTGCACACAAGTATCATTAAGTGTCATTAATTCTTAATCTCACTGGATGCCAGACTTGTCTTGTTTTAGACATAAATCGCAATCATTAAATCCCAGCAACAGAGGTGACTTCTTTTGATTTTCCTCTTTCAGGAAGTTAGTCATGACACAAGGAGATTTCGATTTGCTCTCCCTTCCATGGAGCACGTTCTGGGTCTCCCTCTAGGTATGTTCCTTGTGAAGGATCCAAGTGTTGCTTGCATTAATTATACTATAAGAGATTTTGTTGGGGCGTTTTCCTTATGTTTTGAATTTGGAATACTGCTCATGTGGCTGGAGCTGTTACTGAGAGCTCTGCAAGATTATCCTTGCTGTGAGTAGTCTGCAGGCTCTGAAGTGCAGTGTATGTGAGTGAACATCCAGCTTGTTTCTGTGGAGAGAGTAAGAACAAACACAGGTCTTCACTTGTACTTTTCCAGTCTCAGCTTTCCAGCATGTGTTATTCCTGTGGGGCTGAATCCCTGCAGTCCCTTTCCATGCCCTGAGGCACCACTCTCATCCACTTCTCTAACTCATGCGGTTTACCAGATGATCTACTTACTTCTGAATTTCGTGGAGCTTTTGAATCACCCAGGGGTAGCTGTTTCCAAAGGCCCTGCCACGTGGTGTGGTGCCTTCCATAACAGCTTAGTGCCATTGTTTCCTCCTGCTTGTATAAAGAGCATTTAATTGTGATTTGTGTTTAATAGGACTTCTGCTTTAACAAGCTGTTGCACTGATCCCTGGCTCCTGTGCTTTGTGGTTGTTGTAAACCCTTTTTCAGGTGTTAAGTTCCTCTTGTTTGGGGTGTTAAAAATCTCTTGTATCGGGATTTGAGAGAGAGATGGGACCACTTAAAGACTTTTCAAAGCATGATTTATTCTTCTTTTATGGTCTCATGAAGGAGTAAGTGTGTCTTTTCCTTATTCACCAGGTATTCTTAGTCAGTGGTCACAAGACCACAGGTTACAGGGTCCTTTAAAGGTTAATTAGCCAATAAACTAAACTAAAGCCACAAAAGAATGTTTCTACTCTCACAGCAATTGGTAATTATTTTGTTTTATACTTCTTTGCTGCAGTGCAGACTTTTTTAGCCAATCATAATGACACACAAGACTACTTGTTATACCTTAAGTTTCTTATTATCTTTATAACTGCTTATATATCTTAACTTTAAAACCTTAAAATTTTCCACTAAGCTTAATGTCTTTTCTATCTGAACCCACATTCTTGCTTACGATTCTAAATCTGGAAGCCTTCTCCAAGGTCTTAAATCAGACCCTGTGTTCATGTCTATGTCTGAGCTTGCATTTAGAAGATCTTGAGAGCTTTCTGTGCTTGGAATTCCCACACTATTGATCTTTTTAGTAGCCATGAAAGCAAAGCTCCTTTCCCTGGCTTACCCAAAATGGACATTGAGGAATGGTTTGCAGAGTGAGTCTGGGGAAGCAGAGAGAGCTGAAAGCTGCAGAGGATGGAAAAGCAGCTGGGAACAGCAGAACTGCAGTTGGGTGGCAGATGCTGTTTAGTCCAGCGCCAGCATTTGCTTTATATCACCTAAAACACTGAAAGCTTAATTCTGAGGGAGATGGTTGTATGTGGCACCATGCAGAGGCTGCCAACTTATGTCCTGTCAGGGTGGGGTAAAGCTCTAACAGGTGACGGTCTAAGGCACATTTTCTCTCTGGGAGGGGCACCTTTTCTGCTTTGTGCCAGTTCTTGTGAGGTGGGCCCCAGTAGCAGCCCCACTGTCTAGGCTGACAGTCTGCAGTGGTCACCAAGGGTCTGTGGGTCTGTGCCTGCAGCCACTTCTGCCCTAGAGGAGGAACAGGAGCTCCCTGCTGCAGCTCCCTCCTGGTCTGTCCTAGCAAGATGTCTACAGGCTTTGCTGGGAGGGTTACTGGAATATGACATCCGTGTACAACTGCAGGTGAGTTATGGTTGCTCATTCCCCAAGTCACCAGGCAGCACATCTTCCTTCACCTAGCCTTCCTTCACCTTCAGTTCCTTCTGAAGTAGGGAATTAACCATGCCTGAAGGGTCAGCTGCTTCTGGAGCTAATGTAATATGGTCATTATGATAATTTGCAAACCAGCTCCTGGTAAAATTCCCTCTTTTTGGTCCCAGCAGAGGAGCTGCGCTGTCATTGGAGATGCTTTGTTCCATTGACCTAATGGTGATAAAACGAACAAAACTCAAAATCTCTCCTTCCCCTCCTGGTTAATCTTCAGTTGGGGGTCTTCAGAATGCTGGAATTCCATAGGAAAACCTTCCATAGAAGTTAGTTCTTTTCTTGTTTTTTCAGAAAAAAAAATATGTAGACATTGAGAAGAGAAATGGTTGTAGAGAGCTCAGAGGATGGATATGTGACAGATGGAAACATGATCGCTGCATTCACATGTTAAGCTGGAGGAATGGCAGGGTTAGAAAAGTCCTTTGTGTCTAGGCAGCCTTATCAAAGGTAGCTGGAGAGCTCCTGGAAGACATGAGGGATCTGTGGTCAAAGCAAGAACAATTACAAACTCAGTTTTAACTAAACTGTGGCAGTTTACAACTAATACATTAATAAAGATGTGTGAACAGCATTGGACAGTTTTCCCCTCCTGTGTCCCTTTTATTTGTCTGTTTGGGAGAGACAAATCCCACGTTTTGAAAGATCTCAGGTACAGTTCAGGCTTTGGTAAATGTAAATGTATGAAGTTATGATTGACACACAGAATTAGCAGTGGAGTTGTCTGTCCTTCCAGGTAGATCTCTGCATGGCTAGCAACTCTGGCAAGGTGTTGCAGTGTCAGGAAAATAAGAAAGGAAGAAGTGATGCCCCAAAATAAGGTAGTTAGAGCTTTGAGGCTGCATTTCAGTCCATACCAACTCGGCACATCCACCGAAAGAAAAATATTTTGAAAGAAAACTAGGTTTTGGGTTTTTTTTTTTCCCTGCAACAGGGCAGCACATCTACCTGTCTGCACGGATTGATGGAGCTCTGGTTGTGAGACCTTACACTCCAGTTTCCAGTGATGATGACAAGGGCTTTGTGGATCTTGTTGTCAAGGTGAGAATGTCATGCTCCCTTCTCAGGCTGGGCAGCTTCTGAGCCACCTTTGCAGTGCCTTTATGTTAAATTTGGTGTGCTGGCTTCTCTTCAGGAATGTGCCATTACCTACAGTCCACATGGCATTTTGCAGGCACTTCTTTAGTGAGGGTGTCTCATGAGATGCTGCGTCATTTTCCACCCTCTGTGTAGATGTTCATATGCTTTTTAATCTTTCTGGAATAAGGAATTAACCTTGACTGAATGGGCAGCTGCCTCCGAAGCTAATGGAATTTTTGGTCATCATGATCACTGAGAGTGGTGATCAGTATCATTACTGATCCAGGCAGTGGGAATGATTGATGTAATTGGTAAGAATGTAATCTTAACTTGTGATAACGTAGTCTCATTTTGCCTCTCAGTAGCTAGACTACCTATCATTTAAAGATGTTAGGAATTTGAAATATTAATATCTGCACTGGATTTCCTCTTAGAATTTTGCTTAGAAGTTTGGAATCGCAGTGGTTTGGGTTTTTCCTTTATTTTTCTACCTTTTTAACTTGGGTATAAATTGTGTTGATTATTATCTGTTATCTGAATATTTTCTGTGTTGCAGAACTACAGTGGAGAAATCACTGGTCTTTGTCCAAAAATTGTGGCAGGAGTGGCATTTTGATCTTTTGTCAGTCAGACATTGCATTTCTTTATGGAGTAATTGTGTTCTTTGCATGAGGAATATTTGTACCTAAAAATTTGAAGGGCACATAGCCTTCTCTGAGCTGTGAGATTGAACTACTTCATTTTTGTTCTTAACAGGTCTACTTCAGAGGTGTCCATCCCAAGTTTCCTGATGGGGGAAAGATGTCTCAATACTTGGACAGCCTGAAAATAGGGGACACCATTGACTTCAGAGGACCAAGTGGCCTCCTTGTGTACAAAGGAAAAGGCAAGACCAGTTTGGAAGATAGAACAGATACATACAGATAGAACAGATAGATAGAACAGTATAGGAAATAGGTCTTATTACTATAGAAGTGCTTTTTATTGACGCTGTTCTCAAGTAAGGCATGGGTTTTTTCCATGCTTATATGGACATAGTTCATACACTGACAAAAACACTGGGTATTTGCACTGTCCACTGCTGATTTCCCAAGTAAAAATGAACTTTATGAGTAGGCATTACTTTTATGTCAATGTAAAATACCTCATGTTAGTATAATGCAGCCACAAATGCGTCACAAAAACCTTCTGGCAGTTTTGTGTGAAGCAGAACTCTGACGCGTGTTTTTTCAGAGCTTTGTATGTAGCATTCATGTTATCGTGGCTGAAGAGAGCTGTGAATACAACACAACATTTTGGGGAGTTTCAGACTCTGTTGTGTTTGGCTGAAATGGGCTAATCAGTTCAAAAAGAGAAAAATTTAAAAAACCCCACTATGCTGAATATTTTATGTTTTCCCTTAAAATAATCTGCTCAGGGGAAATAAACTCTCAGAGCAGAGTGATTCCTTAATGTCCAACTGTTTCCAGAATCTTGGCTTGTGTATATCACTGGGGGTATAGGATGTGAGCAAATTGAAATACAGGTGGAGTGTATGTAGGCTGTGGTCAGGGATAAGTCATAACCCATATCAGTGTCTGGTGTTACCACCTCACATCTTAAAATTATCTTTCAGGATTGCTATAGTTCAGGACATCTTCACCTTTTCTGTTCTCTGGGAGAGAGGGGTGACAGGGCTGAAACTAAGTTAATTTAGCAGGATGTGCTGGAAAGGGATAACAGGAGGTGTTTCCTGCTTGCTTCAGTGTTTCCCATATCTTTCTCTCTTCAGGCAAGTTTGATATTCGGCCAGAAAAGAAAGCTGAACCAGTTACCAAGACAGTGAAATACGTGGGGATGATTGCAGGCGGGACTGGTAGGTACCAGTAAAGATTCATCTGTGCTTTCTGACAGCTGGTAGATGCATATGGCTCACATTTTCCCACTTGTCCCTTATTTACTCCCCATCCTCACATCACGGACCTGCCTCTCTCTTCCAGGGATAACACCGATGCTGCAGATTATTCGTGCAATTATAAAGGACAAAGATGACCCCACCACTTGCCAGCTGCTGTTTGCTAATCAGGTAATTCTGTCCTTTTTTTCTGTTTGTAGTGTTTTACTTACCTAGTAGGACTCCTCTCAGCAAAAAAAATGACAGAGATACAAACCCTGAGGGGAGAAGTGAACTGAAATGTTGGAAACCTCCCCTATAAAAGCACTGTGACAAATTGAGGTTTTAGCATTACTACAGAAATGTTTGCTAATGTTTGCCTTCCTGTGACTCATTGCTCTGTTTCTAATCCAGTTTATGAATGTTAAAGCTCTGCATTCCTTTGTGCAAGTTGTTAATTGTTTGGGCAGACTTTCAGAGCCGTCTTTCTTGGTGGAAGCATGAAAGGGGTGGACATTTGTCTCTTTCAGCAATTTTAACTCCCCAGCTTTGCAGCAGTGTTTGTCTGTGCAATCTTTCTGTCTGAGGACATCTTGGTTGAGACTAAAACTAACTGTGGTCCCCCAGCAGGTCCCTCAGTTACAGAGCTATGATTCTTCTTGGCTGTCTGCTTTCACTTCCGTACCCTCTGTCAGTTTTTTACGTGCTTCTCTTGCTCCTTGAGGTGTGGCATCCTGAATGCTGGCCAGAGGGAAGCTCTCTCATCCATGGAATCTTTGCAAGAGAGATTTCTTGGATAGCCCAAATGTTGGTGTGCTGCTGGGCACCTGATGGTCTTCCGCTGTGAATCTTTCTGCTTTTTAAGTTCTCCCTCTAATGAACATTTGTGTCTGGATTATGAGTCATTATTTGTGGTGAGCTTCACTTCATGCTTGTGGTTTTTAGCTTCTTTAGGCTCTTCTCTACTTTTCTTCTCATATTCAGTGTGTGCTCATTTAATTTGTAGGCCGTATCTAGGCCTACAGAAAAGATGGAGAGAGGCTCTTGACAAGGGCCTGAAGTGACAGGACAAGGGGGAATGACTTCACACTGACAGGAGTAGGTTTAGATTGGATATGAGGAAGGAATTGTTCCCTGTGACAGGGGTGAGGCCCTGGCCCAGGTTGCCCAGAGAAGCTCTGGCTGCCCCATCCCTGGAAGTGTCCATACTGGATGGGGCTTGGAGCAACCTGAGGGATAGAACTGGAAAGGCTTTAAGGTTCCTTCCAACCCAGGCAGTTCTGTGATTACCTGAGTTATAACCTGAGGTTTTTCAGCCCAGGAGCTATGATCCATGTACTGAGGTTCCCTGTTCTGAGGAGCCCTGCCAGTGCTCTCTGCTGCTGGCTCAAGCCCTTGGATTTGGCATTAAGTGCAGTGGTATCAGCACAGGAGGGCCAGGATTTGCTAGGAATTATTCAGAATGGCTAACACAGGGCTGTAGCTGCTTTAGTAGCATGGGAAACCCACTGCAGCTAGGAAGGAGGGCCTGGGAAACAGTTCCCTGCCTGCTAGCCACAGCCTATGGAAACATCAGCCCCTGGCTTTAAAGAGGGGACGCAGTAACTCCACAAATAGAAAGCAGTTTTGAAAAATATTTTAAAGTATTTACAACAGCGTACATGGGCTCCTACTGTGCTTCTGGCTGGCACACTTTGAGTTGACCCAAGCCAGCAGGAGTTTTTCTTGAGCACCCACAGCTGCAGATCCAGGAACAACACCTTCTCTGGAGTAGCTGCTGCACATTCCTCCTTATCCCCACAGTTACAGACTTGGAGGCGACCTCCATGCCAAATTACTGTGCCTGCAGGCGATGGCAGCACTTTCTGTCCCTACCCTTTTCCTTCCTGCCCAGGCTGCAGCTGCTCTTGGGGAAATAAGGCTTTCCTTTGGCCTTCAGTCATGCTACATCAGGGAGGAGCTGAACTTGATACCCTAAGTAATGTTTATTGTTCCAACTAGAACTTGATACCCTTTTGGTTGTTTGTTCCCCATGCTTTTTAAAAACCAAACAGTCTCCATATGGCAGTGCTCATGATACTCAAATTGGCAAAGGTGAAAAACCTGGTATTTCTCTGTCTGGATGGCACAGTATGAAGGGGTAGGGAGATATTTCTGTGCAGTCATAGTTAGTTTTTTGATGTAATAGTGCTAAAAAGGGCTTTATTCTTCTGATTCCCTGATTAAGTGATGGTTCTGCTTTGTTTTATTTGTGGAGGGAAGGCATTGCGTGGTCAGGATTTGGGAAAGTTATGAGCCTTTTATTAGCTCTGCCACAGGCTAGATGTGGAAATAACTTGGGTTTGGTCTCTTCAGTCTTTAAAACAGAGTTGAATCACCTCTTCCATCTCTCAGGGCTGTGCAGTAGCTGCTGCTCTGTGGCCATCTGAGGGCTGCACTCACATGCAGGGTGTGATCACTGTTTTCCTTGTCCTGCAGACTGAGAAGGATATCCTGTTACGTTCTGAGCTCGATGAGATCCAGGCTCAGAATCCCAGTCGCTTCAAGTGTTGGTACACGCTGGACACAGCACCTGAAAGTAAGACCTGAAGTGCCACTTCATGTGAAACTCCTGAATATTATTGTGCTTTCCAGGGGACATGCTGTGTCATGTGTGTTTCTGAGCTTCATGATTCATTTATTGCTTAGTGAATGTCTGCATCCAGTAGCATCATTCTCCACACAGGGATGCACACAGGGTCAGGTGTAAGCAGAGAAGTGTTTCCGAAGCTCACCTCAGGCCAGTGTCAGTGCAGTGTTCTTCCCATGGCTACACCTGATTATTTGCCATTGTCTCCTGTGGAGGGTGACCTTTTTTTCTCCTTCCCCACAGACATAAATATAACATGTTATCCTTGTGTTTGGAGTCTCCCTGAGGCAGCTGCAGTACCAGAGGCACTGTGTAGCTCACAGGCACAGATCCCTGCCTGAACTTGCTGAACAAGGTTGAGGAAGAGAAGGCTAAACATTCCTCATGGTTTACCTTCCTTACCATTCCATGCCCACCCACATCAGGATAGATTCACACTTGTATTCACTGGGAGTTTGGGGCAGAGTAGGAAAAGCCATATGCCTCCTCTTCCTTGTGAAGAATACACCTCTGGTATGCTGAGGGAAGGGATTTGCCCTCCCCACAGTCTGTTGATGTATCATCCACTGCAATTAGTGTTCTCCTGTAATTTCTGATTGCCATTCTTTCTTTTGGGGAAATTGTGAACTGAGCTTAGCAGTTGGGATAAAAGTTCCTCCTTGGACCTCCTCAAGACTGTTCTGCAGACTTTCACTATCATATATGAAATCTGACCAAAACTGAGAAAAAAAAACGTGTCAGTCTTATGGTGCCCAAAAGTTTGGGTTATCAGCAGCAAAAGTTTGTTCTGCATCCAGAGCTGGAGATGTGATGGTTAAACCTGAATCCCAGTAAAACCGACTGTCACTGTGTTCCAGCTGGGAACAAATTCTTCAGCAGGATTTCTCCTTTCTAAAGTGATTTGTATCTCTCTTTTCCTCCTTTTAACATCACTCCCCTTCCCCTACTTTCATTTTTTTATAACAGATTGGGATTACAGCCAAGGATTTGTGAACCAAGAGATGATCAGAGACCACCTGCCCCCACCTCAGAACGATGTTCTGATCCTCATGTGTGGACCTCCTCCAATGATCCAGTATGCTTGCATTCCCAACCTGGACAAACTGGGCTATGCCAAGGACATGAGGTTCTCCTTCTAAACACGACTGTTATTCAGGGATCTTGTGTAGAAGGGAAGGAAAAAAAACATTTAATGGGGAACAGGACAAAGTTACAGAGGTGGCTGATGCACAGCGATGTGAAAATTCATTTACATTAAAAATGCTTCATATTTTCAGGCTCTCTGGCAAGTAAGACACATAACTGTGCTAAACCTGTGTGTAGAGAGGTGGTGATGCCTCGTGCTCTGTGTTGTGTGCTCATGTCCTGGGAGGACAGTGCAGCTGTTCAGGGCAGCACACACTCATTTATGCTTTTTCTTAGTGCTGTAATCAAGTGGCAGTAATATCCTACTTCTAACACTGTGCATACCCAGGATTTTATTCAGTATGAACTATGAAAACAATGAAAAGTGTTGGATTATTCACCTTGTTTATGCAAAATTGTAATCCTTACAGAGCTCTGAGGGCCAGGAGTGTTTGCCTTGTACCCATAACCTTTGCAACATCAGTTTAAAGATGCTTGTTGAGTTGAAGTATGCCAATTAACCATTTATGACTGAAGGTGTTGCAGCTGCCTCGTTAATCAAAATAGAGAGGTAGGCAGTGATTAAAAAATGGGTTTCCTTTGTATTTTGGAATAACCTCTCTTAAGTGCAAACACTTTTCCATCTGGTCGCAGTTCTCATCCCTGGGCAACGAAAGAAACTTCAGAAGGTGGCTTTGGGTACTGTTCCACAAGTACCTTGAATTTTTTCTTGATAATGTATGGGATACTTAAAAAAAACTTCTTAATTTTGTATTTACTCCTAAGTACTGTGTGATGGAATGGGAGTACAAACGCAGTTCTTCTGCATGCCCTGTGCAGTGAAAAAAAATGCTGGGTGATAACTGGATGAGATTTTCTTGTTAATTGTTTCCCAGAGATGGATTTGGACTGAAGGAAGCCCAGGTTTCATTGCCAGGAGGGTTTTGGCAGACAGCCCTGCTCTGGGTGCAGTAGCACCTGATCACCTCCGTGTCTTGATCAAGCAAATCTCCCCAGGGTTTGCTTGGTAAGGATGCACGGGAATAGCCTTAAATCACAGAACTGACAGCAAATTCAAGTGTCTCACTGAGTCTAAAACTGTTTCCTAGAAGCTGTTTACTACAGCTTTAATTTTTATTTTTTTCTTAATATCCTTTTTTTACAGCAGCCTTTTACCTAGTTTTTAGGACACAGCAGGCATCTTCTGCCTGCAACCTTCTGCTTCTGACCAGCAGAGATTCTGCTGAGGTTAGAGGTGTCCTGCAAGGAGTCTAGGAAACTAAAATCTTTGTTCTGGTGATGACATCAGAGTGACTGAAAGGACATTTAGTCATGTATGAAGTACTTGGGTGCTGAGATAGTTACAGGTGTCAGTGTACAATAGCAATTTTTAAAGATTGGGTAGGAATTTGAGGTTATAGCTCACTGTGTTTTCTTTTGTGCCCGTACCACAAATGGGTACTGTGTATTTAAAAGGTTCATTTTTCAGCAAGAATTAAAAGTCAAAAATGCTGCAGTTAATTTAAGGAACCTCAACTAGGTTCCTATTATCAACTAGATAATATTGTTATTAATTTTACTAATTTGACATTTGCCTCAAGTCTTGAATTTTTGATGTGTGCTTCTGAAACTTGTTCTTTAATACTGTGCTCCGAAGTTTAAATACTACTCAATTTTTCAAGTTTTAGTCTCTTTTTTGGAAGGCAAAAAGCAGAAATATGAGAGAAGTGGTCTTACTGCTGGTCTGTATCACTGTGGGATATGCATAGATTTTTTTTTTTTTCCATCAGTGTGTTTGCCAAAGTCATTCCCATCCTTTTTTATCCTGAATAAAGTTTTGGAAAGCTGAGTTTCATGAGAACTGGTTCATATTTTGATTATTCTTAACTGGGAGTTTCCCTTGAAACCAAAATCAGTGGGTAAACACAACATGGTCTTGAAAGGCCATAAGATCCAAGATATCCAATCCCCAATGCCTTCAGGATTTGTTCATTGAAGCTTTTCAGGGTTAATTTAGCAAGCTTAAGGTTTTGGTGATATCATGATCAAAACAATAAATCTGTGAAACTTATCTGCAGCTGGCTAAAAGTGGTCCCTGCTGATAACTAATTAAAGCAGGTCATTAAAAAGGAGGAAGATAATATAGTAATTCCTGTCTTTCTGACATTAGAAATGCAGTACCAGGGTTCTGTTATCCCAAGATAACAGAATGTTTGGGGGATACTTGGCAATTATGGTGGCTCAGGTTGGACTAAGCTTTTAACACTCCCTGGATTCACGGGATCACACATTCCAGCATGCACTGCACAGGTTTTTTCAGGGAAATCCTTTGGATTTGAATTTGGGAGATCCCCAAATCCACGTGAGTTCAAAGCAGAAACCCCTGGGAGTTGAAGGCAACAGGATGTTTCTTGGGCATTTTGAAGTATTTGTTGTGTCATAAATGTAAGGTTTGAATTAATGCAGATTTTCCAGGATTGTGTGTTCAGAGTTGCTGGATAAGGATGGCAAGGTCTGGATTTGGATTTGTGGGCACTGAGTGCTCCTTGTGTCAGCTTTAGGTCTGGATTGGTGGGAATTGTTGGAAGAAAGAGAAGGAAATTGAAATGCACAGATCTGTTCCTGGAGAAATTATCAGGATGGGAGAAACAAGGGTGTAGAACTGCTGGGAGCTCCTGGAGCTTGGATGGAAAGGATCCAAGAATTGGAAGCAAAAGCTGTGGAACAAAGTCTGAAAGGGGGCGGGGAAAAAAGGGAAAGAATCCCTGCTCCAGGAATCCAGCAGGGAGCAGGAGAGGATCATTTTGCATCCACCAGCTCTTGGTGAAATCCTGATAATGAAGGTCAGAGGAAATTATTTGTTGGCTGTTAGGTTTGGAATAAAAGGTGTGATTCCAGAGGGGAATATTCACCTGTTAAAATTCTGTTGGATAAAGGAAAAGAGGGAGGAAGCAGCTGGGGAATGGACAGGTGGGTTTTTGGTGGATACAGGGAAAGACATGGGAAAGGGCTCGTAGGCAAAATACACATCACGAGTACCACCATGAAAAGCCCCAACTGCTCTTCTTTCCAAGCTCTGACATTCCAGAGGGATAAGCAGTGGTTAGCACATCCATTTCTATATTCCTTGGATGCCCAGTGCCTTGTTGGGAAGAGATAATATTAGGAAATTAACAAATCCAGGGATGTAATTCTTGATAGTAAAGCCCTGGGGGCCCAGGTTTTGATATTCTTCTAGCAACCAAACCCAACAGAGGGAATCCTGGAGGAGGTGGAAAACACTGTCACTCTGTTGGTGGAATTCCTGGGAAATTTAAAGTGGCTGAAGCAGTAAGAACACAGCTGGAACCAGACTTCAGCCAGGTAAGGCAGACACGAAATCCTTTGGAATTAGAACTGGACAGGGGTAAGAAGAATTAATTGCTAAATTTGTACCCCATGGGGTACTCCATGAGAAGATCTAGACTGAGGACTGTTCCCAGATGGGAGCAATGAGCCTTGGAGTTGACTGAAGGGAAGAAAGTGGGATCCTTTCAGCATGAGGATCAGCTGTCAAACATGGAGATGTTATCTGAAAATTATTCAAGCCAAGTCAATCTCCTGCCTTGTAAAGCTCAGAAATCTGGGAAGACCCCTACTACAGCTAAAAGTGTTCCCTGCTGATGACTAATTAAAACAACTCATTAAAAAGGAGGTAGGATTGATTCAATAATCACAAACACATCTTGCTGAGATCAGAGTTCTCTGCCCACCGAGGGCCCAGCAACCAGCAGAGACATTTCTCCAGTCTCCAGCAGAGACCTCCTCCCTCCACATCCAGGGACCTGCAGCCACTCAGGGAACACCAGCTTAGTCTTGAGCTGGGAATAAGAGAGGGACAAGGAATATTTTTAATTCATTCCAACCTCAGGGGTGTCCAGACCTGGGAGAAAGCACTTCCCACACCACTCTTGGAGTTTTCTTCCCTGCCCCTTCCAGCTTTGTAAGATTTCTGTGGGAGCCTGACTTATCTGTGCAGTTCAGAAGCTCACATGCCTAAAGCATTCCTGTGGGAACATGAAGCTTTACTCATGCATTTTATTTCTTTATCTGATGTATTCCCCCCAGTTATCCACAATGTAGAAAGAAAAATCTCCCCTACTTTTCCACCACTAATTCCTTCATTTTTACTTCAAAGTATTTATTTAATGGAGCTTTTCTCAAGATTTACTCCCACAACTTTCCCTACACGCCCACTCCTCATCACCTCATCTTTCCCTGAAGTGTTCATTCTCTACCCCAGAGATTATGTCACATTTTGCCTCCAAAATTTTCCCTACTTATCCCCTACAGAGTTCCTAATTTTTTCCCCCAAAATATTCATTCTGTCCCCTACAGCTATATGCACAGCTCCATTCCCCTGGGTCTTGCCACTGGTCACCAGAGAGCTTCCCCTCCTCTTCCTTTGTGCTTTATATACATTTGATTTGCCAGGTCTTTAAGAATTTTAAGTTTTTGGGTTTTTTTCATCTGTAAATGGAGTCCCAGTATCAGATACTGTTTTTATTATCATTGAAGAGATGATAAATCCCTTATCAAACAAAAAGGGAGGTGAGCTTAGTGTTGTTTCAGCATGCTCCAGTCAGCTTCTAAAGATTTGCTCTGAGCAGCTCTGGGCTGCCCTCACTTCATTCTCCATGGAATTTGTGTTCCAGCCCCTCTGGTGTTCAGGATGCCCTTTCTGCTGGGGGCAGCAATGGACACGGGCTGACTCCTAAGAAAATTGTTGCAGGAAGAGCTGCTTCTCCTCTTTTGGTCTCCTGCTAGTTTCATTTGCAGATTTCTGTTTGATTTGTGGATTGCTGCTTCTGGAGCTGTCAGAGCCAGCAGAGTTGTTTCTTTTTTTCTCTCTCTTTGTTACTCGTTACCACTTAGATCTTTGTGACAGTGGTCCTTTATGAGTCCCCAGCTTTAGAACTTTTTAAATCACAACAGTTTTCAGGGCTGCCTTGCTTGTGGTTTATTACAGTATTTTACTGCCTGCTCCTAGGTTGTCTTTTTAAAAACCCAAAACAATGTATTTAGTCTCCTGTGGTTATTTTTATATATTTTGTATCCAAGTTCTGCAAGAAATGCTTGTATCCATTCTGTGAGAATGTAAGTTTCCAATAGAAAGACACGTGTTGCGTATCTCAGAAATCAAAGGTCATTGTTGCAGGATTCTTACAGTTGCTTTGGTAAAGAGCCATGGGAAACACTCCCATGTTGTGGGAGCTTGCAGATAAAAGATCAAATGGAATGAAATTCCAGATATAGCTGCAAGAAACACATTTTTCACCAAAAAGAAGTGGAGGTGGGGGGTGGGTAGCAGAATGTCAAGACAACTACTTATATAAATCATTAAAATACAATTCTATCCCATGCTGCAAGCAAGATGCTTGAAGGAGTGTATGCCATGCTGCTCCCTCAGCTCCTTTGGGATAAAGCAAAAAAGGATGGACTGTTTTTACTCTTCTCTCTCTCTCCATCTTTGCTGCATTTAAACCAAATACTTATTCATTCTGGTAAACTTGCTCATCATGGACACTCTTCTGGTGTTCCAGATTTGGTGATAAGGGTTGGTAACTTTTAAAATGATGAAGAGGATTCCTGATAGCAGCTGGAGGGCAAGATATTTCCAAGGGAATTATTATCCCACTTAGTCTGTTACACAATTGCTGTGGCTGTCCCATCCCTGGCAGTGTCCAAGGCCAGGCTGGGTGGGGCTCTGAGCATCCTTGGCTAGTGGAAGGTGTCCCTGCCCATAGCAGGGGCTTGGAACTGGATGGGCTTTAAGGTCCTGTCCAACTCAAGCCATTCTGTGATTCTCATAGGGAGTAACTCTTTAAAAATTCATAGTTCAGACATTTCAGTCTCCCAGCAGGATGCTTTTCGTAGGACAGAACTAACCTGTTCCAGTAGTCCTAAACCAGTTCATTAGATGTGGGAAATGGAAAAATAGAAACTTCCACAGATGCTGAAGGGTTCGATCTGCAGCCTTGGAAAGAGCTTGGGTTAATGTAATGATGAAGGTACACAGACATTGGGTAGAGAAATTATAAAGTTATGTCTCTATAGTTATAAGTAAGAATATGCCTAGAGTAGGTAAGAAATTATATTAGGTAAAATAGTGTGAAGTTTGAGCTGTAATAATCTGACTTATAGAGTAGGTTAGAGATCTAGAAACTGCAGTAGAGGTGTGTCTGTGAGTATGTGACCTGTCAGCTTAGTGGCTAAGAGACAGACACAGTGCAGCAAAATTAAGCAAAGGTGATAGGTTAATAAGTGAAAACAAGTCTCATGTCAACTGCCTATTGGACCAAACGCTTACATATTGCTGTGTGGAGAAAAAACCTGTAACTACCTTGAACTATGGCTGACTTGTTGCTCCTCTAAATCTGACACCTTCAAACCTTCAAACATCTTATCTGGCTACTTGAGCAATAAATCATCTCAAAGCAAGGTGGTCCCGTTCCTCATTATTCATCATTATTCATCAAGTTAGATGTCTCTGGATGTGGCACTTATGCTCATGGTGGACTTGGCAGAGTTAGGTTTACAGTTAGATTCAATGATCTTGAAGGTCTTTTCTAACCTAAATGATTCTATAATTCTAAGAATAGGTTACAGGTGTGACTGTGGGATGGCCAGATTGTCTTTTTCCCTCAGATGATCAGGCCTTCATAGGTAATTTCATTCGGTCACTGATGGGCAAAGAATTTGCTGGCACTGTTATCTGTAATTCTGTGTAATTCTCAGTTTAATCTTGTGTACAGCAATGAATGATTACACACTTCCTTGTCATTAAAAAACCTGGTAAGCATCTTCCAACCCTTCAAATTCAAATGGAGGATGAGCTTTTGTTTCTTCTGAAAGTTGAGCTTCACTGAGAATGCAGACCAGAATTTACAAGATTTTTAATATGTCCCAAGCGAACTTTCACATTGTAATTGATTTATAGTAACAAAAACTGAGTGCAAACTTGACCCCACTGCAGTCAGGGAGAATCTTTGCCTTCAGCATGGCCAAGATCACTAGTAAGAATAATTGCAAGGTAGCTGTTAAAACTGAATTTCAAGGTAGAAAAATGGGCTGAGTATAAATCCTCTCTGCAGACAGGCTGTATTGTTTCCCTTGTTCTTCCTCTGCAGTTATCATTGCACAGTTATGGGCATTTAGACGTATAAATCAATATATATTTAATTGACACAGGCTGCAGATGAGATCACTGTAACAGATCTTGCTTTGTCACTTGTACGCACAGTAATGGACCTCTTAATAATCCAAACTTTCTAAATGTTGAACTTCTTAGGAACTGAGAGGTTAAAGTCATGTACAGCTGCTAATACTGAAGAATCAAAAAAAAAAAATTGCAGCAATGCTCACATACTGCACTCAAGGTCAGTGCCACAGGTAATGGCTCAGAGAACAAATCAAATTCAAAACCAGCATTTGGACAAGAAGTTTGTGTCAAAATAATGAAATTAGTTTACATTTCACATGGTTTATTTCATAGAACTGAAAATGGTATAACCAATACTTTTTATAAACAAGCAGTTAAAAATTACCTGCTGTGAATGGAAGGATGTTTATTTTTTAAATGAATGGAGTATTTGCTTGTGGAAAGATCTCTGCTTTCCTGATGCCACTAATGATGTGATAATAATAATAATTATCACTAATAATTATCACTAATGATGTGATGCTGTGCAGCAGTGTCTTGAAAAAGCCCAGGGCTGGTTCAAACCAAGCAGTACAGCACCATCAGCACACCAGTGAATCCCAGAAATAATCCAATTACAGGAGCAAAGCCCAGCAGATCAACCTAACTGGCTTCTTTTCCATCACCTACCTCCAGATCCAGCTTGGGATTCTCCACACAGTACTCTCAGGATGGTGTACACATTGCCTAGAAGTTTAATCTGTCAGATATTTTAACATAAGTAGCTTTTATTCTGGACTAGCTCTGTTTAAAATTATCCCCATGTTTAAATAAATATTTACACTTGGAGTGTACATGGTAAAATTAAACTTCATAACTAAATTGCTGCATTAGTTGATGGTTAAGTGAAAACTCGTGGCAGCACAGTAATTGTGCACTGAAAGTAAAAAAAGAGACAAAATAAGAAAAACAAGTGGAGCCACAGGCAAAAAAAATTAGTCACTTTTAGCAAATGTTTACAGCATCTTAACTGTATTGAGATATTTGTAAAATTATAGAAAATTTAAACAGAAGTGATCTATGAAAACTTAAATAAAAGTGATCTGTGGGAAACAGAAAAATGGAAAATTCCACAGATGCTGAAGGGTTCGATCTGCAGCCTTGGAAAGAGCTTGGGTTAATGTAATGATGAAGGTACACAGACATTGGGTAGAGAAATTATAAACTTATGTCTCTATAGTTATAAGTAAGAATATGCCTAGAGCAGGTAAGAAATTATATTAGGTAAAATAGTGTGAAGTTTGAGCTGTAATAATCTGACTTATAGAGTAGGTTAGAGATCTAGAAACTGCAGTAGAGGTGTGTCTGTGAGTATGTGACCTGTCAGCTTAGTGGCTAAGAGACAGACACAGTGCAGCAAAATTAAGCAAAGGTGATAGGTTAATAAGTGAAAACAAGTCTCATGTCAACTGCCTATTGGACCAAACGCTTACATATTGCTGTGTGGAGAAAAAACCTGTAACTACCTTGAACTATGGCTGACTTGTTGCTCCTCTAAATCTGACACCTTCAAACTGACATCTTATCTGGCTACTTGAGCAATAAATCATCTCAAAGCAAGGTGGTCCCATCCCTCGTTCTTCATCTTGACAGTGATCTGCACCTCAATTTCAATCCTACTTTGATTTTTAATGCAATAATTTTAGCTGAAATAATTCTCCAAGAAACACACAGGATTGTTAACATTAGGAGAATATTTGTAACATTTTCTTAAGAGTGCATAAACACTAACAAATTGCTGAGTTCTCTCTGCATCAGAGACAGCACTTGGGAGTTCAAGGGCTTTTTGCTGAAATTCCAGGACAGATATTAATGGTGAGCTGAGCAGAGCTTCTCCTGTGGAAATAGGAAACTTGACTGCAGAGCAAAGCCAGGATAAACATGTGGATTCAGCCATTGTTTAGCTTAAGCAAAGCCACACAAAAATAGCTGCAAACTTTACTGAGCAGATGTGATTCCCCTTCTGTCAGCTTGGGATACCACTTCCAGATTTTTAACTTTGCCTGTTGGTTCTCATTGTTACAGCCACTCCTATGATTGACATGCATTTTTAGCAATGCATTTACTTTCCCAAAGTCCACAAATCCAAATGGAAATCTTTGACATCTGGTCTTGCCTGTTGAAAGTGTTGCTGTGTGTAGGAATAAGGGAAAGATTCCTGGGGCTCAGGGGAGACTGAGGAAGGCAGCATGCTCCTGTTCATGAGGAGGAATGAGGCTCTCCACAGAATGGAAACTGATCACTGGCTGCTGAAGTTGGTGTTTTTTTCCAAAGAGGTGACATCTCTATGTACATGTGAATTGGGAGGAAAATTCAGACTAACAGTCAGTTGGGATTTGAGTCACCCAGCTGGGATTGCTCCACACATTCCTCAAGCCGTTCTGTGGGAAAACATTAGTTTAGTACTCTCCCTTGGCTTGTGTTTTCAGTGTTTAATGGAGGGAGGTGCTGCCTCTGGCCACAGTTCCATAAGAAGTGAGGGCCTGACCCTCTCACACTTGAGAAATACCTGCTCTCCAATCACTTGCACATACCTGTGTTATTCCATATGCAGCAAGTGGTGGTGTAAAGATGAGTCCAAACTTTCGTGTCTGAGTGTTATCCTACCCCCAGCCTCACTGCTTGGTGTAGCAGTGCTAACTCTGTCTCACCTCGTCTGCCTTCTGAAATAAGGAGGATTCCAATGGGTTTCTACTTAGTCTTTTTAATGAGAAACCTGGACCTAATCTGCAAAATCTCATTATCTGGCTTTTCATTTGGGGTGATTTGTCAGTGGCAGAATTACATCAGTTAAATGAGTTTAATGCTGAGAACAGGAATTAGGCCATCAAATCTGAAACCCTGCTAAGATAGCATGAGTGTTACTGCTGTTTGGAGCTCACTGAATCTCAGTGATGTGGGGTTTACCCAGAGCTTGGGAAAGGGAGGTCTTTTCTTCTTAATCTGTTACTAATGCTGAAATAACCTGATTTGGATCCTCATGTAGCAGTTTGGTAGTCAAAAGGGTGATGTGCAGAGGAGTAATTTGTACTTCTTGGTTCTGAGGCTCTCCAGGTAAAGGGTGACCCCTGCCACTGGTGTTTCTGAGAGCAGACATGAAAGAAAAATGCTGAGCTGAGACAAAACAAGCTAGGAAAACTCTTTGGACTGGAATTCCTCAGATTTTTGCTTGAAAACCAGTCAGGAGCCTACAGCTAATGTCAAAAACCTATTTGTTGTTTTCATTGGCATAATAAGGCTGAAACCACCCACCATGCTATTTCTCATAAAATCCCGTGATTTTGGATATGGGCTGTGAGTGAACTGTCCTGACTACAGTAGTTTTGCTTCTTGGCAGTGGCTGGGGAGATGGATGAACTTCAGTGCTTTAACATCAGTGTCTACAATATCATTTGCCTCACAATGGCTACTGAGAGCTGTTCCTCAGCCTCACAAGGAGCTGGAGCAGGCTCCTTGGGCACACTTTGCATTCAAGGATGGGTGTTGGCGCGGATGCTGTTGTAAACCCATGAAAGAAAAGGAAAAGAGGAGGCAGCTCTTTCCACTGCTATTTTTATTCTGCCTTACATCACATATACAAGGATACTGAGTTCAGCATTTTTGTGCATTTTAAACAACAAGCCTGATGTTGGGATCTTTGTGTTTAGTCCTTCAACTTTGCATCCTGGGTGACCTTTGGACTTCATATGTTGTCTCTGTTTCCCACCTGTGAAAACACAGCCCAAAGCACTCCACACTTCAAAGGCCTTTCCTTGAGAAGAATCAATTCACTGTTACAGTAAGAACAATTGTAAAGTGTTCAGAGCTCAGGGAAGGCTTCTTCTACCTGGGAAGGCTGCACAGATGGAGAGTTAATAATTGCCAAGTGTAATTATTGTCAAGCTGAGGCTGCATTTCTGAGCAATGTACAGGGCAGACAGTTAATGCCATAAGGAAATCAGTGCCACAGCTTGTACTGTAGCTCAGGTATAGGATGGAAAGTTCTTGCCAATTTGTTAATGAATTGGTGTACCTTTTGGATCAAACAATAACGAGGTGTATCAGAGAACAGTGGAGTGGCTGGACTTCAAGGCCTGGAGAAGTCAATTGTTTCCTGCTGATGGCTCTTCTTGCCTGACTAGGAATCTGCTGCAGCTTCACAGTGCTGATTTTGTTGGTAGTTCTTCCTGAAAAGCAAAATAAGAACAATGAACCAAACTTGAGTCTGAAAAGCTGAACTTGCAAGCAGAGACACCCTTTTTCAGTTTGATTAATTAAAATTTAATCAATAGCTGGGACACAGCTGCTGACTAGAAAACCAGCATATGGAGCTGATCTGTGATCATCTGAAGAAAATAAGAACTTGTGCACACATTGGCCCTGCACTGCTGTTACATCAATCCCTGTTTATATTTAAATCTCATCAGATTGACAGTGAGTCTGAGTTCTTTCTGTAACTTGACTTTTGAAGGTTTTTGGAGAAAATGCCATGTGGAGAGGAGCTTTGTGCTATCTATAGGATTTCCTGTCTCACAATAGCCCACCCAGCTGTCTTCTTTATAGCTGAACATTCATCCCCAAATAATGATGCATGGAAGATGTAATTCTGCAATGCAGCAGAGAGCCAATGGCAGCTGTAGATTTGCTATCTACAAATGCTATCTACCCCATGTCAGTACAGAATACAGAGGCTTTAGTGTCCCACTACAAAGAATTGTGTGGCTGAAGCACTCTTCTTGCAGGTATACCTGGGTCATCGCTGAGCTTGTGCTTGTAATTGTTCCCTTAGGTGATTTTGGTTCATTCCCTGTGGTGTGCAAAGTGTAAATTGGAGTTATTCCCTCACTCTGAAAAAGGCTGAAATCTCTAGGAGAAGGCTGAATACAGAAATACCTGATTCTGCACACTTCTTCTCAGGGGGATGGAGCTAACCTCTGTTTTGCTCCTGGCCTTGATGATCACAGAATGGATGGAGCTGGAAGGGACCTCTGCAGATCACCCAGTCCAAGCCCCCCGCTCAAGCAGGTCCACTTGGAGCAGGTTGCATAGGATCACATCCAAGTGAGTTTTCAATCTCTCTAGAGAAAGAGATTCCACACTCTCTCTCTGGGCAGCCTTTCCCAGTGCTCTGTCACCTGCACAATAAAGAATTTCCCTCATTTTTCAAATGGAACGTTCTGTGTTCCAGTTTGTGACCATTGCCCCTTGTCTTATCACTGGGCACCACTGAAAAGAGCCTGTTCTCCTCTTCTTGACACACACCCTTAAAATAGCTGGACATATTGGTAATATCCCATCTCAGTTGTCTCTTCTCCATTCTTCCTCGTCAGCTGTTACTGTCCAGACAGCTACCATGAGATATAGCTCAGATTAAGGGATTCTTTAAAAAAAATCCCAGCTTTTATTAAATGAGATTCCTGAAATCAGGATTTACAGTGCCTTGTTTACAGCCAGTCACTGAGCTGAGCAGTGCCGCCCTTGAAAGAGTTCTCCAGAGCATTCCCACCAGGAAGAGCTCAGATTAGGCCAAATGGTGGTCCTCATTACCCGACAGTAAGTGGAAACAGAAGATTCACCATGTTGTGTGTAGCAGAAGCTGGGAATGTGCAAGGAACCCAAATGTCTCAGGGGGAGATCCTCCCTGGGTGCTGCACCTACTCCCCAGCTCTCAGAGCCAGAGAAATCACAGCAGTGGCAATGTCTTCCTCATCATCTGGCCTGGTATTGTCACCACGGGGAACCTCTGCTTTAACTGACAGGCAGGGATGGCCACAGAGACAGGTGAATCCCCACTAAAGGGCACTGGTGCACACTGGTGCAGGGAAATGTTATTCCAGACTTTGTCTTAGCTCCGGTTCAGAAACATCCCCTACAGACCTGCCTGCTCTGCTGGGTAATGTTTCTCTTTAAATATCATTCTGTGCTAGTTTGACATTTCCCTCTCCTGCCAGCTACAGAGCTGGTCTAGAAAGCTGGAGGGGCTTTTTTTTTGTGAAGTGGGAGCATTCAAGCAGAGAGGCAGATCTGCTGCAGGGCACCAACAAATAAATTATACCAGCCCTCACCAAACAAAGTGCAGATGGAAATTTCAGCTGTCAGAGAGATGTTCTTATTCCTCCTGCACCAGCATGGTGCACCAAGACAGAGGCACTCTGGTGTCCTGCAGCTGTAGGTTCTTGTCCTTCAGAAGCTGCTTATGTAGGTTTCAAACATAAGACAAATACCTACAACAAGGGATGGAGGGGAAAGACAAGCATAATATGACTGGAAGTTGCCATTTTGTCTCTTGGCATCTCTTCTTGCTGCAATTTGTTTCTGGGTTTTGTTCAAAGTTGTGTTATCTTTGTGTGCTCAATTCCCCTCCTTCTCCTGCCCTACTGGAGGAGCTGCTGCCTCTGGCAAGACCTTGTGTGAGGGACATCAGGACATGTAAACCGGCTTTTCCCACAGCACTGGAGTCCCTAGAAAGGCTGTGTGTCCATCCGAGGGTGCATGTGAGCACAACCCCTCCCAGTCTGGAAGTGTGCTGTGCTTGTCCCCCCTGCTGGCTTCCTCCCAGGCTCCTTCCTCTCATTCTCATCCTCCCCACAGCAATACCCTGTGGAGTCTCATTCAGCCACTTCACAATAACACTGTATTGATGCTGGAAGTTCAGACCATTATTTACAGAGATTACTTCCCCCGTGACGCTCCAAAAGCTGCTGGCAGGCCTGCACAGCACTTGTGCCAGCGACTTTCCCAAGGAAAGCAAATTCCAGGTTGAATCAATCTCTCTGGGGCAGAGAAGGGGACGTGAGCTCTGAGCAGAGCAAGAACTCACTTTTGACACTCTCTTTTTGGGAATGCCACGGCTGCCTTTGGGTTGGATGAGACACATGTTTTGAAACTGCCTGAAACTTGTGTTGGTTGAAGTCACTGGGGGCTCGTGTCAGTCTCCCAGCTCTCCTTTGATGTGTGTCTGTTGTTAAGGCAGGACCAAGCAGCTGCATCATTTTCATGGGAAGCAGGAGGGCAGCTTGCCTTAATGTATTCCTACATGCAAAATATGATATGTTGAATTTAAAAATGCCCCCACTTAATGCAGCTTTGGTATCTCACTGTGGGGGCCCACACTGATTGCTGCAGCCCATGGGGATTCTGTGAGTGACAATGGACACAGGAAAGGCCTGATTTTTAAGTCCTTTTTCCATCATATTTTATCATAAGAAATGCAACATAGTTTGTCCTGTGTTACTGGAACATTCCTATGATCTCCTGTGTTTTCAGGACAGGGGGAGCTCAGCTTGTCCCCTGCAGGGACATGCCCGTGTATCACATGTTTATTTATCAATTATATTTGACTGACCTGGTAGACCATTACAGGCATGCTGTCCACGGAAGAGCCAATGCAAAGCTCATCACTGTATATTTTTGCATAAAACATAGCTGATTTAGACAGATCATTTACAGGTGGTGAATCAAAGTTCTTGCTGATGGTCAGTATCCCTCAAAATATAATCCTGAGGAGAGGTGGCACTTCCATTCCCTGCTTTTATTCACAGTTCAGCCAGGAACACAAGGTTTTGGTGGGTAGCCCCCAGTTAGTTTCTGAGCTTGAACTTACTGTATTTCTGTTTCAGATTATTCAGTTTGTTCAGCTTCAATATCCTCTCTGCACATGTAGAAAAATCCCTTTTATCAAAAGCTGGTTCACTTCAGCCAATTCTTGTTCCAGATGTTCAGATGGTAGTTCCATCAGCTGGGCTGATTTTATGTTCTTTAAAACTTTAGTAGCAAATGTTCATGATTTTCATCTCGAATTTTATTTTTATATTAAACTTATGTTTTAATACTCAGTGTAAGAATTTCACACTTTATTTTAAATAGGCTTATATCTTAAGTATGCTATGGAATTATTAATAAATCCAGCTTAAGTGTTTACTTATGTATATATGAAAGTATAGACATATACCTTAAAAGAAGACAAGATTTTTAAAAATCAGCCAGTCTAAAGCCCTGATTCCCAAATATCCAGGGGGACTTTTGTGTTTGAAAAACACTCGCCACAAGATAATGATGACTTCTGTTTTATCTTAAATGTGAAAACATCACTCCTTGGATGCCTGAGAGAGACTGAAACATCTTTTAATGTCCCCTGCACGTGTTTTGTGTATAAATTAAAGGCCTCATATCTGAATTCCCTGCCTTTTTTTTTTTTTTTTTAATTTTCAGATGGTTTGTGAACAAATATAGCAGTGCTGTATGTAAGTCCATGAGATGTAACCTGAGTAAGGGGAAGTGGCAATTAAATTATTTGGAAATGGTGAAATAGTTCTTTTCAGAACCCAGGGTTAGAAAAAATACAGCAATGCCTTTGAATGACTTTGATCACTTACATTTGAAACTTCTTTAAAGAACCTTTGTAAGTGAAAATGATTTTATTATGAACCAAAGCTACTTTTCTAGAAGATGGACACAGCTGTTCTCTGAAACTGAAGCAGACCTTCTGCTCTCGGACGCCTTGGTGAAACCTGCTTGGTGCACTCTTAACACTGTCTGTTTTTTAAAAAAAATCTCAGGAGTTTCTGGCACGAAGACAAAACACGACAGGACTGCAGATGCAGGATCCCTCTTGCCTGTGCATTAGCAAATTGGGCATTAATGAGCTGATAGGGCTTGTAAAACGTTTGGCAGGAGGCGTTTAGCCAAGCAGACGTGACCGCCACAGGTATTGCCACAAAGCCAAGCTGCCAGAGGAGATGTGGCTCTCATCCTCAGCAAGGTCAGGATGTCATTAATCTCATCTGAGATGCATGTTTGCTTATCTGCCCTTATGTTGTGCTCACCTGCTTTCTGTGCCTTCCTTTTTCTGCTGCACATGTTTGATCTTTTATTACTCACACTGTGATGCGTGTTGCATCCAGGATGTTCTTCTCGTCCCTGTGCAGGAACTGCAGCGGCATCAGGGCACATTAAACAGATGCAGAAGGCACAGCTGAACAAGTCAGATGGACCATGTGGCCTAGCAGAACTCCTGTGCTCTTTGTCCCAGCCTTCACCTCCTCACTTGGTCTCCACCACCTTTTCCAGGTTAATCCATGGATGAACACATGTGCATTCTCATGAAACAGCTTGATGTTTATGTTGTGATTTTCATATAATTTTGCTTAGCTGCTGTTCTTGGAATATTTGCTATTTGAAAATCCTAAATATCCATCTCTTCAACTCAATTGCATTGCTCTGTTTCTCTCAAAATGTTAAAATCTATGCTTTGTCAGGGGTGGAAGTTAAAATGTTTGACCAGCTTTAACAGGGATATTGTTGAAAAAATGCGATCTGAAAAAGCAGAAGAAATTATTCCCTGTGATGTGGTGAGGCCCTGGAACAGGTTGCCTGGAGAAGTTGTGGATGTTCCATCCCTGGAAGTGTCCCAGGCCAGGCTGGACAGGACTCTGAGCAAGCTGGGATAGTGGAAGGTGGCCCTGCCCATGGCAGGAGGTTGGAACTGGATGGGCTTTAAGACCCCTTCCAACCCAAACCATTCTGTGATTCTGTGCCATCCAGACTTCAATTGTGTAATGACTTCAGTGAGATATTCAGGTACTTTTGCAATGGGAAGAGGCAACTATTCCTCCAATTCACTAGCAGACAACTGAAATTCATTCCATCCTGCACACCTTCAGGCAGGAATGTTGAAGGGTGATTTTAGTTTTTACCCCATTGTCTGTCTCATGGATGGTCCTCAAATAGTTTGTTTTAGGTATATAATGTATTATAATGTATAAATTTAATTTTATAGGTTTAGTGAAGTTCTATTTATAAACTATTCCTATCGCACATACTCAGACATGACTTACTCCCCCAACTTAAACAAAATCCCTTTGTTTCTTCTTCTACTTATCCTTAACACAAAAAGACAGGGCTCACAAGTGGAGAATAAAGATCATTTTGATATATTTTCTATCCTGAAAAATAGGTATCTTCCATGAATGAGAGGCTTATTCTCCACATCTGTGGAGAGGGAGAGACAGAGTGAGATCAAAACCAATGGTACCTAAATTGATGATCACCATTACTTTGTGCTCCCTTCGAGCTGTATTTTCTATGTTTCTCCCTTCTTTCAGGACAAAATAGTCCTGTTTTCTGGCTGTCTGTCACTTTGCTTGGAGCATGGCAAGCACCGTGCTGACTGATACAGTGAGACAGCTCAGTGAATACTCCAGTCAGCCCCTAAGACTTTCCTTATCACTTGTCTCTCTAGAGCAGAAGATTACAGTAATCTCAAGTGATTAACTTGCTTGGGACCTGCCACCTGATTGACTCAGCCGGGGAGCCTGGTTTGGCTTCCCACCTCAGTGAGTCACCAGCAAAAGGCATTTCCAGAGAGGTCAGTCCAGGAACAAACGATGTGAATGCATCTCTTGGAGATGGGAAACAAACGCAGTTCCTGCTCCCGTCTGGCCAGGATGCTATCGCCTTCCTCCACGGCCTCTCAAGCCCGAGTATTTCAGGAATGTCTGAAGCGCGTTGTTTTCCGCTCCCGAAGGCCACTTAAAGCCTGAGCCCAGGGCCCGGCTGGCCGAGCCGGCTCTGACACTGCCTCGTGCGAACCGCAGAGCGTGGCCGGGGATGTGTGGCAGGGTGCCGGGCAGCGATGTCCGCGCTCAGCACGGCTGCTCCTGCAGGACATGCACGGGGGGAACGAGCCCTTCGGCTGCTCTGCAGCATCATCATGGTACTCACACTGTTGGAGATTCTCTTCTGAAAGGTGCTTCATGGCTATCCCAGTGCTGGAGGGATTTGGGGAGTGCCTGTCAGCCTGGTTCTGTCAGGACCGTGGAAAGACCGCCTTGAGCAGCATGTCAGGTGGTACTTCATTACCAGCTAGAAGTTAATGCCAAGAACAAACCAGATGTGCTTGGGTATCTGAGAAACTTCAGGAAAATTTAAGGAAAATATTCACTCAATTCCCCAGGCAATGTGAATGTGGAAAGACGTTTTGAAAAGAATGAGAGCAATACGTGCTCAGAATTAATGGGAAGTGAAAAGTGAGAGCTATCCTGGTGGCTGGGGAGCAAAGCTTAGGTGTAGGATGTCATCAGCAGCCAGGCATGGATGAAGGGTGGCAGTGAGGTCAGCCGTGATTAAGTGTGAGTTGTGCAAGGGATGAGTTTGGCTGTGGCTAGAAGGAAAGTCTCCTCCAGATTAGGCAGATGCTACAAAGTGAGTTTCTGGTAGGATTGTTATGTCCTGCTGCATCCAGCACGCCTGCTTTGCTCTGATAACACTTTGCTGTGCTTCACAGACTTGGGTATGTGCCTTGCTGTGCCAGACACGTGTGAGCATTTCAGTGGAGAGGTGCTTATCTGGGACATTCCAGTGTGGGGGCTACCAGGGAAAGCTATTGCTGGCACCTCTATGCCAGTTCCTGACTCCTCTGGTGAACATTTTGTGTTGTGTTTGAAGTTAAACATTTTGAGTGCCTAAAGGGCTTCTGTTCAGCTCCTCTGAGCTCTGACTATGCCAGAAATCCTCTCCTGAGTGTAAGCAACAATTATCTGCTGATACTGAAATTGAGAGAATGCTGTAGTAAGTACACGTACATGAACCTAATGAAGATTTCAGCCCAGTTAAGGTGCACTTATACCTAAATTAGTGAGTGGGAGACCTTCAGAGAGAGAAAAAAAAGAAAAAAGTTTGTTATACCTACAGAAATTTAAGGATGTAAAACTTTTCTCAAAGTGTAACCTTTTCTTTCCTGCTTTTGATGACAGCAATGATTCAGAGTAATGGGAAGACAATGGTTTGGAACACCCAATCTTTTCCAGTAGATGTGCTATGGCCATGGTATGGATTCCTCCAGCTGAGCCTGATGTGATTCCTGCTCATGTCAGGAGGTTTTCTCTTGCTCACATTTTACATAAAATATGCAGCATTTGATCTGTAACACTGTTCTTTGTGATTTCCAGATCCACCTGACACATCTCTGAGGTTCATGGTGCTTCACACTCAGTGTTCATGCTAGAGAGGTTTCTGTAGCTAATTACTTTCTCACCCTGGTGGGTATGTGAAATTGTATGGAAAGCTTCCTTGTCCACCCAAAAAGGAACTAGAGTTTTCTTTTTCTTGATTTTTAGGGGCTAATTACACAAGGTTCCAGATCAAATGCACAAGACTGATCATCTGACACTGGGCACTTGAAATGTTCCCAAGCACTGGGGCAGAATGGTCACTTCTTAAACAGCCTTCTACATTTTGGGACATTGAAACCAGAAACTTCAGGACAGAGAAACTTAAGATCTGAAATTTTGCAGCAGAGCCAAGACAGGACAGCATCTCTTCCATCAGTTCAGCAGCAGGTTCAGTGTGCAGGGCTTTTCTTTGAGTGTTCAAACACTTTGGGAAGAGCCAGGGATGGGACAGCTGAGGTCAGAAGTTTGACTGTTTAGGGGGTACAGTTTGGGAGCATTTTGTCCTTCAGCTGCTCTGGATTATGAATCCTTTGGGCACCGAATCTCTCCTGTCCTTTTTAGGAAGAGATTGGAGGGGAATTGAAACACGAGGAGAAAGGTTCAGGTACGGATTTGACAGCTGGAAATTGTGCAGTGCCTTGTCCTAGGACTGAACATGATGTCGTACCAAAGCTCAGGGCCAAAACAGTTTGCTCTGCTGAGTATTTAACAATCAGATTACTTCAGGTAGCTGGAAGCCAGGACAGCTTTGACAGCCCAGCTACAATAGTTGGTCAGAAGAGCAAACATTTCCACGATAATGGCTTCTAATAGTAAAACTGTGCTGCTGCTGAGAGGGTGAATTCCAAATCCCTCATGTGAAAGAAACTCCCTGGACAAAAGCACCATTTTCTCTGCTTATACCTCCATCTGCACAAGGTGCTTTTGCTGGCACAGCTCTGTCTTCAGAGGATATTATCACAGCCCTGACTGACACAACTGTGCTGGGAGAGTCAATGGTGGAGCCCTGACCTGAAAACACCCTGGTTCAGCTGCAGGGTTAATAGAAAATTTACAGCTGGGAATAAAAGGAGAAACTCACTGAGTCCACCTTCTGAGCTGTCCTGAAGTGAAAGCCATGCACAGCCTGGGTGGGAAACCATTGTTATTTGGGAAGGAGATCCCTCAGCTATTTCAGCTATTGTATTTTGGGGAACAGGTTTGGTCTAAAGAAAACCTTTGTGGCCCAGCGAAGTGCTGAATTTATTTACAAAAAATTGTTTAAAATTGGCTGTGATGTGCATGGCTTGTAACTGTGTTTTAGTGCCTTCCCCGTGAGCTGACATTAATAGACTCATAGAATTATAGCATGGGTTGGGTTGGAAGGGACCTCAAGGATCATCCAGTTCCTACCCTCTGCCATGGGCAGGGACATCTTCCCCTCTCCCAGGTTGCTCCAAGCTTCATCCAGCCTGGCATCCTTGGATGCTTCCAGTTATGGGACAGCCACAGCTGCTCTGGGCACCCTGTTCCAGGGCCTCAGTACCCTGATACGGAAGAATTTTTTCTTAAAATCACCTGCTTTGTGCCAGAGATCTTGGAGTTCATCTGCTCACCCATTGATCCAGCTGAAAATTAACTGCACTAGGACACTACTGCTGTACCATGCTGTGAGTGTGGAGATGGGAAGTACTGCCCAAAGAAAATCCTGTAAGAAAGTGCACACTGCTCCTTCAAAATGCCTCTGACAGCTCTTGAAATACTAGACTTAATGCCATTTATTGATTTGTAACCACGGAGATGGTGTGTGTTCCCAGAGCAAACTGAGGGAAAAGCTCTTTTCCTTCACCTCCTCAAGGAGTGAACAATGCTGGAAAAATGCTCTTACTCCTTGTAACCTCCCCAAGCCTTCACAGAAGGGATCAGCAAATTGTTTGCCTTCTCAGGGGCTGCTGCATTTTCACAAAGGCGGAGAAAATCATCCATTCCTTGCAAACCAGCCTGGAGCAAAAAAAAGCTAAACTATTTCAGGAGATGAGAGATAAGTACACCAGAAAGCCTTATCAGAGATTTGTCTTAACTTGCAAAGGTATTTTCTTTGATGAAAGAATCCGAACAGTTGTTTAAATGTTCTGTTTGCTAAGATTTTTTTTCAGAGAGATCTCTCTCATGCCATCCTGACAAATGAAGCCCTTCTGCATTAGGTTTTTAATAAAGATCTTCACTTTCTGAATTAAAAATTTAAAGCACAAAAAATGCAATCAACAGAAAATTCAATCAAAAAAACAAAGGCTGAAGAATAGGGGATCCATATCTGTTCTTGGTGCTTGTTATTGAGCAAGTCCAAGTCCAGCCACTTCAGGAAGGATGGAGTGCTGGAGTGGGATCCCCATGATTCAGTCTGGTGTGACCTGGAGTGTGACCTGGAGTGTGATCAGCACTCACCCATCAGCTGACAGCAAACTGTCAACATTTGCTGGAGAATTTATGAAGATTTGAGGAAAATGGGCAAAAAGATCATCTGCAGAGCATCAGAACCATAGGTAGGCACCAAAGTTTTGAAACAGAGGTACTAGAAATAGAAGATACCAAAGAAACCTAGGCATTTTAAACTGCCTTTATTTTCTCATAGTCTAAAACTCAATCCTGCTGTTTAACCACACACTGGAGTTGTGTGGCCAATGTGACAGGCTGGTAACTTGCCAGGAAAAAAAAAGTATTTTGGATCGACTTGTCCTCTTTGTAAACTATGCTTAAAAAGCAAATTATACCTTCCCATTTTTGCTGGGAATTCAAAATGTTTGCTTTCAACATGTCACCAATACTTTTTCCGTTTTGAATGGAAACTTCCAATTTTTTACATGTTATGGTCAGAAACAGAGTACAAGCAAATTGTCTTTTCCATGAACAAAACATGGAAAGTTTTCTCTAACCCAGCTCTTGGAGAAGGTCTGGGAGGAAGAGCTTTGAGTCAACTCCAAACAAAACTAAGAGTTAGTTGGCTGAGCCCCTTGGTCTGTTGTCTGTGTGGCTCCGCTCTTGAAAGAGCAGCATCTCAGGCCTTTCTGCCGTGGAACTGGCAAAGCCAAGGCTGTTTTTTGGCATGGCTGCGAGGCTGTTGATGGAGAGCACTGAGTCCCTCACACTGTTTAAATGAGAGAGCAAAGCTCGTGCGAATGTACCAAGGGTCCTTGCATTAAAACCTACACCGTGCTTATCCTCAGCACTGAGGCAAACCGCTGGCATGGGTGCACTGCAGATTTAACCAGGGTGTTTCTCAGTGCTGCGGTGCTCGGCGGTGGCGGTATCGCCTCCTGCCAGCTGCAGCACCGGGCTCGCTGCTCGGCAGCAGCGGCCGGACCCCTTCCCTTGCCGAGGAGCGATTCGGGGGGATCTCGGGCTGCTTCAGCGCACCGCAGACCGGGGACGCTCCTCGGGGTCCCGAGGTGGGCAGGGGAGGCCGGGTCCCGGCCAGAGCACCCTGGGCTGTTCCCAGGGAGGCGGCGGAGTCACAGTTCCTGGGGGTGTTTTAATCCTACACGTGTCACTTGGTACCCGGGTGAGGTTCGTGCCGCGGTGTTCAGCAATGGGCCGCACTCGATGATCTCTGAGGTCCCCTCCAGCCTCAGCGATGCTGTGATAGCCCGTGAGGGGCTCTGGGAACTCGCCCGTCCGCACCACCCCACGCCAGCTCCCTCATGGCCGGCCCCGGGAGCGGCGGCGGGCGGTGCCTCGGCCGGGCGGGGCAGAGCGGCGGCTCGGGGCCGGTCCCGGGGCCGCGGGCGGAGCGGGGCGGAGCGGGGCGGGCACCGAGCGGAGTGGCGCGGGCTGCCCGGAGCCGGCGGAGGCGCGGCCGCCCCGGGAGGGCTCTGCGCGGTTCGGCCGCAGGTAAGGGAACTTCCCGGGACCCGCTCCGACACCGCTCGGAGCCGAGTGCGGAAACTTCGTGTCCCGGCGGGATGAGCCCCGCCGTGCCCTGCCCCGGCGGCTCCTCCTCTGCCGCCGCCATGGCCCGGGGCCCCCGGCAGCGGGGCCGGAGCCGCCCCGGTCCCGGGAGCGCCGCGTGTGCCCGGAGCGGGGGGCAACGGGGGCTGCCCCGGCAGGTCCTGCCAGCCTCTGAACCCCGTGCCGTGTCCCTGTCCCCCGTGGTGTGTCCCTGTCCCCCGTGGTGTGTCCCCGTCCCCCATTCCGTGTCCCTGTCCCCGTGGTGTGTCCCTGTCCCCGTGCCGTGTCCCCGTCCCCCATGCCGTGTCCCTGTCCCCCGTGGTGTGTCCCTGTCCCCCGTGGTGTGTCCCTGTCCCCCGTGCCGTGTCCCCGTCCCCCATGCCGTGTCCCTGTCCCCGTGCCGTGTCCGTGCTTCTCCCTGCGTGTCCCTGTCCCCCGTACCGTGTCCCTCTCCCCGCGCTGCCTCCCAGTGCTTTCGGCACTCCCGACCTTCTGTGCCTTGTTTCTGTGCTGGACCTGACGTAACTTTTCGGGAAGTTTTGGGGAGAGCTTGGCGGTCTCCCGTTTAATCTTTTCAGGCTCTAGTAGGACGCTTCAGGCCCTGGTGCTGTGAAGCTGCAGTGCCGAGTTTTATCTAGAGCTAACAACTGCGGCTTGATTTAAGGCCTGGGGTTCCTACATCCTGTAATTATTTTTCGAGGTCTGTTTCTGCTCGAGCCGTGACTTCTACCAGCTGAAATAGCTGTGCTTGCTCCCACCGTGGCTGGGCTGCAGCTGGAGCTGTAACAAGGTGCTTTTCACCTCTGTGCCTGTGTCTGGGGAGGAAGGGAAGCTTTGGTGTTCAAGGCTTGGCTGTGGTGTAACGCGTGTGTGCTCCCTCGTGTGAGTGAGGAGCACAGGGAAGAGTTCCAGGCTGGGCTTGGCTGTGCCTGAGCCTTCAGAGGCTCTGCTGGCTCTCCTTATTCTGGCCCAAGCACAGCCACTACCAGCAGCACCGTGTGTAGGCTCTGTGTGGACTGCACTGGCAGCGTATTGAGCAATACAAGTGTCGCTGCATTCCAGAAGGTAAACAGCACAAATGGGACATGGAGTGGGAATATTCTCCATGCTTACAGTGTGGAGCTTTGGGGAGGAAGATGTCTGAGAGTGTCAGCTTGGGATTTATTGCCTGTATTAAAGGGAGCAGCTGTATCTTGAGGCTTTACGTTTGCAAAGGACGTTAAGTAGAGGTTTCAGTAAAACTGGTGCTCTCAGCGAGGCAGCGTGACAGGTTGGTTTGGGAGCCTTTCTGGAAAGTAGGGAAGCAGCAACTGGGTTCAACTCTCTGTTTCAAGTGCAGCAAAGACTTTGTCCCCTTAACTTCTTCACATTGCTAAGAAATGAAGAGCCCGGGCACTTCCTAGATTAGTTTAGTACCCGTCCCAGTGCAGTTTTGGATTTAGCACAGCTCCTTGAAAAGCTGTAGCAGAGATCAGCTCCTGGCAGTGACAGTGACTGTCAGTGGTGTGCCCTGGTGCTCACACGTGCGGGTTGATGTTCCCATGCCAGGAGGGTGAAGTTGGTGCTTGCTCCTCTCCTCCCCGAAGGCAGCAGGAGCCCCATTTGCCTGGCCGTGAGGGGGGCCCTGAGGAGCAGGTTCCCTCTTTGGCAGCCCGCCTCCTGCTTTGAGCCCTGGGATTTCATCCATTTGCTGCATCTGGGTGCAAGAGTTGTGCTGAGGAATGTTGAAGTTGGTTTGTCCTGTGCAGGTGTGTCTGCAGCAGATCCAGGCTCTGGAGGAAACTCAGTGAGTAGCATTTCTGCTTGTTCCTGACACGCAGGGTGGGGTGCCTGGAAACCAGGGATGTTCCATGGGGCAGGGAAGCGTGGTGAATTCCATCTTTTTTCCTACTTAGATGCGAGTCCTGTTCCCTTTCTGGGTTGTGCTGCCAGTGCAGTGTGACACACAGCGCAGGAAGGAGAGCGGTGCCGCTGAAAATGTCTGTGGAGGTGCATGGGGAGGCTTTGCCTGTGACCCGTGGCAACAGGAGGATAATTGTTAACATTCCTGGAATGACAGCCATTCCCAGGAGTCTGAGGTTCCCAGGTGGTGCTGCCGGCCTGTCTGGTCCCATTGGTCCCCGGTGATGATCAGGACAAAGTCTGTCACTGCTCCCAAGGCAGGTCAGGGTGCCCTGAGCACAGGCAGAGCTGTGTGCGATGAGGTGCTGGGTGCGCTGTCCTTGAGGAGGTTTAGTCTCTTGGATCCATCCAAGCGGGGGTTCTCTGATGTTTCCCCACTTAAAGGAGCACTTTCAGTGAAGTGGAAATCCTTCCCCTGAAGAGCTTTGAAACCAAGGAAGGTTTAGTCACTTTCTTGTCGGTGGAGCGATTGCATCAAGGCAGGCCTTTGGCTTGCTGAGCACAAGGGAGTTGCTGTAAACTCCTTTGAGGAACTGACTGATTCTCTTTGTTGTGCTTTGTATGTGTTTTCCTGGGAAGATGGAGGGAGCACGGACAGGGGACCAGATCCCAAATCTGGGAGAGATGTTCCAAAAACATATCCCTGACTCTTGAGGTGGTTCAGAAGGGATGCAAACCCCCCAAAATGCCTCTGACTGGGGAGTCTGCTGTTTTGCAGCAGTTGTCAACAGAGAAAGTAGGAGCCCAAATATAAGGCAGGATTTAGGGGGGCAATAAAGCATCCTGTGGTCTTAGGGATGGTCAGCAAAGCCCCTGTCCCACTGCTGAATTTTCATGCCCTTCCTCAAGGAGGTGCTGGTAACTTTTGCCTCAGCTGCTAAGTGGTGATGTGCAAGTTAGGTTAGTGTATCTGAGACAGCTTCTTCTCGTACTTACCTTGGTGACTGTAAGGGCTTCAAAGCAAAACTGAAGTTATGTGGCTGCTTTAAAGTGTACAGTTATGATCTGACCTATTTCTGCCTGGCCAAACCACATCTCTGAAGTTACAAAAGCAAGGAACATGTTTATTGGAAGGTTCAGGCAGGTTTTGTTGTGTTCTCTTGTGTGGAATGTGTGCATACAGCTGTGCATTAAGGATACGTAAAAACACTTAATACCTTCATAAATAAAACTACTTAATACCTTCCTGTAGTAGGAACACTATTACACTGAATAGTGAACCCCTTCCCACATAAGTAATTGTGAGATCCCATTAGTCATCCCATTCGTGACTTAGCTTTCAAATGCAGCCCAGAAGAGGTGAACTATATTGCCTTGCCTCATGCTCACTGCTGGTCTTTATGCCCACATGTTTATTTAGCATTTGCTATAAATTCCCACCCTAGCTGAGTGAAGACAAGGTGGTCATTTTATGACAGATTCAGAAATCACAGGTAGCTCTTTGGGGATGTCTGGCTTGCAAGCATTAACCTTTGCATCATACAGAAAAGGCTCTGTGCTATTCACCAGAGATTACATCTCTTATTATGTGTTTGGAAATGTCAGCATCTAATGCAGAATGAAAACTTGGTCGTCTTGGAGGTCAGTGTTTTGCTTGCCATGGGTTTGTTACCTGCACTTGTGTGTTTCCAATTTGAGGCAACTTCAGCAGAGATCACATTAAGTCCTGACATCTCTCAGTGGGTTTCTGGTGGGATCTTTGCTTTGGATCTCCCTCTCCCTAGGGAGGGTGCTCAACTGGGAACATACTTTGGGATGTAGGAAATGATGCATTTTTCTATCCTCTGCTTTTATCCCCCCTCCTCTCTTTCACAAATTGACCTGTTGTTCACTCAGCTCATACTGAAGACAGTGGCTGTTTGTTACTTTTCTAGTAGTGCTTGGTGCCAAAGTAGTACTTTATTTGTGCATAAAGAATGGAATTTCATATTACTAATTCAGTCCTCACACTGGATTCACAGTCGCTTTCCCATGGCGTGTATTGCTCTTGCTATGGGCACATAGAATTTCCTGGTGTCCTTTAGCTTCCAGTGCACTTTGCTCCTCTGTGACTTCTGCAATACATGAGGAAAGTGTGCTGGATTAAAGCTTTTTCCTTTTTCCATTGGCTGTCCTTCTGTTTCTGTTAAAAGGCCAAGAAAAACCAATTGTCTAAAAAGCCAATTTCTTTCCTCAGTGGAACTATATTTAAATGCAGGTAAGAAAAGGCAGAGCCTTTCTGTTCCCTGCCCCTGCCTTGGTCATCTTTATCATTATCCCAGCCCAGAGCACTGAATGCCATGTCCAGTCCTTGCTTGGACACCTCCAGGGATGGGGACTCCAAACCTCCCTAGGTAATCTGTTCCAATGCCTGACCACCCTTCCCATGAAGAAATTCCTGCTGATGTGAAACCTGACCCTCCCACAGCTTGAGACTGCTCCCCTTGTCCTGTCCCTTGTTCCCTGGGACCAGAGCCCAACTTTCCCCAGCTTCACCCTCCTGTCAGGGAGTTTTGGAGAGCAATAAGGCTCCCCTGAGCCTCCTTTTCCTCCAGGTTAAACTCCCCCAGCTCCCTCAGCCGCTCCTCATCAGACTTGTGCTCCAGCCCCTTGCCCAGCTCCGTTCCCTTCTCTGGACACGCTCCAGCCCCTCAATGTCCATCTTGCAGTGACAGGCCCAGAACTGGACACAGCACTGGACACACCTCACATTGGTGAGGCCTCACGAGTGCCCACAACAGGGGGACAGTCACTGCCCTGGTCCTGCTGGCCACACCATTGCTGACCCAGCCCAGATGCCATTGGCCTTCTTGCCCACCTGGGCAGGTGTTGGATCATGTTCAGCTGTTGCTGACCAGCACCCCCTGGTCCTTTTCTGCTGGGCACTTTCCAGCCACTCTTCCCCAGCCTGGAGTGATGCAGGTGGAGAACTTGGGTGAGATTGGGCTGTGTAGTCCAGCCTTACCAAACCAGTGTACCTGCTGGTTGTGAGTCCTGTGAGCTCTTGCTGTGGAGTGCTCAGTCCCTTTGTGCTGACAGAGCTGGTACTTCTGGAGAGATCTCCTCACTAGAGGTGCTGGCTGGGAGGAATTGTTTGTGGTAAGATGGGGATGCTCCTGTTCCCTTCTGTGCCTCTGCATCATTAAGCAGTGCAAGTTGTATCAAAGAACAGCACCAGAGGCCACTTTAGCAGTCTCTGGCTTGTGGTGTTTGAGAGGAGATAAAACCAACAAACCCAGTGGCTTTAAGCAGCCCTTGGCAAATATCTTCATGGCAATCCCTGTTCCAGCAGGCACAGTGTTGTAACTCTTGCATGAATAAAATCACCTTGCCAAATGGTACCTGTGCACAAAAGGCTCTGAGGTCAGGTGTGCTGATGGAAAAGTTAGTTTGTGCTTCCATCTTTCTTTACAGGCTTTTCCCCTAAATATTAGTGGAAAACTGAAGGCTGAGACTTGAGCCGGCTGCTGCAGCATCTGAACTCCGAAGTGGAGAACTCTGTGCTGCCAGACAGCTGTCGAATTGTGTCACAGATGGGAAAAACCTGATAACCACTTGTGTGAATCAGCATCTTTGAAATCCAACAGTTCTCATGGTTCCAAATGTGATGGATGTGGGAGAAGAACTTTGCTTTCTTGCTTTGTTACGGACACATCAAAATAACAGGAAATTATAATGGTCTGGTCTTCCCTGCCTCATCTCAGACTGATCAGTGCTGAAGCAAAAGCATAGGAAAATCAGGGTATATTTTATATGTCAGTGTAGAATTAACCCCAAATATCCATGGGCACTGCAGTGCTTGTGAAGGGAGATACAACACACACAACTTATGGTCGGTAACAGAAAAAATACTGTAAAAATAACTAAAATCACAATGTAAAAGCAAGCAAACTGCCAACCAACCAAGCCTCCAACCTCCTCATTCTCATATGTTTCCCTTGTTGTGCTCTGTTCTGAAGACAGAAACAAGAACCCACATGTATTTACCCAATCAGCACCAGGATCTGTTTTGGGTATGAGGGAAGGCAGTTCCTTTCCTTGGTGCTGTGGCAGCTGTGCACACAGCTGTCCATCTGTTCTGTCAGCAGGCGTGGCCATGGGGTCTGGTTCTCTCCCAGCTTTGTGGTTCATGGACTGAGTGTCCAGAGTAATCCAGAAAGGCTGTTTTACTGAGTCTTGACTTTATATTTTCTCTCTAAAGTGTGTGTACTCACTGACTACAGCCAGGTAAGAAGTTTTTACAGAAATACAGCCTTTATGAATCATGGGAAAGGTGTGAGCACTGTTGAAGGGAGTTAGCTATTTAGACTAGCCCAGGTCATGCAGAGTGTAAGGGATGGGGAGAAGAACCTGCATCCTGTTTGGAGGCTGGTCTCCATGTTTTTGGGTGTCATGAAGTTGGTGTGTGAAGATGTCTATAAGATGAAATTAGGGTTCTGCGGAGTGTAGTGCTGCTAATTAATGTCTGTTTTGAAGTGCAGGTGAGAAGAGCTTTTTTTTTTTTTTTTTTTTTTTGTAAAAAAACAACACCCTGAGCTGTTGGTGTGTTTCTGAAAATAGTTGTGATCTCATGTGGTTGTAGCCCTTTTGATCTTGAGTTTTGTACAGCTTTGCTGTGTCCTTACACAGCTGCCATGGCTTGGTAAAAATCCCTCTGGCCTTATGGAGACTGTCAGAGTCTGTTCTCTGTTAGGCTTGGATCAGGTGGGCTGCTCCTATGGAAGAAGTGCTGTGGTGACAGGGAAGGGGAGCAAATGCCTTGGGATCTTCTTAGTGTGAGGGTGAATGGGTACTCATAGACATCAGCTGTGTGGTTGTGTATTGCATGATTTTGGAACATTTTCTTGGGTCTTTGAAGCACCTATTTCCTCTGTTCTCCTGGCTTAGGTTTTAGATCTGTGCTAGAAGTAGGATGGATTCATCTTTGTCCATCCCCAGTGTTAGGGAATCTGTCTGGCTGTCTCTGAGAGCTGCTGTGTGCAGGATGCTGGGGGAAGGCAAGGGCTGGGGTGTGGGTGAGGCTATGGCTGTGTAGGGAACATTCCTGGTGCTGGAACCTGCATTCCAAACTGGAAAACATGTGGGAGGTGGTGGTTTGATGGCCATTGTTTGAGAGCCTGATGGAGAGATGGGGACTTCAGTCATCTCTCCTTTAAAATGCTGTTTATTGCCTAGACTGGGTCACAGCAGTTGGGGGTTGTGGGTGAGCCTATAGCTGCTGGCTGTAGGCAAGCCATGAGTCCTGAAGCCCCTTTTCTGTTCATGTTACAAAGCGTTGTATCTTTTTCTTTTGCTGTGCATCTTAGTACATAACAACCAATCAGCATCAAACACAATACCTTTACATTTATGTATAACCTATTGAAACTGCTAAAATGACCATATTATGTTAGTGACTAACCAATCATCTGAGTTAGTAGTTACGTGTTAAACTTTGAAACTTGTTTTGCAGTGGAAAATTCTTCTTGCTTTGGTAAAAAACATCTTTCTGTCTGCCTGTTCTTTTTTACTTGGTAGAAAACATGACTTGTTTGAAGACCACTTAACGTGTTGGACCTTTGCCATAAAACCTTCTTCTAACTGACTAAACCTTTGTTCTAAACCTTCCAACTCGACTAAACCTTCGTTCTCTCAGCTGTTTCAGCAACAACTGTCCCTAAAAACATCCTTTATATATCAAAGCTTGCTTTCATTTCTAGAGAACTTTCTGCTAAGCATTCATATCTGTAAAACTTTTCTGTTAAATTTTCATCCTCCCCGACAGGCCGTGATGCTCAAACTTTTTCTCTCCCTCATGTGCTGAATGCATCTTTGTAGACTTTTGTTCAGTGGTGGGGGAGGGATGGTACACAGAGCTCCCTTTAGAAGAACCAGAGAGAAATTTTATCCTCCCCAGGAAAAGCAAGGTGCTCCATCCCACAGCTGACAAATCCTTTGTATGATCTGTACCTTGGGGACCTCTGAGCTGTGAGGGTGGACCTCCACATTGTAGCTGGAGGCTAAAGTAGCCGTCCCTGGTGACTTCCCTCACGATCCAAGTTCAAATGTCTGTTCTCCTGGACCTGCATATGCATCATAGGCAGTGTTGTTGCGTTAGTAGCCTACAGAGAGGGAGGGGAGGACGTGTTGGAGCAGCTAGGGCACACTGAGTGTTCCCCATTGCTGCCCACAGCTATTGGCACAGTGAAGCAAGGGTCTTGCTGAAGAAGAGATGGGTGTGTTCAGCAGCTGATCTCCAGGAAAGGCTTGTCGCAGCTGGTGACTCCTTGTGGGTTCAGGTGCTGGCTTTGTTGTAGCATCCTCTGTCCTGCTTCCAAACCAGGATTAAGCCAAGGAAAATATTTCTTTACTCTTAGTTTAAATCCCTGGGAAGGTGGTTTTGCATCAGAGCAGACTTGAAAAGGCTTGTAGTTGGATCTTAGAGCCATCAGCATTTTCTTTTCCCCTCCACTTAACCAAAGTCAGTTTAATTTGTGACAGCACTTGTATTTTGTTGTGTTTGTAAAGGAAACATCGCAGGGGAAAGTTCAGAAATATATATTTATATTTCTTGAGCTTAAATTGGATCTAAGAATTTGGATTTTGTATTGTTATAAAGAAAGGCTGGATTTTTTTTTCTATATTGCATAATTTTTGTTTGGTTTATTGTTTGTTCTCCTCCAGAAGGAACATATACTTGCTTACCTTGGTGTCCACCTTCCCTTGGATGTGAAACATGTTAACTAACAAGTCCTAACCAAAAGCATCTTCTCAGAGGTTTCCACACTCCTGCTGGAGCTGGTGTTGGACCTCCTGTGTTGGGAGGGCCACTGCAATCTCTGATGATGCTGGACAGAACTGTATTTTCTGGAATATCTTTAGGATGTTAGCAGCAGGAATTTGGATGCTGTAGGGGAGTTGCATCCCGTTGCAGGGAGGCACACACCTCCCTGCCCTCCCTCCTTGGGAGGACTGGTACCTGTGTTGGTGAGGGTTCCTAGGGAGGTGTGTGCCCTGCTCTGGGTGAGTGGGAGGACTGTGGCTGGGTTTGGGGTGCAGATGTGCCCCTCTCCTTCCCAGTGCCTGGGGAGGGGTGCATACAGCCATCCAGTGGCATGGGGACACTGCAGTCTCATGGCTTGCAGCTGGTGGGTAGTGCAGATTTGTGATACTGCTGTAATGCTGGGATGCTGCTGGCAGTGTTGGGGTGGTGGAAACATCTGGGAGTAGCTGGCTGCAAGATGGGGTGAGTCATGGGGCTTCCCATGGATGATTAATTCTTCCCATCCTTTCAAACCTTCACAAGAGTTAAAAAGGCAGCATTGAAGATGTGGCTGCATATCTGGATGGACATTATGTGGACAGAGCAGTCATGGGTTTGTTCTGCAGCAGCAGCATCTTGCTCTCTTTCCATTTGCAGTAGAGCTTGAGAGTGTCCTTTTGTTGAGCAGTCATGGGGCTGTAAACATAGCCTGGAGATGAGAAGATTGAGATTTGTTTTCAGGGTGGTGCTGGTAAACTTCCTGTAGCTTGTGGTAGAGATAATTCTGTAGGTTCTAGCTCCATTGTTGTGGCTGGGTCTGAAGTGAATTTAAGAAAAATGTTTTGGTTGAACAGGCTTTCCTTTCTGTTTTATCCAAAGGGAATATCTGTTCAGAGCCTGGTCTGTTGTTCTCATTACTGAGGGAGTTTCTGAACAAGACCTAATTCCATGATTATTTGCACGTCCTTATCTGTGTGACACAGAGTTTTCCAGGTCAGTATCTCATGTTTCAGATTCTTTTGTCATGGTGTGCAGTCTTAAATCTGCATATGCAGGAATGATTTATCTTAAAGGGTCAATAAGGTGAAAGGCATTTCTCTCAGCGTCACTTTGGGCAGAATCAGCTGCTGAGGACCAGCAGTGCTGAGCTCACAGCAAGCTCTTGGGCTGTTGTTGGAAGGAGAGTGAAATGCAGAGCTGTCCATCATAAAACTGTAATTCCTGGTGGGAGTGGAGAGGAGGCACTGATTACCTGCAAGGCAGGTCAGGGATGAGACCTCCATGTAACCTGCAGAGAGGGAGGGGGAAACATATTGTAGCCCAGCATGACTCTGAGGGTGGAGGCCCACCATGCCTCCAGAGAGATTTGTGTTGGAGCAAAACCACAGCCTGGCCATGGGAAGGGCCTCCTTTCATGCAGGGTGATGGCAGTGGTGGCTGGAAATGCTTTTCCTTTTGGAGCTCGTTGGAAGACAATCCCTGTTACGTGTGTGTGTGTTTATCTCCTTTTTTTGCAGAAGTATCAAAGCCAGGACCAGGTTCAAGGCTATCTTTTGCAAGGAGCCTCCATGCTGATGTCTCCATCTGAAATCTGTTCCCATTTTCTTCAGCTTGTTGCTCTCAGGCCTCTCGGTGCTTGAAACTCCCCCTCCCTTCCCCACTGTTCCAAGGAATTTTGCAAAGAAATCAGTAGCTGTCTAGTTATGACAGCAAAATGAAAAAGGCTGTAACGTCTCCATAGCTACCTAAAAAGTACTTGTAAAATGCTGGTGGAAGAGAGTGCCCTGGAATTATCCCATGCATTCCTTGCACGCAGACTGAGAATCGTTTGCATTAGTTAAGTAATCGCTGCACGCCTGTCCGGTGAGCAATGTTTGGTTACGGCAATAAATTTTTGTTCCTTAAACCCTGTGAAGCTGAAAAAATTAATTTTTTTTTTTACATAGAAAATGAACTGATCTGAACTCTCTGTAGATGAACTGATTGTAAATGGACCAGTTTAATCCAGCTTGTTTTTTTTCTTGTGTTTCATGTAGCATCTGAAAAGAGACAGCTTGTGGCAAATTAGCTAGGGTGAGACTACAAAAAGATTGAATTATTCCTGTTTGAACAGTTCCCAGCATGCAAGCACTTGCTGCTTGGCTTGTACATCATCCGGCTTGCCAGGGCTGCTGTGATAGAGGTGAAAGTAAATAACCTCCTACTGGAAATCTTGTTTTTGCTGTAAAGGATGATTTATTCATTCACCAGTGAAAATACCACAGAGATATGATGAACAAAAACTGTAGTTGCTGTGTGTTTGGCTTTCTTGCAACAGATGTCTCTCCGTGTTGCGTTTCTGAGCAGAGAAGATGTTTGACACTCTGTCCTGTGCTCTCCTAGGAAGTCATTTTGCTCCTGGTGGAACCTGGTGCTAGTGTGGCAATGCAGTTGTCAGAACAGAGGTGTTGTGCTTGGTGTGTGTGCATGCCTCACTCTGGGGCATGGCAGCAGAAAAACAGGCAGCAGAGTTTAGGCAGGGCTGAGCTGACTGTGGAGCACCTGGAAATGCAGAAGGAGTTGAAACAAGGGGATGTTTCTGTAGTGGCTTGCCTTGATATACTGGTGTATCTCTGTGCCTCTTTCAGAGGGGAAGGACTCTGCAGGCTTGAGAGCCACAATATAAGAAGGATGCGAGGCTTTCAGAGAATGCCCAAAGGAGAGACATGGAGATGGTAAAAGGCCTGCAGGTGAAGCCACACGAGGAGCAGCTGAGGGCACTTGGTCTGTTCATCTGGGGAAAAGCAGACTGAGGTCAGAGCTCACAGCAGTTCTGCAGCTTCCTCACGAGGGGAAGAGGAGGGACAGGCCCTGAACCCTGCTCTGTGTGACCAGGGACAGGACCTGAGGGAATGGTGGGAGCTGTGTCAGGGGAGGGTTAGGGTGGGTATCACGAAAAGGTTCTTTCCCCAGAGGGTGCTGGGGCACTGAACAGGGTCCCCAGGGAATGGCCATGGCCCCAAGGCTGCCAGAGCTCTGGGAGTGTTTGGACAACAACCTCAGGTGCAGGGGGTGATTCTTGGGGCCATCTTGTGCAGGCCAGGAATTAGACTTTGATGATCCTTGTAGGTCCCTCCCTATTCAGTTCATTCTAGTACTAAAAAGGGTAGGGAAGCTACAGCATATGTAGTAGTATGGGATCAGGTACCCAGTTGTTTAGGACAATGTGTCCAGCTGGACTGCTGATGCTAAATTGGAATTTGGCTGTGATATTGCAGTTAATTTTTCTTAGTAAAAATGTTAGATATAATTTTTGTATGGCTGTGGTAATTAGGTCTGGCTTTGCTGTTGCACATGGTGAGGAACAGCATTTCTGTTCTTCAGATCCAGCTGTGTTCATGTACCTCCTGCAGAATGTGCATTTGGGAGCAAAACAGGGGGTCTGTCTCTGTGTTAAAAGGAAGTAATGGGGTCCTAACACCTTCCCTTTGTGCCTTACTTTGTTGTCTCTTTGCCCTGAGATGTGGAGCCATTTGTGGGTGAGGTGTTACTTGCTGTAAGTGGAGTGAGAAATAGGAGTGCTTTCCATTAAATACCTGCTAGAGCCAATGAAAATCCCATTTCTGCTTCTAGTCAGAGTTCCACTTCACATTGTTTGACTTGCCACGTGTTCTTGGAAGAGAGAGGTGGTTGGGAATGGAGGCCCAGTGATGGTCTAAATGGAGATGCCTTTGCTGTTATCCCTTTTGTCTGGTCAAGGTGTTAGGGGGATGGTTGGGAAGGGAGTAGGGCACCCTGGTACCGAAGGGGTAGTAGGGTTTCTGCTGCTGAAGTTTTTGGGCATGGAAATGAGTGGCAAGGAAACAGGTCCCCCAGGGAATATAGGGGGACTGGACTGGGCTTGTTGGGTGGTGAGAGCCTCACCTGAGCTGCTGCCGAGGAGGGGACATTGCTGACTTTTGGAGTTGACAGTGCCACCTGCCATAGGGTCCATCCTTTTAGTGCATGTCCCTGCCCTCCCACAGGCACACAGGGAAATTCAGAGTGCTGTAATTCATGGTGTCCTTCCTTCAATCCTTCCTATCTTGCCTGTGCTGCAAAGTTTTGAGGCAGACGTTTTCCTCTGGTATCTAGGTCCCCATGCCTGGATTTTGTTGATGTTTATACAGAAGCTTGAGGGCAGCCAGAGGTTCTGTGGGGTCGGATAGAAGCCATACGTGAAATTAATCCAAATTAAACTGTTAATCATTCCCTGATAAAGCGGAGGTTACAGCACAGACTCAACATGTTGCATAGCTTTGAGACTATGAAAAATAAAATGTGAATCCTCCTCTAAAAGTTGGCTATCCCTGTTTGAGGCCTGATGAGGTTTTGAGACAAGCCAGTACGCCAAGCTCGCTGTGTAGGCGTTTGTGGGAAATGAGGCAGATTTCTGGGAGGGGACGTGTGGTTACAGGGAAGCAGAGGAGTGCTGGAGATGAACTAAAGTAACTAAAAATCTGTGGGGCTGCTCATGGTGAATCTGTGGACCTGCAAACTCCTCCCTGTGGAGGAGGGTTGTGTGTCATGCTAATGTGGGCCAAACTGGAGCTGCTTTGCCTACATGATGGGATTTTGTATCCCACTCTGTATGTCAGCTTCTTCCTGGTGCTCCACAGCCATGGAGTATGTGGCAGGGATGTGGAAGGCAAGGGAGAGCAGTCTGGTCAGGGCAGCTTTCCAGTGAGTGGGTGACAGCCCTATTCTTGTTACAGAGCCTCTGGTGGAGGAAATGCTGGAGGTTGATTGATGGCCAGGCTCTCAATGGGAAGCTTGGCATTCCCTAGGGCAGTGTGAAAACGTGTTGCTGGGACTGGCTCTGGCCCTCGCCCCCTTTTCCAAGCACTGGAGTGAAGATGTTTTGGGCCTCCCAGCAGTGGTGGTATTAAGGAGCCATCATAGGCTGGAATGATTTTCTCTGGATAGAGTCAACGACAGCTCCCAGAGGCATGGGGCTTTGCTGGCTCATGTCTTTGGAGTGGACAGATTTCTCCCAATGAGGTTTTTAGGCCTCTTTAAGAAGAAAAGGTGTACAAAGATACGCCTGCTCAGGAAGGTGTGCTGCGAGCAGTGGAGGCAAGAGATGGACCAGTGCAGTTTTGCAGATGAGTTTATTCTGGCCTTGAACTGTGATCCTCTGGAGGGTTTGCAGTGCCACTTGCTTCTTTAGGGCTGGGAATGGGCAGGGCTGGATGCTGCCACGGAATTTGAAACTGCAGGCCAGCCCAGGAATGCAGCAGTGCTTCTCCAAGGGAAAGAGCTTCCTCTCCTGCTGTCTTGGTTCTAGAAGACAGGTGTCTGCTAGGGAGAGCAGGAGCCTCCCTTGGGATGAAAGAATGTAGACCCCCTCCCTCCGAATTATTATAATTTTGAAATCAGGGGCTTTCAGGCAGAGATCTGGGGATAGGAATAACAGTTCTTTACTAGTATAACCAGGTAAACAAACAAACAATAACTACAGCAATAACAAGAAAACAGAACCAGGGACCCCGGGACAGCTTTCTCGGCTGAGACGGGATGGAGGAGAGGCTTTGTTTTCACAAACCCCTCGGGCAGTCAGTCCCGGTGCTCCTGCAGGGCTCCGAGGAAACAGTCAGCTGGGACAGCAGGGACGAGCTGCGATCCTGGGCTGGTGGATGAGGTGTATCAGCAGCTCCACGGCGATGCCTGGCAGGACAGCGGGTGCGAGGCCACCAACCAAGAGGGGAGAAGGAGAAGAAGCAGCTCCGCGACCCAGCGCACGAACGTCCTTCTTCCCCGAAGCCGAGGAAAAAAAAAAGCCAGCCAAAAACTGTCCCCACCCTCCTTTTTCTGCCCCCTTCCCCGCCACCCTGGGCCCGGCTACTCTTTGTCCTTCGTGAGCACCCTTAAGTACCGGTAGTTAGGTTTCTCAGCACATAATGGGTAAAAATTCCCACCTAACCCTCAACACTATCCACCCCGAATTTTTTCCCATACCGAAATGTTATATCAAATATTAAACCTTTAAATTATACACTAACACATACTACTTTAACTATATACATATGTACATGCAGATACAGATACAAGCACAGTGTCATGGGTAGTTCACCCTAAAACCAGGTCCCCTTGAGGTATGCACCGGGTCTCTCCATCTTTTTGCATCACCCACCAAGTGCAACCCGGTCCTTGAGCAAAGACAACCCCACGGATTGGATTGTCTTTGCTGGAGGCAGAATTAACCCAAACAGTTTTTCCCAGCATACCTCTCATATGTACCACTGGAACCTTATCTCCATCTGTCGTTCTAAAGGGCTCAGATTGGGCAGGGCCTGCTCGGTTAGTGGAACCTCGGGTGTTCACTAACCATGTGGCTTTTGCTAAATTAATCTCCCAGTTCTTGAAAGTTCCCCCACCCAGCGCCTTCAAGCTGGTTTTAAGCAGGCCATTGCACCGTTCAACTTTTCCAGCAGCAGGTGCATGGTAGGGGATATGGTACACCCACTCAATGCCATGTTCCCTAGCCCAGCTGTTTATAAGGCTGTTCTTGAAATGAGTCCCATTGTCTGACTCAATCCTCTCAGGGGTGCCATGCCTCCAAAGGACCTGCTTTTCAAGTCCCAGGATGGTGTTCCGGGCAGTGGCATGAGGCACAGGGTAGGTTTCCAACCATCCAGTGGTGGCTTCTACCATGGTGAGCACATAGCGCTTGCCTTGGCGGGTTTGGGGCAGTGTGATGTAGTCAATCTGCCAGGCCTCCCCATACTTGTATCTGGACCACCGCCCACCGTACCAGAGGGGCTTCAACCGCTTGGCCTGCTTGATCGTGGCACACGTCTCACAGTCATGGATAACCTGAGAAATACTGTCCATGGTTAGATCCACCCCTCGGTCTCGTGCCCACTTATAGGTGGCATCTCTACCCTGATGACCTGAGGCGTCATGGGCCCATCGAGCTAGGAACAACTCTCCCTTGTGTTGCCAATCTAAGTCTGTCTTTGACACCTCTATCTTTGCAGCCTGATCCACCTGCTCATTGTTTCGGTGCTCTTCATTAGCCCTACTCTTGGGGACATGGGCATCTACATGACGGACCCTCACAGACAGTTTCTCTACCCTGGTGGCGATGTCTTTCCACTCATCAGCAGCCCAGATTGGCTTTCCTCTGCGTTGCCAGTTGGCCTTTTTCCACCTTTCCAACCATCCCCACAGAGCGTTGGCTACCATCCATGAATCTGTGTAGAGGTAGAGCTTTGGCCACCTCTCTCTTTCAGCAATGTCCAGGGCCAGTTGAACAGCTTTGAGTTCAGCAAGTTGGCTTGATCCACCTTCTCCTTCAGTGGCCTCTGCGACCTGTCGTGTGGGGCTCCATACGGCTGCTTTCCACTTCCGGTTCATCCCTACGATGCGACAGGAACCATCAGTGAACAGAGCGTAGCGTGTTTCTTCTGCTGGCAGCTGGTTATACGGTGGAGCTTCTTCAGCCCGTGTCACTTGTTCCTGCTCCTCTTCATCAGTGAGACCAAAGTTTTCACCTTCAGGCCAGTTTGTAATTATCTCCAAAATCCCAGGGCGATTTGGGTTTCCAATACGGGCACGCTGCGTGATGAGGGCGATCCACTTGCTCCATGTAGCGTCGGTGGCATGGTGAGTAGCAGGAACTTTTCCTTTAAACATCCACCCCAGCACTGGCAGTCGGGGTGCCAGGAGGAGTTGTGCTTCTGTGCCAATCACTTCTGAGGCGGCTTGGACTCCTTCATAGGCAGCTAAGATTTCCTTCTCTGTAGGAGTGTAGTTGGCTTCGGACCCTCTGTAGCTTCGGCTCCAGAATCCCAGTGGTCGGCCTCGAGTCTCCCCAGGCACTTTCTGCCAAAGGCTCCAGGACAAACCATTGTTCCCAGCTGCAGAGTAGAGCACGTTCTTCACGTCTGGTCCTGTCCTGACTGGGCCAAGGGCTACTGCATGAGCAATCTCCTGTTTGATCTGAGCAAAGGCTTGCTGCTGTTCAGGGCCCCAGTGGAAATCATTCTTTTTTCGGGTAACCAGGTAGAGAGGGCTCACGATCTGGCTGTACTCAGGAATGTGCATCCTCCAAAAACCTATGGCACCTAGGAAAGCTTGTGTTTCCTTCTTGTTGGCTGGTGGAGACATTGCAGTGATCTTATTGACGACCTCAGTGGGAATCTGACGCCGCCCATCTTGCCACTTTACTCCCAGGAACTGGATCTCTCGAGCAGGTCCTTTGACTTTGTTCTTCTTGATGGCAAAGCCGGCTTCTAGCAGAATCTGGATGATATTTTCTCCTTTCTCAAATACTTCCACTGCTGTGTTCCCCCACACAATGATGTCATCAATGTACTGCAGATGTTCTGGAGCCTCACCCTTTTCCAGGGCAGCCTGGATCAGTCCATGGCAGATGGTGGGGCTGTGCTTCCACCCCTGGGGCAGTCGGTTCCAGGTGTACTGCACTCCCCTCCACGTGAAGGCAAACTGAGGCCTGCATTCTGCTGCCAAGGGAATGGAGAAAAATGCATTAGCAATGTCGATAGTGGCGTACCACTTCGCTGCTTTGGACTCCAGCTCATACTGGAGCTCCAGCATGTCCGGCACGGCAGCGCTCAGCGGTGGAGTCACTTCATTCAATGCACGATAGTCCACAGTCAATCTCCATTCTCTGTCAGACTTGCGCACAGGCCAGATGGGGCTGTTGAAGGGTGAGTGGGTTTTGCTGACCACCCCTTGGCTCTCCAGCTCTCTGATCATCTTGTGGATGGGGATCACAGCATCTCGATTTGTCCTATACTGTCGGCGGTGCACCGTCGAGGTGGCAATTGGCACTCGCTGTTCTTCCACCTTCAGGAGTCCTACTGCAGATGGGTTCTCTGATAGTCCAGGCAAGGTGTTCAATTGCTTAATGTCCTCTGCCTCCACAGCAGCTATTCCAAAAGCCCACCTGAGTCCCTTTGGGTCTTTGTAATAGCCATTTCGAAGGAAGTCCATGCCCAGAATACACGGGGCCTCTGGGCCAGTCACAATGGGATGTTTTTGCCACTCTTTCCCAGTCAGGCTCACCTCAGCTTCCAACAGAGTCAACTGCTGCGATCCCCCCGTCACCCCAGCAATGGAAACAGGTTCTGCCCCCACATGTCCTGATGGCATTAGGGTACACTGTGCACCAGTATCAACTAAAGCTTCGTATTTTTGTGGCTCTGATGTGCCAGGCCATCGGATCCACACCGTCCAAAAGACCCGGTTTTCCCGTGCCTCTTCCTGGCTAGAGGCAGGGCCCCTCTAGCACTGGTCATCCTCTCCTCCCTGGGCATACATGCTAGAGGTTCCTTCAAGGGGATCATCCTCTTTTCTGTAATATCTGGCAGTTTCGTCACGGGAGGCTGAGGCTACCTTCACTTTAGTGGAACCTTTCTGGTTACTGGTTCCCTGCCTGAGTTGACGCACTCGTGCTGCCAGGGCAGAAGTGGGTTTCCCATCCCACTTTCCCATGTCTTCCCCATGGTCACGTAGAAAGAACCACAGCTCAGTTCGTGAGGTGTACCCTCTCTCTCTAGCTGGGGGACGTGGGGCTTGGAGTTTTGGGCTTGTGACCCGCACTGGTGCCATATGGGAACTGCTCTTCCTCATCTCTTCCCTCATTTCCCTCATCTCCTCTTTGAGTTCCTTAATCACAGCAGAAATCTTAGCCTGATGTGGGCCATGGACCATACTGTCATAATTTCTAAGCCTGGTGGCAACAGAACCCACCGTCTCTCGGCCGTTATCGGCATTAATCGTTGCAATATAGGTGGTGTAGTCACGTGGCCCTAGATTTGCCAGACTCCACAACATCTGCCCAGTGCACCTGACTTTGTCGGGGTCATTATCATGCTGTCCACCCCTTCCAAAAAGGACCTCTAATATCGCCACTTCTCTCAGCTGTTGGATCCCTTCCTCAATGGTTTTCCATTCCCTTCTATGATAGTGCTCTTCCATTCTCTCTCTGTGGACAAACCTCTCTCTTACACTCATCAAAAGCCGCTCCCAGAGGGAAAGGGGCCCTTGCTCCCTGACGAATATCTGATTCACACCTGAGTCCTGCGTCAAGGGTCCCACATTCCTTGCCTCACCACCATCCAGCTGCACGCCTGTACCCATAAGGTCCCAGACCCGAAGTAACCAGGTGGTATAAGGCTCACGCCCCCGCCTCACAATGTCTTTTTGTAACTTACGGAGACTGTCATATGTCAGAGACTCAGTAATGATTTCAACTTCTGGCTCCCCTGTGGGTTGTGAGGACCCTCCTTTCTTATCCTTATCAGCAGGGTGCTGTGATTTCATCTTAGACTTCCTTGTTTCCACAGGGGCAACAGCTGCTGGCTGTGACTGCCCTTGTGGTTCAGCTGGAACCTGGACGGTTGTAACATCTGTGGGTTCCACTGCTGCACCATCAGACTCTCCCTCTTTGGGGCAGGGGAAGGGTTTCCCAGCAGCTGAGTAAATGCACTCCTTTAGCATCTGGCCCATCTCATGCATCTCCTTCACCAGCACCCCCACCCACCCTGGGTGGTTCATTTCTGAGGTGGGCTGTGGGGCAGGGGCAGGCTCTGGAGCAGCACTCCCTGTCTCTGCGGCAGAGGCAGGCTCTGGAGCAGCACTCCCTGTCTCTGGGGCAGGGGCAGGCTCTGGAGCAGCACTCCCTGTCTCTGGGGCTGTGCCAGGCTCTGGAGCAGCACCTCCGGTCTCTTTCCCTTTGTCTCTGAAGGCTAGGTAGAACAGGCCTATCAGCAACACCAGCCACTGTATGATGTCATTAGCATCCAGAGAAGATTTTAGCCCTTTGAAAACTGGCGGGGTAGGCCCAAGGAACTGGGTGAAAGGTTGGGAGAAAATTTCCCCAGCTGTCTTTTTCTCCCAGTAGGTACCATTATTAAAGTAACCTGAAAACCATCCAGTTAGTGTGTGACAGCTCTGAATCCATGAGCCCGCCGTCCAGAGGACGTTAAACATCCATGAATTCCTCACCTTATCAACCCACAAAACAAGCTGGATAATAGCCACAGTAGCCTTAGTTATAGGACCCATATTTAGGTAAGGTGCAGCAAATGGGAGAAATATAGCTGTGACCACATGGCCCACGAACCTGGGTAAGCTAAACAGCATGGTTCTACCTAACAAGGTTTCTAAATCCAGCACACAAAAGTTAGGTTATTTAAGAACTGTTATTCCTTTTTTGCCCTTTTTCTCTCAGTGCCCCACGATGGGCGGCCAAAATCTGTCTTGGTTCTAGAAGACAGGTGTCTGCTAGGGAGAGCAGGAGCCTCCCTTGGGATGAAAGAATGTAGACCCCCTCCCTCCGAATTATTATAATTTTGAAATCAGGGGCTTTCAGGCAGAGATCTGGGGATAGGAATAACAGTTCTTTACTAGTATAACCAGGTAAACAAACAAACAATAACTACAGCAATAACAAGAAAACAGAACCAGGGACCCCGGGACAGCTTTCTCGGCTGAGACGGGATGGAGGAGAGGCTTTGTTTTCACAAACCCCTCGGGCAGTCAGTCCCGGTGCTCCTGCAGGGCTCCGAGGAAACAGTCAGCTGGGACAGCAGGGACGAGCTGCGATCCTGGGCTGGTGGATGAGGTGTATCAGCAGCTCCACGGCGATGCCTGGCAGGACAGCGGGTGCGAGGCCACCAACCAAGAGGGGAGAAGGAGAAGAAGCAGCTCCGCGACCCAGCGCACGAACGTCCTTCTTCCCCGAAGCCGAGGAAAAAAAAAGCCAGCCAAAAACTGTCCCCACCCTCCTTTTTCTGCCCCCTTCCCCGCCACCCTGGGCCCGGCTACTCTTTGTCCTTCGTGAGCACCCTTAAGTACCGGTAGTTAGGTTTCTCAGCACATAATGGGTAAAAATTCCCACCTAACCCTCAACACCTGCCCACACGGAGCTTGTGTTAGTCTGGTGGCTGTAAATAGACTTGCAGCCTTTCTGCAGGGCTCTGATGGCCAAGGAGAGGCAGCTTCTGAGTGGAACACTGATTCTTAGCTGTGATCCTGTGTGCAAATAGAGCTTGGAGCAGAGGAGCAATTCTATATTTCAGTCTTTAAGTCATGCATATTGATCTCTTTCAACACTGCTTAGGAATAAAGGATCAAGGAAATAACTGCTGGTGGCAAGGAAGGAACTTTGTAACTCCATGCTTGTGAGTCCCTCATTTCCATGGGCTGTATACTTGGCACTTGGACCATATTAAATACTTGTGTTTGGAACTCCAAAGAAGAGGCTTCCCCTCTAGACTTCTTACTGCGAACCTGAATGCAGATGCTGCCAGCCAGGCTGTGGAGATTCATGTCCAGCTGTATATGTACTGAGGAGGAGGAGAGATGTTATTTTGACATCTGCAAAGGCAATTTGCTAAAAACAGGCTAAAGCCCATGAACCCAGGCCCAGGAGTGAAAGTAGTTGTCCCATAAGTCTCACTTGATGCATCTTTGGTTTTTTTTTTCCATAAGGAATATTTGTTTGGAGTACGCTCCGTGTCTCAGTGTTTGCAGAAAAGCCAGTTGTTCATGCTGGAGCTGATGCTGTGTGGACAGGGCCAGACTGAGCTCTTAACTCCACCACTCATAGCCTTTGAGGCTGGGATAAGTTGCCTTCCTTGTTTTCACTGCTTTCCTGCTATCAGGGCTTGTGTCTGGCTTCTTGAAGCCTTTGTGCTGTATGAGGGCAGACAGAAGTCCTGTCTGAGCAGGAACAACACTTTTTGGGGAGGCACTGCCAGTCAGGTGTCATGTGAAGGAGTCAGTGCGTCACAGCAAGGCCTTTCCTAGAGCTTGGGCTGCTGGCCCTGGCCATGTGTTATGGGTTTGGTAGGGGTGATTCCTCACACACAGCCTTTGCCCCTGAGCTACTTTGTGGTTTTGAATCCTTTCTATACCTTAATGCTGTCTTTCCCTGCATCTCTTCCTCTCTTGTGTGCATCCTGTGAGCTGACCTGTGCCAAGGAGTCCCTGCTAAGACCTCATGCAGGTTTTGGGAGTGGAACCACCAGGCTCCCTCCTACGCAAGGCTGGGGCCTCCGGCAGTGCAGAGCTGGCTTCGTTTTCAGGAAAACAGGATAATACAGGTCGGTATTAACTTGTCTTCACAGAGCTGGTCCTGGCTGCAGCTCAGCTGGGCCATAACTGGTAGAGAGAGAAATTCACAGATTTTAATGCTGTGAAGAGAGAGCCTGTGCTTGGCTGTGTTTTCATAACTGTTTTCTGTCATTGACTGCACGCCTGGAATAGTAGGAGGTAGTGTTACGTTTCTGGACAAGGCTTTGAACAAGATCTGCTGTCAGAATAGCTTGATAAACTGCTTACTGTGATGCAGAATGCTGGTCTGTCATTTTGCAAATTGAATTGCTGGGAAGCTCTTATGATTATTAAAAGATACTTTGTGTTAATTTAATTTCCTGTAAAAGACACAAGCTGGGTGATTTAAAGAAACAAAGCAAATGCTTAATCAAGGTAAAAGCAAAAACTTTCTATCCGTGTATATGCAATGCTTAAATATTGCCTACTTCTAATGATATCCTGTGCAGGGACAAAGTAAAAAATTACACATAAAACCCCTGTACTTTAAAATTTGTCAGTTTTGAAGAAAGCTGGAAAATGAGTAATGAAAGCCAGGCAAAGCAGGAATGAAGAAAATACTGGTTTAATATCTTCTCTGAGCAATGAAAAGCAGGAAATTTTCCCCTCATTGTATTTTAAATGAGTTTAAAACTGTGTTCCAGGCAGCTTGTGAACAATCAAAATTCAGGGATGGTTTTGTGAGCAGAAGGGCTATTATTTGGGCTTTCTGGCTGGGTTCCAGCTCAAGGGATCTCAGTTGGGGTAAAATACCTCCTTGCTATAGGCAAGCATAACTGTTGCCTCCCTCTCCTATTCCTCAGGGACTGGCAGCCTCTCCTCCCATTTTTTTCATGCTGATGTCCTTCAGAATTGAGTTAAGCTTAAGTGATCTCACTCACATATATTGAACTTGACTCCTGCTAGCAGTGAAGGGCTCGTGTGCCCAAAATACTGAGCTACTGTCTGGCCACTCTTCCCGTGGTGAGTGGCTGAAGAGACATATTCTCAGCTGTGTGTCCCAGTGGAGCTGGACTCTCTCAAATGAGTCAAACATGAGGGATCTTGGGCATCCTTTGCAGGAAGAATGCTGCTCTGGATAGCAGTAGCTGTGCTTTTAAGGATGCCAAGGGGTCTGAAAGCTTTATATGCAGCACTAAACTTTTAAAACATGTAAAACATTTAAAATGTCTACAATGTTGTGTTGCTTTCTGAGTTTGTCCACAGAATATGATGGAGTTATGGGAATACTTGGAGAGCTTTGGGGTCCCTGAGTGTTGGTGGCCTGCAGTGGTGCTTAGGCACTACTTAATGTGCTTACTCAAACATTTGCCTGTGTCTCCTGCCAATTGAAGTTAAGCATTGTGCTCGAATTCAAGATGTAGATGGGAGAGCAAGTCAGGGACAGTGCTGGAGTTAATTCTTCAATGTAGACAAACTCTCTGGTAATCAGTTTATCTAAGTCCTGCAGCAGTTTCATTAAGGTGCTGTTTTATTAACTTTGTGTTGTTAAAGAGCTTTACAGTCTCTTGTTACTGCAGACTCTGCTCTAAAGGGGTCCTAGTATGGCCGGGGTTAGAAGGGACCTTAAACATCCTCCAGTTCCAGCCCTCCTACCAAGTGGACACCTTCCACTACCCCAGGTTGCTCCAAGCCCCGTCCAACCTGGCCTTGGACACTTCAAGGGATGGGCAGCCACAGCTTCTATAGGCAGCCTGTGCCAGAGCCTCACCATCCTCACAGGGAAGAATTTCTTCCTAATTTCCAATGTAACCCCATACTCTTTCAGTTTAAAGCCATTCCCACTTGCCCTGTCAGTATGTGCCCTTGTTAGAAGTCCCTCCCCAGCTTTCTTGTAGCCCCAGAAGGTGCTTTAAGGTCTCCCTGGAGCCTCCTTTTCTCCAGGCTGAGCAACCCCAGCTCTGAGTGTTGAGAGAATCCTGCTACCGTGTATGACTTGAGCGGGTCCCCTTTGCAGGACAGCTCTGAAGCGTGGCTCCCTGCAGCCCAGGATGTCTCAGTTGCTGTGAGGGGTTCCTGTGTTGAGGTCTCTGTGTGTGCAGCATGGCTGTACCGAGATGTCCCCAGGCTGTGACCCTCCTAGTGCTCCCAAACTGGACGCTGCAGGTCACAGGAAGTACAGCTGCATCGCTTGGAGTCTCCTCAGATCTTTAAAAGGATTTCCTGGGAACAAAGGCTCTTCATACTCTTTTTCTTATTTGTTTTGTTTGGTTTTTGGTTTTTTTCTTCTTCTGCCTGCTAGTAATCTTGTTCACTGTTCTCTCCCTTTTTAAGGAGGTTGGGGAAATAATAGTTTCTTTGTTGTTTTAATTCTGACCTAAGTTTGCCATGATATCTGTAGGGCAGATAGATCTTTTTGCTTCCTCCTGGCTTAAGAATGCCTTTAATTTAAGGAAAACTATAAATTTGAAATAACAAAAATTACAGTTTGACAATTATTAGTTAAGAAAATAGTGATGTAATGAAATGGTTACTAAGAAGGAGCAGTGGGAACAATTGCATGTTCTTTCCTTTATTTGTCGTTTTCCTGGCTCCGCTTTCCAGAAAGCCCCATGCTTTGCCAAAATTGGTTCTTAGTCAGTGCAACTGTAGTTGCACTATATATAGTACTATATAGCCCCATGAGGGGCTTTAAATTTGCTTTGATATCTTCCCTCATGCAAATGATCAGTTCCATCAAATTTAGATTGAGCAAAGGCAGAGGGGACAACTGGTGAGGAGTTGCAGCAGAGTCCCCTGCTGCCCCATCTGTCCCAGAGCAGTCTCACCTCACTGGAGCTGCCTGCCAGGTGTGCCTGCCTGCAGCACAGCCCTTCTTCCCCCTGGCCAGGCAGTCTGGAGCACTCAGAGGGCTAGTGGGCCATAGGGATAACTTCTCCTTGCAGCCCAGATTAAGGGCAGCATCCTCAGGGAGGGCTCTCAGGTGGCCATACAGCCACTTTCCTTCCTTTTCCCACCCCACTCTGCCCGTTCATATCACCTTGGGGATAATTGCATCTGTTTGGGAGAGCAGGGAGCTCCAGCTGCTGAATGAGTGGGTACATGCATGTCTGGATCATTCTCCCTTGGTGTTTGGGGCTAGACTGCATCTTCACAACTCTGACTATAAAGGATCTGTGACTGACATGAAAAAACTTGAAAACATTAAAAATTGGTTTAGCCCTGACCTGGCACCTTCATACTCTACTTCCATGACATGCAAGTGTGAGCATCAAGAACTTGGCTTTCTGGGACTAATCCAGCCTTGGCTTGAGGAAGTGGATATTTAGGTGGTGCTCCATTAAGTCAGTGCTATAACTTTGTAAAAAGTGCCCTTTGAATCAAATCTGGTTCCTTTATGCTGAGACAGAGGGAATGAGTAGTGTTGCCCTGGGTTAGCAGACTCCCCTGCTTATCTTGTTCAATGTTCTCTTCCCTCCTTGACTTCACAGTGCTGTCAGGTCATATCTCACTTGGGTCCTGTGGTTTGCATGGCTGCCATGTGGGAAATCAGCTGCAATCCTCAATCTGCTGCAAATCTGATGGAAAACTCTGTTGTTCAGCTTTAACAAGGAACTGAGGAGACTTGTAGTGGCTCACTGACCTTTTGAAAACACACTGAGGATGGATTGTGCAAAGTTCAATATTCAAAACCATATCCCACACTCTGGCGTGTTTGTTTGATCTGTACTAACAAAGCTTATTTTAAACTCTGTATCAGCATCCTTGCATTGAGGCTGCAGTATTGCCTCTGGATTTATTACAGGCAACTTCGCAGTGTTGGATTTGCATAGGCTTAACAAGGTTACAATGTTCAAGTTTAATTAAAAGTAGTAGAGCCTTTGGATAGGAAGTCAAAACCTCTATTGTTAATACAGTGTAATTAAGTTTCTCAGTACATAGTAATTACACAAAATTCACTGTAGTATGGAAAGACTGTTTAGAAACAGAAGCATAGAGGCATGTAGAAGGAGGCTTTTGCAAATACAACTGCCTGAATTGTTCTACTCTTTAAAAACCATTTTCTTCTGTCTTAAGTAGTCCTATTTTTGCTGTTCGGAGTTTGTAACTACAGCCTATTCCTTTGCTTGGTGTGGGTGGTTTTAAACAGCTAAAGCTCTGAGGTTTGTGTGTCATGAGGTGCTGCAATCCAGTCATTCATTTTCTCTTCCTTGGTGAGTGTTTACGGAAATTTTGAGAGTTCATCAAGGACTTGGACTCATCCACAAGCAAAATCATCTGTCATGAACACTCTTGGATTACAGGGAAGGCTGGATACAAATCTGTATTCTCTTTTTTTCAATTTACTTGTAGGGAGTGGTAGTTAGTGCAAGACAGTGATTATTTCAACAGTGACCTTTTCAGCATCCAGCATATTTACTGTCCAAAAACTGTTGGAAAAGCTGTAGTGAGATGGGTCTTTAAAATCTGGATTGCACACACAGAACTGGAGTCTGAGCACGGAGTAGCAGCTCTGGGTTTAGGCTGTCTTTTGTTGCTTCCCCTGAGGGAAGCCTGGAAGAACGAGGTGAAATGTGCGGGAGCTCCTGAATGGGTTGGCAGCAGAGCCCTGAACCTGAAGCCAGAGCATGCTGTTGTGTGATCACCAGACATTAATTTTAGAGCTACAGCTCTGGGGAGACACACAAGTGCATCATTCTCCTGCTGCGTGTGGTGCAGGTGTCTGTCCTGCTCTTCTGTCCTGTGCTCATTCTGAGCGTTAGGTAAACTCCATTTACCCTGCTCTGTGTGGAGAGTTGAATTCTTCAGTGCTGCAGTGGTGGTTTGTTGGGTTTTTTTAAGAAGGAAGTTCATGGATTTATTTTGGCAAGCAACTCAAAGTGCACTCAGAGATGTAAAGCTTCCTAAATTACTCGTCTTTTCCACACAAAACTGGGTAAAATGCAGGGCTTCTCTCAGATATTTTCTAATGATCAAATGTATCTGGCTTCAGACTGAACATCTGAAAGAAACTTCTGGGAAGGACAGCCTTGGAATAATCTGCAAGTGAAATCACTTTACAGCCCTCTTTTGTAGTACCAGGGGAGGAGGAGAGTGATTACTTCTTAGCAAATTAGGCTACATAAAAGAACTCTATATAAAGATTATAAGTGCCCTAATGAGTAATAATCAGTGATGCAAGCAGGGGAAATGCATTACCACCAGCTGCATTGCTGCCATGTCTGTGAGGATTACTGGGGTTTAATGAGGACCTGTGGGAAGCTCTTTCAGTAATTCCATCTTGCAGGAGGTGCTCTCTCAGCCTGCAGGTCCCCAGCTTGCATGAAGAGCAGGAGGAAATCCCGAATTAAAGAACAATGTGCATGTTGGGAGCCCTGTGCTTGAGATGCCTTCTTTGCAGAAGAGAGGTAGCAGGCATCTCTGTATGGCAAGTTGTGCAGTGCTGCACACACAGCTCATACAGATCTTCCCAATTTTTCCTTCTCTTCCCTGTACTTCATTTCTTGTGTTCTCCTGGTTCATATAGACCACCCTCTGTAGAGCACTGCATTGATGTAGTCCTCTCTTAAGCTCATCTTGACCTGCAGAGCATCAGATTTAGCAGAGGATGCCAGTTCAGTGTCTCCGAGACCTTGTCTTTGCTGGGCTAGAGAGATGCTAGCTACCTAAAGATAGTAAACAAGGAATGTGTGGGAAGTGAAGGTTGTCTTGCAGCTCAGCGGCTAAAAGGTTTTATAGAAATCAAAGTTTTTGCGAGTGATGACTTGCCCTATAGATAAAGCAGGAGCTGTGTTTTACTTTTTGGTCAGGTATGGAAGGCTGTTTTCTCCCCTCATAGGTTTATAGGATTCTTAGAGGAAATTTCAGGATAAAAGGAGCTGAGACAGAAGGTCATAGATCATAGAATAAGTCTCTCATGTTGTGTGCAGAGGGATCTCTAATGAGACTCAATGACTGTATATAGTAATGAGGGTGGATTGCAAGAGGTGAGAGATGTGGTGACTTTCCCTGGAAAGATCTCTTGGAAAGATCTCCTGTCTCCATTGCTTCCACCATCTCCTCCATGGGACAGCAGCACATGCTCCTGGGTATGGCTCAAAGGGACAAGACCCTGCAGCCTTCCAGTGAGAGGCTTAGGTTTCACCCAGCCCTTCTGCACAGGGTGTGGATCTCCCTGTGCTTCACAGCCTCTCCTGAAGATGGTCCCTTCCCCAGTTTACCTGGTAGAAAATAATCCGTTTAAGTGATATTGAAGTCTTTTTTGCTGTCTCTCAAATTTTATACAGCAGTTAAAAATCTGTTTGGCTGAATTGTTGGACTCTAGGAACATCTGTTTGTAGGATGTTTAATAGAACATTTGTGGGATGTATCCTGCTTCTAATATTAGCTCTTCACATGGGAAAGATGGTTATTAGGTGATTTCTAAATGAAAGTATAACACAACAAAAACTTAATGGTGTACTTGTTTACCCTCAGCATCTTCTAAGTAGCTCTTTGACCACATCTGACCTTTCATTTTGGAGTCTAAGCAAAGTTTGCCTCTTTCCTTAAAAAAACAAACAATTGCTCTTCCACAAAACAAATCAACCAGTTAAATATGAAAAAAATTATTTATCCATATTTCATGTGAAATATGAAAGTGGCTCTCACTGAGCTGGGGTCTGCTTGGCTGCTATGGTGGCCAGGGCTTGTTCTTCACAAGCTTTCACTCTCACTTGTGAGAGTGAAAACTGGGTGAATGAAGTAGGAGAGTTTATTGGACTAAGTTGAGTGGAAAGCTCATAGGTGAAGATGCTGCTTTCTGGGGGTCAGATATACAATCATAGACTGGTTTGGGTTTTAAGAGACCTCAAAGATCATCCAGTTCCAACCCCCTGCCATGGGCAAGAACACCTCTCACTATCCCAGGTTGCTCAGGGCCCAGTCCAGCCTGGCTTTGATATCCTCATCTGACTCTATTTCAGGATGTGGTACAATGAATTTTGTTGGTTGAAATTCATTGTGATTTAAGGCTTATTGTTTTTGTGGAGTAACTTTCCATTTATGCCCAGTCTCTGTCTTGTTCCCAGGCCCGGTGTTTGGAAGCTCTTTTCTATAAACCTCACCACATTGCTCCTGACACACTGCAGTGCTTGGCTCAGAGTCCTGGGCTGTGGATGCCAGCACATTCTATTAATAAGTGGAGCCTGACTATCCCAGCTGGAGAGAGATCCCCTCATCACATCCATGCTCCTGGCAGGACCAGTATTTTCCCCATGTTATCATCAGGACATGTGTTGCTCTTGGCCTGGGGTGTTTGCAGGAGCTGTTGTGGCTGTCCTCCAGACTGGAGGCTGGCTGAAGTGCCCTCTGACAAGTGGTGGGTGTGATTTTGCATATTATGGCCTTGGAGAGCTTGGGGGGAAGCTGCTGCTGGTGACTTTTTAACTTGCTGTGTAATTGGTCTGCACTTGGAGTGTTGGTCTAGGAGTGGAAGATGATTCTGCATTTTGTTTAGCTCCTGAGTCTTGTACTCTGTCTGCATCTCTTCTGTGTCAGAAACTGCCTCCTTGATATTTTCTCTGAGAGAAAAGCTACTTCTTCTGTTCTTGCAAGACATTGATCTCTTAAAAAAGGCAGACTGAAAGCTAATGAAGTTTTTCCTCTGAGAATAATGCTCTCTAACTGTTTGTGAAATGGTTTTTAATACTTGTGTCAGCATCCTTGTTCATTCCTTAACTAAAGTGCTGTAATAAGTTAGTTATAAAGCAGATTCCTGAATAAAATTAGGAAGTGGGACTAACTGTATTTGCCACTGGTGGCCATGGGACTTGCCCTGAGGTTGCTGATGGAGCAGCTGCTGGACCAGCCAAAGGAGGGAGTTGCTGAATTTCTGCAGTAGCATCTGATCCTGATTCAGCCTGAGAGGCTGATTTGAATGTGTCTCCTCTACCTGCATAATAATTTCTCCCAAAGGTGTAGGAATGTGACACCTGTTTGGATCTCTTCGACTTCTGCCAAATGTGGTCAAAACTGACAAGCAAGTTGAAAATTTATTAGGGTGAGGACTGACAAAACCCACTACCACATAAGCTTAATTTCCTTAAGAATCCAGGCCAGAAATATATGCTGAGGGTTTTATTCTGCAATCATGTGCTTTAAAACTGTGTGGAACAACGTGATTGTGATTCTGATGGTATTTTCAGGATTTTTTGCAGTGCATATAAAAGCACAACAGCTGAATCCTGATGTGTGCATGTGTATTAGCATGTAACCAACTTAAAAGGGATGAAACAACCCAAGTGTCTGCATGGAGAGAAAACAAAATACATGTATAAAACTTATTTGTGAAGCTGGCAAATCATCTAATTAAATTAATCTGAATTTCTAGGGTTTCCAACTCTAATCCTTTGGCTGCCTCCTCTTGACAGCAGCAAAGGGATGTTATTTTGTTCCTTTTCTTGGTAAGTGCTTTTGGGTTTTGCTTCTTGCAAAGCTTCCTCCTCACTTCCCAGATTTGGAAACACAGAGTTGGGCTCTGTGTGCTTCAATAATAGGATTCTCTAAGTTTGTGGCGATTGGAGCTATTTAAGTTCCTTTGAGGAATGTCAAAGTATTGCTGCGAATGTGAAGGATGTGAAGGATGCCCGGAACAATTAAGGGTAATTGCAGGACAGGCATGTTCCTGGAAAGTGTCGTGGGGAACTGGAGTGGTTTAGATTTGCCAATTTGAGTTTCCCAGTCAAACTACCACATTAACCTTATGTGAAAGCCTGATGCCTTTTGGTCAAGGAATATCTTGTGCTTGTTTTGAGCAGAGTTGGGAAGGAGGACAGAAAGCAGTATGGTAACACCTGTGGGGTTTAGGAGATGAGCACCACTGACAGAGCTGTGCCTTTTGCATTTGATGGGGTGTGCCAGGGTTGAAGGGATGAGGGACATGGAGGCTTTTCCTGGCTCTTTTGCATATGTAGTAGAAGAAAACCAAACTGGTGCCTGAGAGAGAAACACTTTGATAATCTTCCTGTGTTCATTAGTGATAGCAGTGTTTCACTGTGATATCTTGCCCTAAAGAAAAAGCAGTTTCCTCTAACAAAACTCTAGCAGCCTCTGCTTGCTTTGGGTTGTTGTCTGATAAACAGGATCCATGGCTTAAATCACCTCAGTGTCAGCAAATGTAACACAACTCTGAGGGGAGAACACTGACAGCACCAGCACTTGGTGCTCTCAGATCTATCATTCTCTCATATCTGATTCCACAGACTTATCATCACCCTGCTTCAATAACATGAGTTTTGGGGCAGGAGATCTTCAGTTAAATTAATGTGGTAGTCTTCCATGTTTTTCAGACAGTTTTGCATCTTCCATCAACTAACATCTGCATTTTCATAGGTGATGAACTGCATAATCTGTTGCTTTAGCTATGGCTTGTAGAATTAAAACAAAGCACTAGCTGACAGAAACTGCATACAGTGGCACTCCAATTCAGAGATGGACACAGTGATTAATATGAAATTAGTCATAGATTAGTCATATTTTTTCTTTGTGTAAATCATGTCTAGTTTCACTTAATATCTGATAAGTTAGTGATTTGAAAGCTTTTATTTAAACCTTCTGTAGTTTGTTCTTGTTGCTGGTCTTAAAAGTACTTCATTGAATGGTCTAATCTTGTGTTACTCATCTCTGACTCATGAGATTATTCAGAATATTTTATTATGCTTCCAGAAAGTGGTTCTTTGCCGTGGTGATTGGCTATGTTTTCTGCAACCTCCAGTGCTGCTGTGTTGATTCAGTGACTTCTGTGCATGTACATTTTTCAAATCTACTGTTTTGTGGTAGGAAATGCTGTGTGAGCTATCAGCTGGTTGGGTCCCTGGAGCTAATGACGTGGTTAGTTTTGTCCAGGCCCCTTTAGTTATGCCAGACTCCCTGGGTTTGGATCAAAACTTGTTTTTTAAGCTCCAGGCTGGCACTTGCTGGGCTGGTAAGTGCCCACGTTTTGGGTTTCAGCTGTGGGTGCAATAAGACCCAAAACCAGACTGCCTTGTTACAGTTGATGCTGTGTGATTTTTGTCTGTGTCAAAATGTCTGGCCTTCCAGAAACCAAAAATGAAGATAAGGGCTCAAGTGTCTGTGTTTTCTGTTCTTGCCTAATTTATCTGAGTGCAGCTAGCCAGTCCCAACATAAATAAGAGATCTGCTACATGGTCTGAAGAGGCTGAAGAATGCTTCCAGGGACAGGGTGATTTAAAGGTGAAGGAGGTTGTGTTGGTGGGTGATACTTGGGTGTATACAGATTGAGGAAAGCATACAAACTGCAGTCCTGATTGCTTCCATTAAGATTCAAACCAGCCTTTGCCCAAAGGCCTTTTACAAAAAATCATGCCATTAGTGTAAGACATGCATCAGTGGCTTTTTCCATGGAAAACCATTAGGTCTCCAGATCATTCAAACTGTTAGTGTTTCTTCCTTGCTTGGCTTCTTGGCTTTAAATACTTCTCCCACCTTTCCAAGGCAAGATAACTGGACAGAATCAGCTTGCATCAGTGACTTCCTTGGAACTGCATTTGTTAATAATTTTTCCTTAGTAATTTTGAATCCTGTTGCCTGTGGAAATTTCTTTTAAAAACGTAGGAAGAATGTCATAGTAGCTTTTTAATCGAAATATAAGCAGACAGACATGAGGCACATGTGTGGGAAGGAGCAGTAATTTGAATTGTGCTGTGACTACTTGGGTCCCATGTTTCAAAGTAATTTTTTAGCCTTTAGTAGAGAGGTGGGGCTCTTTCAGATCTTGTATCTCAAAGCCCTGCTTTTCTTGATCAGAAATGATTAGGCAAAACAGATCTTTATTTTTATCTAGTAAAGAACAGACATGAATCCAACTATTTGTTCGCAGTGCTCTTGCGTTCTTCTGGAAATGTTCCTGAAACAAAGCTCCTAGGAGTCACAAAGCAAAGAAATAGTGCTGCACCTTTCTTGTTCAGCTGTGTCCCTAAACACAGTGCAACATGTGATTTTTTTCAGGTCTTTGAGCACAGGGCTGTGTCCTGTTTAAATTCACACAGCGTGTAATTAATTGCATGCAGTTGTGTGTCTTGAATTTAAAAAAGAAATGGGTGGCTATTGCAGAAAACATTTGATTGGCAAGGTAAAATATTGCTGCTGAACATGCAAGATTGTGGGAGTAGGATTTGCATTTTCTTCCTGGTTAAGAAATTAGAGTCTGTGAAAGAAAAAGACCATATCGTGTATCTTTCTTTCCTGGGGATACTGGAGAGGTTCCCCCAGGGTGTTTATACTTTGTGATCTCTCTATGAAAGCAAAAACCCTATTAACTCTCACCTGGTTTGCCTAGTTCTGTTCTTCTTAAATGATCATTCCTAACAACTGGCTCTTGGTTATGAGTGTGGTTTTCTGGGAGGTTGTTTTCTTCATACTGAAAGTGAACTTGGATTGAACTTGATGGAGGGTTTTGCTCTTGCTGTCAAGGCTGGAGAACCCCCGGTCTCCTGTGTGCCCACAGGTCAGGGCTGTGTGTGACATGGGAGCAGCTATGCCCTCAGCTCCTGTTCTTGGATGATAATTTACCCTTCCAGTTAAGCTGGAAAAGCCCCACCCTTTCCCAGAAGTCCCAGTTTTCACTCATGGTCCTGAACACCAAACTTTCCCTGGGGGCTGTCAGCCTGCCTGGCATCCTAGTGCAGGGTGAAGCCCCCTGGATCTGTGTCCTGTGCCCTGTTCAGGCTGGAGAAATGCTGGGATAAACCTCAGAGCCAGTCCTATAGGAAATACTTCTGTAAACAGTCTTCAGAGGTGAGGGTGTGCAAGGGGGGGTTTCTTTAGCTTAGTGTTAGGGGATGTCTGGTAGGGATAGTGTTAGGGTTTAACCCCAACCAGCAACTAAACCCCAAAAAGTCACTTCTTCACTCCGTTCATCGTGGGATCAGGGGGAGAATTGGACGGGTAGAAGTGACAAACCTTATGGGTTGGGATAAAGATGGTGTAATAAGGAGGGCAAAAGCTGTGCACACAAGCAAAGGAAGGAACTAGTTCTCCACCTTCTATGAGCAGGCAGGGGTTCAGCCATCCCCAGGAGACTGGAGCTCCATCACAGGTAACAGTGACTTGAAAAGACAAATGCCAGCATTCCAAACATCCTCCCCAAGCTTTATATACTAATGTGATGCCACATATGGTCTGGAATGTCCCTTTGGTCACTTGGGGTCAGCAGTCCCAGCTGTGTCCCCTCCCAACTCCCTGTGCACTCCCAGCCCCTCACTGGGGTGGGGTGAGAGGCAGAAAAGGCCTTGGCTCTGTGCAAGCCCTGCTTAGCAAGAACTAAACCATCTCCACTGTTTGCAGCACAAATCCAAAATTTAGTCCATACAACCCACTGTGAAGAAAATTAACTCTATCCCAGCCAAAACCAGGACCAGAATTTCATTAGTCAAAATTAATTTGAGTTTGAGGAAGGAAGGATGTGGGGGAATGGGAAATGAAGCCCACTTCCCTAGCAGCCTTGGGAACAAACAGAATCCTTGTGTTGCCAGGGTCTGAGGCAGTTTGTTCCCTTTTGAGGAATGCAGGAACACGTTCCCTTCCTCATCAGACAGCCAGTGGCCATGCAGCTTGCCCGAGGTGTGGGTTGTGTGTGTGTCTAACTCTGACTCTGTCGAGAAGGAAATGACTAAACTTGCTGTCAAGCCACAGTAACAAAGAACAGCTTTGATTTACCAAAATAGTGGTGGTGGAGAGGCTTGGGAATATCTGTGGTGCTGCCACCCATGCTGGGAATAGCAAGTCAGTCTGGAGAATGGCCCTCTTGGGGAGTGTGAGTTTCCTGCAGTGATGGAGGGGGACAGACCCAGCTGGGAGCTTGGTTCTGAACAGCTGCAGAAGATGCTGAGGGAGTTGGGGCACCACTGGTGGCTGCAGCAGGAGGGCCAGGCCAGCTGTGAGGAGCAGAGGTGGCCAGTCCCACGCAGCAAAGGTGCAGCGGCAGAATCCCACGGCCGCTGTGCTCCACGTCTCCTTCCCCCTGCTGTCTGTGTGTCCTGGCAGCCCAGGCAATGGGAATCCCAAAGGTCCTGTCAATCCACGAGCATCAGCTCTGGTCAGATTGTAATGAAGGAGAGAAGCTCCATCTAATTATAGGTTTTCCATTTTGGCCCTTCATATTACTTTAGGCAGGCTTAAAATAACACCAACATGACATTTTACAGTGCCCTTTATAGAAACCTCAAATATTTTTTTTTCCCGCCTACAACATTTTGTATCTTTTTCCATCTGGCAGATGTTTTTTTCCCTGTGTTGCACTGGGCTCAGTACATAATTATTCTGTTGCAATAGCCTGGAGCCCTGTCCTGTGATGGAGTCTGCTTGCACAGACTCCTATGTCCTGCTCAGTTCTGTGTCTTTTTTTTTATCCCCTGGTGGTTTTGTTCAATCTACTCTAAAAAACTCTTCAGAGAAGTAATGAGCACCCAGTCATTTGTGCGCCTTGGGATGATCTATTATAGCTTTTTAGTGTATAGCTCTGAAAACATTTGGGATTTCTTTTTTCCCCCTCCCAGTCATACAAGGGCTCAATTCTCTCTTTTCCAGTTTACAGTCTCTGCATATTTGCAGTTTGTTGCCACAAGTCAACAACTAGTTAGTGTGCCTTTACTCCCACTTTTTTGAGCTGATTCTTTGCTTTCCGATGATGTTGCTTGTCTCAAACTCCTCATGCTCTAGGCATGACGTTTGTTTGGAGAGCAGTGTCTTGGTGTGCCAGTGAAGTGTTGCAGGTGGGGGTACACTGGTGTGTTCCTGGTTGTTTCCATCCTTCTACCAACCATATTTCACTGAGCACTTGTCTTTGAGTCACTTATTCTTAAGCCTCTTCTAATGGGAGCTTGCTTGTGTAACCGCGTAGGTTTGGAAGTTTTGAGTTATTAGCCTGAAGTTTTATTCCCCAAACTTCCCTTTTGCATTTCGGATTCAAAGCCTACCCAGAGCCTTCTCCTGGAACAGTTTTGTCAAATTTCCCATACCAAATAGCTCCTCTTTTGTCCACAGTCTGTAAATGGGAGTATCTGAGACTAAAGCTTCCTGTCAAGCCACAGGAACAGAGAACATCTTTGATTTACGAAAATAGTCATAGCAAGGAGACTCAGGAACTCAAGTTATTGAGAGTGAATTGTGGGGTTGATTCAGTGCTATGGGCTCGTGTGACTTCCACTGGCTTTACTTCACACATTTTCAAATGTTCATCAACATTGGGTGCTTGTTTGGGGTTTGTTTAGGTTGCAGCAGTGCGAAGGAAGCCTTGCCAGACATTATTCACCTTTGTTTTGTGCTGTATGTGTGTGATCAGCTGGGGAGGTCAAGGGCAGGCACAGACCAATTGTGTAATGTAGAGATACTGAGAAAGAATGTTGCTGGGAATTATTTGGAATTAACAAGCTCATTTCCGTTTTGTACGTCAGTTGTCATCTTTTAATCTCTTGGTATTAGCTTTTTTAAAATGCTGTTATGTACATTATCCACAGTGCTTCCTGTATCCTGTGTCACTTGATAATAAACTTTTACAGGATATCACAGTTAAGTCATCTCAAGCTTTGAGTGATTAATCAAAATCTCTATTTCTCTTTTTCTCAGTGTTGGAAGTTTATATGGATCAGTGGTACGTGCTTAAGAGTGACAGTGGAGATCAACACTAAGTCTGTTCCTGTAGGTGAGTAATCTAAACCCACTGCATTGCTGATGTCTATTATCTACTATCTGCTATTTTTTTGCTTTTTGTTATCTTACACAACAGCTCCTTTGGGCTTTCATTTCAAACATCATTAAAATGATGCTCTATATGACTTCTAGTAAGAGTTGTAGAAGAATGTCAGTCTGCTTCTCCAGATATCCATTGATTTTGTATTTTTTAAAGGATGGTCCTTGCTTAACATGGTCTAAGCTGTAGTTTAGGGTCAGAGAAATGCGGAAACTATGTTTCTACATTTTAATGACAGTGGATTTAGGGTTAAAGTGTGGACTGTGGCAGAGTAATGAAGTGTATTTGGATTATCCAAGAAGCAAAACTGAAATGAGCACTGGAGCTGTTCTGTGGCATATGCAGGGTTCAAACAGTGCCAGTGCACCCAGTTTGGAGGGTTCAGCTCCAGCACAAGATCCCCCTGGACATGCTGTGACTGAGTGATGCAGCTGTGCATGTGCAGTTAATCTGACTCAGCAGGTCTATGGCAACGTGCAGAGAAACTGCCAAGAGCTTTCAGATTATTGGGGCAAGTTTATGAGAAAATGCATTCAGCAAAACAGAGTATGTGTTGTGAGGTCTTTTGGAAGTGTCCCAGTTCTGTTGGCTTCAAGGAGCAGCATTTTGCATTCAGTCTAGACTGATTTGATCCAAGTAGCCTAGTGCATGTCAGAGCTGGCACTCTTGTTTTGGGAATGGTGATCCCTCATCTACTTTGTTTTGGATATTATGGTATGATTTAGCATCCTAAATTCCAGCTGGAGAGTTAGGTCAGATTGCTGAGCCTGCACTTGATCATTGTAACCTATGGCTGGGATGTTCTTAACGCAAAACTCCATAGCTGGGCTCCCAGTCCCTCCAGATGTGAGGACTGGTATCTCATTTAAAATACCATTTCCCTTATTTTATTCCTTTATCTTCTCCATAGCCCTTGGAGTGCTTCTTTGCGGCTCTTTTCCCCTTCCCACACTAAATCACTGTTCATGAGCTCTCTCTGAGATTCACAGCTGCCCAAGGTCTTGCACCAGACCTGGAAAGAAGTGGCTGTTGTTGTTCCTTGTTTGTCAGAAGCCCTGAACTCCACTGCCAAAAGTTTTTATTCCTTGGGTTTTTAATCAGAGGTCTGCTGGCTCTGGGAGTGGTTGTCACCTACTGTCTCCCATCCTAGTCACATTTGTTCAGTTTTATCACTGCTTATCAGGGTCGGTGAGATTATACTCCAGCTGGATTTGCATCCATCATGGCTGTAAAAACATGGTTAAAAGTCTGATGCTGGCTGGCAGCCACATTCTGCTGGATGTTTGTTTGGAGACTTTCAATCTTCTGGCATCACTGTGCGAATGTCTTGCCTTTGCTGGAAGTCTCTCCCTCTTTGCTCCCCAAATGCAGTGCTGAATTCCCTTCCCCAGGAGCAGCAGAAGGCTTGGGACATAGATCTGCCTGGTTTTCCTTGTCACTGGTGCTGCTGCTCCCTGGGAAGGGGGTGTCTGTGTCCATGTCCATCTGGGGTTGTAGGAGCAGGTCCTCCCTTTTCCATTCCTGTGGCTCCACTACTGGCAGGTCTCTGGCATTTGGTGGAGTCGGACCTGTTGCACTCAGCAGTCAGTCTGAAAAGCTTGATTTCTCCAGCTGCTGCTTGCTTTCCTCATTAAACAGATAAATAAGAGCCTCCCCTAATGAGATGGCAGGAAATTCCTGTGCCTGACTCAACGCTGACAAGGGCAGGGGACTGTGTTTTGGGCTGCTGGTTGCTTCTCCCACATGGAGAGGAACATGGGCTGCTTTGCTGGGTTACCACATGTTCAGCACAGATGTCTGACCTCCAGTCTCACCACACAGAATACACCAGAGTGTTCAGAGTGGAGTTTCAGTGCCTCTGCCCACAGCCTCTATTTATCCATAAAAGCATGGATTTTTCCATCTCGCTGTTCCCTCCCTGGCTAGCTCCATGTTTAACATGCTGCTGCCAGTTCAGCCTTGGCCCACAGTAAGGCCACATGTATAAATAATCCAGAAAAACTAAATAAGGCTTTTAAAATAAGCCTTAGCAGAGACAGCTGCTTCTGCATGGTGCCATGAAGACACAGAAAGGCTAAGTCCATGTAGCCAGAGTCAGTCATGTGCTCCCTGTAGCTCCTGCCCTTTCCTAGCAAAATCCTGCAGTTTTGCAGCTGTGTCTTCACCCTCCTCCACCAGCTCTGAGCTAGGTCTGTGCTTGCTGGCAGCAGATTTTTGGTGTGTCTAAAGCTGAGACAGAGCATCACATGCAGCACTGAAATAGTGTCCAGTCCACCCTCTTACAGTGCCTGGGTGCAAGAGGCAAAAATCAGTATTTGTTGGGTTTTCCCCCCTCAATGTCACACTGAATGAAGGGAGGGAATGAAGCACAAGGCAACTTCTATGTATTCCATTTATTAGCACTTGACAACTTGTCCTGCAGGGCCCAGCCCACACACAGTTTTTCTGGGGCTCTTAATAGTTGTGCTAAACTAAATTGTGCTCAAAATAGAAATAATTTCAAGCGTTTCCCCAGAGCCTGTGGCTGTTCTGCATGTTTATGGGAGGTGCAGCACCGCCCATAGTTGGGGCACAGGAGGGTCCCTGTCTCACTATATTAGGAACAGCGGAAAGTACGACACAGACTCTCTGGCTGGGCTGCCTAAGAGAGTAAGATTTATTATTCCAGATCTTCTTTTATAGACAGGTCCGAGAGGTAAAACTCTTGTTGGTCAGTAAACCCACATGTCACCATCTTTGGACAATTGGGGAACAACACCCCTTGACTGTTTCTTGCAAGTAAACAAGGATCAAAACAACACCTGCAAAGGTTGTTGTCTTTCTCCAAGGACTGTTTAGATTCCTTCTTATGCTTTCTCAGCCCAGAGTGAGAACCTTGTGTGACTTAGTTTCACGCAGACACTGTGCTCCCTCCCTGCTTTCTCGCATTCAGCATCCATAGGTCCCCAGGTAGGCTCTGATGGGGACTTTTCTGGTGTCTTTTTCCTCCTCTTCTCTTGAGAAGTGATACTGCTGCTTGCAGAAAAGAAGCATGTTATTCTACTTTTGCTCCTCACATTTTATGTGATGTGGTTTGGGAAACCTTAATGTAACTTAAAGTTCTGCTCATCCACAGTTCTGATGGTGGCTCTCTAATACACATCAATCTCTGCAGAGAGGGGGGATGTATTTATCTGTAAATAGTGAGCAGCCTGCCCTGTTTATCCAGCATGTGACCCTTCTGCTGCACACAGTGTTTTCCGGCCTCCCTCCCATCCGGTTCTTCTTATTTTATTGACTTTCCCAGTCCTGGAAATTGCTTTATGTTCAGAAAACATAAATTGATGCCTCACAAAGCTTGCAAACCTGATTTCACTTCTTTCCTTGTTTTTTGAAAAACTCTTTTTGCTCTCTTCAAGACCAAAAATGTAGATTTTCCCTGTTTATTTAGACAAGCTTATTTTGTCTGCAGAAATCTTGTAAAAAGCTAAGTTTCTTTGCTTGAATTTATAATCCTCTGAGGTTTATGTATTGAGAATAATCTTTGTGAGCTGGAAAAAGATTGTCCAATCTGTTTTATGATGTCCCACTTTTTGAGTATTGCATCTCATTAGGAATACAGTTGGCTGTTTGCGTGGCTTTTTTCTTCTCTGTATAGCTTGGGGGAGAAAATATATCATTTCTTCATCTAGTAATAAGGCTTGGCACTTTGCATCTTCAAAGACCTCTGTGGCTATGGATTGAATAATTCCTATAACATTGTGTGTATTAGTTTCTCCTCATTTCCCCCATTTTACAGATGGGCAAAGTGAACAAGAAGTCAAATGAGCTTAGGCCATGGAAAGAGAAACAAGGTCAGCTTGAGTTCCCACCTTCCTGACTTCTGCTAGAACAACAAAAAGTTTGATTCAGGTTGACGCAAAGGGAAATGTAATGATCTTTCCTGAGCTTCTTAACTACTTATTTAAGTGCATTTGCTGGTGGTACTTTTTCAAGATTTTTTTTTTGTTTTTTTTTTCCTGAATAAGTTTTCTCACAGACTGATATGGCTGTTCCTTCTTAATGAGTGGTTGGAGGTGTGTGAGGAATTGTCTGAAGTTTTATAAAGGTGAAGCAGCATGTTAATGGGGTTAGGTTTGTGGGGTGTCACTCACTGCTGTCTGTGCGATCTCTCTGCTCCTTCCTTCCTCTTTCCTCTCAAACCAGAGGCAGAGGAGACCTTTTCTGTATTATCTGGGAATATTTTTTTCCCCATCTTGTTTTCCATCTGAGACTAAGACGGGAAAAGCGATCCTCAAAATGGGAACTGTGTCAATACATGGAAGCTGATCTTGTTTCATCCACCACATACCATGCTAAGATTTTTCTTTTCCCCTCCTATGGACTGTAGTGGAAATTATTGCCTTAGAGTGGTGTCTGGAATGATGTCATTTGCAGAAATACAACTGCACTAGGCTATAGGCCTTGATTTACAGCTGCTTAATGAACTGACAAGACCTCCAAATGCATTGCATGGCATATAGAAAAGGTGAGTGCTGTAGGCAGTAAACTGTGGAATTAGGCACTCTGTTACAAAGGAAGTCATGGTAACAATTTCATTGTCTACTTGCTAGAAGTTAATAAACCTTTTTTTTTCAGGAATTCTGGCTTTTTACAAAGTTGCCTTGGATTGCTGGGCAGTGTTAGGATAGTTGAGTCCTTTTGGGGAGAACAGATAATCTGCTAGGTGAAGAGGAGCATGGAAATCACATGAAGAACTTCATCTTCCTTAGGAAAATTTCGTGTCTGCATCTCTGCAGGCTCTCAGAGGTTCCCTGGCCACCTTCTGACTGGCTTCAGATGCCTTGTTTGATAAACTTTCAGGCAAAAGGCCTTGCATGGCTTAACACAGCTTTATTCTGGGCATGCTGTGCTAGTGAAGGCGCTGGAGAAAGCAGCTGTCTCCAGCCATGCACTCCTTTTGGGGATGCAAAACTTTGCAGAGCCTTTTTTAGGGGCTCAAGATTTAGTTCCAAGATTATATTTAGTTTTCTGTTTCTGGTGGGTAGGACAGCTATCCTGATGCCTTAGATGAGACCTTCAGCAATGGACAGCAGCACCAAGATATCACAACCTTTAGAAATGAAAATTTTTATTTTAATTTTTCTTTGACTTTCTTATATATATGATACCTTATTTGTGCAAGCTCCTTCCCAGTGTTGGGCAGAGCTGTCCTGAACCACTCTATGCTCCCAGGGCTCTGGATTCATCCTCTGCTTTTCATGACACCCAAATTACTTGTCTTCTGACTTTTTATGGATCTGAATGTGACTTTTCATGAATCTGGATGTTTTTCTCTTGCTGAGCTTGGGAGGCCCTCGGGGCTGAGTTGGGACCGGACTTTGCAGCAGTGAAGTACAGAGCAGCTGGTGAAGGCTTTCATGCCTTGCTTGCAGGGTGTGAGTACTTGTGGTGGGGTCTTGATGTCTCTCCTGTGTCATTTGACGGCTTCTCTCACTAGGTTTTGATTTCAGCTGCTTAGGAAAAGTGTCAGCAGCTCAGTGTATGGGGAACTGCATGTGCGTCTGTGGTTGTTCTGTTGTGTTTGTTTTAATTTTGTGTTCTGTAATTTTTTTGAGGTATTGCATCCAAAAGTAGTGAGCACTTCTAAGAATGTGCCCAGGGTGAATTGCTTGGATCATGCTGATACTCAAGGAATTTTGTTGAGATCCTTTAGGATCTCTGGGTGTTCCTTAGGTATTTGAAATTAAGAGGAAGGGACCAACTGGCTGGAAGGGCTGGAAGGTGATTGCCCAGGGAGGGTTGGATGGAGGTTTTTTGTTTGTCTGTTTATTTTTGTTTGTTTGTTTTTTTCCTGGGGCATCAAACCACTGTCAGAAAGCACTGAGGTCTTCAGTGGAAAACCAACTGTTGTCCTTTTTAAAGCTCTCCTCACCACAAATTGGCAAGCTCCCCATTTCTCCTGTGTTTGAAAGGCTGAGGTGGTGCAGCCTAGGTTTGACAAGTGATAGCTAGGGAGCCTGACTGTTCTCTGGGAGGATTCCAGCTGTAAGCTGGCCCTCTAAAATGAGCAAGGAAGTGGCTTCCAGGCTGAGGTATCTGGAAAATATCAAGGGGTAGGTGAGAAGGTGTGAAAGGCAAGGGCCACTCTGAGCAATAAGAGTGCTCCAGAAACCTGGCAGTGACAGCAGTAGGAGGGGTGCTGAATGAAGCTGGAGGTGGGCTGGAGCAGGAGCTCTGTGTCCAGTCTTTCCCCTCTTTCTAAGAGAGGCTCAGACCCGCTCTGCATTAAATTGCTGTTTGTCTCATCCTGCTTATCTGCTGGTCAGCCCCCACACTCACTCCAGATGTTCTTTTATCACAAAACCAGAGATGCACCTGAAATTGTCCTTCCAGGATTTAGAAGCTTTTTTGATAAAGCTGCCTGTCTACCATTGTTTTCAAGGACACATCACACTTTGAAACTGTGGTATTAAAATAATTGCTTTTGAAATGAAGGGAGGGTCATGTGCCCTACATCAGAAATTCCTCTTAGTGCTTATTAATCCGGTATATAAATGTCATGGCTTACATCCACAGGGTGTTTATACTGAATTTTTAGCTGCATCAGTATCTCTTGCTCCTTAGAATAAATGCCATATAATCCAGTAATGAGCAATATTCTTAATTTAGAAACCAAAAATAGGACATAGACAAATCTGAGTTACTGGAAGAAAGTAGGAAATAGCCTTACCTCATGAGGGCAGAGCAAATTCAGTTGAATCATCTAGTGTTTAGTGTAATGGTAGGGCTGGAGAATTCCATGTGTTTCCCTAGGATGACACAACAATTGCTGTATTCCAGAGGTCTGATCCTCCTCTGGGACACCTCTTCTGAGGTGTGTAACAGGGTAGTTACAGTGGGGTGTTTCCCTTCTTTCCGAACCCTGGGTAGATCAGTGCCCACCAACTGGAGGTACATTAAGCAGAAGGGATTTAGGCTTATGCCTTCCAGCACCCTGTTTGAGGGAGATGAAGTTGTTCCTCTGAGACCTCTGAGGGAGGAGCACTGGCCGGGACAAGATGGGAACTTGGGAGTAGAATAATCCAAGATCTCTAATGTGTGGAGCACCTTCCAAGCTGACAGTCCTACACCTGAAGGGGGTGCTTTTTCTTACGCCCTTAGCAACTGTTCTTAGGTAACAGCAGTGGAACAGCAGTCATATAAGCATCAGTGGCTAGTAAAGTCAGTTCCTGATAACACTAAGGATGGTAATACTGCAGGATGTCCCCAAGGGGAGATGACTCAGTGGCCAGTGCTTGTTTTCTCCTCACCATGAGGGGCACAGGCTGTTAACTTTTAGCTCAGGTGCTGTCTGAATGCTGGCAGATGGGTGAACTTTGTTCATTGGAGGCTATCTGTGACTCATTCCTTTTCCCAGAGACAGCCTGCTCTCACACCCTGTGAATTCCCTCAGTGCAACAGAGCAGCACTTGTTTGCTGATTTACTGAATGATTTTTGATTTGTGTTCCGTATGGAGTAACGGTGGCTCTGTGTAACCCTAGGGAAATTTTGCCTTGAAACACCTTGGTAAAGAAGTTACCTTTCTATGTGATGGTGTCACACTGAATCAGAGTGATGTGGACCAAGATCCATATTGCATGTGAACATGTCTTTGTTGCAGATTTTGTGTGAGTTTTGGAACTTCAGTGTTTCTCTTGGTCTCAGACACCCACCCACCCACTCACACACACTCCTAGAGCTGTACTCTGGTGGTGCCTCTAAGTGGAGAAGGAAGACAGATTGCCACCATAATGATCAGGATGTTTGTGGAGATTTGCTCCTCTTGTGTTTGTGGCAGAGGCCATGTCTGGCAGATGGTCTAAAGTCAGTCAAGGTGAGGAGAGGGCTGCTCTTTATTACTGACAGCACCCACAGGTTGCACAAAGCTGCCAGGATCTGTATTTTGACATCCTGTTTTGGTCACTTGGTCAAACAGGCAGCCAGTGTTAAGCATGTCCTCAGCAGCATTGACTTCAGTGGCATTAGAAACATGCTTGACATCAAATGTGGGCTTGTGCAAGTTGCTGATCTTAGGCTGGGTGGGTCTTGCTGAAAAGCTCCTATGCCGACAGAGAGACTGTCGCTATTTCAGGCTGTGGTTCCGCTTGGCTGTCAATCCAATTTAAGGGGGCCAGATTATAAACACTGAAATGCTGAGCTGGTGCAAAGCTGCTTTGCTGATAAGGAGCTGTTCAAAATATTTGGAAAGTTCAGTTCTGCTGCAGGACTGGGCAACCATTCCTGGCTCCACTCCCAGGGCTCAGTGCCAGCGGTGTTTTGGCTGGTTTGCCTGCTTGGCTGGATGCCAAGTGACCGAGGCTTGACGTGCCCTGGATGTCACTGTGCCTGAGGGACACTGGGGGATGGCTGTGGTAAAGCAGCCATCCTGGTTCTGCCATCTGGGCACTGAACAGCTGTCTGTCCCTGTGGGGACAGAAAATAGAGTGGTGCATCCCATTGAATGCTGCAGCATTGCTGGGAATACCAAAACAGAGCCTATGGCAGCTCTGGCCTCCTTGTATCTGTTCCCAGCTCCCAGCAGGAGGTGAAACTGTGATAGGTGGGAATGCTGCATCCCTATCTGAGGAAGAGCTTTGCTGACTGTCAGTGTTTCAGCCCCAGAATAGTCTGGCAACAGAGCAAATTGGCAGCTTGCAAGCACTTGCAGGAGCCTCTTCGTGGCTTTGGTTGCTTTTTGCTCTAAGACCTCAGCAGAGATTTCCAGGGTTCCTCCTTTTCCCTTGCCCTTGCCCTTTCCTGTCCTGTCCTTCACAGTGCAACAATGTGACAGTGTTTTGTTGCTTCCCTTGCAGATTTTGGGCACTGATGGAATTTAGAGAATCATAGAATGGTTTGCGTTAGAAAGGACCTCAAAAACCATTTCATTCCAACCCCCTTCCATGGGGAGGGACACCTTCCACTATCCCAGCTTGCTCAGAGCCTCATCCAGCCTGGCCTTGGACACTGCCAGCGATGGGGCAGCCACAGCTTCTCTGGGCAACCTGTGCCAGGGCCTCACCACCCTCACAGGGAGGAATTTCTTAATATCTAATCTAAACCTGCTCTCTGTCAGTGTGAAGCCATCCCCCCTTGTCTGTCACTCCAGTTCCTAATGAAGATTCTCTCTCCAGCTTCCTTGTAGGTCCCCTTCAGATACTGGAAAGCCGCTGTGAGATCTGTATGAAACCTCCTCTTCTCATATTTTTGTTATCAAGGGGTGTGTCATGTATAAATGTAACACCTTTGTATCCTCTGAGTATCTAGAGTGTGTTCCCACTCCTCTGTAGCTGATCTCATAATTTCCCTTAGGGACCTTCTTTGCAACTGTGCTGCCTTTCACAGAATCTCTGCCAGCTGTGCTGCAGTGCTCTGGGCAGGGAACTGGGAGGAGTGATGTGCACAGTCCAGCATGAATGTGGTATTGTGTCCTCTGGATAGTTCCTGCAAGCAATCACTTGGATCAGATGCCTGCTGCCAAGGGGTGCCTGGGTGTGATGTTAAGGTGTGATTTCCTGTTAGCAGGATGTTGTCAGCGAGTGATTCTCCCCCTGTCACTAAAAGTAGGGGCAGTACTGCTTTGAGCAACTGAAACAGCTGCCTGTTGGGAAGATGGGAAAGGGAAGCCCAAAAGCATTGCTACATCAGGAGAAACTATGAGTGCATTCAGTTCTGACAGCAAGAAACCGTGTAGGTACACAACAAATAGTAGTAATAGGCTGCGTCTGTCTCCTCTAATGCTTCCCCTATCTGATCAGTTGTCAACATCTGTTAATCTCTGCTGCCACAGAATGTGGAGACAGCTCTGAGGTTTGTGTTGTTAAGGGTGTGTGCTGTGTATAATTCACAGAGGGTTGTGACAGCCATAGTGAATGCTGTGATCCATGCTGGGGAGCAGTGGGATATGGCTGTGTTATCTCTTGAGTTATCCAGGAGGAGTTTGTAGCCTTGCTGGCATTACAGCAGGAGAGGGAACATGTGTGGTCATGTTACCCTCAGTAGACATCTGCATGTAGCTCCTTGGAGCAACAGGTTGCTGGCATGCAGCCACACCGGCATCTTGGGATTTTGTCAGATCTTGCAAGCAAAGGAGCACCAGGCTGGGTCACAGTTCTTGGACAAGAAGTTTCCAGGGAACAGACTGCTGATGCAGAGATACCACAGAACTGGTACCTGCTGATGTATCCTTGTGGTGCCCGGTGCATTCTGACAGGTATACTGGGTGTGTTTCTCTTCTTCTGTTGTTACTTGGTATTTTCTGACTTCAGAAGAACACTACCACAATTCTAGTGTCAGTGAGAAATAAGTTGACTCTGCTCTCCCCCATACCGTGGCCAGTTGTAAAGGATTTGAAATTAGTGTTTTGAAGTCTGCAGTGGGGTATAGCGTTGAGGTTGTTTATGAGATAAAAAATTGCTCAGGCACAAGTTGAAAATCTACTTACACTGAACTTGGCTTTAGCAGCAGTGTGGAGCCATGCTTCAGATTCCTAGATACTCTTGGACATGGAGTGCTGTCTTTATTCCTCACTGGTGCAAAGTTCCCACAAGTGAAAAGTTCCCACTGGTGGGAATTTTGCACCAAGTTGAATGTGTGCTCTACCTGGGTAGGCACACCCCTTAAAATAGCCATAAAGACCAGAGTAACAGGAGCCCCAGCTCAGGTGAGCAACTTTTAACCTAAGTCCTTCAGGGTGGCTGGTTTAGCTAAGCTGTTTCTTTTGATTTAATGCCCAGTTTACTTCACCTTCATGTCTGTCTTTAATCAGGTTAGCTCTCTGGAGTTTGGCAGAGGGAATTAGGAAAATAATGGTTGTTTTATAGCATGTTATTGGCACACTGTTGTGTTCAAGTTCAAAATTGTTGACCCCACCTAAGATGGAAGTTTCCTACCTTGGCCACAATGCTGCAGTACCAGGAGACCCTCTTGGGCAGGATTGCCACAGGTGGAGTTGTTATGTGAGTACAGAGCAGGTCGTCTCAGCTGCCAGAAGCACTGCTTAGTACAGCCTGAGGAGTGCCTGTGGCATGGGAACTCACCAGCAACCATGTGGAATTGTTTCCTCTGGCTGGAAGGAGGGTTGCAGCTGTCTGGCCATGACCTGGCATCTCAGTATTGGTTTCAAGCCTGAAGTCCTCTGTCCCATATCTGCTGGTTTTCCTCCTTCCCCCTGCAAGCTCCCTGGGCAGCCCAGGTAGCCAGAGCACTGCCTCTGGGCACAAGTCACTGGTCAGCCTCTGTAAGGCTGGTGGTAAATGTCTCCTCCTCAAGCCTCAGGTTGGCTTCATTACCTGTTTACTCAGGAGGCTGCCTTTGGAGACATCCCACATACCTTACTCACCTTTTTCTTCCCTGCCAAGTGCACACTTGTGTTGTCACTTCCTTCCTCTCCTCATCAATGGTCACTAGTGTGACGGGACATCAGCTCTTGTTTCATTGATACTGAGACTTAGTTTAGAAAAACAGGATGCCCTGGAAGTAATTGTTTTGTTCAAGTTACTTTCCTAAGTCTTGATTATTTTTATTTTTTTTGACACAATAATTCCACAGGGAGTTAAACCCCTACATTTTGGAAGGTTTTTAATTAGCTGACATATTGATTAAAATCTTGCAATCTGTAAAATACTGCACATCACACTACTACATCTTGGCCAGCCCTCCATTTTCTTTTTAAAGACAATTTAAATAGAATATTAGGGAAGAGGGAAAAAAAAATCCCCCCCAAACCAGAGCACAGAAATGGCAATTTAGAATTCTTGATATTTTGCAGAAAGCTGCTTAAGATTATCTCCTTAAAATGGCAGATTTCGCCTGCAAGTCAAGTAGAGGAGCAGGAGCTGATATTTCATTAAAATACTAGGAGAGGCCTAAATGCATTTATGATCACTGAGCCATTTGCAGGAAACAGAAACTTAGAACTCCCAAAAGTTTTAATAAAGGGCAAAAAACAAATCCCAAAATCCAACAGCATGATTCAGATACTTCCTCTGCCGGAGATGTCTGCTTGTTACCACGCAGAGATACCTGTCCTGGCATTATTTTCCCTTGTTTTTCTGTGTGTGCTTGTGAAGAACCCCAGCCTAAAATTCCTGGCAGGTCTGTGCTGCTCCCTCAGGTCCTGTCCCAGGTCACCAGAGAGAAGAGATCAGTGTCTGAAACACACTAACACTTCAGTGGTGCAGGATTCCCAAGCTATTTCCATACTTCTGAAGCTGTAATGTACCAGAAAGGAGCACACTTGCATTAAGGGATGCATCCTGGGCTGCACCCAGAGCCCCAGGGCAGCAGGGGAGGGCGATTCTGCCCCTCTGCCCGGCTCTGCTGAGCCCCCCCTGCAGGGCTGCATCCAGCCCTGGGCCCAGCACAGGAAGGACAGGGAGCTGCTGCAGCCAGGCCAGAGCAGGGACACCAAGGGCATCAGAGGGATGGAGCAGCTCTGCTGGGAGGAAAGGCTGAGGGAACAATTGGGATTGTTCAGCCTGGGGAAGAGAAGGCTTTGGGGTGACCTCACTGTGGCCTTGCAGTGCCTGAAGGGAACCCACAGGAAAGATGGAGAGAGACTCTTGACAAGGGCCTGGAGTGACAGGACAAGGGGGAATGGCTTCACACTGACAGAGAGCAGGGTTAGATTGGATATTGGGAAGAAATTGTTCCCTGTGAGGGTGGTGAGGCCCTGGCACGGATTGCCCAGAGAAGCTGTGGCTGTCCCATCCCTGGCAGTGTCCAAGTCCAGGTTGGATGGGCTCTGAGCAGCCTGGGATGGTGAAAGATGTCCCTCCCCATGGCAGGGGGATGGAGGGAGATGGGCTTTGATGTCCCTTCCAACCCAAACCATTCTCTGATTCTATGATAGGAATTAATTTGCAAAAATAAGAGTTTATCAACAAGACCAGAACCTCTCTGAGGTAAATCACTGTGGTAGCTGTGTCTTACCAACAAAACCTTGAAGTGGATGAATCCATGTAGGTAAGCAGCGGTTTGGTACTGTAAGGAGAGTGGTGACTGAAGGGGTTTTGTAGCACGGCTGGAGAGTGTGTGCAGCAATGGATTTTTCTATGAGCAGTTCAGTGTGTGTGCGATGTAGAGCTGTCCCCATTTCTGTCCAGTGACTGAAGTGGCAGCCATGCAGAGCTGCCAGAATGCCCCTGCTGCAGCCTGTTTCCATAGAGTGGTAAATAAATGTTGGGTTATCCCTGAGAGGAGCTGTACTGTGACATGAGTCCTGCATGAAGATGTGTGACGATTTCTATCCTGAAATAAGTGATGTTTCTTTTCCTAAACAGGGATTAAACTGTAGTTCTGTTGTACATGTAAAGCAAACATTTGTGCCAGTTTTGGATTTACTTTTCCCATTTTAAGGAGCAGGATAATCATAGCTGAGGCCTTGGCATCACCAGTGTCTTCTGCAAGCCCAAACTAGATTTCTGTCAGTGCTTTTTTATGTTCAGCAGAGTTAGTGTAAGATCCTCCTCCAAGGGAGGATCCCTTCCTAACTTAAGCCAGGGAAAAAAACATCTTTAGTCCTTTAGAACTAAATATAACCTCCCAGAAACCATCCCTCCAGTGATGGCTCAGTAAACACATGGAAAAATACTCAGGCCCTAAAAGGGAAGCACAGGAGGCAATAGTTTTAAATAGTTATTTGTATAGATCTGTTATATATGAAACAAGAACCAACATTTTAAAACTTATCTAGTGCTTGAGAACATGCAAGATTATCTCCAGGTAACTCCAATGCCTCCATGTATGCCGCAAAGGATTTGGCCCCAGATGTTTGCGTGGTTGCTGAGGAAGCTGCTAGTTCATGATGAGGAAATGCAATGATTTGTTTATTCCTGTTATTTGGGGTGGGGTTTTGTAGTCTTCTGATTGGTTTGTTTTCTGTGGGTTTTTTTGGCATGGAAATAGAGGACAGTTCTAGGATCATCCTTTTTTTTGAATGGTTCCAAAAAGGTCTTTGGTTGAAGCACAAAACCTGCTACATCTTGCCAGCCACCCCCAATCACTTTCCATGGCAAAGGTTGCATAGTGTTTGGGAGTTGGGTTGAGTTTTTCCTTTTGCCTCTTAAGAAAACGCTTGAAGATGATCAGCTCACCCCAATTAAATAAATTGAATTAAATAAATAAATAAAATTAAATTAGCCCTCATAAGGGCTTTTCCAGTGCTGGTGTACTTTGGTTTTGTCCTAGCCTCCTCCCTCCTGTTCCCTTCATGCACTGGGCACTTCTATTAATCACAAATTCCCACTTCATGGCAGCAAGTCAGTTTGCATCCTACAGGTTAAACCTGTGTTGTTCTTTGGGAGCAGGATCTTCAGCCACAGGTGGGGACTGGAGGTGTATCCTGGTTCTGTTTGACTTTTGATACATGAAGAACAACTCCTTGGCCAGCTGGTATAGTGACAATCAGCCTATGGTTAATATATACCTTTCTTTCTACAAGACTGAGTCTTGCCCCACCACCCCTAAAGGCTGGGAAAGTGTGAAACACTTTCAGTGTCTGCTTCTTTTAGCATTAGATGTCTAATTTGATTTGTATGTAAGTAGGAAAACTTTGAAGTGTGGTTGAAATACAAAGGGAAAAATACTTCAAAGAAATGTAACATTGTAAATGTATCTGATCCCTCAAGGTTTTTGAAGCTTTATCTTGAGATTATGTATTCAGAGGAAGATTTGTATGGAAATACTGAGGGTCATTAATGCATCCAAGCTTTTATGAGTATTGGCCTTGAACTATTCTGGGCTAGTTTTACTTTCACATGGTGGCAGGCGAGAGGTCCTTCCCCATCTGTCTGCACTGCCAGCATCCCTGACACAACATAAGTTAACATGGTCTCTGAGGGGGAAGCCAAAGCAAAAGCTGTTACAGAGTGAGACTTGTTCAGCATTGTTATCCCATGATCAGCAGAGATCTCTGGTGTGGCTGAACAAAACCACAATGTGTAAACTCCCCAAACTTCTGATTTGCATTGGTCGCTCTACTGTAGTCCAAGGTGGTCTGTGGTGCTGGATTACAGGTTTCTAATAAATACCTTGAACTTTGGGAGAGTTCAGATCTTAGAGCTGAGCTTTGTTTTAGGGTTGGGCATCCACTCCTGTACAAACATGCCCATCTGTACTGGAGGAGAGTGGTTGTTGTTTTTCCTTTTGGCAGACAAGGATTCTGGCATTGAAGTTTTTAATTGCAGGAATTATATTAGCAGTTCCCAGTGCTCAAGGCAGGGGTGTGTATGTATGTGTGCAGGAGGAGCTAATTAGTTGTATATAAATAATGGGCTTGAGAGCTTTTAATCCTAGATGTATTGTTGCATCCTTGCTATCATTTCTTAGAGTGGAACTGTGGAAAGTTAGAAAACTGTGAAGTTACACAAGAGCCACTTTTCCCTAATACAACTTTGAAACAACAGTGAGGTTACTTTTGGTCTTTCTATGTCATAAAAACATGTTTGAAATTTTATTCAGTGTTTTAATAAAAACATCTTAAAATATTATTAAATTTTTATATTGTTTTTGAAGGTTTATTTTAATTAGATATGTAGGTCAAGGGAATGGAAACAGTTAAGTAGTCTAGGATTTTTTTTCTCTATTACAGACTTTAAAAGCATCAGGTGGTCTTGCTTCCCCATGGCTTCCTTCCCTTCTGTGCCTTACTGTATTTCATGTCAAATAAGGGCCTTTCTGTGTTCAAACTTTCACAAATATTCATAGATCACAAAACTTCCTTCAACAACCATGTGCCTCAATAGTGCTGTTCTTTCTTACTGAAAACCAGTATCCTGGTGGAATGACTCTGTTGGATGACCTCGAGTTTTGAGAGTTTGTGGGGTAAAACTGGCTTTCCAGAAGAGTCTATAAACCTGACTGACTTAAACATGTGGCAGATACTTAATAATGGAGAGGGGCAGCTCAGCTCTTGCATGTGATGGTGTTTCTACATTATTGTTGTTGTCATGGGATTTAGCCACACCTAAGTTTGCTTCAGACTTGTTGACTTGGATTGTGGCCCCACTGGTGCTGTGTGCTAACCCATCCACTGCTGATCCTGGGCCTACAAAGAAAGTTTTGTAGCGCCTTGCTTCAGTTATATTTTAATTATCAAACCAGGTGATTTATAGGTGTATTCACACTGAACTGCTGCAATTGCACTGTAAACTTTCTTGCAAACTGCTCTTAAAAGTTATCTTCTTCTCCATTTTAATGTGTTATAGCCCTGTCTGCTAAAGGCAGCCCACTATAGGTAAGGTCAGTAATAAACCACAGTTTATTGCTGTATCTAAAGAAACAGGCATTTTTCATTGTTCTATATAATTAAAACAGTTCCACACTTAGAATATTTGTAGTAAGTGACTCCAGTTTCAGTACCTTGTTATCCCAGAGAAATCCATGTAGGTTTGCAGCAGCTGCAGTTCTGCCCCAGCTGGGTGTCAGACATCTCTTGATGCAAGTATGTCTTAATTTTCCAAGTGCTAAAATTTGTCCTCATCTCATGGACTGCATCTTGTTCAGTTGCAAAGCCAGCACTTTCTGTTTATCTTGCTAATGGGGTGAGGGGTGGGATCTTCCCCACTCCTACATATATCCAGAAGCTTGGCCATGGGATGGAGAGTGGTTGTTCCCTTCCATCCCTAGACCTTTCTCTCTTACTGGGGGAACAGCAGAAAGAAGACCCTCTCTTCTCTTCTGGCCCTTCCCCCCCCAGTTTCCTCTTCCTGCTGCAGGAGAAAGAAGAGTGTAGGGCTGGGCCGAGTTGTGTTTAAAGCTCTGTTCCTGCAGAGGCCACAGCTCTGGCTTGCTGCTGATCTGCTGTCTCCCTCTGCCTTGCAGGTGAAGCCCTCCTACCCTTCAGTATCAACTATGGATGTATTATCCTTACCCGGCATTGTTTGCATTCCCCTAGCACTGATGTCTTTGTCTTATGAACTCTGAGCCCCAAGCACAGCTCATGCTAGAAGCTGCAGGGCACCAGGACTGAAACCATCTTTCTGCAAGGGATGGTGAGGAGGTGTCAGTTGTGCAAGAGGAGGATGGAAAAGACAACATCTCTACCCCGAAGAACCATCAGGAGAAGGAATGAGCAGCAGAAGAGCTGATTCGTGTGTCCTGGGTGCTAAATTTCTTTGTGCTGAGGAGCAAAGCTGGCACAAGGGTAGGCAGGACACACAGCTCCCCAGCCGAGCAATGGTGTGGACAGCATATGGTTCCTTAAAGCTGCACTGCAGTAGTGGTGGGGTTTTTGGGATTTGTTTGCTTACTACTCACCAGTGCAGCATTCATCAGAGAAAGGCCCTCTCTTAGAGGTGAGAGCACACAGCTTTTGTCCTTCATCTCTTAGCACTGGGACTTTGGTGTTGAAAAAGCAAGATGGAATCAACAGCACTCTGCTCCCTGGCTGAAAATAAAAAATAATTAAAAAACTTTGCTTACTCCAGCATTACTGAAATCCCCGGGGCTGTGCTTTCGCTACGGATTGGAAAAAGGATGTGCAGAAGAGAAGTGGTCGAGAAAGTGTGGGAAGGGCAGCACAGGGAAAATGCTGGGAAATGCCGTGTGTGTGTGTGTGTGTGTGTGTGTGTGTGTGTGTGTGTGTGTGTGTGTGTGACCTCTTCACTGTAGCATCAGTGAGTGGCTCTGGAGCTGGGCAGTCAGCACAGGCTGTGTCCCAGAGCAAGGAGAGGATGATCCTGAAGGGATGAGGGAGTGTATCCCAGCAGAGCCACACTGCCTGGACAGGAGGCATCCCATTGTTGTGGAGCCTTGCTCTGCAGGGTCTATGGCAGCTCTGACTGGCTGTTACTAACACCGCAGTTACCAAGCATTAGAGGCCACTGCTTGAGGACAACAAACACACTTTTCAGAGTGTTTTGCCCATGAACCACTTGACCCTTTCCAAGCTGAGAACTAATGCAAAATATGAAATCTGTGTTTTGAACCCACATGGAGTATTTTAGGAATGTCAAAGGTAAAACATTCATTTTTAATAGTGATTAAAGTCCATGTGCTTGCTAAAGCAGCTTGTCTTGGTGTGGACTCTCTCATATTGCCAGCTGTGCTACCTAAACAAAGGCTGTTAGCAAAGCTCCAGTGGGAGTTACTGGCAAAGGGCTTCAGTTTAGGAGAAAATGAAGAGGTTCACAAATTTTTGAGGAGAAAAAGAGAAAATCAGAGGGAAAGTTAGCCTGCAATTTATTGGTTTTCACTTTTCCTCTATTTTTTTACTCATTAGAATTTAGTCCCATTCTATTACATGGCAGAAAAAAGATCCCTTAACCAAGCTGAATTTTACCCTGCTTCATTTTTAAAATGTCAGGAGAGTTGAGATGGCAAACCATGTTGTGGCAGTGGTGGTACTGGCAGCCTCAGGTTCTCAGAGATCATGAGTCTTTGAAAAACAAAAGTATCCTCACACACAAATGTGGGCTTCAGATATCACACTCTTGTTTTACGTATTACTCCTGAAAGGTAAATCTTAACACAGCAAAATCAGAAGTAGATAGAAGGGGAAGGATGCAATATATACACAGATTTTTTCCATGTGTAACAGTTGATGCTGCAAAATTATAAGGCATTGTATTTTTTTGTTATTTTCTACAGACATGTATTAAAACACTGTTCAGGCTAAATATATTTTATTTATTTAGGGACTTTTTATGAGTGATGCCCTCTACTTCTGCTTTGTGCGGTGTCGACTCTGAAAGTGTGCATCTAGGACCCCTTAGACCTGGAGGTCCAAAATCTAGAGCCAAATCCTTTCAAATCTGAAGGCTTGTGGATTTGGCCTTTGGAGGCAACTCATTGAAAGAAAGTGGCACAAACTATGAAATGGGATCTAAATGTGGGTCAGTGCTCAGGACTTAGGTGGGTTTTGTTTTGTAGCCTGTGTGGCCACAGTGTGTCAGTAACCTGTTGCTGGGGAATGTGAGGCATTTCCTTGATTGCATTAGCAGTCTTGGAGTCAGGGATGAATATCTCATTTATTTTTCTCATCAGTGGACCCAGACAAAACAAGTGAGAAAATAATGTATTGGTACTCAGGCTCTCTGAGGTGAGAAGTTGAAGACTATTAATAAACATTTAACCAGTAGAACAGGAACAACCTGAAGTGGTCTGTGGAGGGTGTTTTCTGTTTTTTTTGACAAGACTTCGTCTGACCTTGTATTTCTTGTGAGAAAAGAGCGAAAGTGAGTCTGAAGAGGGTGTGCAGACACGTATTAGCATCACACATCCCCTGCTTTGCAGGTAAGGAGCTGCTTCCCAGTCACCCAGCACTCAGAGTCGACAAAACAACATTGCCTGTCAGTGTAAAACCCAGGTTTTTAAATTTCCTTTCAACAACAAAAGAACTGCTGGAGTAGGATAGCAGAGATAAGCAACCAGAGTGATTTCAGTGCTGGGGACCCAAATAAAGGGTTTGTTTTGTAATTGGATATGAGCCATAAGCCATAAACCTTGACTCAGAGACTTTGGGTGTTCACATAAGCTGTTTGCTGTGTAGGCATCTCTGTCAAAGAGTCTCAAGGATGCTTATCTTGTCGAGGCTGAGCTTTTGATTTACGACCAGAGTTTGTTAAACCAGAGTTTAACAAATTTTAAGGCAAAATGCAGAATACAACTCAGCTGGTTTGTAGTAAAAGTTGTGTGATTTGAGGTTAAGTTTTTCCCAGGTATAAACTTTTATATTTCGGAAGGACTTCTGTGTTTTGTGCTCTTAAAGGACTTTAAAGTAATTTCTACAGCTTGAAACCTTTTATCTTGAGATGTTTCATACGTACTATGGGATGGGCTTTTATCCTCAGTGTGCTTCCATTCATTTTTATCAGTTAAAGGAAATAAATAGTGTTTGTTGTATAATAAAGAAATAATGAAATTCAGGGAACAAAGAAAGGATCTAGACTTAGGGAACAAAGGGACATTTGTTGCTTTTTTTGTAGACGTTCATAATACGAGAGCAGTATTGCTTTGATGTCATTGACTACATCTTAGCAAATTCAAAAACAATTTTATTTGTAAAAATAAACAGACATTATCCGTTTAAAGTAAGCCTCTGCCAACATTTGGGTTGTTTGTATCCATAATAATGGTTATGGATACACCTGGCTCCACGTGGTGACTTTGGGTAAGGGGGACAGTGTCTGAATTACTTGGCCAAAAGCATATCTGGGGGCTTACTAGTTTCCCATCCCTGCCTCAAACGAAGATATTTTGCTATATTGTTCCCGTTGCGGTATTTCCAGCATTTCCTAATTTGACTTTTTTGTTCTTTTCTTCCAAAACACCAGAGCAATGTATTCAACTAGGATCCATTTTCTATTTTAGTTTCTTCTTCCAGGCCTGGAAGGAGTGAAATGGAGTCGTCATTTACATTAGAAGAAATGTTAATGACTCCAAGTGTAAATTACCCGAATATATTCATTAGTAAGTGTTAAACTGCTACTGACTGGTGGCACTGTAGTTGAGCATCTTCAAAACATCCCATGAGAAACTGTGCCAGGGATTTGGATTGAATTAATTTGAAACTGTTTGCAATTGTGATTGAAATGTATTTTGTAAATAAGTCTCTGTGTGTTTGTGTTTCTCTTCTGGCCTGCCAGAAAAAGCAGAAATAGATGTGTCTGAAATGGCATTTGTCTTCATGAAACAGAGCTTTATTTTGTAAAAGTTGATTGCTAGGGATGTGTTGTTTTAGTGTAGTGAGGCAAGAGAGATTAATTCAGAAGTTGTTTTAGACCTCTTGTGCAGTCATCTCTGGTACATGTTAGGACGCAGAATGCAGGACAATCTATGACAACATTTAGGGTCTTACTTTTGCTGTGGAACAGGGTCTTTCCCCCCACCCTCCCCAGAGAAGATGACTGCAGCTTCTTAGCTTTTTCATTTTACTTTTGTGGTAGGCTGCTCTGGAGTGGCAGCCAGCTCTTGGGGGTCCTCTATTACTCTCAACAGCTCTCAGAAACAAGCCCTAATCAAGGTGCTTAATTTCTGTGTATCAAAATTTCCTAGCTTAAGGAGTGTTATGTGTGAATGGGAGAGCTGGGAAACTTAGGTCATCCATCTTATTGCATCATGTCATAAAAATATGCTTTATTTCCCAACACTGAGCATTTGCAGCCCATGTGCACAAAGAGGGAGGCAAGTGGGACAAAAGGCCAGCCCTTCCTTGCTCAGAGCAGTGACATACAGGGCACAGTGTGTCCTCTGGGCCTTCAGACCTGCTAGCAGGCAACTGATTGCTTTTAACTCTGTGAACCTCTGGGCTTTAAAGCATGGTGTGTTTTGCAGGTGGAGATCCAGAATGAGACCACCCCCAAAATTACAAAAAAATGGGCTCAAAGACATTGCCCCCTGATGCCTCTGTGTATGCTGTTTGATCTGGGAAAGAGGCAGCCTCTGGGTGGGAAAACTATCATTTCCTACATATGTAAAATGCTTAAGCACTTTTTTTTCCCCCTTCATTTTTGAAGTCTGCCATCTTAATTAAATATCAGATTTTGAAATCCATATCTAGGCAGCTCTCCTGTTTGCATCCAACAGACTGCAGTTCCATTCACAGAGCCCCTTGTTGGTTTTTTTTCCCAGCTTTCTTTGTGTTTATTTGCAGGGCAGTGTTTTGTTTTCTCTGTAAGCCGTTCGGAATATGTCTTCACCAGCGCTGTAGCCAGAGGGTTTGTATGTCATTCAAAAATAAAAATAAAAAATCTCCACCTACCGAAAAGTGAACGGCACAGCCCTAGCAACCGGGTGGTGCATTTGAACCAGAGGAAGGGACATTAAACAAGTAAGACCACATTATGTCTTCTCTGTTGCAGCCAGGGATGTGGTAGAAATGCCAGCTAGTGATAAGATTAATCATAAATTATAGTGGAGAGAGCTGCATTTGTAGTTTATTTTTGGTTTCTTTAATGATGGGTTGTAAATACAAGCTTGACGAAGCGATGCTTGTTCTTGGCATGAGCAAGGTATTCAGCTGGGAGCTCTAAAAGAAGGATCTGCCTCTGTACAAACAGCCCCCCCACACCCTACCTGGCACTGGTTTTGCACACAGGAAGGTAAGTGTTGTCATTTGCTTGGAAAGCAAGAGAAAACTTATTTTAAATTGTCTGTCAGGCAGGGCACTGTCAGTACTTTCCTCTCAGGTGTGTTGTCAGTGACATTATGGCAGGGGTGGATTTCATGCATCTGCCTCTCTGTCTCCTGTGTGCACCTTGATATCTCATTCATCTGCCATGCCATAGATCCATCTGTGTTAAAATTATGATTTTCCCCTTCCTGCTTTTATAGATGAAGGGAATTTAAACTGCTTGTCATTATTAGCTATGCATTATTTTCCTAAGGAGCTCCATTGCTCTCCTCCAGGATGGATTTTTGTTCGTGTTACCTGTGTGGTTTTCCTTAATCACTGCCAAGAAAAAAAAAACCATAACCTTGAGTTGTCTCTTAGGTTTTATTTGTATTAGACCAAAGCCATAAAGAGGAAGGAATGGAATATACATACTGGAAAAGCTCTGCTGCATCAGTGACCAGCTGAGGCTTCTCTCAAAGTTTGTGAAGTCAGAGGGTGTCCTTCAGGAGGCACAGGGATGAATCTGCTGGTGTTTTATTGTTGTCCACTTTCCTATAGTCCGCAGAGGGCTGTTGATTGCTGATCTGTGTTTCTTTGGCTCCCTCTGCACCTCCCCTTTCCATCCTCTTCCTCCTGGGGTTTGTTGTCTTTTCTGTTTCCATGCAGTTTGGTCCTTTGCTCCCCTGGTGTATGAGGTCCTCTTTGCCCTCTGCCCACCCTCTCCCCGCATGCTCATGATAATGGTGCAAAGACCAAAAACAGTTCTATGCCTTTGCTAGGGAAGGATTTTTCTAGGATTTTTTCCCTAGGATTTGCTAGGGAATTCTTTTTCTATCACAGCAGTTTTACTTCCTGACTGCTGGATGTACTGCACTGTGCTGGGAAGGTGGCCAGAGCAGGATGTGCTGTTCCAGGCTAGTTTTCAATGACCACTTTTAGGACTAAATAACCAGGGAAATGGGATTTTGTTGTGTCATCCCCAGCTGTTCGGCTTAGGAGCTTTTTGTTCTTTTTCATTTCACCTCTCCAAGTTTCTCAGCTGTGGGCTTGGCCAGGCTATTAGCAGATGCTCCATGAGTGGTAGAAGAGTTTTTGGAGGTGTGTGTGTGTTTTCAGGGTCTTGCTTCAGTAAGTTTTATCTTGAAATTTCTCCCTCCTGCCTCAGCATTGCAGCTTCTTTGGGAGTAGCAGAGGAGGAAGCTCTGTACAAATGGACGTGTCTTTCTTTGGAGGCAGAGCCAGGTAACCTGGAAGTCTCTTGGGTGCTATTGGTAGCACTGTCTCCTCCCATCAGTAGAGCTATCTTAGGGATTTCTAACAACCATGGACAAACCCCTTGTTTAGGAAAGCAAGGAGTTCTTTTTGCAAACATCAGACATGAGAGGCGGTTGCGCCTGGGTGAGGTGCAAGGATGGTGATTTTTCTGTGCCTACAAGCCATGGCTGTATTGTGCAAGTACAGATTAGCAGTTCCTTGTCCCTAGTTCGTGCATTTCCTAGCCAAAAGTGAAAATCAAGGAGTGGGTGCACTATGAACAAATGTGGTTAGGGAGCACTCTGTTCCTTTGTGTGTTTTTAGCCTACACAGTCTTTTCCTACCAGCCTCCAGGACTGTGTTTATTGCTTGATCATTAGCTGCACTGAGCTTGCTGATGCTGAGGTGGGAAAGCAGCACTGGAGGTCTCCAGCCCAGCCCCTGCCCAGAGTAGGGATGCCTGGGACATGCTGCGCCATGTAGGGTCCAGTTGGGCTGTGAGTAGCTCCAATGTTGGAGACCCCAAAAGGGCAACCCTTTCTATTACTTGCCATCCTCATAGTAAAAAAGCTTTTTAAAATTATTTCCCTTTATTTAGGCTTTTCTTTCTTCCCCCTTTTTAATTCTAAGGTGAACTTCCCTGTGTTTTTACATGTGCCCATTGTCTCTTGCCATGTCACTGGGCACCTCTGAGAAGAGCCTGGCTCTGTAATCTTCACTCGCCCCATAAGGCGTTTATGCACTTTGAAAAACTCATATGCACTTTTGGTTCCCAAACATTGATTTGCTTCTGTGGGTTTGTGCTTGCTTTGTGCTGTTGGTCTTTTTCCACTTAGAGCTGTGAAGAATCAGTGTTTTGCCTGGGGCTGTAGAAGCCCTGGGCTTTCTCGTGTGTCCTTTTCCCTTTGAGGGAAATCCACAGCAGATTGTTCACACTCTGCCTTCACAGACACCCATTTTTGAGCAGGACCTAATATCAGAGCCAGGAAATCTTAAGTAGATAAAAAAAGAGACTGTCTTCAGTGTTGTCCAAGTGAATCTGTGTGCTGGAAAAGCTGCATTTTCTGCACATTTTTATGATGTGGAGGCACTGAACCAGTTGTCTTGTAGGATCTGCATGTTCTGGCAGGTCTTGTACTGATTGAAGCTGAATGTACACATTGTGTTTAAAGCTGGGGGCTTCCTCCTTGAAGGCTGAAAGTCTTCAGTTACAATGCTACTGCATTTTTTAAGATTTGAGCATCTTCACTTACAGGTATTTTGACTGTTCAAAGTTCTTTTGGTTTTTCTGACTCTGACAACCACGTAATAAAACCAGGCATTTGGCAAAAAAGCAGAGCAGTCTTCGTGCTGTCGTTCAAAGGTTACCTTAGGGTTTGGACCTACTTCAAGTAATGAAAATGTTGTTGTGGAAGATAAGATGTTTGTTGACATTTTAAGGATAACATTTCAGCAAAGCCAGCTGGCAGCCTCCAATAAGAGCTACTTCCCACCTGGTTCAGACCAATAAAGTGACTTGTAGGAGGGGAAAATCAGTTTTTTTATAATGTGGATTTTTGTTTAGATTTGTTTTTAGTAGACTCTTTTCCAGGCTTTTTCTCTTACGCCAGAGATACGTGAACTACTTTCTTAATTGCTTGTGTTGGGGCAAATGTCAGCAGTGGTGTGGCAAATACAAAAACCAAATGGCAGGGCATGCAAAGGTTAAAGCGAGTTTTCCTTCCTGGGTTTGTTTTTTTTTTTTTTTGGCTTTGTTTCCTAGCTGTATTTATAGCAGAAGCAATGTCATGTGTATTAAATTAAAGCCAAGGCAATCTGCACGGTGTTTGTGGTTTGTGTGTCCCTTGTGGTGGGCTGGAGGGGTTGGGGACGCCTCTGACCCTTGCAGCTCCACTTCAGCCAAGTTTCTTAGCACCTGCTTAAATTAACTTGTAGCCCATCAGGATTTCTGGTTTACTAGCTCACCTACAGGCAGCATGTTGGGCAGGCTTGCTTTTCCAGCCTGCTGGAAATACTCCTTTGGGGACCACTTCTGGCTTGTAGAAGTTTGAGAGTGAGATCACATTGCATTGTTATGATGTGCATCTGCTAAACTCAGAGCAGAGATAGTCCATGCATGCACACTCATCCAGTGAGTGCTGGGCACCTGAGAGATCCTGCCTAGAGGGAGACAGTTCCATGCCAGGAACTTCTGGATTATCAGATATCCTAAAATCTCAGACAAGGGGTCAGACTTCTCTTTTTCTATTTCTTGGGGTGAAAATTACAGCAAACACACATATGATTTACTGCTGAGTTGCAGCTCCCTTTCAGTGATACACAGTGCCTGTGTCTTCTCTGTGAGCTTCCTGGAAGTGCCATGTGGGATTTCTGAGGTGTTCTGTGAGATGCCCAGTCAGTGGCATGGACCTGTGGGCAGAGCAGGCCATGGGTCACTAGAAACGGGGTCATCGGGTCAGTGCTTTGATTCCTTCATCTCAGTCCATGCCTCATAGTGAATACCTCTGGGTTTCATTGTAGTCAGCAAACAGCCCCAGTCTTCTTTCTGATCTGACAACAGTGATGCCTGAATTCAGAGAACACACAGTGAAATTAAATTCTCTTTTTCAGATTAAATTGCAGACTTGAGGCTCTGGACCGACTCACACCATCGGCATTTTACTGCTTCTTAGGCTGGTGATTGTTCCTGAGAAGACAGAAGATGATGAGTGATGCAAGTGACATGCTTGCTGCAGCCCTGGAGCAGATGGATGGCATTATAGCAGGTAAACACCTGGGGCAGGTGTTTATTTTGCTTTTTGGGTCCTCCTTTCTCTCACTGTGAGGACAGAGTTCTAGGTGGAGAAGGGAATATGCTGGGAACTGCTTTCGTTGCCTTCCATTATAACTTAGAGTTAACAAATAACTGGAATGGAGGGATTGCACAGACTTTCACAGGCTCCATGGATTGGGTTTTCTCCTGCTCTCTCTCAAAGGGCTGCTGGAAGTGGTTTAGTGATGCAGTTCAGCTCCTGTACAGAGCACCAGGAGAGTCAAGGACAAAAGTGACGACTCTGAACTTCCCTCAGCAATTGAATTTTCCTTTTTTTTTTTTTTTTTTTTTTTGTCTTTTCAAAATTGTAATGCTTTGGGTCCAAATGTTTGGTTTGGAATTGCCTTGGACATTTGGATTTTTTATAAGTACCTGTAAACTGTTAGTTGCCCATTGAGAGACATCACAAAGAATACAACCTCTGCTTTTAAGCTGAGTCTAGTGAATTAGAAAATGATATAAATACCCAACACATAGGAGGGAAAGATCAAGAAGTCAGTAGTCAATAATACCCTCACAAGTATAGCAACACAGTTATAAAATTTTAGTAGTCCCACTTAAGGAATTTTCCTTAGGGATAAAATAATCTTACAGTGTGTGCTTTGTTTGAACAATGACTCTCTCTGCATAAAGATATTAAGGACACATAGCAGGAACACATGTAAAGGGAATACAGTTTTATCATCGTGATCTCTAAAAATACATGTGAGCTGTGACTTCAGTAATTTCCGTAAGTAGACACTGGTATTTGGATCTGATCATGTGTTTATGTTTCCAAGAGCCCAAGTTGGTTATGGCAGGATGAGGTTTAATAAAAAAAAAAAAAAAAAAGTGATGTTGGAAGATTTAAGTCACCACAGACTTCATTTACCCATGTCTGTGAATAGATCTATAAAGGAATATAACAAAGAGATATCAGCTCCTGTGCTGTTGAGGTTATTTTTCTCTTTATTGTTTTCAGTGGGAATTCAGCAGAATACTTTGATTTTTGTGGCTTGAATGAAAGAAAATTATTTTTGTGGGGTGAATGAAAGTTCATGGAAGTGCATATATGGCAAATCCTTGTAGTTTATAAAAGTTGACAGCACAAATGAAGGTCTGTCATGAACATGTCTCATTGTGCCAAGGTATTACAGAATTAAGGTCACAAATCAGTGTACTGGAATTACAGTTGGAATTAGCTAGGTTGACTTAAATCAATCTTAATCCTAAATTCATAGTTTCCTTTCTTACTTAATATATAGCAACTTCTAATGTAGGTCAAATATGCATCCTGTGAGTTTATGCAAATGAGAGATTTTTCTCTTTATTAACATGCAAATGTCAGTGCTACTGTATCAAATTGCTGGGTTTAAAATTTATTCGCCTGCAGAAGCGATTTGGTCTTTTGATTTATCTTCATCTTTTCTATTATTTTTAAAAATTTCCAGTGCCTTGGAGCAGCATAACACATTCCTGTATGGAAAACACAGGGCATGGTTTCCTCTGGACACCATCACTGGAATGTGACTTGGATCTTTCAGTGCCTGCAGGGTGACTTAGGGCACTGGCAGAGGATGTTCCATCCCTGGCAGCACCTTCTCCCTTGGGAATTCATCCTGGGGAGCAGGAGCCCAGCCTACACCTCAACCCCATGGGCAGGTCATGGCATTCCCATTCCCTGAGGAGCAGCCCACCTCAATCATGCTGGAACTTCCCTCCCCAAGCACCAGTGCCGAGTCTGATTGGGATAAACCTTGCCAAGAGCAGCCTCCACCCTTTCCCAGCCCCGGGGTGCGCCCAACCCTCATTCTGTGCCTCATCCCATACAATTTTTCTCCCTGCAGGTTCCAAGGCGTTGGAATACTCCAATGGCATCTTTGACTGCCAGTCTCCCACCTCCCCATTCATGGGGGGACTGCGGGCACTGCACCTTGTGGAGGACTTGAGAGGCTTGCTGGAGATGATGGAAGCGGATGAAAAGGAGGGGCTGCGCTGCCAGGTCCCAGACTCCACGGCGGAGGCTCTCATCGAATGGCTCCAAAGTCAAATGGTAAATTCTTACCTTGTTTTACCTCTACCTGGCTCATTTTGGATGTTGGCTAGACTGGCTCTGTTTCACACAGCTATTTATAAAGCTTAGAGTGGGTATCAGGGAAGAGATTTTGATTTGGATATGCTGCTGTGGAGTCTTGGACAAGCTGTTGCTAAAATGCTTTGTGCAGTGGGTTGGCCTTTGCTGTCTTTGACGTACCACTGTGCTTCAATCTAGGGAGCAAACAATACTTGGTAACAGCAGTTTCATCTCAGCGGGCTGGGGAAAGACTATTTTTTAAGAATCAGATGCTTAGGTGGGGGAAAAGAAGTTGTTTTGAGTAGTTTTCAGTAAAAAGCATTTTTGGCAGCATTTTTTATATGGGGATCAGTGAGCTTCCTTACCCAGTTTATAACACAGGGGAGTGGTGTAAGCTCTGCATCCCTTTAATCTAGATACCAAAACAAAATTTATATTCTGTGTTTGTGAATCGGCCAGTTTTTGTCACCTTACTTTAAAAATACACAGAAATATAACTGACAAGGCAGTTCTTTTCCCAAGACTTGTTTTCACAAAAAATCAATTATCTGAGTGTAGGTTACCTGAAGATTGCTCTGGGAAATAAAATGTTGTACTTACCAAAAGTTAATTTTTGTATAGTAATTTATGAAGAAGCTGCTGGGTTTGCCTCCAAATGCTCTGTGGCTGGTGACTTCCAAGCAGGGCCCAGGAAGAGTCCTTGTTCTTGTGGTGTGTGCCAGGTTTTGTGTTGTGGAGGTCCAGGTGTGTGCCGGTTTTGGGGGAGCTCCAGCAGTGGAAGTCAGGAGTTGCTCCCAGAGATCACACTTAGGTTTTTAAGCCAGCCTCACTGCAGCTGTCATGGTGACAGTGGTGGGTGGGCACTTCCACATTTGCTGTCAAACCCATCCTGCAGCCGTAGCCAGGTCCTACTGTGTCACACACTGGGTGATGGCCGAGGTGGCACCGTGCTGCTGAAATTGCAGTGCCAGCCCTGGTGGAGGCTGGGGCTGCTGCAGGACTGTGGTGGCTCTGTGTTAGGTGTGCCCCATGTACTGCTGCTGTTGGGACAGATGGCCACCATCGCCTGCTCCCTCCCTTCCCAGGATGGGCGCTGCACCCCCTGGGAAGGACTCAATCTCCCTGGAGTCATGGCTGATCTCACAAAAAGTGTTTGTATCTCAATAAATGGATTGATCTCAGTGCTCAGTGGCAGCCCAGAGGACTGCTGGGTGCAGGGCCGTGCTTGCTTGGCTGGCGCTAGGCAACCCTTTGTGCCATCTGCTGTCATGAGGGCTGAGCACAGCAGTGCAGGGACACATGGGCACCTTGGATTTGCTACTGTAGCCCTTGAAGAAAGATCTGAAGGGAGAGCCTTCTTTTTCTTTTTTTTAAATCTTTACTTTGAACTACTCATTTGGAAATGCTTGAAACTTAATGAAGCACGTGGGAGCTCTCCCACTGCCTCCAGTGAGATCTGGATCTTGCCCTCACTGTCAAAGTGTGGCAGCCAACGCTGAGATCAGGAGGAGGAGACAGGAATGACATTGAAGTCAGATCTTTAAAACAGGCAGAGTTCCTGCTAACATCAGCATTCCCTGCCTGTGAAACATACAGCCATGAACATCGCTGTAACTACTCACTGCTCTCTGTGGCCATAACAGGTTCTGATGAACAAAAAAAATAAGCTAAATAAACAGTCCTGGAAACTGCACTTTCCCATGGTGCAGTTCACAGTCATCTGTAGGCCATGTTTAGTGGTGATGAGCCCCGCAGGTTATTCTGGAGTGAAGGGGCCCAGCAGCATGGATGAGGCTGCAGTGCATGCTGAGATTAAGGAGATGGAGGCTAGTCATTGCCCCCTGTGATGGCAGATGTGTGATTTAGGGATGCCTGGCTAGTGGGGTCTGGAATGGAGCCCTTCAGACCTGCACAACGTGGATCACCTAATGGTGGTGAGACAGCAGTGGGTTTTTATTGTACCCATGGGGTCAGTGGAAGAGAAAGGATTTTCTTGTGCCGTTCAGTTTAGTGCCTCCCAATCACTGGGAAAGATGTGCTGGGGTTGTGAGTACCAAAGATTGCAGAAAATTGCTATTCCATCTGTGCCTCAATTACTTCTTAATCTGCCTCAAATTATTACCCGGTATTATCTATCATCCTTAAAGCTCCTTGTAGGAAAAACTTAACATTCCACTTATAGTGTGCTACAGCCACAGGATTTGCAGGTGTCACCAGTCCCTGTCTGAGCAAGGAGATGTCACATGAAGTGATGATTTGCAGAAAGTTTTTTTGCAACCATGTCCCTCCTTACAGAGGGAGACACCTTCTTTGTTTGAAACTGGTTTAATTCTCCATGCATGAAGTTGCATCCCCTAGGATGCTGGAACTGGTGTGTGACATCCCATGTGGGTCTGTAAGCAAGCCTCTTGTGTCTCAGAGGAAAACAAAAATAGTGTTTGCTGCTGCCAGACAGTGTGTCACAGGAGAAAAATCCTCCCCTGGCTCCTGCAGCCAAGCCACTGGTGCCCACATTGGGAAAAGGGGATGACAGCAGTCACCCAAAGTTTCTGTAAAATAGGGTAGAGTATTCAGTCCTGCCATGCCAGAATGAGCTGTCATGTGTCCTTGATCCTCTTCCTTTCTGTTCCTCTCAGGGTGTGTGTGCATGCACTCAAAAAGGGCCAGTGGGTTAAAACACCTCATGCTGCCTTTTGTTTTCTAACGGGTGGGTGCCAGATGGCCACGTGACACCAGAGCTCCCGTACAGTGCCCTGACATCTGGCACAGCTCTTCCAACAGACTCCATTGTGTCATCCCCAAGGGGAGCTGGGAAAACTTGTACAAGCAACTCTCTGCTGCACAAAGAAGTCAGTTTTACTGTAACATGTCATTGCAGCTCAAAACTGATGTCTGCTGCTGAAACCCTGCTCATGTCTCCATGTGTGAATGGTGAATGTCATGGGTGAAACTACAAACGAAGCCATTTGTTCCAAGTCTGGGAAGAGACTGAGACCTTTGTGAGCTTAAGCATGTTTGGACTCCATGCTTTAACTGGGAACCAGGCCTGAAAGCCATAGCCAGGTCATAACTATCCCAAAGTTCTGGAATTTTTTCAGAATACCCTTGGTCAGCAGAAATGTTTAGTGTATTTCAATGTGCGCCTTAATAATGCATGTGCTGTACTCTGTGAAAATTGAGCTTCTGGCTTCAGTACAGGCAGTGTGTGAGTAATCTCTAACTCAGCAACAGTAGCAAAACTATTTTAAACAAAACTCCATATTTTGAAGGATCAAGGCAGCCCTGTTGCATCCAGCTGGAAGCTGATAGATCCATCTCTTGAAGATTCCTGCAAACCTTGCTCCCAATCCACATTGCTCCAGTTTTTCTTCGGTTGAAACAAATGAGACAGTTTTCCTTCTGGTTATTACTTTTCTTAAAAGTAGTTGGGTTTTTTTTCACTTTTTTTAAAAAATACATCTTATGCAACAACTTTCCCAGAAAGAAGAAACCAACTGTGACTTGTTAAAAAAAAGAGTGAAGGGTAGGAGTGGGTGGACAGTGCCTTCCCACACCTCGGAGCCATTTTCCTCATGCTTCTGATCTGAACTTGGGTATGTAGGTCCTGGTGTGTGCCTTCTTCTCTTTAGAGGATGTGCCCCTGAAGTGAAAGAGCCAGGATAACATAGTATTTTTTCTTTAATACCCACAGCAAGTGCAGCTGTGGCTTTGGCTTTGGAAGTGACTTTCTGGATTTAAATATATATATATATATATATATATATATAAAATAAGGCATATTTTAATAATTGTTTTCACTCCATAAGTGAATTTCTGATTTTAGGATCAAGCAGAACTTTACGGCCTTCGAAGGTTTCTTGAATCATATAGAATCATAGAATCACTAAGGTTGGAAAAGACTTTTAAGATCATCATCTAGTCCAACCACAGAACATTTTCAGTTTATCCCATGATGGTTGAGCTGAGGTAGCTGTCATGCTAGGCAATCCACTGTGTTGCTGCTGCCTCACAGACCTGTTTCAGATTTTGACATTTTTTTCTTTAAGCTGGTTCTTCCAGCGAATAGCTGGGATGAGTTGGGAATGAGAGTTAATATGAGGAGATATTAGTTTTCAGAGAGAAATTTTCCTTGCTGGATAGACATAACTTGTAATCTTACAGAGGTGTGCTGACCTGTTTGGAGAAGAGGATAATTCCCAAGTGGAGGAAGCGGTTTGGTTAACCAGAAATCATCTTTTATGTGTGGGAAAAAAAAATAAATCTTGTCCTCAATCCCAAGTTTGTTTTTTGATTATCTTGGAGTGGGTGTACAGTGCAGTCATTTGATTCAGCTTCTGCTTATGTTGAGTTTAGATATCAAAAGGTCTTATGCAGGGTGTTGGTGCCAAACACTTTGAGATCTCTCCTCGAGTTGCAATATGAAAGGAGTCTTGTGATACCACGTCAGCCTGTCATCATCCACTCCCTGCTGGCAATGCATTCTGTCCCTGAGAGATCCACCTCCCAAAGTTCTGGAAACACAGGACCCTGCTTCTTGCTAAAGGTGATCATCCAGATTGGTGTGTTTTTAACACTGGAAGATAATAGGGGCTCATTTATGGTACGCCTTGGCGTGGCATCTTCATGCATCAGGGATGAGTTCTTTGGCAGTAAGAACAACCCATCAAAAATCACCATTCCTAATCCAAGATGAATAAGTTTGGCTTCAAAAGCACAGCTTCTGCTCGTCCTTTGCTCTTCTGGTATCTCCTGATTTATTCAGCATTCACAGTTCTGAGATTTTTCTCTGTCAGTGGTAGTTGTAGACACTTCATTATGATAAAACTGATTTTTGAGATCATCACAGAACTCTTGGAGCTGGGCTCTGTGGTCAAAAATACTAGGAATTTGTCACGCTGCTGCTGGTAGGGGGTCAACTGAAATTTGAACTCGAGGACAGAGGTTAGTTGTTGCTGTTGCTTTTTACATCATTCTGAGGTGTGACACAAACTTGGGACAAGCTACTTGTGGGACCTGGGATGGTTGAGTCACCTTTTTCTTCCATATTTTCTTGGCATCTACAAGTGAATTAATTACATGTGTTCCTGCAGCTTTTACAGTTATTAGGAAACCCCTTCCTGTTTACTTTGTGCTCAGGTGAAGGGGTGGGAATTGCTCTTTTCTCCTGTGTTGTTGGGCTGGGTGCTTTCCAGGAGGGTCCAGAGGAGAGGGCTGCGATGGTGACAAGAGCGAGGGTGGAGATGGCCAGGTGACACCTGCGTGGGGCTGTCCTCGCTCCCGGTCTGTGCTGCTCTGCACCTCCCTGCCTGCATCCTCTCCTGTGTGTGCCGGGTTGGAGGAGTTTCGTGCCGGGCTTTGATGTGTTAATTCCCCAGAGCTGTTTGCTCCGCCTGAGGAGCGCTGCTGCTTCCCACGTCTCCCACTCCACTCGCCTCCATCCTCGGCTGGGCGAGGGGACCTGCTGTCACTTAACCTCGGCTCAGAGGAGCCTGGAGCCCTCAGCCACGGCTTCTGGCGTCCGTGAATGCATGGAAACAGTCATGACCAGCATGGAGTATAGCTGGGACATTCACGGGCACTGCGTCTGGCTAAATAAGGTAAGGAAATCTCTGCTTGTGCTGGCTCCTGCATTTCTCCCAGTGACAAGCCATAGCTGGGCAGCACTGGCAATGAGCCTCACATCCTTCTCCTGTACAGCTGGGCTGCTGTTGAGGAAACCGAGTATTGTGGAAAGGTTGCATCTTCCCTGTTCAGCAGCGTGTTATTTATGCTTACAAAATGTTTCAGGTAAATGCCTCAGAGTGAAGGGCTGTGTTCAGCTGCTTTTCTTTCAGAATTCACTTTTATTGTAGTGAAGCCTTTAAGATATAGTGTGGGGGGCTTTGGGTAGGTTTGTAATTGTTTGTATTTTTCCCCTTCTCATTCTCTGGGGAGGAAGTAACCTGTAAACTTTTGGAAAAGCTTAGCAGCAGGTCTGCTGCTGGAGTATGTGGAACAGACTGCAAATATTCTGAGCAGGGAAGCGGGAAATGCAGGAGAGGCTGGTTTGAGAGGGCAGAGGTGGGCTCCCACATAAACTGGTTACACACCAGCTCAGACAGTATGACCAGTATGAATTTGGAATGGGATTGATGCTGACAGAGGGTAAAGCTGCCACAGATTTGTATCACAGGTGGTGGATACTTGGCTTGGGAAACCTGGAGACTCTGCCCAAGACACACCAAGTGATGCTGAGGTAGCTGAGGCTGGAGGAGCCCTCTTGCAAGGGGCTCTAAAGCTGAGGAAACAAGCAGAACAGCAGTAGCTTTGTTTAACTGAGCATAGGTAATGTGTATTGTAATGATCTGAACCACGTAAGCATGTTGATGAGCTCTAATTTAACTCCAGATGGTCAGGAAAGAGGTGTTGGGAAAGGCTCACTTGCCCAACTGTTGACTTGACTGTGGTGGTCAAAACAGTCAGTGCAATCTGCTGTACAGGGAAATGATGCTGTGGAGTGGCAGCTCCTTCTATACAAACCAAACTGCAGATACAGCAAGAGCAGTGTGATTTGTGCTGCTTATTTCATCTCCAAAGCAGAAGAGAAAATGAAGGAAAATGAGGGTATCAGCTGAGGTAGGCTAAAAATGAGGTTTATTTTTGAAAGGAGAATTTAGAAAATGAGAGGAAATGGATTTTTAATTTTTTTTTTAATTATTGTTATTAGGACGTTTAAACCAGCAGCTACTAGAAATGTTCCTGCGGTTTGGAATGCTAACTCACTTCCAGGGAGAAAGGATTAAAGACTGAAGGCAGGCAAGCTGTGAAAGTTTGGTGATGCATCTACTTACTACAGGAATAATTCCCTCCAGAGCAGCATGGATTTTTACACTTAGATGATTACAGACAAAGCTTTACACACATGTTTATCAGATTAGCTGTGGATTGATCTTGCAGAGTTTAATAAGTGCACTGGGTTCTGATCTTACAAGGCATTTTAAATAAATGCTTGACCTCAAACTTCTGCAAAGTCTCAGTGCCATTGTGACAACTGTTCTTTTGTTTTTAAGATTAAAATTGGTGTTGGTAAATCTGCATTCTCTTCCCATATAGTGTTTTGCAATTAATCACTAACATTGAAAACACAAGCAAAATCTAGATGCTTAATTGAAGATAGATTTTAAGTTGCTGATGAAAAAAGCTTTCTTTGGGAAATGGAAAACCTTTCTTACACAGCTAGTAAAGTATGTTAATCCTTCATTGATTTAAATGTTACAAATTTGATCCAGAACTACCAAGTGCTCTACATATGCTTGCAGTTGCTGTTCAATCAAATATTTGCTTTTCTTTTTTGCTTCTCTTATTGTTTCATTTCTCTCCTCCCTGCCCTCACCTCCCAAAAGCAGAGCAGGGTGAGTAGTTGCCAGGCTCAGTCTCAGGGGGAGGAGAGTATGCAGATTTGCTGGTGGAGAGATGCTTCTGAGGGACACACTGAGTGTTGCTCACCCAGGTTTTGCACACACCAGGTCTGGCATTTTTCAGACCTCCCTGCTGCCCATTCCTGCCCATTGGGGCTCCCTCCACCACATCTCCTGATGCACTATTTTCCTAAATCCAGTGTCTGAGCATATTCCCACTCCATTTCTCTTCAGTCCCGCTCACTACCATTATTGCTCTGTTCTTTTCATGTTTCATCTCCCCTCTTCCTTCCTCATCTCTCTGGGAAGAATATCGTGCCAGGAATCAACTTTTTAGCTTTGAAGACAGTCCAGAGCAAAGATCTGGGAAAGTGTTGTGTGTCCAGTGCCTGCAGGTCCTGGGTCTCTGCACCACTGTGAGCATTGCTTAGGTAGCTGTCTTGGAAAGAGCTGCCATGGTCTTTCTCTATCATACATTCTCCAATTATCTTAATTTTCTTCACTGAAACCAAAGTCAGGGGATTTCTTGCCTTTTCATACCTCAAATTAAGAGTCAGACACAGGTATTATACAGAAGTTACAACACTTCAGGCAAAAAGCAAACAATTCTTGTGTTGTACACAGAACTTTCTGGGTTTGGTGTGCTACAGGAGGTCTGGTTTTATGCAGATCTTAGACAATATTTCTAGCAATACCCAGAGAAGAGATCTTTGTACCAGTACATACAACTTGCAAAATTAAGACATCTCTGCAAGGTTTCTCCCAAAGAATAGACAAACTGCCATAAGTGTTGACAGAATGAGAAGAAATGGCCTCAGGTTGTGCCAAGAGTGGGAGTAGGTCAGATATTATGAAAAATTTAATTCCTGAAGGGGTTATTAAACATTGGAGCAGGCTGTCCAGGGACATGGTGGAATCGCCCTCCTTGGAGGGACTTTTAAATGGTTCATATGGTGCTTTATAAAAGTGCATATGATGTGGCACTTGAGGACATGGTTTAGTGGTGAACATGGTGGTGGTGCTGGGTTGATGGTTTGGCTTAATTTTAGAGGTATTTTCCAGCCTTAACGAGTCTGTGATTCTATTAGCATTAATTTCTGTTTTGTGGGAGAGCAGCCTTTGCACTTGGCCTGTTTGGGGTTCCCATCACCTCTTTCTAATGGCAATGTGCAGCTGCAGCCTGAACCTTCCCTCTCCAAACGCTCCTACTTTAAAGCCAAGGCTGACGTGCTGAGCCAGGCGGATTTTTCCTGAGAAATGTGAACTGAGTTTAACAACAAAGGTGTCTTGGCAAGATGTTCTGCACAATGACTAACGTTCTGCTTTCACACCTCATTGGTTTTCACAGACATTTTAATCGTGCTGTGAAACCAAGACTTCTCTCCCCACATTTTCTTCCTGCAGACTTTGGTTTTAGTTAATTTGTGTCTGGTGATGCTGACTGGAGCTATCAGGAGAGTCAGTGGTTCAGGTGTTGATGTGGTGGTTGAGAGGCAGGGAGTCAAGTCTGTGCTTTGGCAAGGAATTCCATGTTAGCCCCAGCAGGCTGGAGAGGTATCTTTGCAGCTCTGCTGCCTGTAGTGAGGTATGGATACCCCTTTCCTTCATCAGACACATGCATCAGATTGATAAATGTGTTGTATATTACAAAGTACAGATGCTGTTCTTATGCAAGCTAAGTGCTTACGATGTACTGGAGGACTTAAAGGCCAAGGAAGCTGCAGAACAGCAAAAGTAGACAAAACCCTCAGTTCTGTTTTCACAAGCAACTCAGGTCACAAAATCTGAAGCATAATCTACTAGTTGAACAGCTAAAAGTATTATTTCATTTTGAATTCTTTCACATAAATTGAAGTGTTACAAAGCAGACGATCTCACTGATCTTGAATGACATGACCTAAATTCTGGTAGAGATCAGGGGGAAAATATGGCAAACTCAGAAATTTAGAGGAATTTTGCCCTGGGGTTTAGTGTCTGGGTGGTCAGGTGGCTTAGTATTATGCTGCTAAATATTTCAGACACAGGTCATAATTCAGGTCATTGTGATGAGGTACTGGTACAAATTACTAGAGAGCATGCTTTCTTAGTCTGCTGGAGCAAATTTTGGCGGAGATATATTATGGTCACCAAGTGAAATTTCATGTATGGGAGACACTTATGGTACTGCTCAGTGTTTTAAGACCTGCCAGGATGCAGCCTGATTTCTTGAGAGCACTTCAGGTGAGGTCAAACACTTTTACCTCCTCCTGTTTGCTTTATGTCGGATCTTTAGGTGATGCTGGAGGGAGTTTTATTGTTTCAGGCTTAAACAAGGCAGTTTCTCCCACCACTCAAGATCAGACATGTAACTTAGAAAAGCAGTTTTAGCCAGGAGGTATCCTCTGAAATCAGGGGAGATTCAAAGCAAGAGCTGGAGGCTTGGAGCTCCTGAGTGGTGTTGGCCTCTTAAGGCAGGGTTGTGCTGTAGGCTCGTGGGGGCACAAGGATTATTCCCCCAGTTTCTTTTTATCACATACTCAGGACGAAATCAGCATTGTTGGATGTCTCTGCTGAGCACCCTGGATTTCAGAGCAGCTTCTCAGACTCCTCTAAGCGATTTACACCATGATGGGAACAAGACTTCCTTTTCTGAGCTTGAGGTCTGATTGTGACATGGATCACAAAGTGCTTTGAGACAGCTTTGAATATGGATAGAACAAAATCCTTCCCGCTGCTCAAGAGCATTGAAGTTATTATGAAGAAAGTTGCTGATTCCTCTGAACTCCCTGATAGCATTACCATGTATTCTTGTTTCTCTCTAGCCTCAGGCAGCTTTACAAAGAGATGTGTTTAGAGTGCAGACGTTCACCCATACCCAGTAGAATGTGCCTGATATAAAAGGATGTCTCTGACTGTGTGTATGACTTGCAAGAAGCATAATAAACATTTTGTAGATTGTATGTTTGGCTTTTTTCACTTGCTGAATGTCTCAGGGTATTTGTCTCTTTGCAAGTATGGCTTAGCATTGTACAGCAATGAGTCCAAGTTTTGTTAGCAAAACGCTGAATGCACAGTAAGTGAATTTTGCAGAACTGGGTCACCAGAAGGTTCTTCCTTTCTCATCTTTAAGCCCTTGAACAATTCTGTCCTGAATGGTGGTTGTGTGTCCTTTTTTGACAATTTTTCTGATTTATAACCATTATGGGGCTGGAGAATACTTCAAACCTGTTTTTAAGCTGTGCAGACTAAAAATACTCATTAAGTGTTTTGGTAACATTGGATGACACTGTGGCACAATATGTTGTGTATGCAATATTTGTTGTCTTTTCCAGACTAATGGACACATATCTGGGAATGGAGATGTTTATCAAGAAAGGCTGGCTCGTCTGGAAAATGATAAGGAATCTCTTGTTCTGCAAGTGAGTTGTCACCCAGATTATTTTTTTCTGCTCTTGCATTCACATGACTGTCTGATAGTATGTGATAAAACTTCTGAGAATTTATTTGGAGTTGTGATGTCTTGGACAGGGTTCAGAAGACTTGCTGGTATGCGAGAATTAACCCAAATTAGGAAAAGGTGTGAATTTAGATTGCAGGAAAAAACCTAAAGGTCTTTCTGTCTGTGTATCTGTTCTTTTTGAATTTTGTTAGTGGATTAGGTCTTCAGAGCAGCCACCTACTTACATCCATGTATATCCTTAAGATCACTATTTCCTGGCAGCATTCACATGATGTCTGCACCAGGAGAGAGTTGTCCTGTCCTTAGGAAAGGTGACAAAAGCTGCAGGACTGGCCAGCAGGCAGGAGGAGACAAGCAGCCCCTTGGTGGTCCTGCTCACCTGCTGCTGGGCTGGATAGGGCTGCTCTGACTGCTGGCTTCCTCTTGCTGTTGGAGCCGGGCATACCCGGCACCCCTCGGACTGCACAGGTGGCATTCCCTGATGTGGACCCAGCCTAAGGGCTGTGACAGCACTGAGCTCTGCTTTGGGCAGCTCACCCTCCTTCCCAGCAGTACTGCAGGAAGAGCCTGTTGAAAATGAAAAAAATTATTCAGAGAAGGCAAAATGGGAATCTGTCTGCAGTCTTAAAAATGTTGTCTTGGTCTTCCCCAGCCTCTGGCTGTGTGTTTTAACCTCCTTTGCTTTTATTGTTCTAAAAAGAGGAAAGTTCTTCTTACGGTACACTGTGTGCAATCACTTGGGAGGAAGAATAAATTATAAGCAGCAAGGTTTATGTGGTGGTTAAGACAGGAGCTAATGGGTTGAGTTCATGTATTGTCACAGCAAAGGCATAATTATTGGTAGTAAAATGCAGCAGCCACCCCTTGTGAAAACTTCCAGTGAGGTGGAGAGCTGCAGAATTGCAATGTGTCTGCCAGAACTTTGGCTGAAATTCTAGTAAGTGTGAGGGGAGAGCCTTCCCTCCTCTCCTGTTTCCTTTGCCAAATGTTGTGTCCACTGCAGAGCTTTGCTTCTTCTCTTCCTCCCTGCATGGTCCCAGTTAATTTTTGGCCCAACCCACACTGTTGCTCCCTTGCAGTTCAGCTGATACATATGGCACAGGTGCAAGGTTTTAAACATGCATCCCCTTTTTCCTGCTGTCCAGGTAAGTGTGCTTACAGACCAGGTCGAGGCCCAAGGAGAAAAGATCCGGGATCTGGAGTTCTGCCTGGAGGAGCACAGGGAGAAGCTGAATGCCACAGAGGAGATGCTGCAGCAGGTATTTCACAGCTCCATGTCTGTCTTGTCTTCCTTGCTTGCTGTCTTAACAAACTTTGGTGAGAGCACTGCCTTTCAAGGTGTTGCAGCCCTTGGTGGCTCTTAACTAAGGGATATTTTTCTACCATATTGGCTTTAAAGTCTTTGTACTTACTAATGTCAGTGCTGCTTTACGCTGCAGGAATCCAGTTCTGCTCTCCTTTGAGTCCTTCCCCCCTGAACTTCAAAGAGCGTTAGATTAAAGCTCCTGGCAGGATGGGTGGATTCCCCCCACAGCTCCTTGCTGCCCAGAGTGACTGTGATGACAGACAGGCTTTTTCCTTGTCCTGGCAGCCAGCCCATGATAGTGCCCCCGTGATCCCAGATGCATCCTAGGTGCCTGGAATCTGTCAGAAGGATAATAGCTGTGTCTCAGGCTTCACATAGTGCAAGGATGAGGGTGATGCTATTCGCCATGAAGGAGACCTTTAGCTGTCAAAATAAATTACTGGTTTCTTCCCCTTGGGTAAATAATTTCCGTTCTCTTCAATCAGGAGCTTTTAAGCAGAACAACCCTTGAAACTCAGAAGCTGGATCTTATGGCAGAAATTTCCACTCTGAAATTAAAGCTTACATCTGTAGAGAAGGATAGATTGGACTTTGAGGACAGATTCAGAGACACAGAGGTGAGTAAACCCCAGCAGGATAAATTGTGAAAGCTGTGTGTATCTTCACATTACCTGAACAGTTTCTGGGATTTCTCTTTTTTGTCAGGCAAGAAGGGGACTCATCTTTAAGGTTAAAACATGTTCCTTTTACAGTAAAAAATGTCCTCTTTGTTAAATTCTGGTTTTACAAAGGAAGATTTCGAAAGGCAGTTTTTGATTCTGGCTGTCAGGTCTCAGGAGGGATGGATTTAGGTTGGATTTAAGTAAAATAGTGAACATACTGCACTCTCCTGACCCTACATGAAAATGTCACCTATTGAGTAAGGCATGTCTGAGGCAAGTGCTTCAGCCTGGTGTGAGTACAAAAGCACCCACGTGCAGAGACACAGCACAGTAAGAGAACTTCTGGTGTTAATAACATGGAGTGAGCTGACTCACTGTGGAGCTGTTGAGAAGCCTGACTTCAGACCCCAGCCTTACAGGAGCCCAGGACAAGAGGCTGGGGGGAACAGAGCCAGGTGGAGCTGCCATCCCTGGCAGTGCTCTCCTGGGGCATTTCCCTCTGTGCTGCAGGTCTGTGTAGCTGAACCTCAGTCATGTTGGAAGCCAGAAGGCCTCAAAGCAGGTGGGCAAACCCAGGAAACCCCAAGTATCAGCTAAGCTGTCCTCACAGGATGAGAAAGCCCATATTAGAAATACCTCAGTCTGTCTATGAAGCAGAACAAAATTTCCAGTTCTGGATTCATAAATGAGCTGAAATGTCAGGTGTTTGTTGTAACTGTGGATGTTCCAGATGTCATTTGTTTCTAGAAGGAAAGAAGCCATATTGCCATGACAGGACACAAAATTGCCCTTTCCACTTCTGCCAGTGGTTTACCAACTCCTCAGTTTCCAGTAAAGCACCATTCTGCACTTGTACTGCAAGCACAAGAACAGAAGTCAGACTTGCTTTGGAATTGCTCTTTTGGGCCTGTCTGAAGTAATCTGCAGACCCAAAGAAGTCCACAGGTTGCAAACTAATGACTTGTATCACTGTTAGACTTGAAAGTGATTCTTTAGCTAGTGACAGCAGTGTTCATTCCTGCAGTGCAGCACCTTTCCTTGGGTGCTGCCAAGCTGTGGGATGGATTCCCTGTTACCTTTCCCTCTAGTTGGTAACAGGTGTTATGTGAAGTATCACAGCACTTCAAAGCAGCTGATTTTTGCAGATGAGCTCTGTGCATGGCATTGCTGAGGAGTTGGCGTGGGGAAGGGTGGAGGGAATCACTGAAGGTCTCCTGCATCCGTGGGAGGTGTGTGTAAGAGCTGGCTGCTCTCACAGCTCTCCTGGGACTCTGCCCACACAGAGCTCAGCTCTTTCATGAATTACAGCACACAACAAATAACTCTCTGTGGACTGACACTTACTCTAAGCAGCCCAAGTAAGGGATAAACAGGCTGGCACCAGCAGTAAATGGCTGTGGAGAAGCAAGGTTTGGTCCAGATGACCACAGGGAGCAGGTGCTTTCTGACCTGGGATCTGTTGTATCTTCATTTGCAAACACCCTGTGGTTTCTTGTGCTTTCCAGAACTGGAAACAAGCGTGACTGGGTGTGAAAAACGAGGTTCACATATTTTTTTATATAGAATTTAAAGGTTTAATAGAAAGACAGTTAGGAGATAAAAATAAAGTATACAGATTCGGCCATGTGTCTGCATTCAGCCAAGAGAGCACACCTTACTAACAAAGGATTGTCCTTTAAAAACAGAATCCTACTGCATATTCATAAATTCTCATACATGATTCCAACATTCTCCTTAACTTTTGGATGTTTCTTTGCTTAGTTTTTGACTCACCCCCTTCTCAATAAATCAATCTTCTTGGCTCCACTGAGTTTCACATTCCCTGATAACAGAAATGCAATAAATTCCTCCCCCAGAGCTCTGGTTACTGCTGTCCTCATCTGGACAAGGTAATCTAAGAATGGAGGGGGTCTCCAACCATCTCTTCTAGTCCCTGGGTTATACAAACAAAAGTAGTCCCCGTTCCAATACCATGCCATAGCTCAACACATATGTATATTATACTAGCATTTCTAAGCTTCATCAACAACAGAAATAGAAGGAACCACACTAACACAACAGTTTTCTAACCTTATACATATAACATTCATTCCAATATTTGCAAAAAGCCAACAATATAATATGTATCTATAACACTGTGCTTTGAGTGCTTTGCTTCCTCTATATCTATCCTTATTTCTACTGAATGTTGTAGAGTTCTCCTGGACTCTCCCTTTCTTTGTTTCCCCCTGAACTGCAGTCTCTCCACAATTTCATAGCACAGCTCAGCATACTAAGAAGGTGGACATGGTTCCCAGAAAAATGTTGCCAGTGGGGAGTACACCGTGAACTGCAAATCTGTAATCTCTGTGCAAGAGGCTTATTGCCTATGAAGATCTTCCTCTTTCAAATACATTAAATGCCTTTGATAAAAATAACCTAAATTTTATTTAAATAGTAGTTACTGTAATAGGGACTATATGGATTTATATCAAGGGTGTTTATGCCAGAACTAATGAACTATTACTAAAATGTTTCTCCTTCCATTTAAAAACCAGAATGATGTAGTTTAGTGTGATATATATTATTATATTATTTCTTGTCTATTTCAACACTTTGTAGCTGTAAAAACACTTAGGCTTAAACACTGGAAGAGGTATTATGTCTTAATTTCCATTTGGTTAGTGAAAATATGAATGTCTAATTAGTTGTAAGGGTCTCAGCCCTTACAAAATCTCTAAGAGATATTTTGGAGGCAGTACTTATTCAGAAGTATGCAGTATTTTATTCAGTGTTGATCTAATTATATTGCTGTTTATCAATTATTTTGGAACAGCTGAGTATTTAAATGAATATTTAAAATATTTGACCCTAAAACACATAATGGCATTTATGGGGAGTAATTGAAATGGAAAAAGATTCATATCCAAACTAGGAAAGCAAAACTATGAATATTGCTTCTGATTTTATTTAGGGAAAAGAAAAAAATTGGTGTCTGACAACTTGTGGAGCTACTGTCTCCTACAGAATTACCATTCTGATTAAATCCTTCATATTATCCATGTGCTACTTATGTCTGTTGTTGCAACTTCCCATTCCAGCTTGGTTGGTTACTCATGTTCCCTATTCTTTGTCTAAACAGATGCCTCACTAGATCTTTGTGCTCTAGGATTTTCTGTCTAGATGTTCACAAACACCCAGCTTTTTCAAAGCTAATTGTGTACTTAATAGAGATTTGTAGTTGTTCTGTTCTTTGAATTATTCCAGTATTTCCACTTTCTCAGCAGACACCAACATTATTTTCCTTGAGGAACATGGGTGGTCTGAGTTGGGCTGAGTTTATGAAAGAAAATACCCTGCAAGGGAGTTTTTTTAGGAAGGAGTCCATAGCCAGATTGGGCCTTTGAAGCAGCGGCCAGAGGGTAAAACTAGCTCAGTCACAGGGAATTCTTTGTGATTTATCCACCGTCACCTCCAATCTGGTTACAAGATTGTTCTGTTTTCTGTGTCACACTAAGTATTTTAAAAATCATATAGTTCAAGTGACAAATATGTGGAGAACAGCCTCAGCAGTGAGTTCCACACAGTATATTTTGACATTGGATCATGCTGCAGGAGAGAACAGCCCTAAACAAATCAATTTCAGGTGTACCTGAATTAGAGAGTCATAGATTAGAAGTAGTAATTACTAAAAGCATTAAAATGTTCTGTATTTTCACTTTCCTTGTAGTTCTGAGAATTGAATCTTTCTGAGGAAAGACAGATGCTGCTCTCTTAGCATCAGGTTCATTAAGCACAAGATAATAATTAGAGGCCTGTAAGCTTAGGAAGTGTGGTGTGGGGCTGGAAGGCAGGCGTTATCAGAGACCCATGAATACCCTCTAAATGTCAGCTTCTGGCTTGTTAATTTATAAATATAAATCCCTATTAATTATACTCTTAGATCTGAAAAATTGTGCTTAGAGCTGTTAGTTCAATGTACAGCATTGCTTGCCATGGATAGGGTTTGCCTCAGATGTAGGAAGGAAAGCAAACCTAAGGACCATAAAAATTCTGTATTTGAGGATGCTGAGGCCCTGGCACAGGTTCTCCAGAGAATCTGTGACTACCCCATCCCTGGCAGTGTCCAAGGCCAGGTTGGACAGGGCTTGGAGCAACCTGGGATAGTGGAAGGTGTCCCTGCCTATGGCAGGGGACGTGGAACTGGAGGGGCTTTAAGATCCCTTCCAACCTAAACCATTCCCTGACCTAGAGGATGAGGAGTCTTGATGGAGCAGTCAGACTCAGGGTTTGTTTGACCAGGGGGGCTGGGGGCACTCAGGTCTGACCCCCAAACCTGGCAGGATCCAACAGGATGGCCAGGAGGTTCAGCTGGTCTGCTGAAGAGCTCAGATGTGAATTTATGATGGCTCTGAGTTTCTTCCAAGCCAGGCTGGATTTGCAAAGCCTGGATGTAGTGGTGCCTTTCCTTGTAGAAACCTGTGATGGCTTCTCTGTTAGCCCTCAGCGAGAGGGCTCTTTTAAGTGGTGGAAGATTTTTACAGTGTAATCGCTTCATATTTTGAAAAAAGCAGGTGATGGCTGGTGAGCCTGGGGCGGGAGGGACTGCAGAGGGGAGGATGTGGCTGCTACATGTTGAAGGAGGTCTGCCACTGTTTTCCGTTGCCCATCCATGGTATTGGGCTGCAGGCAGCTGAACAGAGAAGCAGGAGGCCTTTCCTGGCCCTCAGCATAGGGAACACAACTTCAATTTATGTCTCCCTTTGTCCTCTGCCCTCTTACATTTGCTGCAGTAACAGAAACTGAGAAACTTGGTCCCTGGATATTTAGGAAGCTCTGAGTTGCTTGACTTAGTGATGGATTTGGGTGGTGTGGTTTTGTGTACTGAGTTCCTTTTATGCCTGCTTTTCTTGTTGTTACAGTCTTAGCTATTTGTCTGGTTTTTTTTACTGAAGTTCTTTGTTGTTTCTGGTTGTCTTTTTCCCTCCACTCAGGATTTGATCCAGGAAATAAATGAATTGCGGTTGAGGGTGGGAGAAATGGACAATGAGAGACTCCAGTATGAGAAAAAACTGAAAACAACCAAAGTAAGTGAGGCTAAGTGGAAGAAGCAGAGATGGGTGTAAATTAGGCTTTAGGAATTCACTCTTTTCCCTAATCCTTGCCTGCACCCTGCAAAATCCTGAGCACTCTCATGTCCTGGGGTTTCATCGTTCTCACTTAGCAGCAGTGGCTATTCTCAAATTTCTTGCTGTGGTTTTCAGCTTGAGCATTGTTTTTTTATGAAGGGTAACTTACCATGCTGTTAACAGTAAATTTATTAGCTGTTAATAGACCTTTGTTTCAAATGTGTGTCAAGAAATGCCAGTTGCAGTATGTAAGGTGCATTCCACAGGTTAAAAACAGCATTTATTTTCTCCTAAATGTGCTAAAAACAATCCACTTCTGAAGAGAAAGCATTCACCTGAGTATTTCTAGCAGCCTGTTTCTCTAAGTGTCTAATTTCTCTTTGCCGTTTAGCCTTGTCTCTTTTCTACCTTTATTTTTCTCTCATTCCTCTGTCTCTGTTACCAGTCTTTAATGGCCAAACTTTCTAGCATGAAAATCAAAGTGGGTCAGATGCAGTATGAAAAGCAGCGGATGGAGCAAAAAAGCCAGATGCTAAAGGTGTGGCAGTTTCTGGGTAATGCTGGGTCTGTTTTGAATCCTTCATGTTCCACCCTTTACTGGTCTGTCCTGCATTGTGCTGTCATGCTCTGTTCTTCATGAATTGCTGTGTGTTCATATGCAGTGTGCCCTTCCTCATTACATGTGGAAAGCTCTTTATGTAGATATTCCTTGTAAACAGCTTTTATATTGCAGGTGAGAGGATTTTCCTGCTCTGAAACTTGCATAGGTTACACATAATGGCTTTGGACTTGGGTTAAAATCACTCCCCTTCCAAGGGAAGATTGCCTTGTCTGTAGCTTACATCCATTATTCAAACAGAACTTTTTATCACCCTTTTAGAGAAAATGTATTCATGAAAACTAGCTGGGAAATAGTGATTCTTTCATACTGTCCCCTCTCCCACATGGAAATTTGCATATCATGTTTCTAATTCAGGGGAAGAAATACACATTGACAACATGCAGCTCTAGTTGCCTGTGGGTATAGCAGCAGCTTCTCAAGTGACCAAGAAATGGTCTTGTTTTGAAGCAGCATGGATCCTACACTGGCAGAAATCCCATCATAATCGGTGCCAACTTGGAGCACTGGAGAATTGTAATTATTGCCCAGCCACTGTTGTGGAAAGAGCTTTGATTTCTTGGCAGTTTTAAGATTGATCTATTTTTTTTCAATGATACTTTAGACCAAACAGGAACCAATTTCAGGAGATTCTGTAGCTGGGCCATAGTTTGGGTTGCAGACATCACTATGTATTTGCACCAGATCTTCTGAGGGTAGCTCAGGAAAATACCTGAGCCAGTTAATTCCATTAAGGATTTAAAACATCATTTAGAAGCTGTAAATGGCAAAATGATGAGTCTTGCATTGTTTTGCTTTATTTACAAACTGAACAAATTAAATTTTCACTGTTGGGTACAGTTGCAGTGAGGGTCCTGTCTTGATGATGCTGTTGCACGAGATATCCTCGGACATCAAAGAAACATGTTACTAAACTGAGTGGGATTTGACTCAAATTTTAAAAAGTTAAATGCATGGATCAGTGCCAGTCACTTGCTAGTGCAGATGGTTAGATCTAAGTTAAAACTTGACAGCATTTTTCTAATACACCCCAACTCCCCCAAACACCATCTGTCTTATTCCTAAGAATCTCAGCTCCAAGCTTCCTCTCCTAATGCCTGATCAGCAAACACAAACTGTTGCAGAGGTACCACGTTTTTGTCTGAACTGCTTTCCTGTATGTGTTCATGTGCTTGCTGGTGTTGTGATTGATTCTTCTTCCATAGGAGCAGTTGTTATTTCTGAAACTGTCCTCAGCCTGGCATAAGCACAGTTTTAGAATTGTTCAGCTCAAACATGCAAAATGCCCTATAAATACAAAAAAAAAAAAAAAAAAAAAGTATGGAAATGTTAGCATTCAGCCTTTTCACCTGCATTTTTTTTCTATCTCTGCAAAATTAAGTAAGAAAACTGCTTCTTTTTTTTCCCCTTTTGCTCTTTTGTCTTTAAATTTTGATGTGAAGTTTCTTTCCAATTATACACGAGACCAACAATTTCAGACCACAGACCTGCTGACTCTGCTCTGTTATGGGCTCAGAGGTCTGTTGGGATGTTCAGAGTCACTTTGGGTGCACCCTCAGGCAATGTTAAATGTCAGGGGCTGTCACTTCCACCAGCTGAGGACCTGTCCACTGTGCTTCCTAGGAGGGAATTGTGGAAACATCTCAGCTGCCTGTGGAAGTTGGCACTAAGTGGCTCTGTGTCTTTACAGGATGAACTGTCAGCTCTGAAAGACAAACTAGAGCAGAAGGAAGCCGAGGTGAAAAGGTTGCACGAAAAATTGGTTTGCAAGCTGAAAGGAGAAGGGATTGAAATACTGGACAGAGGTAAGAAAAAGGGAGGCTCTGTCAGCCTTTGTCGCCTCTGCCACCATGTCCTCTTCAGTCAGCTCATCTGAGGTCATGTTTCCTTGTAGAGGAAATAACTGATAAAAACCTCAGTTTTCCTGAACTTTGTCTTGATGTTTACCTCTTGAAATATGTTTAGAGGGTATTGGCAATGCAAGTGCTGAACCTACTGTCACAGCAAGGTCTTGTTCAAATTTAAACAAGACAAAAAAATCCCTTATTAGCTCCTTACGTGGCTTGCATGGGGCCTCAAAAGATACAGTTTATACTGGCTGAGAATTTTTTTAACTAATTTCAACAAATCCTCCAAAAACATAGTGTTGAAAAGGAAACTTCCTGGTTAGGAAGGGGAAGAACCATACTGCAGACCAAAGAATGATGACCCAGTTGTGAGTAGGTGAAATCAAGGATTGATTCTGGATTTGTGTGCTCGTTAAGTCTAAACCTTAATTAAGCTTGAATTAGCACAAAAAAATTTTACATGCTGGGTAATTCTTTCATTTGCTTCCAAACAAGAAACCATTAGTATTTATTTGAGGGAATCTTAGATTGAGGACTTGTCTTATTTAAAACCAGAAATTTTTTCTTTAAACATCACAGAAATTTTTCACAGACTTTTTTGACCTGATGCAATTTCAATTTTAAATATATCTTACTGATAGTTATTGCTGATTTTAAGATTGTGCTTTTTTTAAAGTATGTTTTTTAGGAAAAGAAATGCACAAGAGATTAGTCTCCTCCCCTGACCTGAGGAGGAATATGCTGTGTGTAGATTGTCACATTTTATTTCATGAAATGGTGTTTTCAAAACCACTGCCTGAGATCACTAAAAGTGACCACAATGAACTGTGATTCCTTTTTTTTTTTTTTTTTAAAGAGCATTTAAACATGAACAGGCTCTGACTTCATTGCATTCATTACTACTTATGTAGGGTTTTTTTTCCCTGGGGAACTGCTTGAACTCTTCTTACTCTCTGGTCCTCAGCTTTATGGTTTTCAGTGTAGCTTAGCAGAAGATCTTTTGCTGTCATGAAACGTTTTATCAGCCGTGGACTGATAGTAAAAAATGCTGTTTGCAGTTAACAAATTATCTGCCTCATTAGGTGAATGAAGTGAGGAAGAGTTGACTCATTAAGTATCGATAATATCTTAAAAGTTATTTCATGTCATAACCTTCATGCTAATTTCCAATCCAATGGATTTTCCCCACACAGATGAAAATTGTAAAAAGAAGCTCAAAGATAAAAGTAAGGTTCCTGGTGTCTTTCCATGAGCATTTGCATTCCAGAAGTGCTTTCCAGAATAGCTTTTTGCATGTGTTTGCAAAACTGCTTTAACAAACATTGTTAGGTTGCATCATCTATAACCCTTAGTTACACTTAGAGTAAAACTAGAGAACAAGGGTCAGAACATCACACAGGAAACACTAAGTTTTATGAAGAAAACCTGATTGATAGAGGATTGAGTCTTGGGATGGCTCACAAAGCAGTTTGCTCTGAGTGAGATGCAGTTGCAATCCAGTAGACCAGATTTTCAGCCAGCAACTGGGGGGAAATCACTGGAACTGGATCAGTTGCTGGTTTAGCCCAATGTGTCTAAATGTCTTTCATCTAGAAAGCCAGTCAGGCAGCTTATTTTCTTTGTGCATTTCATTAAGGAGGAGAATGTTCTTCCTGCTCTGTTTGGTTTCCATGAATTTTTAGGAAGTTGAAATAAGGCTTTTTTGCCTGTGAGTTTGCCACCTGCTTACATTTGTAAGGAAATTTGAATTTTATTCATTTATGCAAGGTAGATCTTTAGGAAGAAATGGAGATTATTTCCATTCTTTTTGAATTCCTAGTTCACAACACTTCCAGAACATACATGTTCTCATGTATTTGTACTTCTTGGTAAATAAGGATTATAGATGAAGCACTGTTGTCTGTGTTAGGAACCTTTTTCAGGCCTGAACTGCAATGTAATATTCCAGCATGACTGCTCATCACAGCAAATACCTGTATCATTCTCTGTGCCCTCCTCATTGCTCCATCCATACTGGATTAGGGCTGAGCATCACTGGTGCTTCCTTCATCACATCCATTAATACCATGGCTTTGTTGAGTGGGTTTGTGAGGTGCTGTTTGGTGTGGTCATTGGCTGTTGCACTGAGGATGTGTTTTATTGCGTTCCTAATGTAGTAATTTTTTTCTATTTTGAACTTGTTGTTTTGCAGGTATTTGGTTACTTTAAAGATGGAGATAGTGAGAGTCAAGCAGTAGTTTTACTCTTGAGTTTTCCATTCTTGTAAGGCTTGGAGAGGGGTGGAGGAAGGAAGTAAATTTCCTGGACTTCATCATTTCCTTGATAAAAATGCCAGAGAAGAGGTTTTGAAGAAAAATAGCTTCCTTCTTTGTGTTTGCATCTAAAAAAGAATTTAAGTGGCTTATGTTACATTTGTAAATTTGTCAATCTACTTTCAGATGTTACTGAGTTGCTTCTGGATTTTTTGTTTTTCTTATTTTCTTACACTGTCTTATTTAAATTGACTTGGAGAATTGTATTGTGTTTTTAGATATAGAGGTACAGAAAATGAAGAAGGCGGTAGAATCTCTAATGGCAGCAAATGAAGAGAAGGTAGCAAAGTCATTATTTTTTCAGTAATCATTCATTAGATTAATTTAAATCTCTAAGAAAACCTTAATGTATGAGCTTTTCACATTGTAATTAAAAATCAGATTTGTAAGAATGAATGATTTGCTATAGACAAAAGAATCAGATTTGTAAGAATCTATGATTTTCTGCAGTCAGAAGCACTGCAGTGCCTTTAAGGGGCTGTGAGCATTTACGAGCTCTCTGCATGTGCACAGGATCTGTACAGAGTCCGTACACTGTTGTTTCGCTGAATTCAGTGTGATTAATTTGCACCGTGTTCTTCAAACATAAAGAGCTCCATACAAGTGCCAAATCACAGGCTACATTTCCAAAAGGGCTTTTCTGTGAAGTATGGATTATTTTCATACATAGTTTTATTTTCATACATAGTTTGTTCTTTCATATGCATGTGCATTTTGTAGAATGTTTTCTTTTGATCACCAAAACCCTAAATCCTTTGTACATGGCAAATTTATTATGTTCCACCTTGGACTTAATAAGAGAGCTGAAATCCACTTTCAAAGCTGGGGTAGTTCTGGTGGTTAATCAGATGATAGTTTTTGCTATATACAATTTTTGATATTTCAAAGCCACTCAGCATTCTGAGTCCTGTCCCATACACACTTCCCATTTCTTTTAGTCCCACAGCCAGTTAAACTAAAGGATCTAGTATTTGTATTATTTCTGGGGGAGGCAGCACAGTCACAACTTCCTTTTATTTTAGGATCGGAAGATAGAAGAGCTTCGGCAATCTCTGAACAGGTACAAGAAAGTCCAAGACATGGTGATACTGGCTCAAGGTAAAAAAGGTATTGTACAACCAAAAAAAATGAAACTCTGCTGTTTCATTTAAACTCCAGGTGTGTTGTGGTGGTGAGCTTAACTGTGTGACTGAAGGAGAAGCTATATCTATACCCCAACATGTAATGGCCCATTCCATATATTATAAGACTGGTGGAGGTTTCCAGACCCCTTCAGAGGGTGAAGGTTGTCAATAGCCCAGCAAGAGTGAGGAAGTAAAATATGTATTTTTGTGGTGTTAGGTTCACACCATACTGAGTGTTGGAGGGGGTGCAATTTTTAAGTTAGTATTGCGCTTTCTTGCAGTGCTGTGCCTTCAAGCACAGGAAGGTGTTAGAACAGACCTTGATTCTCTGGGGACTGTGCTCCATGGTCACTTCCTGGAGCATGGGCACAGATTCCAGGTGGTGAAAAATGAGCAAGAGAGGTTTTTGCTGTGAGCAGAATTTGGTTTGTGTTTGCCTCAGGTCTTTGGCAACAAGCACTGGATTTCTGGTCATCTTTAGAAAGTATTGGTTGTCTTTCACAGCCAGTCTGAGCCTTTTGGTAGCACTGAAGCAGTTCAGGAGCATCCAGGGTGGAAGGAGCACGGGATGCCAACCCTGGTGTGGTCTTCAGCACTACCTAAATGAGACACACTCAGTTTGTGGCAGGCTGCAGACCTGATGTGGTCACTTCTAGGCTGGTTATAGACTCCTGAGCAGTGAGCTGCATTTTTCCTCAGGGTACTTTGAAGATACCACAGAGACATCTTAAGTTTCAGGCAGACTCAACCTTCAAAGGTCTTTCCCTTAGCAAATAAGGGAAACAAAGTATTTAGAATGAAATTCCAGAACAGACAGAAGGAAAGAAGTACTCCAGTTTATTCAGCTTGTTAAAACTGATGCCACTAAATGCCCTGAGGGTGTTTGCAGACCTCCCTCTGTTTCAACCCTGCTGTATTGTGATGGTTGAATTGAGAAGTGACACTTGCCTATGACTCTCCTATTGTAGTCTGTCCTAAAAATTCCCAGCAATCAAATCCTTCTGGTTTTGGCCCATAACTAAGCACACTGGCTGCAGCTTGTGTGGGAGCAAGGCTTATAGAACCAACAAATTTCCATGTTCTCTCCCTTCAGGCAAGGAAAGTGAAAGTGAAGATTTGAATTCAGGGTCTGTTTCCACGGGTTTGTTGGACACACCAAGTCTGACTGACCCAGAGAAAAGCCCATCCCCAACTCCAGCAACAGCATCTCCAATCCATGATGAGTTCAATGTAAATATTCATGAAGAGGTAGGTTTGGGTTGGTTTTTTTTGCTTTATTTAATGCCATCATTCCTTGAAAACATTGTTTGTGCTGGATTCCTATTGCAGATAACGAAACTCAAGCTTCTGAAAATATTTTTTCTGGGTTTCACAGTTTTTTGTAATGTCTCATATCCTTTTGGAGAAAGTAGTTTCCTTGTGAAAGCTGCTGAGGAATTTCAATTAAACTTACTTTTCTTAATCTTCAAATGGGGTCAGGAGACAGCTAATAGCTGTATTTATCATGAGAACAGATCTAAATTACTGTTTCTATTAGGCAGAAGTTATTTTTCTTATCAAATGTAACTGTTTTAGGAGCTACATTTACTTTGTCACAAACCTGAAGTAAGTATGTTGAGACTTACTAAATATATCTTGTCGTATTTAAAAGGATACAATCATAATTGCATCCATTCAGTTAAGTTATACATAGGTTGTGGCTCAATCTCTGATTTTTACAATCAGATTTTCCAGTAAAAAAACTATGGATCTGTTCTCTAAGCTCTGAGTCAGAGCAGGGTCTTGACTTAAACATCAAGAACATGCTATGAAGAAAATTAAATTAAATGTTTAGCAGTGTTTGTATTCTCTGAGTGTCTGAGGACAGAATTCAATCTGAAAAGTGGACTATTCTTCATGGTGTCTGTGGTAGAGACAGATTTAGCAGGCAGCCTTTGGAGACTTGTGAGATTTTTGTCTGTGCTGTAGCTTAGGTGTGCAATGATTCATGTTGTATCTGCAGTGCCATCTTTCAAGGAGAAAATCATTCTATTACAACAAGGAAAACATCACTTTCGAAACCTTATTTCAGATCCTTCTCTTCATGGTTTATCTGTTGCTCTTTTTTCATTTATGATTGCTTAATTTCAGCTCAGAAGATTGTAACATATAGTCTTCCTTCTTTTGAGAATTCCTTACAGATCCACACCAGCATTTTACAGATTTCAATCCCTTCCTTTTCATCGACATCCAAGAGCTCAGAAACTGTTGCAGAGAGACTGAAAACACACTCTAGGCCAGATCCTGCAAGTGAAATGAGGTATTATGGTTTCCATGTATTTTTCAATTGTAAATCAAATATTCTATGACATTTAAGAAGAGCAATAATCTGTCAGTCATTGAATTTTCAAGTCATTAGCCAGGTAAACAAGGCTAGGATTCCCTTGCCTAGCTGCTGCAAACCAAGCTAATGTTCCTGAAGTGAATTGATTAAATCCTGAGTAAGCAAGGGCTGGTTTGGTTGCTGTTGTAAACAAGACCGATCACTTTTTTCTTTAAAAAAAAGTGAACTCATTTATTAAAAAAAACCCAAGAATGTCTGAAAGCAAGGCCCTGAGATAAGCCCAGAAGCCTGCACAACAAATCGGATAACAAAGAAACCCGGTACAGCGCAGACACCACGGCAGCTGGGTGTTCCTCAGGACTCAAGTTCCCTCGGGAGACCCCAAGTAGAACTTTCAAGCAGCCTTTATATCCTCTGGGGGTCTGTGATTGGTGCTTTCGTCCATCCTCCTGCTGATTGGCTCGCTGTCAGTCCTCTCATTGGTCTCTACAGATGAACATCCTGGACCAATCATTTCCCATTTTCTCCACCTTATGGGTCAGTCTCTCCTCCAATCAAACCTCAAGGTGCTGTCTTCCTCCATGACACTGCTTTTCTAGAAGAGTCCCTGTATTCAATTCACCTCCCTCCTCCCACATGGTCCGAACCAGCCGTTACTTCTCTTACACTGGTACATTTAGCGCAATCACCAAACAATGATAACTTGTAACCTTATCCACTAGAAATTAGTTCATTTGTAACATTAACCACCAGAAAATAGTTCATTTATAACAGTTGCTGTTGTAGCAGCGCTCATGATTTATACCAGCTGCTTTACCAGGAATGAACAGAAGGAGAGGGAAGCTGATCTAATGCAATGAAGGCCACAGAATTGTTATTTTTGTCTAGGTTTGCATCATGGAAATACGGTTGGCGTGGCATAGGCTCTGCCAGCCCTGGTGATTTGTGCTCAGACATTTTTCAGAGTGACTAAAGATGGTTGTAAGGCACTGCCAGAACGAAAGGGCTTCCGGCTCTAACCTGAGGCGGGGAGAAACCCAAGGATTGTGTGGCTGCAGCCTGGGACTGTGGCTGAGCTGTGGCAGCCAGGGATCCCTGTGCTTGGAACCAGCAACAGCTGCTGGCTGAGAAGTGGCTGTCACCTTTCACCAGCATTTCTAATCTTGCACCCTCCTTGTCCTGGGAGGAAACCCAATCCCTGCAGACCTGCACTGGCACTGCAGGGAGTACAAAAAAGCACCCCAGACTCACAGCTCAACAAAGGCTGTGGTTGTGTCTTTTTCTTCTGGGTCCAGATCCCTGGCTTTATCTTAAGGAGTATCAAACACTAAGAATCCAGAGGCAAGGAAGTGTTGACTTGAAACAATCATCAATCTGAATGTGAAACATCAGTGCAAGCTCAATTTGATGTGTGATTTTTCCAGTTCCAGTCAAGAAGAGGATCCAGAAGCTCAGCTTTGCTCAGTCTGTGTTGTGCATGTTCCTCATGCAGCTCAAGCCATTACCAGCAGGGATTTCAACCGTGTCTCCTTCTGGTAAAAAACAAAGCAAGCACTGAACTGCAGCAAAGTTCCCTTTGCTGTGGGTGATGACTGAGAGATGGTGACCACCACTCCTTGTGTTGCTGCAGACCCTGCTGGAACCTCTGCATTTATTGAAGCCGAATAGTAGTTCAGTATTGTCATCATCTTACAGTGAGAGTTGTCTTTCCTGGGGCTCTTGAGCTCACCTTTGTCCTTTATCTTTTACAAGACTTGCCACCACAGCGGGGAAAATTTTCCCTGTATTAGTACCATAAGAGCTGAAGGGAAAACAGAATTAAAGCAGGCTGAGATCATAGGATTTCTGTTTCTCAGCCTTTTTTCCTATCTTTTGTTTTTACAGTGAAGGAAGATCAACAGGTTCCTCCCCTGAAACTCATCTGTGTGATAGTCCAGTGTAAGTGCCATAATCAAAACTGTTCAGTGGACATACTTAAATGTGACAGTCAACTTGAACCCCCACAAAGCACATACATACACATTTACATACATATGTAAATAAGTCAGTTAATTCTAGACTAGATGGTACTTGGTGATGGTAGGTTTCTGCTCATGTCCCATGCTTTCATGATCATTATTTTCCTGTGCTTTATCTGGGCATATGGTACTTCCTGTTACATTGTGAAGCATCTCTAATTTCATGGTAGACTGTCAATGTATTATGAAATTTATAGTTTTCCACAGTGCATGCACACATGATTTGCTGTTTTCTTTTGATAGTGGGGGGAAGGTGATCAGCTGACTACAATGAGAAAATAATTTTTGTTTCTGCCACATATCCATATTCCTAAAGCAGCAGTTATTCCAGTGTGGAAGTTCTTACAGTATCTCATTAAACTGCATGAGCTCTGATTACTGCATTTACTGCACTGAATTACTGCATCTTAATTCAAATTATCATTTGGTTTAGTGTATCTCATCATGTATTATAAAGCTGTCTTTAAAGCTGATTCTTTTGAGGGTCTTTATCTTAGCAAATTTAATTCTAATAACTGAGCTTGGTTTTTATGTTGTTTCAGAACTTCCACACTGCAGAAGTCCAGCAGTCTGAGCAGTTTGAGGAAAGACACATCTGAAGTGGTAGGTTTGGTCTCTTACTTCCTCCCATCTCCTTGCACATAGGTGTGACATCTCTGTTGCGACCCTGTGGGTGTTGTGTTGCCTTCTGAGAAATTCTGAGTCAAAGCAGGGCTCCTTGTGGCGTGTCTTGGCAGTGGTCACACACATGTCACATCTTCCACATTCTATTATAGAAGAAAATCTGTCCTTGAAAACACAGGTGCTTTTTTTAAAATCTTTGTATGAGGTTTTTACCCAAGACTCTCTTGCTGTGTTTTTGCTCAGATAATGAGGTGGGATTTCTTTACTGGATATGCTTTTCTGATTTGAGACAAGAAAAAAATAACTACCACCACCACTTCCTACCTGTGCTTAAGGTGAATAATTTTGGAAGGCCATGTAATCACAATAAAATACAGTCTGGGCTGACTGTATGTTTTAGGTAGTCAGAAACAAAATACTGAGCTGTTGGATGTCTGGGGATAGCTTCAGTTCATGTTTCTGTGGAAGTGACCAAAAGCAGCTAATCTCTAGCAATGCCATCAAATCAGTGTGATTCGTGTGCTCTTTTGTGACAGCCTGAACTCCTAGAAGCTCCTGAATTCCCTGATACCTCCTGTGCCTTGCAGTGCAGGGGGGAGGCTGGCAGGACTGAAAATGTCACCAGAACCTGAAAAGAGCTGGCCTTCATGGTTTGGGGGGAGTCTTTGGTTTTTTGTTTGTTTGGACAGACAAGGAGTAGAGGCTGTGGATATTTTATCTACTTGGCTTCTACCCTGCCTGGTTCCTGTTCTGGGTCCCTCAAGCAGCTCTGCCTGTGAATGCCTTAACATTGTGCGTGTCACTAATCATGTGCACAGCTAATCCTCCACAAAGTGAACCACAGCAACCCTATTTCCATGTTGGCTCACTGACCTCAGACCAGGCAAGACTTAATCTGTGTGAAATACAGCTCTGAAGAGATTTATTTTGGGGAAAAGGAACAGTCAGGGAAGGGTATTTCAGTCAGAACTTAACTCTGGGTAATCATAATGAATTGAATACTGGCTGTAAACCATGACTTTTTAAATGTCTTAATCTTTCCCAAACAGGACAGAGACTGTGCACAGAAGCCAGGAGAGGTAATGTGTGATGTTTGTGTGTGTGTGTGGTGATGTGTGTCCTTGGAGAAACACAGGCAGTGAGGAGGTGTTGGGAGGTGTGGAATTGCCACGTGCCGTTCCAGAGGGGGAATGAAATCCTGCAAACAGGACAGTGAGGAGTCTCTGGTGGGTGCCACTGTCAGTGCTCAGTGCTCAGCATGTCCTTGCCTCCTCACACGTGGATCATCTTCCAGTCTGATTGAGCATAAGGTTACCAGCTAAGCTAACGTTTTTCTCACACTAGATAATTAGCAAAGCTAACCATTAAGCATTTTACTGACTCTGTAATTATCTTTGATTAGTGTCTCTTTAAAAACCTTTGGGTTTCTCAATTGTTTCCTGTGACTAGCAAGTGTGTTTCTGAAAAGCCCATCATTGTAGAACAGTCACCCTTTGGTACCTTAAGGCCACATCTTGCAGTCCTTACCTCTAGGAACACCTGAGCAGAGGTGACAGACCTCAGACACCAGCCCTAGGTTGAATACTGTATTGATTCAGCAAAAGCCAAAGGATTATATTTGGGCTGTGAATGGTTTTGCTTCCTTCTTTCAGAGAGACAGTGAAACAGCTGGTGAGGTTAAAGAACTGCTTTAAATGGGGTAACTGGAGTGTCTGATACCTCTCTTGGTATTTCTGCTCCTTGCTTGATATGTAATTTCCTCTTTGCTTTGGCAGTGGACACAGTCAATTAATCCATTAATTAAGAAATTGCAGAGCAGTGACAGACAGAAAGAGCTCTGTTGACACTTGGCAGAGAACCAATGTACTGTGGGGTGTTGTCTCTCTGCTTCCCACTTACTGCGCCTACAGCTGCCAGTGGGGGAGACAGAGACCCTTCAAAGCTGGAGAAGTTCAAAGCCTTGCAGGACTCTGTTTTTACCTTTGCCATACCTTTAAGTCAGCCTTACAGAAATTGAGAAACATCTTAAAGAACACAATTTACTCTTAGCACGTAGTGATAGTTATCCTGGTTCCTGAACATATGCCAGTGTTTAATCCCAGCTGACAACAAAGGACCCCACAGCTGGTCCACTTCCCTGCCTCAGTGGGATGGGGAGGAGAATCAACATAAAATAAGATAGAGCTTGGGGGTTGAGATATGAACAGTTTAATAATTGAAACAAAGTAAAATCCTAATAATAATAATATAATAATAATTAACTAATAATAAAAGGGAGAGGAAGAGAGAAAGCCCTGAAAAGACTAATGATGCACCACAATACTATTGCTCATCCCCCACTGACCAATGCCCAGCCCATCTCCAAGCTACAATTGGCTCCCCTTCCCAGTAACCCCCACAGTTTATATACTGGTCATGGAATTCTGTGGTGTGGAATATTCCTTTGGTAGCTCAGGTCAGCTGTCCTGGACATGCTCCATCCCAGCTTCTTGTGCACTTCCTTGCTGGCAGAGCATGGGAAAATGGAAACTCTTTGACTCAGGGCAAGCACTGCTCAGCAACAACCCAAACATCCCAGTGTTATCCACATTATTCCCTACTAAATCCAAAACACAGCACTGAACAACAGCACAGTGTTGAATTAAGAAAAAGTTAACTCCATCCAGCCCAAACCAGGACAACATATTCCAATGAAGATCTTGTTTATGTTTTTCTTAATGGTTTTTACATTCCGTATTTTTGTAGTGACAGATGAGAAGGACTTCACAGTTAATCTGCCAGTGGTTACTTTGCAGACTCTCAAAAGGCCTTCTGCAATTCCCTTGTATTGATTCTTTATTTCCTTAATTCAAGCAGGTTAAACCTCCTGTGGAAGGCAATAATTTTGCAACCCTCCCTCCCAAGTCTCCTTCCCACGGTGGCACAGGCGACGAGGACAGTTTCGGCACCCGCAAAGCCAGGTCTTCCTTTGGCAGAGGCTTTTTCAAGATAAAAAATAACAAGAGGACTGCAAGTGCCCCCAATCTGGGTAGGTACCATGCCTCTGCATTCAGATTCTGTGCATTTTGAAGCATCTTAACAACAGCTGTAACTGCCTTAAGAAGCAGGAAAGCCGGCCTTAGTCTCACCATGACTTGGTGGCACTTCTGACAGTAGAATGTTTAGAAAATACCAAACAACAGGAAAAAAAAATCACTGATGTAAGGAAGTGTTTGATGTGGTTCAGACTCTGCTGTGGTATCTCCCCTGGGACCTTGTAGGGGATTGCTGCTGTATGAAATGCTGACTGTCTGGCAGTAGTTCACACATGGGATTTGTGGGGGTTTTTTCCCCCTGGCTCCATCCTCATATCTTTTCATAAGATTTTCTTTTATCTTTCATAAGATTTTTCAGATACACAGAAATAGGACAGCAGCACTCAGTCTTTCTCTCTTTTTTTTTTTTTTTTTTTACTTAAGCAGCCTTTCAAAAGAAGTGGTGACAACAGGAACAGGATTGGCAAGTCATTCAAGCTCACGTTGATGTTTTTACTTGTAGTGTTGGTGGGGGGGTATTTTGGTATTGTCATTTGGTGACATTTGCATATGACAAAGAAATAAACAAAATGCTCTGCTTAATGCAGAAGTCGCTGTTGCCACTAACTGGAATTCTACTTATATTTACTGCTCTGCTCTGGCAGTCTTTCCAATGATCCAGTTCAAGCATCCAGCGAGTCCCTGCACCAGATCTACTGCAGGCACCTGAGGTTTTTGTTTATCCTCTTGCATGAGATTTAGGAATTTAGCTATCTATTTCAGAAGCCTGAAGGGGGATAGCTTCTTCTTTGTTACTCAAAGAGAATTTCAGATTTTTGTTCAAAACAAGTAACATACCTACACATTGATGATATGCTGCCTATATTTCCCTGTGACATACAGCCTGGGAAGTTGCTAGCTTACTTGGAATAGATGTACAGTCAATTCTGAGGGTTAGACTCTTCACTTTGGTTTATTTCATGTTTGCTTTTGTGTAATACCCTGTTTTGTCCTGAAATTAATTTGTCTAACAAAGCACAGTACTTGTGGCTGTCATAAAGGAGTGGAAGATGGGTCATCTAAATCAGGGTGCTGTAGCTTTGAGTAAGTTATTGATGTTATCCAGATTTCAGTGCTTCCATCTGTAAAGTTGCTGTCCACATATTTGCCACCTCACAGGAGCAGTGGGTCCTGGAGCAAGTGACCCCCCTTGCACTGAAGTGAGTGCAGTGCCATTTTTCTCTCTACACCACAGAGCTCTGCTCCACTCCCTTGTTGTGAAAGGGAGGTCCCAGTGAATTGGTGATCCTAATGCCATGTGAATTCAGCATTCGTGTGGCGCTTGTGTCTCACGTCTCTCCCTCCTTTTGTCCCGTACTTTGTCACCTTGAGTTTTGAATTGTGTTTGACCTTGTGCCTCTGCGTGTTCTCTCCCGTTGTGCTGCGTGTGGGTTTGTGCCTTGTGTGGATATCTGAAGATCGCAGTCGAAGTGCAAGTGCACCTACTTTAGGTACAGTAATCCTGCATGCCTGCCCGTGCCAGCCCTGTGCCCTGACTGCTGCTAACAGCTGGCTGTGGCCACACACTTCCCAAACCACAGCCAGGCACCAGAGCTCTGCATCGGAACTTCTGCCCATCACTAAAAGGAGTTTTCACGTAACATTCGCCCTCTGCTAGAAGTCAGCTGTGCTGTTCCTGAGTAGCTGCTACTAATGAGAGATTGCGGGTCAATTTGCAGAGACTTTTGCCGTAACTTTGAGCACAAAGTTTGAGTACTTTTGGTGTGCTTTGAGGTACCAGGTGAGAATTGGTGATGCTTAGTTACCTTTGTGCTGCCACTTGTCCTAGATCCACTGGAGGACTTTATAAAGGGTGGTGAAGTAAGGAATGAGCTGTATTTCCCAGGCATTCATTTCAGGGAGTTCTGAGGGAAAGCATATGTAATTAGTCTTCTAGATGTAGTTGTATTTATGATATAATAAAACAAATGAGAAATAACTGGGGCAAATGGGGAAGGAGCCATTCACATAGTAAATAAAAACCAGTCTTGTGATATGAGCATTCCCTGGATGCTTCTGACCAGGGCAGGTCAGACCTGTCTTTGGAAGCAGAGTTGTGTCATGTGGGGTGGTGAAGAGACCAAGGGCTTTGGGCCCTCTTTTTTCTCATATGGCCCCCTAAATGTTATCTGCTCTACAGGGTTGTGTCAGTGCATGAAAAGGAGCCCGGTATTTATGATATAATAAAACAAATGAGAAATAACTGGGGCAAATGGGGAAGGAGCCATTCACATAGTAAATAAAAACCAGTCTTGTGACATGAGCATTCCCTGGATGCTTCTGACCAGGGCAGGTCAGACCTGTCTTTGGAAGCAGAGTTGTGTCATGTGGGGTGGTGAAGAGACCAAGGGCTTTGGGCCCTCTTTTTTCTCATATGGCCCCCTAAATGTTATCTGCTCTACAGGGTTGTGTCAGTGCATGAAAAGGAGCCCGGTATGAGGAGCAAACAGTGCAATTCCCGCATATCTCTGCTACTAATGCACCCAACCTTGTCCTGGTGTTCTCTTTATAGAATGCCATTTACATGTTTTTGGTTCTTTTTTACTTTACCTTCTACAAGTAAAGCAAAAATCACAAATGCCACATCCTGGTTTGATGTTAGTTCTGTCTCTCTCTCACTGACAGGATCCCTGTGTTTGACAGTGGCCAAACCAAAGTGCCTGGAAATGATCTTTTGTGTGACCTTGCTGCTTCACTGCAAGGTTTGACGAGGTGGAAAATGGGACTTGTTCATAGATATTCTGGCTGAACCATCTGAAGTTTGCCCAGCAGGATACACTGGCAAAACCAAGAGTTTGTTGCTGGTCATGGCCCTTTTGTGGCCATCTCAGCATCAACTCTGTGGCTTGTGGGACATGTCCCAACAATATAAGCTCTACCTTGATGCATTGTTTACTTTTCTCCTGGAAGTCTGAAAGTCCATTTCAAACACAAGTGATGGTCATTTAATTACAGAGCTATATTAAAAGATGCTGCAAGTGATTCCAGGCCTGACTGCCTTGCCACGGCTGCTTCAGCTGAACAAGCTCATGCTCTCACTCCTCCCCAGCAAGCAACTGGCATAAACTCCGAGTGGTAGTTTTATTCAGCTATCTGGCACTTGCTGGCACATCTCTGCTTATGTAGTCTAGTAGATACTGCAATTCTATTCGTTTCCTTTTTAAATGATCTTAAAATTTTTTCTCCTTTAATAGTTTAGCTTTTGTGGCAACTTCCCCTTTAGGGACAAGAGCCCTCAGGTTTGTTGTCATGGAAAACAGCTACAGATCAAGGATTTAATATTTTTAGAGTGGGTGGTGATGTTGAGGATCTCTGATCAGAGATGTTTTGTTCACTCAGAAGATACGGTTTAGACAGAGTCTAAAATCCATGGTGTTCCTCTGAGGAGGAACAAAATATTCCACAGTTTGCAGAAGTGAGGGAAAGAGGGCCCTCCTTCTGCAGCAGGAGTTTTGTTGCTAGAATTTCCTGGCCATGGAATGAAATACTACATGTTATTGGGGAAGATAGCCACAGGAAGGTTACTTGGCTTTCTGTGCTTTGGGGACTCCTGGTTTAGTTCCCTGTCACTGCTCTGAATTGTTTTTGGGCACCCACGTGCCTTGGCTCTTCCTGTGAAAGCACTGTAGGAACACGCCCTCAGGAAGAGTAAATATGGGATTTAATTCACTGCGTGATTCACGAGGTGGATTTTCCCACCTTGGAAGCGAGGCGCTTAACTGAAGCAGAACATTGCCTTGGAGCATTACCAGCCAGGCCCATGAAGGAGGAACATGTGGCATTTCTCATGGATTTTCCCATTCCTCTTTGCCCCATTTTCTTGACATGGTGGCTGTCAATAATCTAGCAGGAGTCATTCCCAAGGTCAGGAGCATGTCTATACAGTCCTGCATAAGAGGGTCTTGACAGAGCTTTTGTTTTCTGACAGCTGAAACAGAGAAGGGATCTGCAGACCACTTAGATCTGGCTGGCTTGCCCCCTCGCCCAAAAGAAGCAGATAGTCTGCAGATGACACCACCTTCTCCAGATTCCAGGAAAAAGGCCAAGGGAATCAAGAAGTTGTTTGGAAGGTAAGTAAAAGATGAGACATGACCATTCTCCAGAGCTGGGCCTCGGGCAGGGGTTTGCTGGGAGCACACCTTCTATTTCTGCCCTGCCAACATGTGGCTTCACGGTTTAATATCCCAAGAGCAGGAGCCTGTGTGGTATTTGGGAGAGATGAGACTAGGCTGGGGGCAGGTAGAAGAGGAGCTACAAGCCCTGGGGGAGATCTTGCCAGTGTTGGTTGCAGTGGGTGGCAGTGATGTGCCTTTTCCTTAGCCAAATGTCAATGTGCTTTCTTCCTTTAGACTTAGAAGAAGTCAGTCTACCACCTTCAACCCAGAAGACATGTCTGAGACGGAGTTCAAAAGAGGAGGGACAAGAGCAACTGCAGGGCCCCGGCTGGGCTGGTCTCGGGACCTGGGGCAGTCCCACAAGTAAGACACGAGTGGGGCCAGTGTGCCAGTGCTTGGATCCTGATGGCTCTGGCCAAGCACGGGGCCCAAAGGAGAAGGGCAGTGCCAAAATGAAACATCCCCTCTCTTCTCTGAGCAAAACCAGGCACATACAGTCCACTTCCTCCTCAGAGAGGGTCTCTGCAGGATTGAGGTGGGCTGAGTGCTGGGGTCTTGCTGCTGAGCTCTTGCCTTCACAGGATGGGGCAGCACATGAGCCCTCATGTGGCAGTGACAGATACTCCTTTTGTGCCTTTTCTGCTGCACTTCGAGGGATTAAAGGAGAAAGTGAAACATTCCAGTCTCATTCCAGAGCTGTAGCCATGCTAGGCAGCAGAGGTGGCTCTTTTCAGTAGGATTATAGGAGGCTGTGTTCATTGTGACAGTCGCAACAGATCAGCAACGCCCAGCGCTTCATTGTGCTGGTAGTTCCCCCTCAGAGATTGTCCCAGCTTCCACAAGATGTGAATTAGGCTTAGCTTTTGGCTTTCTCATTGTTTATGAGAACAGAAGGTTGGAAACAAGGGATTTATCAGTCTTTTTTGGGTAAAATCTACTGCAGTGAGCTGGACATGCCATTCGCAAAGTGGACCAAGGAGCAGGTCTGCAACTGGCTCCAGGACCAAGGACTTGGCTCTTATATCAATAATGGCAGGCACTGGATATTGTCTGGACAAACACTTCTGCAGGCTTCTCAGCAGGATCTGGAAAAGGTGAGGAATATCAGAAACACTCCTTTCAAATAAAGGTACAAAAAAATATCACAGTTTCTGTGCATGTAAATCAGGTCTGTAAAGTGCACCTGGTAGAAAAATGGAAACTAGATGAGTTTTCAAAATACTGTCATCCGCAGTGATGCCAAATCTGTTTCTTTTTAGCTGAAGTTTTGTAGAAATTTAATGCTCTGTAATGAAGCTAATAATTATAAATATGTGATCTAACTTCATTAAGCATGGACACATCACATGACTGTAGTACCTTCTAAAAATATGCACGTGAGACTGCCTCATTATCATATGGGTTTGTAGCCCTGCTTCATTAGCAGTCATATGTGCTACAGTTGTTTTATGCCTGTGTGAGAAGGGTATAAAAAGGTGCTGTTTTGGTCTGATTGTATTTTCTGTCCATTTTATACAAAGAGGAATGAGGATTTGTTACACACAAGTTGATCAGTGTCTGTCTTTATTTGTTGCAGAATTGCTTGTCTATTTTTAAAAACAAGAAATACAGAAGAAATTGATTCAATTTATATTTTTAATCCCTAATATTTGCTAAAGGTTGAATTTTCAGCTTTTTAAAAATCTCTTCACCGAATAGTAAGCCTGTTTTCTCAATTGGGTAGTTACACAACAATTGGACTAAGAGAAGTATTATGAACATAATGTAATGTGTTACTTGCTTGTAATGTAATGTGTTATAATGCTTGTAATAGTGTTATCAGAGGTAACATTAACCAGCAGGCACTGCTGAAAGTGAAATGGGATTAAAGAGATCCTGGAATGGCTGCATTTGCAACTAAACTGAGGAATAATGTTATGCATTTGGAAGCATTAATGAATTTCAGTCATTCCTGGGACTTTCCTGTGCTGTTAACGAAATAATTATTTTAATTTTACCTGCCTAAGTGGGAGGGGAAGAATTAATCCCAGCAAGTATTTTTTTGAATGCTAAAGTTTTTATTATATTGTGGGATTTTTTTTTTTTAACCTAGTATGAGAATATTGTGGCCAACATTTTAATGCAATTTGGGATCCATCACTCCTTGAAATTAATCTACAACACTGTGAAACTAACCACCCCAGAAAGTGGGCCTTTCCCTAGTGCTGAACATGTGCTAAAAGGACGCTGAAATTCAGCAAATAGAAAATGCACCTGCCACGTCACCAGCAGTGCTGTTAAAGTGTGATTCTTAGAAACCCTTGGTCATTCATCAGAGGGAGGAATAAAACAGTATTATCTCTAGATTTACTGCTTTTCTTCCTTTCACAGGAGCTTGGGATAAAACACCCTTTGCATCGGAAGAAGCTCCAGCTTGCTCTGCAGGCACTGGGATCTGAAGAGGAAAACAACCATGGAAAACTGGATTACCACTGGGTTACCAGTAAGATTTTACTGCATGCTGAAGCAGTGGCTTTGGATAGGGGTCCCTAATCGTGGCTAATTTCAGGGTGCTGAGGATGGGAACAGTAAGTGGTGCTGGCTAATCTGGCTGCCACTGTAACAGGAGTATCTGTCCTGCCCTAGGGTGGCTGGATGACATTGGCCTGCCCCAGTATAAGACCCAGTTTGATGAGGGGAAGGTGGATGGCCGCATGCTCCATTACATGAGTGTGGTGAGTAAATGGCTTCTTCCTTTTCTGACATCCTTTTCATGGTCTTCAAAGGACCCCTTTAAACAATAGTGAGTGCCCTGTCTTAATGCCAATAGCTGTAACCTATAGAAATCAGATACTGCTGTTCACCTGTAAGCATTTCCTAAGTTCTTTCCATCTTTAGAGCTACGAGGTTCTGGCCTAAGAGCAAACACAAAAAGCAAGAATTTGGACTCATGCATCAGAAGTGGGCAATCCTGAGCTTGACAGTTGTGTGTCACACCGGTGTGCTCAGGCAGGGATTGTACACAAAGGCACAAATGCAAAGGTGCAAATGCTGTGGTTGCCACTCATGCTTTTGCTGTTCATGTTATTAATTAGTAGAAGCAGATGGAATCCTTTTCTTCAGTAAGCAAGCATTCTGTCAGCTTGCTTATTTACGTGGATGCATAGGTGAAGAAAACCCAAGCAATTTCCTTTGAAGAAAATTGCAGTTCTGAGAGCCAGCTTGTTTGAAAGCAGGCTACACTTAACAGCTTTTGCATTTCAAAGTGCTTAGCACAGGCATCACCTCCCCACTCCCCACTTCACTGCCAGTCAGGTTTCCTTTGTGTAAGGGCTCAGGTAAGATGAGATAAGACCTTCCTTCTCTGGGGATATAAATGCAAATTGAACATGGCTAATATTCATTCTTTCTGTACAACAAAGAAGAAATTAATCACAGCCCTGCTCTCTCATGAACCATGAGTTACCTTTTCATGCCACATTTGCATCTGTTTTGCGTAGGTTTTATGTCATGGTTTGCGGTTTTATTTATTATAAGATTGTTTCTTCTTTTTAACCCTGGGAGGTGTGATGCCAGCAGCCTCCACTGAGTTTGATGTTGTGTTGGGAGACTTTACTACCATTGTCACTGCCCTTTAATTGTAGATCCACTGGGGATATTTTTAGAACAAGTTTAACTATCAAATTATGGTAACAGCTGTAAATAACCAACAAAATATGCAAAGTATTAAAATAATATTTGTTACTATCTTTTGAAGTTACTCCAGCTAAAAATAAATAATAGTGAACATTTATTATTTTATAATAAAATACTTAATATTTAATTAATATAATAACATTTATTATTTTTTAATAAATGAAATAGGAAACCATGACATAGTTAACCTACTGTCAGATTCATCACAAAGTTAGCTGAACACTGGGATGTTTGGGTTAGCAAAGAATCTTGTCTTAAATATCTGACAAAATGGATTCCAGTGCTCATAACATATAAGTAAAACTGAAAGATTAAGCCATGCTAACCCTGGAACAAGGGTGAATAAATTTATTTAAGTTAGCCAAATTGCATTTTGACTTCGAGACACTTTTCTTATTCCCTCCTATTTTTTTTTATTCTAACCATAGAGAATGTCCCAGTTTTCAGGGTAATTTATTGTTTTCAGTTAAACTTCTAGCTGGACATTTCAGGTATTAAAACTTCTGGCAGGATTAAATGCCAGGTGAGTCTAATGTAGTGTGTTGGTGCTGTCCTGGATCTTTTCCTGTCACTGAGGATGTGTTATCTCACCCTTTTTCCTTCCTTGTTACCCCACATTTCTTGTACTAAGCTCTGTACCCTGTGTGAAAAACATCCCCCAAGAGCTAGTACAGTGCAACACAGAAAGTTTTTATCTTGGGACAGATGGTTTGATATGAATTACCTGTCTGACATATTAGAAACTTCCCCCACGTGTGTCAAATGTGCCATTTTAAGCCAGGGGCTAAAGCAGTCCCCTCCAGGAGAATGGATGAATAAGCATGTCTGTGTTTATTAACCCCCTCTTGCTCTTTGACAGGATGACCTGCTGTCCTTGAAGGTCGTCAGTGTCCTTCACCACCTCAGCATCAAAAGAGCCATTCAGGTTTTGAGAATAAACAACTTTGAGCCCAACTGCCTGCGCAGGAGGCCGTCTGATGAGGTACTGCTTTATGAGGAAGCTGTAAAGAGGAATCCTCTAGGGTTTTGTCCCTGGTGTTTGATTATTCCTGCTCTGTTCTCTCCTCCTGTCTCCTCATTCTGCTTCATTTTTAGTTTCCTGTTTCTCATGTTGTTCTTTTAACCTCAAGCTTTGACATCACGTTCTTTCCTCTACCTGCCATGACCCCAAACTCATGTTCCCCTTTCCAAGTCTCCCATATCTCCTCCAAGCCAACAGCTGGCTTGTTTGGCCCAGCCTCTGATGTGCTGTCTGGAGCACAAATCATCTTGAACTCAGTGCACTGTTGCCATGAGTCTTGTGCAACTCCCTGGAAAACTGATGGCTGTGACAGTATTTTCTGTGTAAAAGGAGCTTGGCCCTGTTACCAGGCAGGAAACTGCCATCATTGTGTTTTGGAAGCAGCACATGCTGGATGGGGCAATGGGTGACAAAACAACCCAGTGTACTGGATTTAGATTCACAGGGTGCGAGAACAGCACAGGAGCTCATGGAACCAGCTGAATTTTCAGCTGTATTGGTAGAAATGGCAAATAACCCTAGTGCACAGTGCAATAGTCAAATGATCTGACACACCCCTGCCCCCTGCCCAAGGTAGCAATCAGAAAGAGAGTTTTTTCTCAAGTGCAAAGTAGGATTATATTCCTTAAGGGCAGGAGAGGTACGTTTCAGTAAAGATTTGGGGTGGGATTGAGCTGATTTGGGATGTCTTCCTTACCTGCCTGTCCCTCCTGTTGGCAGAATAATGTGACACCTTCCGAGGTCACCCAGTGGACCAACCACCGCGTGATGGAGTGGCTGCGCTCCGTGGATCTGGCAGAGTACGCACCCAACCTGCGGGGCAGTGGAGTGCACGGGGGGCTGATGGTGAGCTTTTGGGGTGGCTTCTTCCATTTTATGAAGGAAAAAGATGTCTGGGAGTCACTAGGTCAATGTTCTGACATTATCTTTGCTGCACATGCTTTTTCTGCTTATTCTGCTTAATAAGAAGTTTTTTACCTTATGGTTTAAAAGATATGAATGTCTCGAGGGGAAGTAGTGTGGTTTAATACTCTGTATTCCCCTCACAATTCTATTTTGGTATAGCATTCTCCACCTCCTGTTCTACAGTGCTGCCATGCTATTGAACAGCCATTTTCTGCCTTCCTAGTCTGGATATGGTTTTCTTTTGTGAGGGAAACTTCCGTAAAATTTGGGATTACACTGTCAAACCAGGATTGTTTTTAACTGCTCTAGCATCACACACTCCAGACAAGAGACTTACACTTGCAGAGGTTTGTTGTGGTGATTAGGAGTTGTATCCCTGCTCCAGACATTTTGTGTCTGTTTATTTTCCATGATTCTTCTGGCTACCTTTTCCAGAATTGGAAGATGATGCTGGGTAAACATTCTGTGGCAGCTTCACACAGTACTTCAGTTAAGGGTGGATTTATCTGTTCATTTCTTCTTACCTGCCAATTTGTTCCTATTTATAACTCCAGAAGGAAAGCATGAAGGTAGGTAGCATTTTAGGAATCCTTTATCAAGTTAACTCTCTTTCCTCCTTCTTTGTTGTATATTTCCTCTAAAATACCAACAAGAATCTCAAAACAGCCTTAGGGAGTGACCAAGATAGGCCTGGAGATCCATCAGACATCTCATCAGACAGTACTGGCTTCAGCTGGATTCTGTGTGATTGGATTCTCTGTGGTTGGATTCCCAGGTTTTGGAGCCCCGTTTCAATGTAGAAACCATGGCCCAGCTGCTGAACATCCCACCCAACAAGACGCTGCTGAGGCGGCACTTGGCCACTCATTTCAACCTCCTGGTGGGGCAGGAGGCCCAGCAGCAGAAACGTGAAGCCATGGAGTCCCCTGACTACGTCCTCCTGACAGCAACTGCCAAAGTCAAGGTAGGCCACTTGTTCTGGGAGGGGTGGGAGGTTCCAGGGAGGCATTTGGGTCTCTGGTTTTATCTGTGCTGGGAGGGCACGTCAGTAAGATCTGAGAAAAGGGGTTGGTACCTAAAAAAAAAGAAGCATGAGAGCAGGACCTGGCAGATCTGGGGCTAACACTCATGTCTACCATGAACAGGCCACTTCTCAGCTTCTCTGACATGCAGAAACAGGAGGTAGCACTCATGTCGCCCTTCTGTCTGTACTGAGGGATGAGTGGGAGGGAGACTGTCCCTTACTGTTTACAGACTCATGGTTTAATGTGGAATTTTGACCACATTTGGGATCTCTTAAATGGTGGTGTCTTAACAGTGGTAGAATGAGAGGACACATTGTCCTTTCAGATGCCACTGTCATGAAATTCAGAATTTTTGTGTAGAAGAGCACTGGGGTTTTGACCCTTTGTCATGGAAACACAAGAGGGCATGAGTAGGCCTGTTAATTCTTTGGCGATTCTCTAACTCCTTGGCAACTTTCTCTTCACTTTCAAGCCAAAGAAACTTACCTTCAGCAATTTTGGGAGCCTGAGGAAGAAGAAGCAGGATGATGTGGAGGAGTATGTGTGTCCTATGGACCTGGGGCGAGCATCTGGGAGTGGATCGAAGAAGGGCTTTAAGCCTGGCCTGGATATCCGAGTATATGACGATGATGATTTGGACAGGCTGGAGCAGGTAAACCAGTTCTAACAATTCTGAGTCTTTCAGCTGTCAGGTTTGGTGGGAAAACCTTTCATTTCCCAGGGAAGTCTTTCTTTTGCTTTGGCCCATGAAGGCCCTGACTTCTTGTTGTCACACAGCATTAGTGACAAAAGGCTCTGCTTCCAAGGAGGTTGAAGCTGTGAATGCAGCACCTTTTTAGGGCCTGCTCTGGAGTAATTCTCCTTTCCTGACAGGCCATGCTTCTCCCTTGGTCTGAACATCTCAGGTGTAATCAGTAAATTATGTGCTGTGCTTAATTGTTACTCTGTCGTAGCAGGACAAGGGGGAATGGCTTCACACTGACAGAGTGGGTTTAGATCTTAGCAGGTTTAGGATACTAGAAAAATATTCTTCCCTGTGAGGGTGCTGAGGCCCTGGCACAGGTTGCCCAGAGAAGCTCTGGCTGCCCCATCACTGGAAGTGTCCAAAGCTAGGCTGGATGCAGCTTGGAGCAACCTGGGATCATGGAAGGTGTCCCTGCCCATGGCAGGGGATTGGACCCAGATGATTTGGACCCAGGTCTCTTCTAACCCCACCCATTCTGTGATTCCACTCTGTGATACAAATAAGTTACTATTAATTCATGGTTCATTCTCTGTTTTTTATAGATGGAAGATTCAGAAGGGACGGTGAGGCAAATAGGAGCATTTTCTGAAGGCATCAACAACTTGACAGTAAGTCTGTGAATGGGGTCTGTGCTGTAAGGTCTCTGTTTCTGTGGGATGGGTGTGAACCCCTTTGCTCATGTTAAACAGGGTCAGTGAGGTCCTTGGGGTCTTCTGCAGGGACAGAGGGCACAAGAAAACCAAGCGTTTCAGGAAGGTACCTGCCCATCCTGGTGAGGAGGCTTGGTGGCCTGTTCTGGCTCCCCACAGACCGCGGAGGGCAGGAGACACAGCCCATATTGCCCACGGTCAGTGGGCTTCCAGCTGGGAGTCAGGCTGCATTTTCTGGGTGGAAACCTCGAGCCACTGGGGCCAGCAGACAGTGGTGAGCTGGTTTTGCAGCAGGGTGGGTGAAGACCTCCCTCAGCAGAACAAAGCAGTGGCTGGCAGGCAGTGTTTGCTGCCCAGCACAGGACAGGTGACTCCAGTTGTGAGAAACGTTGACTCTTCCCTCCTTTCCTTTCCAGCACATGCTGAAGGAAGATGAAATGTTCAAAGACTTTGCCACTCGCTCTCCTAGCACCAGTATAACAGATGAGGACTCCAACGTGTGACAGTCACCGCCAGGCACTGACAAAGGCTCGTTCTCCTGCATGCAAGGACATCCCTGTTCCACGTGACAGGCAGCAGATCATGTACTTTACATTGCTCTTGCTTCTGTTTGTTGGAAGTAACACTGAGGGGTGGAGAATTTTAAAGAGAAAAGGAGAAAAAACAAGGTGCCTACTTAAGTTGCCATAAAAACCACCCAGACACTGGTGAATGGTAATTGTTTTAACTCTATTTAATGTAAAAACTGGTGGTATGTTTCAGAGTGTTGCCTTGACATCGATGTGGTATGATAGTGCTCCTTTTGCTTATTCGTGGCCTCAGATAATCCTTTATACTGTTTGAAAACAACAGAAGATGTTAGGTGAAAGTGTTGCATCTGTAGATACAGCGCATCAGCTCTCTCTGCGCTCTCAGCTGAAAAATAAAAGTTACTGCTCTTTTCTAAGTGCTTTTCTTTGGCACAAGCACCGGTTCAGCCCTATCCAATGTAGGATTCTAGAGATCCGTGCCCTGTGTAAGCTCCCCTGTAGCTCTTGACTGTTGCTCCTATTTTTATACTGTTTTGTATTAAAAAAAAAAAAAAAGAAAAAATAAGTATATGAGGTACATATAAAAGCAAAAATTTAAATTTTGTGAGATAGAGTGATGGAAAGTTGAAGGTGTGCAAGGGAAAGAGAGAAGATTGTAAAAAAATTATGCCAGTTTGCAAACCAGCTGGTTACTGGGAAAGGCAGGCTGACCTTTGGAAATGTTTGCTTTCGTTGCTTTTTACTGAGTGCACAGTTTAATGATCTTCCATTTTGAGATCAAACAATTCTAAAGCATGTTTCTTCTGGCAGTGGCTCATCCAGAAACTGCACATTTTAAAATGTCTTCTTTCTTGTCCCCAGCAGCAGTAGTTAGTGCATTCAATAGTTATTAACACTTCCATGACTTAAAAAATTTCCTTAAAGTTGAGAGTACTCCCTGCATATGGAAGGCATATTTCTGTGCTGTGACTAACGTGAAGATGGTGTAGTTGCAAAAAAAATAAAAGTTATATAGAGAAATGTATAGGAAATATATTATTTCATATTATTAAGCCTAAGGTGGGACTTTTCCTCCAAAACTGAGATATCAAATGTGTTGCTTATCATTTTACCTTCTTAAAGCACAGCTCCTCTGCTCTTGAGGATCATCAGGTTTTAAAATTCCTAACTAGCCAGTGGGAATCTTGTGTCAGACTCCCAGTACTGTGAGGTGTCCTAGCCAAAAGCAAACAAACAAAGTAACTTTTTATTCCAGTGGTCATTTGTATGGTGTTGAACATTGCATGTCTCTTAGCACAATGGCATGAAGCTGCTTTGCTCTATAAAGGAAAACAAAAGTCCAGCTGGAACTGTTCCTTGCGGTGGTGTTGCTTTGCCAAGCATTTGTCACTCATTTTGTCAGTCTCCTTGCTGGAAATGAGACCATTCCTGGTGTCGTGCAGGGAATTTGGGGTTTGTGCTGACTTTGGGGGTGTTTCTAAAACACTGTTAACAAAGCTAGGAAAGGAAGAAAGGTTCTTCCCAGGGAACTCCTATCAGATCAGAGGCATATTCCAGCATTAGAATGATGTACGCTGATAACCTGGACCTCTGAAGGATGTGCAGTGTAGCTGATTATTGATGTACCAAGATGCAAAATTTAATGTGGGCAGGTTTAGGGTGCCGATGCTTGGGATGTGGATTCAGGTCCCCCTTTCTGTGAATACTCTGCAATATTGTTATTATTTACATGGAAGCTGAATGTAAAAACCTGTGGAAGCACTAGGAAATGTGGTACAGGCTTCCAACAAGTGTTCCTCTGAATGGCTCTCACTAGTTACTGGCTACTGGACAGGATTGGGAATTCACAGTGTGGGGAAAAGGGAGCTAGTGACACAATTCTGTGTGCTGAAATAGCTAAAAACACTCTAGTTTCTCTGGCGTGTTACAGTGAGGGCAGTGATCATTTAAGTGCAGTGTAAGCAGCATTCTGCTCCAAACAACCCTTTCCTGGTGCCAGGTCATGCCCTCAGAGCTGTGATCTGAACCCTGGTTCTGTTCTAGGGTGGGGACACGAGAGAGGTGATGAAGTCAGGAGGTTTTTATGTGTGTGTGTGCACACTGTCAATACTGTCGAGGTGCTTAATTGGTTTGGAGAGGGCAAACGTAACTGCTGTGTACTGCCATGTGAAATCCAATAAAGTCTGTGGAAAATGCCAGGTGTTTTTGTGGAAGCTGGTTCCCTCTCTCATGTCCTATTTTTAATATTTTTTTTTCCTTTTTATTTTCCAATTAACTTTCCAAAGAAGCTTGTTCTGTTCTATTCAAAACCAAGGAAGGAAAAGGGGCAAAATTACACATTTTTTTGTTGACATGTTAATTTGTTTGTCAGTAGTGCCTGTAGCAAGGCTCAACTAACAGCTAAGAAATCAACTATATCAAGACTTTTTAGTTATTTCTGGGATCCAGATTTGAACCATCTTGGGTTGTTTGGTGTGGTGAGAAGTGGCATCATCATTGCTCAACGTGTACTCCACAGGGGGCCCTTCCAGGGTGCTCTGTCCCTTCTTGCTATGGAAGAGACTCTCTCTCTGGTCCCAAGTGTTAACCTCCTTTCTCTGGGAGGTTAAAAGGAAAGATGGTTTGATCTTCAGGCAACACTCTGTCCCAAAAAAATGGTTTCTGTGCAATAGTCCTAGAAAGGAGATCCAAGGAAATAAGATCAGACCAGAATGAGATAACATCAGCCAAAGAAATGGTGCCGGAATTAACAATAAGGAAAACAAGCACCAGATGTATTCAGCAAGTGTGAAAGCTGCAGGGCCTGTTGGGCTGGTCCCTGCCCAGTCAGCTGTGAGAAACACACCCAGGAGAAAGCCTGGCTGAACCCCACGGGCACACAGAGCTCAGCTCTGCCATCACCTTCACCGGGAAGGCTGCAGGTATCCATGTGCAGCTGAGTAGGTCTGGCTGAGCCCAGCGCCTGCAGAGCCTTTGCTGGAAAATAAAGGTTTGTCCCTGAGGCAATCTGCATGTGGAAACTACCTCCCCCGGCAGAGAAAATGGGCCAGAAGGTCTCCCAGGAGGACAACCAGGAGAACAAGGCTGAAACTCTAGTCATCTGTGAAGTCTTCAGCCAGGGTGTGCTCCATGCATCTCGAAAGCTGGAAGACTATCTCGGTTTTGTGGATCCTCAAAGCAAATTCCAGCCAGCCACAAACACGCTGAGCGAGATCTTCCTGGTCAACTTCATCAGCTTTTGCATGGGAAAGGGCATGGAGGAGCGGATCATGACCAGTAAAATGACCAAGCAGCAGTCCTCCCTGTTCGGAGTGGACTGGATCTGGACTCTGTGTGGGTCTGACAAGCAGATCAAGCTCCAGATCGCCGTGCAGGCTTTGCAGCCGGCCGAGCTCTTCCACGGCGAGGGTCCTGTTGAGGATTGCTGCCGGGAGGCTGCACTGGCCGACGAGTGCTTCCAGAACATGAGCAGGTTTGAGAAGCTGGCTGAGTTCTGCCGCCTGGTGGGACGGGACTGCCTGGGCTTGTTCATCATGTTCGGTGTGCCGGGGAAGCCCAAGGACATCCGAGGAGTCCTGCTGGACAGCGTTGCCAAGGAGGAGCAAAAATGCCACCTGTCGGGCAGGAACGCGCTGCGGCAATTTGTCACCAGCACTGACAGCTCCCTGCCCACAAAAGACATGTTGGAAAATTGCCTGGGCACCAGAAATGGGCTGAAGGACATGGGCAATGTGTACATAAACTTTGTGTGAGCAGCTGGGCAGGAGCAGTGGCTCCATGCAGCAGCAGGGTCCTCGCAGGGCTCAGCTCTGCCCCCCTCTCTTTTCTCCCCACACTCCATTCCCTCCACCTTCCCCTCAACCCATGGTGTTCCCTTAGCTCCTGCAGAAGCCAGGCAGAGTCAGCCTCTCCAGGTTTTAAAACACCCGGACAGACCTGCCAGAAAAATGTGTTTATAGAAGGCATGACGTTTTTCCAGAACATTTTGTTCGCCAGCCATTAAGTCTTGGCTGGAGCTGCTGAAAGCTTTATCAGCCAGAGCTCTGGGGAGGTCCTGGTGGACTCAGAGCCTTTGTTTGCTGTGTGGCAGCTTTTTTTCTGTCCCAGGAGGGTGAGCCTGTAATAATGGAAATGTGCTGGTGCTGGTCAGAAGAGCTGCAATGAGTGTGAAGGACAATACCAGGCCTTAAAATGACTGGTTGGAATGAGTGAGCTGGTTTCAATTAAGAGGAAAAGCCCTGCCCAGTGCTAGAAATGGGCTCTGAGAGAGAATTACTAATGACCTGCCCCACCGTTGGTACCAGGCTCCACAAGGCCTTGAAGCTGTGAACCAAAGGTAGGGTTGGGGCCAGCTGCAAAGCTTTTCTCACTGAATGGCTGTGTCAGGGCAAGGTATGGCAAAACCTAGGGGCAGATGTTAAAGAACACTTGGGAAAAATCAAGCAATGGGGACAAAAACCAGGCCTGATGTGGGTGGGACCTTATCACAGCAACAGAGGCAGCCCCTGACCATGCGCAGCAGAGAGCAAACCTGGAAGAGGAAAGATTATTTCACTTGGAATTCCTCTTCAGTAGTTTAGCAGCTGATGGTATTTATGGGCTTGGTTTATTCTATTTCCCTCAGCTTTTACTGGACTAAGTGAGGCTTTTGGGTTGGTTACACAATTATAATTACTTGCTTTACTGTTAACCAGTGAATGAGGCCCTGATCTACATTCAGTCTGGTAAACTCACTTTGGGTATAGCTGTCTAAATAGTCTTGTCAGTGCAAAACTCATCTGACTCTAGTTTTCATATAAATTCAGTCATTTAACAGAATAAAAATAATTTTGAAAACACATTCATCTTCCACTATTTACTATTTGAGTTGTAAAATGGGGGCAGCTGTGAGAGCTGAGAATCAGAGGCTGTTACTTAACAAGCCATTAAAAAAGAGCCAAAGGAGGCTGAGACATCAGTGCCACAAGTATTTGCAGCATTCCATGGCAGAGGCAGGGAATCTGAAAGGGGAACTGAAATAAACACAGAACTGTGACATTTTTGCTGAGTCACAAACATAGCGGGGTTTGGAGAAGGGTGACCTTTCAGTCCTGAAACAGTTCATTGAGACAGAACTGTTTTTAAACAGATGCTGTCACTGTATTCTGTGTGTGTGGCTGGGTTTGGTGGGACAGAGGAGACAGTTCTGGTGTGCTGCATAGAGAACCTGCATAGTTGTGGGGGATTGGGATTTTTTGCCTGTTTAAACTAGCAGAATAATCAACACTGCAGCAGGATTGATACTGGCTTATAAAAAACCTGCAGAAAACTAATTTTGTATTAAATTGGTATATTCTAACTAGTATGACTTCACCTATCCACTTCTTTAGAAAAGCTGGCTCACTAGAAAAATGGGCTTTTTTTCCCTTGCATGCTTTCTCAATAATAGAAAGGGAAGGGGAAAATCCAAGTGTCTTGAATGTATAGAGTTTGAACTATGAGAGTTACTCACTGGGGCAGTTGTTCTGATTTGATTTGCGTCTCTCAAAGGGCTCTGGTACCTCAGAGATGTCACATAGCCTTACTATGTTATTTTGGGAACTGGGTTATGTTTCCCAGACCGCACCACACTCTGGCCCTTTCCTTTGTGGGCTTTAGCTCAGGCCCCTGGGCCCCCAGCCATGGTGGGAATTGGCCAAGGCTCTGGATTCTGGTTAACAACAGTGAAAAGTATTTAACCATGGAGCTCTATGTTCATCCACTGAGCCAAGCTGGAGCCTCAGCTCAGGTGACTCACAGCCATCCCCAGGCTTCTGTGACTGCAAGTGCTGATGGACCTGCTAAGGTGCAGCCTCCAGCCCCTGAAATCCCAGGGCAGTTTGTGTGGCTGCATGACACAAGGTTTGTCCTGAATTCTGAAGAACCTGGAATTCACACCTTTGTCCCTTGGCAGTGTTTTCTGTTCAGATTTCCCTCTGAACACTCACTGCTGGGATACACGGGGGAAAGCCCTGTCCCTGCATGGAAGTCTGCTTTCTAGAGGGGCCCCTTTGGAAGTTTCCTCCCAAATTTGCCCTAAGCCAGGACAAATGGAAACTCCTCTGTGTCTCACCAAGAGGTTCAAAGCCCGTTTGGTTTTATGGAAGCAGTCAATGAACTCGGCCTCACTCGAGAGTCTTGCTTGGAGGCTCAGCATTCCCTCTGCCTGAAGAAGGGGCACAGAAGGACACTTTGGTGAGAGCATTCCCTTTGGGAAGGTTCCATCTGCCTGCCTGTGCAGAAGGCACAGCAGAAATGGGTGTTGAGACCAGAGCTACTGAAAATGAGGGGTTCAGGAAAGGCAAACTCCCTCTGTGTGCCAGAGGCTCTGTGTGCTCTACCAGAGGAGCCCCTGGAGCAGCACCTCCAGAACTGCTGGGCCTGCATCTGTGGCTGTGCCGCAGCATCGATCCAGCCCTGCTGGACCAGGAGCTGAGGTGTCCCCCTGCATTCATACGTGCCCACCCCCTGCTCCCCGTTTGTTCTGGCTGCTGCACTGCCCCTGCTGGCCCTTTCTTCTGGTTCTGCCTCCCTTTTTTCCATTGGCTGGGCTGTGGGAATGCCTCTGCAGCCTTCTGGGGCCGGCTGACAAGCACTGGGGTATCATCTGGGGTGCAGTTCAGAATTTGCTGTGAGGACAGAAACCCAGGGGACTGAGGTGAAAGTGAGCCTGGATTGGGCAGGACTGGGAGCCTGAATTCCAGGGCCTGCTGCATTTCCCAGGAGGATGCACAGGAGTGGGCAATCCAGGCATGAAACAGAGCTGAATGCATCCCACTGCTAGCACAGAGCTGCTGGGCCTGGCTTGTGTGCTGTCCCTATGAATGTGACAAGTGACCCCTGCTTGTGGATGGCTGGAAAATAACCCAGGTGAGGTGGAGAGAGCAGAACTGGAATCAGCAGAGCTGCCTCAGGTCAGAGGACATCGGCACTGACCTAGTGATGGAGATTTGCTTTCGGCCACCTTATCTTTGAGCACAGCAGGTATCAGTTGGAAAAATGGCCAGAGGATGCATTAAATGCCTGCTCAGGGAGGAGTCCCTTGCTCTCGGCCTCTCTTCTCCCTCTGCTCCTGCGTGTGGACTGTGCAGTGTCCTTGTTTCCCACTGTTTCCTTTGCCATTTCCTGTTCTAATGTGGCTCCAGACCCCTCATGCTCACCAGAGCTGGAGCTTCGTCGTTCAGGATCTGCAAACGAGGGGCAGAAAAATGCATTTGCTTTCAGAGGTTGGAAATAGGCTCCCCAAAAGGCAGGGATCCATGGGATGGTAGCTCCCACCCAGCTTGGGTGTCTATTCTGGGTTGTGAGGGCACCTCGGGACACCACAAAGAGCAGGAGGCGATTGGAGTTGCTGATTAAATCCTGCAGGGGCACAGCAACTGCCTGCCAGCCCCGTGTCCATCCCCTGCCTGCTCTCAGCTACAGGAGACAGGGATGAATCACCAGGAGCAACCAGCAGAGACCTGCCAGCCCCAACTCCCACTGCTCTGGGTCTCCAGCTCCCGTGCCTTTGAGTATCAAGTGGGATTAGATGAACTCTGCTGTCCCTGCAAACCTCCAGCTTTCCTTGGGAGCCTTCCAAATCCCAGACGTTCCAGTTAAACAGAATGGTAGTGGAGAAGCCCTGGAATTCTGCAGGATGGGTATTTAGATGAGCCTGGGCACAAATCAGCATTTTTGTACAAACTGGCATGCAGTCCCTCAAGTGCTTGCAGTAGGTGCTAAAACAATCATCCTTCCAAAAACCAAGCTTCCAGCAGGGCCCTGCCAGAGCCGGAGCTGTGGAATGCCGGAACGGTTTGGGGTGGAAGAGACCCTAAAAGCTCATCCTGCTCCACCCCCTGCCATGGGCAGAGACACCTTCCACTATCCCAGCTTGCTCCAAGCCCTGTTCATCCTGACCTTGGACACTGCCAGGGATCCAGGGGCAGCCTCAGCTTCTCTGGGCACCTTGTGCTAGGGCCTCAGCACCCTCATAGGGAAGAATTTCTTCCTAATATCCCATCTATCCCTGCCCTGTGTCAGTGGGAAGGCATTCCCCCTTGTCCTGGCACTCCAGGGTGACAGGTATTACAAAAGGAAGGAGTCAGAGATGAGGACCAGGAATCTTTCCTCTTACTTTTCCCAGCTAAATGGGACTTTAATCACAATAACTTGGGATATTATTTGTTATATGACCTCAGTGTAGGCATGCGGCCATATCTGCTGTATTTATGGATACTTTATTCCCCGTTCATTCCTTCTCCTTTAGCTCCCCATCGACCACAGGGGCGGCAAGGGAAAAGCCACATCCATGGACACAGAAGGGCCCTTTCATCCAGAGTGGCTTCTGGGCATGGAGATCTGAAAAGTCTGTGAGTGGAAGACAGGAGTAAATGGACTCACAGCTCAGCTGGAAAACATTTTCCACAGGTCCTGGAGGTTGATTTGGCAGGCATTCCCTTTGGAAAGCTCTGGTGTTGGCGTTCCTTTCCTGTCTCTGCTGCTCTCTCCCCAGAGTTCTCGTGTCATTGTCCATTGGCACAAGGGGATTTCCCTCTCTTTTGCTACTGGTCCCTACCAGTAGGAGCTTCCCAAGCAGTTGGGAACAGGACTGGCTGGATCCTGTCAGCTCTTTCTGAAGGGAGTTTGATCTAATCCTGCTGGCTTCTCCCACAACAAGTACTGTTCCCTGTTGTTCTCTGTAGCCAGGGAATATTTGGTGGCCAAGTGAAGGAGAGGAAGTGAAATGATGCTTGCAGCAGGCACAGGTGTGTCTGTGCTGGCTGTGTATAGGGTGTCCTTGGAATCATGGAATCCTTCAGGTTGGAGAAGCCCTCTGAGATCATGGTGCCCAGGTGTTCCCCAGTGCTGCTGAGGCCACCACTGTCCCATGTCCCCAAGTGCCACATCCACACAGCTTTAAATCCCCAAAGGGATGGGACCTCCACCACTACCCTGAGCAGCTGTGCCAGGGCTAGACAGCCTTTCCACTATGAGACTTCCCAATATCCAGCCTAAACCTCCCCTGGGATCACGTGAGACATTTTCCTCTCGTCCATTTCAAATGGTTCCAATCATTCAATTCCCTTTTCATCACCATGGGTTGCATTTTCCCCCTCTGTTTTTATCTCTGCCAGGGATGTGAGTTTTTTTTCCCAGTCCTTTGGCAAAGGACCCTTGGAGTCCTTTGGCTCCAAGGGTCAGCCCTTTCCCCCCTGATTTTACAGGAATGGTCCCTGGCAGCAATGCCCTGGACAAGGTGGCTTTAACAGTGACCGCCAGGCCCAGCTGCTGGATCAGGCTAAAGACTGAAAACTCCTTTTCTTGCCCTGGATGCCCAGACTCTGTGTCCATAAGAGGCTCCTTTGCTGGTGGCACCTCAGGGATACTCCCCAAAGCAGCAGGGGGAGGAAGCTGTGGTGTGTCAGCGTGGGAACTGTGGGACACACGGAGCACAGCCGGAGCTGTTGAGAAGAGATCTCCCTCTGGGCTGCAGGCACAGATGAGGTCCATGTACTTCCCGGGCAGCATTCCCATGGGACCATACCCTGCGTGTTTTTCTGGATCCCGGTGCAGCAGAATCTCAGTGGCCACGGTTGGGAATTCGGTGAATTGGAAGCAGAGCTGAAGGGTTTGTCCACTAAGAGAAGTGGTGATTATAAACCAAAGCAGCATGGTATTCCACACCATGGATTTGGGATTGGTGATGGTCCCAATCCATAATCTTTGCTCATTTTCTTTTGGATGCTGCAGCCTGATGGGCTGGGGGAGCTGCTCCTTTCCATTTCCATTTAATTTTCTGTATTTCATTAATTCTCTGTGGAAATCTGCTTTTAATGAAAGGGCCCAGGAGGATATCGATGTAGTCCCAGGTTCCTGGGATTCACAGCTCTGTGTTCAGACCAAGGACTGTTCTGGCTGGCAGAAGCTGCACCAATCTCCCAAGAATCTCTGGATTTTCTTCTCCCAGTTCTCAGTTTGGGGGTGCAGTGCAGCCCTGCCCTGTGCATCTCCTAGAAGAGTCTTGGTGTTAAAAAGGTTATTTTGTATTCTGTAGTACTTGAAACTTGATTAAAAAGTATAACACTGTATCAATGTGGTTTTGATTGGCTCATTTACATTCCTTAATTAAAGCAAATAATTGAGAAGGGGTTTGAGCAGCCCTTGGTTGGAGCTCGCAGCTCTTCCGTATCTCCTCATTCTCTGAATTTCTTTGAATTATTTCTTAAGCAATTACTGCAATCCAGATGCACAATGAGGAGAACAGCATTGCTGCCCTGCTGGATTGGGAAATCCAACTGCAATTCCTCAGAGGGATTGAGGGGATGGGGATCTGAGCCTCAGGCTGGGTTTTGGCAGCAGGAATTCAGTGAGGAGGGGTGAGGGGAGATCCCCCAAAACTGGTTAAAGCAAATTCTGCTGGGTTTGGGTGCCCCTCCCCAAAAAATGATCCTGATTAAAGGGGACTTGAGGAAGCAGTGGGATATGCTGGAGGGGAGCTGTGCTGGAGCCTCCAAACCCTGGTCAGGGATGGTGGGCAGTGCCAGCTCTTTGGGACAGTGCCTGATCCAGAGAGTTTTCCCATTATTTTCTGTCATGTGCAGCACCTGCTACTTCATTAGAGTCCCACAGGCCAAAAATCCCATGGGAGCAGCTGGAATCACAGATAGACAGACAGAAGCCAGTCCAGGACTGGAAATGAGATGTTCCACAGATTTATTTTTCCCAATGACAGGAATGATGGATTTGTCTTTACAAACAAGCTGTGGGTCTGCTGGTAAATACAACTAGCCCTGAGAGATAAAAGAAACAATGGGAAAGATTCCACTGTTTGATGAATGGAAAAAAAGATATTTGCCTTTACAAACAAACTGTATGTTTGCTGATAAATGAAATTGGATATTAAAAGATGAAAGAGACAATGGGAAAATACCATAAATTCCATAAGAATTAAAAATTAAGAGGGAGGGTTATACATCAGAGGGGAATATTAGGAACGCCTGATAGGGCAGATTCCTGATAGGGAAGTCTGTACCTCTCAAGTACCTCAGCCAATGTAGCCAGAAGATTAGGATAAAAAGGAGGCTGCGTCCTCCAAAAATTTGAGAGACCCCAGGGGAATGCCCCATGTCCTCTCCCTTTATTCGAATAAGTAAAAGCACTCCTCTGTCTCCTTTTTGGACATGAACCTCTGGTGTTTGTGGATTAATCTTCCTGACACCAATGCGTTTTTAATTTAAAGCAATTTTAAATTAAAGAACACTGCCAGTGCTCCGACCCCCCTACCCCGACCCCATATCCTTAGTTTTGGGATTTCTCCATGAGAATTATCTGCCTAGACTGGATAAAAAGTTCAAAATAAATCCCCCCGGCTGTGCAGGGACGGGCGGGGTCTGGGGGGTCCCGGAGCCCCGGCGGGACCCCAGCCCCGCGCCGGCCGAAGCAGGAGCGGCAGCGCCGGGCTCGGCCCCAGCGCCCGGCCCGGAGCGGCTCCTCCCGCCCGCGGCGAGCCCGGGGCCCATCCCAGGGCCAATCCCGCCCTGGTCCTCCAGCCCCGGGACCCCCAGCGGACACGGGCAGGACCCGGACCCCGGTGCCAGCGCAGGTGTGAAGAGCGGGGACGCGAGCGGCGGTTCCAGCCCCATCCCGGGCAGGCCGGGTCTCGCTGAAGCGGGGCCGGGGCCTCAGGGGCGGGGCCCGGGCCCGGCTCAGGCGCGCGGAGCCCCGGAGCGGCTGCGCGGGGCGGGGCCGAGGCGATTTAATGCCCGGAAATGGCGCCCACCGCCATTTCCTCACTCAGGGCCCGGTGAGGAGGGCTCGGCAGCTGAGGCGCAGGGGCTTCGGCCTCCCCTTCTGTCCTCCCCTTTACTCCTCCTTCCTTCTCCCGGTATTCCCCTTCTTTCTCCCTCTTTCCCCCACTTTCCTCTTCCCCCAAACCCGTCCCCCCATTCCTTCCTCTCCTGTCCCTACCCTGCTACCCCCGCATCTGTTCCCATCTCCCCGTCGTCTGTCCGCCCTCCCTCTTCCCCCACACCGGGCCTTTCCCTTCCACTCCCGCTTCCCTCCTCACTCCCCTTCTCTCCTCTCTCCCCGCCCTCGCTGGAGTCCCCGCACGGGGCTGCTCACACACACCGGCGCCACTGCGGCTTCCACACATCGCACTGGGGGCCCCGGGGCTGGGACGTGAGCTGGAACCAAAAGCACCTTCCCAGGCTGGAGTGGCTTTCTTAAAGCACCACCTCTGGGAAGCAAAGGGCTATGGAAGAAATGGAGTGGTAATTTACAATAATAATCATAATAGTATTGGGAAAGAGCAACAACAGGATCAACAATAATTCCAAAGGTCCAGGAAGGATGCTGAGCTTTAAATGGGCTTGAGTGAGGCAGTATCTCCTGGGAGTTGTAAAGCACAACTCCAGGTCTGGGATTACAGGAGCAGTGCAAACTCCTGTCCAATCCCTGGATTTGCCTCCTGCCAGCACTCGGCACCTTGGGCATGTTTGGCTGCAGGTGCTGCTGCCTCGAGGGACTGGGAAAATGGACATTAAACCCCTTCCCATGGGGCTGGCTCTGAGCTCTGGCTGGGGAAAGCATTTGGCACCCCTGGCATTTCAATGAAATCTGTTTCCAGCGTTTTGGAGATACACTGAATAAACCCAGGGCACACAAATAAGCCTTTATCCATAGGGACATCCCTAGGGAATACAAAATTATTCCTTTGCCTGCTCAAACAAACCAGCAGCCAATTTTTGGGGAGAGACTCCTGACTCTTGTCTCCCTCCCTGGCTGTAAAACACTTGCAGAGGCTTTGTAGTTCATACGTGCTTGTCCTGATATGGATACTTCATTTAAATTCCATTCATAGTAAGAAATTGGAAATGTTCTAAAGGCACCTCCATTCATACTTGAATTTTAAGCCCTTTACCACCAATTAATTTGGATGTCCTTTTTTTGGGAGCACCCCACTTCTGCTTCTTTAGGTGCCCCCATGTGGGAGATGAAACAAAAATGTGGACTAAAGTCTGGAATGCAGCTTCCAAGTCAAGTTACCTGCTAGGAAATTACTCCAGCTCTCTGGTATCTCAGGTTGTTTAATCACAGCCTGGCCCTTCAGGGGCTGCAGACTCTGAGCTACACAACTTGGGAGCAGGCAAGTAACAGCAGCTGAGGTCTCATCCCAGCTGTACAAAAAAAAATAGGGATTGGGCTGCATTTGGATACATGCAGGCAGGTTTGGGCCACTTCAGGAAGCTTCAACCCTTGCTTTTCAGAGATTCCATCAGGGATAATGCCTTTTCACAAATCTCTTCTAAGGCACATGAGAACCTGCGCAGGAAAATGGACTCAAGCCCTTTGCTCCATTGGCCTCAGGTCCTAAATTCCAATGGGACAGACAAGTCCCTCTCCTTGGAAGGCAATGTCTCCTACCTGGCTCTGTGCCTTCCCAGGCCTTTGGTGGCCTCTGTCTCTATCCTCCCCCATCTCCTCATCTTCCTCTTTGGCAAGGTTGGCTTCCTCATCCTGCAGAGCAAACACAGGGACAGACATCCCTACTCATCCCAAACCTGGGCAGCAGAGATGGACTGGACTCTGAATGGTCACTGCTCTGCTGGGCACCATCCCTGCTCCATGGTCCATTCCTGGCTTGTCATCTCCTTTTAATGTCCTTGGGATGTTAAACCATAAAAGTTTGCTCTGTGGGGGTTTGGGACATGAGAGACTCTCCCAAAGCAGTGGGCAAAGCTCCTGTTTCCACATCTCCTGCCTGGCAAAGGACCAAGAAAAGAACTGCGCCCCCTTGTCTACAAAACGGATCCTGGTGCTGACTGGGTAAATACATGTGGGTTCTTGTGTCTGCCCTCAGAACAGAGCACAACAAGGGAAACATATGAGAATGAGGAGGTTGGAGGCTTGGTTGGTTGGCAGTTTGCTTGCTTTTACATTGTGATTTTACAGTTATTTTTACAGTATTTTTTCTGTTACCAACCATAAGTTGTGTGTGTTGTATCTCCCTTCACAAGCACTGCAGTGCCCATGAATATCTGGGGTTAATTCTACACTGACATATAAAATATACCCTGATTTTCCTATGCTTTTGCTTCAGCACTGATCAGTCTGAGATGAGGCAGGGAAGACCAGACCATTATAATTTCCTGTTATTTTGATGTGTCCGTAACAAAGCAAGAAAGCAAAGTTCTTCTCCCACATCCATCACATTTGGAACCATGACAACTGTTGGATTTAAAAGATGCTGATTCACACAAGTGGTTATCAGGTTTTTCCCATCTGTGACACAATTCGACAGCTGTCTGGCAGCACAGAGTTCTCCACTTCGGAGTTCAGATGCTGCAGCAGCCGGCTCAAGTCTCAGCCTTCAGTTTTCCACTAATATTTAGGGGAAAAGCCTGTAAAGAAAGATGGAAGCACAAACTAACTTTTCCATCAGCACACCTGACCTCAGAGCCTTTTGTGCACAGGTACCATTTGGCAAGGTGATTTTATTCATGCAAGAGTTACAACACTGTGCCTGCTGGAACAGGGATTGCCATGAAGATATTTGCCAAGGGCTGCTTAAAGCCACTGGGTTTGTTGGTTTTATCTCCTCTCAAACACCACAAGCCAGAGACTGCTAAAGTGGCCTCTGGTGCTGTTCTTTGATACAACTTGCACTGCTTAATGATGCAGAGGCACAGAAGGGAACAGGAGCATCCCCATCTTACCACAAACAATTCCTCCCAGCCAGCACCTCTAGTGAGGAGATCTCTCCAGAAGTACCAGCTCTGTCAGCACAGAGTACACGTACAGGAAGGTATTAAGTAGTTTTATTTATGAAGGTATTAAGTGTTTTTATGTATCCTTAATGCACAGCTGTATGCACACATTCCATACAAGAGAACACAACAAAACTAACGCTGCTCTTGGCCGCACTGGAGCTCCGGGCTAGCTCTGCGGTGCCACTCCGGCACGGGCAGTCACCAGGTGCAGGGAACTGCAAGGAAAGGCGATCCCACTGCAGAACCTTTAGAGCACCGAATCCTGCCAGGCTCTGCCAAATCAGGCATCGTGGGTGATGGCAAAAGGAAGGAGGAGACTCACTCGGCTGTACTTCCCAGGAACAGGTTTATTCAGGAGAGGGGCTGAGCACAAGCGTCCGGGCTGGGAGAATTCAGGACTGAAGAGAGACCGGAGCACCTCTGTGCACTGGGTTTTATTTCAGGGCCAGGCACAATCCAGGGTCCAATGGGAGCTCACAGAGGGAGGGGTAAGGGGAGGAGGTTACAATGTCAGGGACCAATGGGGATACAAAGAAGGTGGGAACATAACATAACAACCAATAACATGTGGAGGAAGGGATGATATACATGGAAGGAGCTGGAAGGAGAGGTGGGGTTTATGATGATGGATGGGGAGATGGGGCAGGGTAAAGGTGATTGACGGGGAACATTCAGGAAAACTGGGAGGGGATTACATAACAGACAGCTGGGGCTAAACCAATACAATCAACAGGGGGAAACAAGAACATACTAACAAGTTTTAACAAATTCTTAACAAAATTAAATAAACGAACTACAACACAAAACCTGCCTGAACCTTCCAATAAACATGTTCCTTGCTTTTGTAACTTCAGAGATGTGGTTTGGCCAGGCAGAAATAGGTCAGATCATAATTGCACACTTTAAAGCAGCCACATAACTTCAGTTTTGCTTTGAAGCCCTTACAGTCACCAAGGTAAGTACGAGAAGAAGCTGTCTCAGATACACCAACCTAACTTGCACATCACCACTTAGCAGCTGAGGCAAAAGTTACCAGCACCTCCTTGAGGAAGGGCATGAAAATTCAGCAGTGGGACAGGGGCTTTGCTGACCATCCCTAAGACCACAGGATGCTTTATTGCCCCTCTAAATCCTGCCTTATATTTGGGCTCCTACTTTCTCTGTTGACAACTACTGCAAAACAGCAGACTCCCCAGTCAGAGGCATTTTGGGGGGTTTGCATCCCTTCTGAACCACCTCAAGAGTCAGGGATATGTTTTTGGAACATCTCTCCCAGATTTGGGATCTGGTCCCCTGTCCGTGCTCCCTCCATCTTCCCAGGAAAACACATACAAAGCACAACAGAGAATCAGTCAGTTCCTCAAAGGAGTTTACAGCAACTCCCTTGTGCTCAGCAAGCCAAAGGCCTGCCTTGATGCAATCGCTCCACCGACAAGAAAGTGACTAAACCTTCCTTGGTTTCAAAGCTCTTCAGGGGAAGGATTTCCACTTCACTGAAAGTGCTCCTTTAAGTGGGGAAACATCAGAGAACCCCCGCTTGGATGGATCCAAGAGACTAAACCTCCTCAAGGACAGCGCACCCAGCACCTCATCGCACACAGCTCTGCCTGTGCTCAGGGCACCCTGACCTGCCTTGGGAGCAGTGACAGACTTTGTCCTGATCATCACCGGGGACCAATGGGACCAGACAGGCCGGCAGCACCACCTGGGAACCTCAGACTCCTGGGAATGGCTGTCATTCCAGGAATGTTAACAATTATCCTCCTGTTGCCACGGGTCACAGGCAAAGCCTCCCCATGCACCTCCACAGACATTTTCAGCGGCACCGCTCTCCTTCCTGCGCTGTGTGTCACACTGCACTGGCAGCACAACCCAGAAAGGGAACTCGCATCTAAGTAGGAAAAAAGATGGAATTCACCACGCTTCCCTGCCCCATGGAACATCCCTGGTTTCCAGGCACCCCACCCTGCGTGTCAGGAACAAGCAGAAATGCTACTCACTGAGTTTCCTCCAGAGCCTGGATCTGCTGCAGACACACCTGCACAGGACAAACCAACTTCAACATTCCTCAGCACAACTCTTGCACCCAGATGCAGCAAATGGATGAAATCCCAGGGCTCAAAGCAGGAGGCGGGCTGCCAAAGAGGGAACCTGCTCCTCAGGGCCCCCCTCACGGCCAGGCAAATGGGGCTCCTGCTGCCTTCGGGGAGGAGAGGAGCAAGCACCAACTTCACCCTCCTGGCATGGGAACATCAACCCGCACGTGTGAGCACCAGGGCACACCACTGACAGTCACTGTCACTGCCAGGAGCTGATCTCTGCTACAGCTTTTCAAGGAGCTGTGCTAAATCCAAAACTGCACTGGGACGGGTACTAAACTAATCTAGGAAGTGCCCGGGCTCTTCATTTCTTAGTGATGTGAAGAAGTTAAGGGGACAAAGTCTTTGCTGCACTTGAAACAGAGAGTTGAACCCAGTTTCTGCTTCCCTACTTTCCAGAAAGGCTCCCAAACCAACCTGTCACGCTGCCTCGCTGAGAGCACCAGTTTTACTGAAACCTCTACTTAACGTCCTTTGCAAACGTAAAGCCTCAAGATACAGCTGCTCCCTTTAATACAGGCAATAAATCCCAAGCTGACACTCTCAGACATCTTCCTCCCCAAAGCTCCACACTGTAAGCATGGAGAATATTCCCACTCCATGTCCCATTTGTGCTGTTTACCTTCTGGAATGCAGCGACACTTGTATTGCTCAATACGCTGCCAGTGCAGTCCACACAGAGCCTACACACGGTGCTGCTGGTAGTGGCTGTGCTTGGGCCAGAATAAGGAGAGCCAGCAGAGCCTCTGAAGGCTCAGGCACAGCCAAGCCCAGCCTGGAACTCTTCCCTGTGCTCCTCACTCACACGAGGGAGCACACACGCGTTACACCACAGCCAAGCCTTGAACACCAAAGCTTCCCTTCCTCCCCAGACACAGGCACAGAGGTGAAAAGCACCTTGTTACAGCTCCAGCTGCAGCCCAGCCACGGTGGGAGCAAGCACAGCTATTTCAGCTGGTAGAAGTCACGGCTCGAGCAGAAACAGACCTCGAAAAATAATTACAGGATGTAGGAACCCCAGGCCTTAAATCAAGCCGCAGTTGTTAGCTCTAGATAAAACTCGGCACTGCAGCTTCACAGCACCAGGGCCTGAAGCGTCCTACTAGAGCCTGAAAAGATTAAACGGGAGACCGCCAAGCTCTCCCCAAAACTTCCCGAAAAGTTACGTCAGGTCCAGCACAGAAACAAGGCACAGAAGGTCGGGAGTGCCGAAAGCACTGGGAGGCAGCGTGGGGACAGGGACACGGTACGGGGGACAGGGACACGCAGGGAGAAGCACGGACACGGCACGGGGACAGGGACACGGCATGGGGGACAGGGACACACCACGGGGACAGGGACACGGCATGGGGGACAGGGACACACCACGGGGGACAGGGACACACCACGGGGGACAGGGACACGGCACGGGGTTCAGAGGCTGGCAGGACCTGCCGGGGCAGCCCCCGTTGCCCCCCGCTCCGGGCACACGCGGCGCTCCCGGGACCGGGGCGGCTCCGACCCCGCTGCCGGGGGCCCCGGGCCATGGCGGCGGCAGAGGAGGAGCCGCCGGGGCAGGGCACGGCGGGGCTCATCCCGCCGGGACACGAAGTTGCCGCAGTCGGCTCCGAGCGGTGTCGGAGCGGGTCCCGGGAAGTTCCCTTACCTGCGGCCGAACCGCGCAGAGCCCTCCCGGGGCGGCCGCGCCTCCGCCGGCTCCGGGCAGCCCGCGCCACTCCGCTCGGTGCCCGCCCCAGGACCGACCCCGCGGGAGTCATTATGGTGGAAATGTTTGCTCTTCTGACCAACTATTGTAGCTGGGCTGTCAAAGCTGTCCTGGCTTCCAGCTACCTGAAGTAATCTGATTGTTAAATACTCAGCAGAGCAAACTGTTTTGGCCCTGAGCTTTGGTACGACATCATGTTCAGTCCTAGGACAAGGCACTGCACAATTTCCAGCTGTCAAATCCATACCTGAACCTTTCTCCTCGTGTTTCAATTCCCCTCCAATCTCTTCCTAAAAAGGACAGGAGAGATTCGGTGCCCAAAGGATTCATAATCCAGAGCAGCTGAAGGACAAAATGCTCCCGAACTGTACCCCCTAAACAGTCAAACTTCTGACCTCAGCTGTCCCATCCCTGGCTCTTCCCAAAGTGTTTGAACACTCAAAGAAAAGCCCTGCATACTGAACCTGCTGCTGAACTGATGGAAGAGATGCTGTCCTGTCTTGGCTCTGCTGCAAAATTTCAGATCTTAAGTTTCTCTGTCCTGAAGTTTCTGGTTTCAATGTCCCAAAATGTAGAAGGCTGTTTAAGAAGTGACCATTCTGCCCCAGTGCTTGGGAACATTTCAAGTGCCCCGTGTCAGATGATCAGTCTTGTGCATTTGATCTGGAACCTTGTGTAATTAGCCCCTAAAAATCAAGAAAAAGCAAACTCTAGTTCCTTTTTGGGTGGACAAGGAAGCTTTCCATACAATTTCACATACCCACCAGGGTGCGAAAGTAATTAGCTACAGAAACCTCTCTAGCATGAACACTGAGTGTGAAGCAGCATGAACCTCAGAGATGTGTCAGGTGGATCTGGAAATCACAAAGAACAGTGTTACAGATCAAATGCTGCATATTTTATGTAAAATGTGAGCAAGAGAAAACCTCCTGACATGAGCAGGAATCACATCAGGCTCAGCTGGAGGAATCCATACCATGGCCATAGCACATCTACTGGAAAAGATTGGGTGTTCCAAACCATTGTCTTCCCATTACTCTGAATCATTGCTGTCATCAAAAGCAGGACAGGAAAGGTTACACTTTGAGAAACGTGGTTTGTTTTTTTAAAAGACAATCTAGGAGCAGGCAGTAAAATACTGTAATAAACCACAAGCAAGGCAGCCCTGAAAACTGTTGTGATTTAAAAAGTTCTAAAGCTGGGGGCTCATAAAGGAGTACTGTCATAAAGTCATGAGTAACAGAGAGAAAATAAGAAACAACTCTGCTGGCTCTGCCAGCTCCAGAAGCAGCAATCCACAAATCAAACAGAAATCTGCAAATGAAACTAGCAGGAGACCAAAAGAGGAGAAGCAGCTCTTCCTGCAACAATTTTCTTAGGAGTCAGCCCGTGTCCATTGCTGCCCCCAGCAGAAAGGGCATCCTGAACACCAGAGGGGCTGGAACACAAATTCCATGGAGAATGAAGCGAGGGCAGCCCAGAGCTGTTCAGAGCAAATCTTTAGAAGCTGACTGGAGCATGCTGAAACAACACTAAGCTCACCTCCCTTTTTGTTTGATAAGGGATTTATCATCTCTTCAATGATAATGAAAACAGTATCTGATACTGGGACTGCATTTACAGATGAAAAAAACCCAAAATCTTAAAATTCTTAAAGACCTGGCAAATCAAATGTATATAAAGCACAAGGGAAGAGGAGGGGCAAACACTGATCTTTCCTCTCTGGTGACCTGAGGCAAGACCCAGGGGAACGGAGCTGGGCCAGGGTAGGGTCAGGCTGGAGATCAGTGAAAGGTCCTTCCCTCAGAGGGTGTCAAGCACTGAAGAGGCTCCCCAGAGAACGGTCACAGCCCCAAGAGTGGCCAGAGCTCCAAGAGTGTTTGAATGACACTCTCAGGCAGAGGGTGGGATTTTTTGAGTTGGACTCTATGATCCTGATGGGTCCCTGCTAACTCAGGAGATTCTATAATTGTATAATTAAGAAATCAATTTGCTTATCATATTGTGACAAGATGAAGTCTAAGGATGGAACCATTCCTCTCAAAGAATTTCTATCCACTCATCTGGAAGTATTTTGCTAAATATTAAAGGGCCAGTGGTATTGCCTTCTCTGCAATACAGCCCTATCTGTAAGGTTTATGAAAGCAGCAGTGTTTGAAGTCAGGTTTATTTGTTTAAAAGCATTGCACGTTACCTGAGCTGTTGTAGAGTTCAGAGTCCTGCTGCTCACCTTACAGCACCTTCCAGGAGTACTCTGATAAACCTCACTGTTACCCATTAACAGTGTTACCCACAAGCCTATTAATTAAGTTACTTTCTCTCTGTTGTGCCAAGGTTCCCGAGTGGTGTAGGACATGTAACAGATGATGGGTCATGTACACTTGGAATCTGAAAATGCCAGGGAAGAAAAGTTACCACCCAGGCAGGGCCAGCATGGTGGCAGCAACAGCTAAGGTAGAGCTTTCCCACAAAACTTTGTACCTTTTCTGAAGATTGTGTGATTATTTCTGATGGTTTTGACAGGAAAGCAAATGAATAATAAAAAGTTATCTGCAGTGCCCACATACCTGAACTTACCTTTAGCTGATCAGGCAGGCTGAGGTACTGTATTATCTTTTCTGTCCCACTTTGGATCATGAACAGAAACTCTGCTGTGAGCAGTCACTAAAATCACTTTAACCTTTTGTGCTTGTAAGTAAACCAAATTTTCCAGTATTCTAAAAAATTGAAGATCCACAGCAAATTCCAGAATTACAAAGCACCACAGGAAAGAAACCTGTAATCAATCTCTGCTTTAGACCCATGCAACAGCACTGTACTTGACCATACCCTACAAGGGAATCCCAAAAGCACAGAAAGGATTCTCCCTGCCCCCAGAACATCAAGTGACAAATGCTCACAGGTAAACCACACTGGTCAAAAAGGACCTTGGAGATCAAGTCCAGCTATAATCCATGTCCACCAAATCCACCACTGCCCCATCCATCAGTGCCACACCTGCACATCTTTTAACCTCCTGGAATGGTGATTTCTCCACTGCCCTAGGCAGCCTCTACCAATGCTTAATAACCCTTTTTTTTACCCCAATATCCAATCTAAACGTCCCCTGGCACAACTCGAGGCCAGTTCCTCTCTTCCTGTCCCTTGGGAGCAGAGCCTGACCCCCACCTACCTCCAGTCAGGGAGCTGCAGAGTGCATCACATTGAGCTACCAAAATCCATAGGAGTTCCACATCCCTGTTTATGTTTTTAGGGAAGGAGCATGGGATCTGAAAGAACAAGTACTTCATATTTCAGTTCAGTATCAGACAGAATTGCCAGCAGACTAAGCAGGGCATCAAAATAGTATTTATTGACCTGATTGAACCACATCCTACCATTATCTGCACCATGCCAGGAACAAACTTCAGTATCTTAATAGAATTGTGTTGTTATACAAAGATAAGCACATACTATCTCAATTGTATTCAAAAATATCTATTGGTTTCACCAGAAATATTTACAAGTGACACTTTTTCTTGAAAAAGCTGGTTTAAGCCAGAAAAAAACCTTACAAATAGTAAAGGGAGAATCTACTAAATGAATTGAAAGTCACAATATTTGTCATTGACTGCAAAAGAATCAAAGTTACATTTTTTGGTTTTATTTTTTAGGGATAGCCAAGGATCCAAAAATAGTGGCTTGAGTCTAGACACATAAATCTTGTGAAAGAATTAATCTGCTCCTGCAATAACAACAGCTGCCCCATTTCCAAACTAATCCAGTTAAAAAAAACTGTTCTAATAAGATCTGTATAATTTTAAGTTATGTATGTAGTCATTTATCTATGAGCTACAGTATTTGCTGGTTTATTTAGAATTTATTTCTAGAATAGAAAAGAGAAAATGCATTTTACAATGGCACAATCTCAAATTCTCAAATTTCTTTTACACAAATAGATTTCTATCAGTTCTTAGAAAGTGCCTGTTTATTTCTCCTACTTTGCTCCATGATATAGCCCAAAATTCAGAAAAGGCAGAAAAGTTTATTCTAATAAAACAAGAGAACTGATGATTTTGGCCCCATGTCAGTAAAAAAGAGATCTGAATGCAGGAAATTACCTCCAAATTTAATTAAAAAAAAAAAGTCTATAGAGTTAAAAAAAAAAAAAAAATCAATCCAAGAAGCCATTCTAGCAAATCCCCATCACTAAAAACGCATTGTTTGCAAAAGGAGTCATATTCTCTATAAGACACAGAGCTGCTCTGCCAAGCATAGGAAGCCACTTCATGTCCAGATCGTGTTCTCATGAGGACAGGGGGGCTCCCCAGCAGCACAAGGATGACATCTAGTGACGGTCATATCCATCTGTTCCCAACTCCAGCCTTCCTAAAAACACCAGCCCAGGCTGCCATGCTCACCTGGAGTGAGAGAGGTTAGGGTGGTACCTTTGTTTAAATGTCTGTATTAAAAAGATGCACATGTATCAGGTATCTTCAAATGCTACCCTTTCATTAACTGAATTAAAAAAAAAAAAAAAAAAAAAAAAGAAAAGAATGAAGAAAACATGAAAACATCTGTAATTGTATAATATATAATCTATGCAAAAATTTATTTAAACCTTCAATACCAGAGATAAAAAGATCCTCTTGCTGTATTAGTGCTATGTTGTTCTAATGCAACCTCTGAAGTGCCACATTCTTGAGTAATTTGCTGTAACTGGAATACAATCCTTGCAAAAGTTGTTCCCAAAAGATCATCCTGCATAGCATTTACTTACACAGCTATAGTACAGAGAGATTTTTAAAAGTCACACACTCAAGAAGTACAAAATTCTCTCAATCTCTCCAAAAACATAAAAGATGCTCTGGAATTTTAACATTTTCTCACCAACAGGGTGAGTGCAAGCTTCACCCTGGAGCCAAGACTATCCATTCGAACTTCTCTAGTTAGTAAAGACCCTGGGACAAGACCAAAGTGCTTTACTACAAACAGAGCATTTTTTCTCTGGCTCTATGCACTGCCTCTCTAATCATACATTACAAATAACATAAAACAATAATTAAGAGTTTTTGTTGCTCTTTTCTTATGCCCTTCTCATGTTTGTGTACTGGGAAAATGAGTGTTTTTCTCAAAACATTCTCTTTTATTTATTAGGGTGATCCAACCCCCCAGTCCTTGCTCCCAGAACCATAGGCTTCATTTTCACCTTTGACTGCAAAAACTGCACTGCTGAGAAGTGCAAGGAATCACAAACTGCATCATTTGAGAATTACAATACCTTATTTTACAACTGTAGTGTGTGCAAATAATTATTTCAATTAAATTTAATAGTTACAAATATTCTCAAACCATGTAAGTACAGTAGGTTCTACAGAAAGTAACATGGATAACCAATATTCTGCAACTTGAACCAAAAATAATAAATAAAAGTTTGAAGTATTAAAACTAAGCAAAAGTAATCCTGTACATTGTACAGTACCTTTTGGTTAAAGCTTCTTAGCAAAAATATACTTATGTGTTCTAAGCATTCCAGTTACAGATGTTTCAATATTAAAATTTCAAGATTTCCTCATCACAAAAAAATATTGCATTTGTCCATAGGTGCAGCAGAAGATGTCTCTCACTCTGAACAAGGCTTCAGTCTTTAAAAATCCAGAGACAGCAAGTCTGAATTCAAAGGAACCATTACAAAACTCCAGTACAGTACTGAGGATGTAGGGTTGTTGTGCATGAGGGGTTTTTGACATTCCTTACTCCCAGAAGCAGCTCTAGAGGGCCCACTGGATATCACTGAGGTCAGCTGGGTCTCCCAGGCCTCCGTCAGCCTCCAGGTAATTCATCAGAGCTGTCATTGCAGTGTCATCGTTCTCACAGATGGCATCGAAGTCCAGCTGAGAATTGCCACCTACACAGTGATTAAAACAGGGAGTTTGAAGCAGGTATGGACACTATGAAGCATGGAGAACATGGCAACTTGCAAAACAGAATTGGTTTGAAGCAGTACCTGCCTTTGAAGTCAAGGCAAATATTTCTGTTAAAAAAAACCCTAATATGACTCCCTTTTGCTTTAAAACCATTACTCCTGTGTCATTGGGGTTGTTTCTAATTATTTTTTCCCAAACTCTTATTAGAGAATTAGCCTTTTGTTGTTTGTGTTTCTTTTTCAGTGTTTTTCTTTTTTAGTTGGTTGGTTGGTTTGGGGTTGTCAGAGTTTGGGTTTTTTAATTTTTTTTGAAAAGGCTCATAGTTCAACTCAAAGAAAGCTGTAGGCTCTAAATAAACAAATAAATCCCTGGTAAATGAGGGAGAAGGAGATGGAAAAGTTTCTAAGAGCTAAAATACAGGATCAGCATAAACATGGCTTTTACAGCATTTTGCCTTTTATGTTAAACATAATGCAGTGGCATTTTCCTCTAATAAGGCCAGGGAATCTTGTATCCAGACAAACTTAACAAGGGAAAGACAAAATAAAATGCTTTCTAAACCATTTTGAGCAGTCCTTTGTATCAACTACTCCCAGCTTGCAGCTAAGAAAGAGGTAAAGTGCTAAAGGACATAATTCATAAATTCCAAGAAATTCCCTGACATTGCATTGAAATACTTTTCCCTTCCCATCTTTGTCCTGGAGAGAGAACAGTAAAGTGCCTCATGAAAAGTGTAAGAATGTAATGGTAAACTTTAGTCACAGATGTTGTTTTTCGTCATGAGATTGCCTCACTGATCAAATTTGCCTTGCAGCAATAACACATCTGTTTTCAGAGTGCTCTCATCTTCAGCCAGCCAGCCAGCCAAATCTCTTTACAATTTATATATGGTTGTAAAATGGTGCACTCAGAAATTACACCATTGATCAGAAATGTCAGCCCCTGCAACTCCCAGAATATCCCCAAGAGAAATAGATCTTACTGAGGAGAGGTTCATTACTGGGAAATGGAATAGCACCCTGGGTTTGTTCTGAATTCTCTAGAACTTCTGTTTCTGAAGGACATAACTGAACCAACTCTTTATTTGGCACCTGAAAGAGCAGAATTAGTAGAAAGGACAGAATTAGATCCTAAATTTAGTCACAAATATTACACTACAGAAACATCATAGATTGCTGTCAAATTATTAAGAACTAAATAGAGAAAGTGAAAAATATACATCACCAGGCAGATATTTTGCATTTAGAAACAATTTTTTTACAAGTTCATATAGCACTGGACCTAGCTTAAATAAAATCTGTGAGTTACACAGCTGTCAAAGATACTTCACAGTGATGGCACTGCTTGAGGGTCTAACTCTGTGTTCAGTAAATAAATCCAGCACCAAATGCACTGGTTGGCACTTTGCATTATCTACTACCATAAACTACAAATTCTAGTGTCTTCATGTTTGTCACTGTCAAAACATTCCAGTCAAGAGATTAAAAAAGCCCTCATACCTCCTAGGTTCTATATGCATTAAACTATATTGATCATAGCAATAGCGATGGAAGTCATCCTAACCCCAAAAACAGATAATTTTTTTTCCTGATACTGGTTTCATTTAGCACATACATGTAATTTAGCCAGAGAAATTCCTAGGATTGCCTGACTTGTGCATAGTCTACCAGGAAATTAATATAGGTGAAATGTTTTCCAAAAGTATTTTAGGAATAAATGGGATACCAAAGCCCAGAATGAAGAAAAAACTTCAATGAATATGATGAGATTATCCTTATGATGAGACATTACATGATTTAGAGAGTTCAGCATATATAAATCAAACAACTCTTAAGGAGAAAAATCCATGGTAACACAGGGGGGAAAACAGATCATAAAAAAGGGGGAAGTCAAAGCAGTTCCTAGACCAGAATAATGGGTTTTTTTTAACAGGAAATGAGAATTGCAGTGAAAAGATAAACTGTTTTTAACAGGAAAGAAATTTGCATTCAAAGAAGAGTTGTTTGAGAAGTTTGTTCATGCAGTGTCCAGTACATAACACACAACACATTTAGGTAAGAAGGTATGGTAATTATTCCATAGCTACAGGCAATAACTATGTTAGTTATAGTTTGTGGTGCAACAAGCACTAGTAGATTTACAAGCACTACTAGGTTAGCATAACTATCCATTTTTAGAAGAGTAAATGAAATACCTTCAAAGTCACAATTTTAAACATTTCAAAACAGCACAGAGTTTTTTAAAAGTCTCTTCAAAAACACTGATTAAAAGTACACATTCTCTCACAAAAACAAATTAGGGCAATCTGGCTCACAGGTTTTGAGCTGCCACCGACCTCTTAATTTTGGATTTTTACAGGCAGGGGTGTACTCACATCGCTGCAGTTTATAGTTAAAGCTGGAGAAGGTGACTTTCTGAGGAGATGTGACGGACTTAACTCTCCAGAGGGTGAAGAATGCAACCTAAAATTGCATATGTTTACCAGGTCACATTAATCAAACACTGAAAAACAGACTGTATGGTGCAGAACCCACCGGACCTCCCCAGTGACAAAGCATGAGTCTGATAATTTGAAACAATAATGTCTCCAATTCTCCTGAAGATTCCAAATTATCTTTCTCCATGTTTTGGTAGCAGAAAATAGAGGAGAGATCAGAAAAGGCCATGGGCCACAATTCCTTGAGCACACTTTTCTCTCTCTGTTGAATCACCAGCAGAGTGATGTGCACTGCCAGGCATAAGACTGACAATAATTATAATCATGTTATTGTTCAACCTAAAAAATGTTATACGTATAATACAATAAAAGTGAACCTGGAGCAACCCTCACATAATCATATATCCCTTGTCCCTATCTTTACTTAAAAGCCTAATGATGATGTTCTGCATTTATTACCTTTGTAATTCTAATATTTCGTTTGCAATTTCGGTTCCTATACTGCCAGCACCAAGAATTGTTCCAGAGGACATTCCAGGCACACTTACTAAAGACTGTTTTACAGCATCTGGAGATAAAAAAAACAAAGCCCAGACAAAACCTTAAACCCAGAGCAGTTTCAGTGCAGAGCAAGGATTCATTTTAAAGCAGCTTTTGCTCTAGATATATATATACATATATATACACACTAAATAAGTATATATTTTCATATATGTATTCAGAAATTATATTTCTGTAGATATTGATTCATGGCAGAGGGTGTTGCAATATAAAGTGAATAATCAGTTTGTGAAAATTGTTTTTCTCCAGTAGTGAAATATATTTAATCATTGCCACCTCCAGTGTCTCTCACAGACATTGCAAAGAACATGAGTTTAAAAAAAACTCTTGGATTTCTCACCAACTGAAATGAGTTACTGAAAGAACATTTTGAAAAGCAAATATAAAGCCTTGACAGCAAGATGACAGAACAGCATGCAGAAAGCAGAATCTACGCATAGCAGAAAAATAATAGCAAAGTATGTTCTGTATCAGTATTGCCCTGTATTTTATAGATAAACTCAGCACAATTGTATCTGTTCAGAAAACTGGGCAAAATATGAAAGGTCTGTGACAGAAGCACAATATCCTACCAACCAAACCCCATCTCTAACAGAAGCTGCTGGAAACTAAAAGCAGGTTATATATGCTTCTTTTTAGAATTCTGTGTATTATATCAATTAGGATACTAGACACTGAAAAAGAATTAGCTTTAAAAAAAAATTAATCCTTCCTTGCACACAGCCAACAATACAACAATACAAATGCAATAATACAACATAACAAAAAAATCCCTGGACTGGATGAATCTAAACTGACTGATCAGGAGATGCAGCTGTGATCTGTAAGATCTGTGATCTGTAAGAACTGTAAGAAGTGACACTTGCCTTCTGCAGGTTGAGAACTGTAGAGGACCTCTTCTTCAGCTGATTCCTTATGACCTCTGAGATTTAAAGAAATTTAAAAAATCCAAAACAAACCACAAAAAGCCAGCAGGTGTTTTTTTCAAGAGCAAAATCCAGCATATATTTATGTTTAATTTCAATAAACATAAATAATCAATAATACTTTACACAGAACCAAAGCTAACATCCTCAAACTAGGAGAATATAAGATATTCCTCACATATTTCTATGTTCAGTTCTTTGTAATGTTTTTGAGCAGTGGGTTAAATACTAATTTCCACCTACTCTCCAAGTGAAAAAGAAAACCAGTAGGATTGTCTGTGTTCTATGACAAGGGAATAGGGCTGTCATTTTTATTGTTAGGAGGGAAATCAGGTAACCAGGAACAAGGACAGGTCAGTGGCTGCCTTGTATCAGTAGCTGCTGCCCTCCTTCCCTCCTGCAGACAACTGCAAATGCCCACATCTCCAGGGCAGGCAAAAAAGTGTCCTTGGGCTACTGGTCAATACAGACTATCTGAACTGCTCTTCTCTGTCTTCCTGGGGAAAAAGGACATGGGCAAAAGAGGTGGGTGATGTTGACTCAAGGCATGAACCAGATAGAGAATGGGCAAAAGGCACCCTCAACAACTTTGTTTAATGGAAATAAAATCCCTTGTCCCGCTCAAAACCCCAATCATTGGCAAAGATCCTCTGTAGCACTGGAACAACCCCAATTACAGCTCCACTGCAAGGTGCAGAGAATGAAAAAGAATTAAAATTTAAAAAAAAAATTAAACACAGGCATTTACTGTCCCCAAGGCTCCACCCTTGCAATCAATTTGGAGACGATCTTCCTGTCCTGCCTTGCATTTCCACCATCTATCAATTGTGCTTCTCCACCTTCTGACACCTGGGGGTAGGGCAGCACTTGGAATTGGGTCAGCTGTCACACAGAGGGTCATAAAGACCAGAAGGAAAAGCAGAATTAACTTGACAGTTCCATTTATTCAAATCTACTTTTCTTAAAGATCCTTCCCCTCTTCCTTTAACAAGAAACTCTTTCACCTCATTTTTTCCAAATGGGAAACAGCATAGTTTTCAGAGTCAAATCCACAACTTAGGCCTGAAACAAAAATAGCTGGTAAATGCCAAAAAGATGTTTGTCCAGGTTGTTCAGCCCCTTTTTGCGCAGGGTTGATGTTTTCTAGCCTTGTTCTGCTTTCTAAGCAGGTTATTTTCTGTTAGTGGTAACTGTAGTGATGACAAAAAATAAATGGAGAGTCATATAAATTACTTACAATACCACAGTGTTGTTTGATACAATGTACTCCAGCTCTTTGGTCCAAGGATTCATGAAACTAAACCACTGACTCTTTAAAGTAACGAAAGTCCCATCTTTTGCTCTAAATTTGTAGGAATTTGTAAATACTTTTTCTTTATTCTGTAACACTAAATAAGAAAAGGAAAGTTATAATCACCATATTTAAGCTTAGAAAGGTAAAGTTAGAAATAATAAATCTGTTTTATAGCATCATAAAACCAAAATGTTTCTGTTGGCCAGATGTAGAATAACATGCCAGAACAAACTGGGACCTGTTCTAAAATCAAATTATATAGTTTCAGCAGGGTCATAAATGTTACATTAAAAAGCAAATACTAAGTTTCTCCAGACCACTAGGAGACTCATGACTTGGTGAGCTATAACTCATATCTTTAATTATGTTATCAGACACATCTGCTCTTCAGGATTCCTTCCTTTTCCTTACAAAGGATGGAAGCAGAGGGTTTGACAGATGCGCTGACATTGTTCCCCCACAACCAAGGCCTTGCACCAGGAGCCAAGACAACACAAGTTTCCCCCTGCTTTTATTACAAGCCTTACACAGGCTTGTCACAGACATCACAAAGGGCAGTGCTGAGGTTGGGTAATTTGGGTTTGTAGTGTTTTCACTTGCAGTTATACGTAGCTGTAAGTGTCTGGGAGGACCAACTGTTTTGTACCTTCTTTGTGTTTTTCAGCTAGGTGATTGTGATCATCTTGATGGCAGTACTCATAACAAGAAGTTCCTAGAAGCTCTTGTGGCAGATACCCTAAAATTGCTGTTGCGCTGTTAGAAATAAAAACGTGAACTACAGCAGATTCAAAGCTGTTTTCTTCAGTATCAGTAAAGCAGAACATTAATATTTAAACAAACAGATGCCTGTGTTTGTGTTTGGGGAAAAATATGCATTAGTACAGCTCTAAAACAACAGGAAATGTTTTTCACAGCAAATTATCCCTTTGCAATGAATGACAATTCAAAGGTAAAGTAAGTGGTTAAACATGCAAACCACATGTACACATAAAATACTTTTGTTTAGTGGCTTCCCCTTAGCCAGTCACAGTACTGGTCACACATAAAAGTCAACAAAAAACTCAGCAGTTGAATTTTGCTCTTCCACTCAAAGGAATTAGTTTTAAACCAACACTTTTAGTTGAAAGAAGACTGAAAACATTTCCAGTGACAAAGAAATTCGAAATGCAAAGTGGTAACTAGGTCTCTACAACAAAGAAAAATCTGGTTCAGAAAGTACAGAAAATGGGAACTTCTCGCTTCTAATGAAGTAATTTGGTACCTCATTTAGATAGAATGTATCTGTTACAAATGGTAAGACTCTCAGAAGTAATAACTTTTGATTAAATGTTTATTACTTCAGTCATGTGCAGAGCTATGAAGCTCTAACTTGAGTTTTTCCTTATGAATAAATGAGTCCATTTTCTATAGGACAATACACTTCTATACATTATGTATTATTTGACAAAAAACAAAGCCCAAGTACACATAGTTTGAGAATTAACTGCTTCTTGTATAGAGGAGAAAAACATTCTGAAAATTAGAATTTTTGAGAATTCTCAACAAATTCTCCAAAACTGAGAATTCAAATTAGAATTTCTACCCTGCTGGAGAAATTACAGTTTTGACAGACTATCAGAAAATGGAAGCAGTTGTGTCATTTCTCTTCATTAAAGAACAAAACGCTTACCGCTGATCTACATAAACAAATTTTCCATCCATGGCAAATCGTGTAACAAATTCTGTTGCTTTGACTTTTATCTCTCCACTCTTTTGTGGAACAATATAAGGGTGTAACCTCCCAATTGCAACAAGACAGTTAAAGTTACTACTGTCCTTTTCTACATCATTTTCCTCTTCTACTCCCACCTCATTAGGAGGCCAGTTCTTCAAATACCCAGTACAGTGAATGGTGCAGTATTTTCTGTGATCTAATAGAAAGAAATTAAATAAGAAGCAGTTATTGTTCAAAGAGAAAACCAAACTACTTATTCTGTTGGCCATGAGACCAGAAACTATATTTCATGCTTACCTACACCAGCTGTACAAAACTATAGATCATTTTACAGAGCATTTTTCAATTAATTTTGTTCTGTTCAATTTGGGCTTACCTGCAAAGAGAGCTTCTAACCCTATGCAAGATTTAGCAGTTCAAACACAAAGTTAAGAAACACAAAGAAAAGAAAGCAATAACCCACAGATCACTTTGGTTTTTTATATGGTTTCATATGGATTGTGAATTAAAATTACCCTGAGGCCCTCTGTAGCTTCCAAATCAATTTATCTTTGGTGAGCACAATGATCTGAACGTATGCTTACTGCAGTTGTTCAAAGAATCAGTCAGGAACAACCCAAAACAATCCAGCTTATTTTCTATTTACCTCAGGCTTCTGAAATTTTATGGGAATACAAATATTTTAAATATCTTAAATTCCAGCATACACTATCAATCATCCGTTTTTGCTCTCTAAATAACATGTGAACACCCTCAAAAGCATCAAGGTTTCACATTATGTGTCCTACAGTAGCTGTCTTTCCAAAAAAATGCCAAATCATTCTTGACATCTCTGTTCTGAAGAGGATGCTTCCTATACCTTTGATTTTCCTCTCTAATATAAAAAACACAGACCGACTCTGCAAAATGAGAAACTGAGATCTCCCACTATGATTTTGTCAGAGTTGCTCGGGCACCTTCCCTCAAAACTGCTTTCCCAAGAAACATTTATAGAAGGTAAATTCTTACCTCACTGACACATCAAGGGACACTAAATTCTATTTACTTAAAATCATGGGCCTTTTAAAATTTGTGGTGTATCTCAACAGTAACAGGTTACATTGGAAAACAGAATTTGCAGGATTTTTTCAGGAACAAACAATTTCAGCACACCTTTGCAAAAATCAACACTAAGGTATTAAAAGAAAAACTAGAAATTGCATTTTAAAATTGAAATTTAAATTTTCACTGGAAACTTGACAAGATTATACTGCTCTACAGGCATACTAAATGTACTAAATAGTACTAAAATATACTAAAGTAAAATTACTGGGAAAATTAATGGAATTACACTGATAAATTACCTTTACTATGAAAAGGGGAAAAGAGGAAAATTCATACTTTTAAATACAACACAAAAAGTAAATCAGAAAATAAAATTGGTTTACTTGCTTTTCTCCCTTCAAAATAGTAGAGTTTGCAGGCTTTGTTCACTCAATTATCTTCAGGACATAAGTTATTTAGTCTTATTCTTCTGATCTGCTCCAGTTCTTTCAAATATTTTCCTGAGATGTCTCAAATTTGACCACAAGAGACCACATGCTCCTACCGAGCCACTGTACCTCAGGTTCCTCCCTCCCTCTTTCCAGGAGGGCACCAGGAGGAGAGAGAGCACAATTAGACTGTTTTTCAAAAGGTGTCCCTGGTTCATATTTCCACTGCTCTACAGCTACTTGGTGAGATCAGTAGGAACTAGAAAGTCATTAGTGACTCAGAATTTAAATAAGTTTCAAGAGAGAAAGCCCCCACTTCATCTCCACTCTCTGAATACCTTTCTTCTTTGGGTTGGGCAAACACTCCTTCTCCTCTTTGACTGTGGTCCTGCTACACTTTATCCGACAGAAGAAGGAACGTCGAGCACCAGAGTTCAGCCGAGCTGGTCCAGCTTGGAAATCTGTGTGTACTTGCAAGCCAGCTTACAAAGATTTAGTAAAGTAGTTAAAAATACCCAAAACCAAGCAATAAAACTTCAGAAAACAAGATGTTTTCTGCATTTACCTCCCAGAACATTGTCCTTATTGTTTATCTGCCTAAATTTTGTCCTTACAATTAAAAAAAGTCTAATAGTTTAAATAGGGCAAAGAAAATATGATTGACACAGATTCCAAAATTAGAAAGAACTACTAAACTATTTTTAAACCCTTCTTGATATTCGTAATAGAATAATGGATGCTTTATAAACTTTCACCTTGCATTTGGTACAAGAAAGAACTGCAAAAGCCAGCTATAAAATAGGCATTAGCTGCACAGTACACAATGCTTTCGTTATTAGAAACAACTGTAAACTAAAGAAGGTTTGGTTACATTGGGATCGACACTTAGCATTTTCAGAGGAGACAGTGATTCTTGATATTGAAGTATTTTATCCCATGTTCGACTACATCAGGTCTTTTGTATTGACAAGATCTAGCAAATACAAGAAAAAAAAGTAGTATGCTGGTAGGAAGAATGTCAGACCACATCTTGGTAAATGTTTAACAGTGATTTCAGTAATTTAACAGAATTTCAGTACTTCTTATGTTCTAAAATCAAGGGTTTTTTGGGCTAGCTTTTCAACTCTAAATGCATTTTAAGCAGCAGATACGCATTCAAATGTTTGTTTCATAGAAATACCTCAGGTTTGTTCATCCATACAAACACCTGAATACATCCTGACTAATAATTAGATTTATCAACATCTCCTGAAAAAATCTGAATATGTCCAGCTCTGACTTACTTTTGCCATCTACGAGCTTCTCCCTAGGCGAGACGTCTGATGAAGAAAGTTGTTCCTTAACTTTTGCAACATCTTTTGGATGTAAGTAATCAAATAAACTTTGTCCAATTAAACTGGCCTATTAAAAAAAAGAAAAACCAACAAAACCCAAAACATGAGGACCATACCATTTTGGAACAGGACCTCACACATTATTTATCTCAGGAAAACAGTTGTCCACACCACTAAAAAAAAGTCAGTACCACATTACTCCAAACATTAATGTTTTGTTTTACATCTCATTTGTCATTGTTTAATATAATTTTTATTTAAAAACATAGTTTGTTACTTCCATTTGAAAAACAGCAGATTTAACAGGAGATTAAACAAGTTCTGTACAACCAAATGCTTTTATGTAAATAATGCAATTCTTGGTCTTAGCCAAAGAAGGTTATGCACAAAGTACCTCCACTCTCAGATTATTGGGGAAGGAGAATGAAGTATTCAACTATCTCATGACTCTGAGCTCCAATTTGGTTGGACAAAGTGGCACCACTGAGCCAGGAGCAGGCTGGAAGCAGGGCTCAGCTCACCACAGAACTCCTTAGCAGAGGGTGTTCACAGGGATGTCTCCAGCTGGGATGCCTTCTACCTGCTCACTCTGTTCATCCCAAGTAACCGACCTGCTGCACCACTTTCTTTTGGAACAGGAAAGAGTTCTCATAGAAGTGGGCCGGTTTGGGTTTTCCACTGCTTACCTTCAGCACAGCAGCCAAATCAAAGAGTAGAAAGGAGTTGTGTTGACAAGCTCTGCTCTAGACTCAAACTCATGATAAACACTCAGTCTCCTGCCTTCTCCCAGTCTCCATTTAATCCCAATGCAATGGGAAAATGCTGAGTGCTGCTGAGATAACCTAACAGCAACATTGCCAAAATATACAGATGTAACAAACCAGATCAAGCTGGAGCATGCGTTTCAGAACCTAGAACAACTCCCAAATAAGCTAATAAATCCATGGGTTTTATTAAAGTCAGTCATGTCCTTTGAATCTCTTTCTCTGGAATAGAGGAGACTTAAGGGTATGGAAGTAGGTATGTCTAGCATGAGTGACTCCAGAAAGGCACTTTTAGTTCTTGAATAAAATCAATGCGGAAGTTAAAAAAAAACAAAACAACAACAAAAAAAACACAACAAAAAAAAAAGCTCTGCTTTATGTTTATTCCCCTAGGATGAATCATTTCACTTTAATTTAAAAAGATAGTTTTGCACTTAAAAAAAAAAAAAAAAAAAGAGATAAAAATAAATCTATGAAAGAATCCAGATTGGTTATCTGTACATTTATAAAGAAAATGAAGATCACACAAATGGTTTCAAAAGTAGACAGATGGCAGCACTAACTATTTTAGCCTCTGTTTGTGAAACAGAAGTCATTGACACAAGAAAAAATTATTATCTCTTGATTACTTGTGGTAATTGCCCATCATATTAAACACCAGCTAATGGAAGGTACTTCTATTTTTCCAATTTCCCTTATTCTACAGGCAAAGCTGGCTCCCATTCAGTTTCTTTCAGGTTAAGGGTACACACTCGGATACTTATTGGGGATGATGTGTTACGTAGTGCATCCAAGCATAAAGGCATCACCAAGGAAAGCTTTAATTAACTTCCACTGCTGAACTGCCCATTTTTCTTTGCCTAAAAAAAAAACCCACAATCACTTCACTATGTGAAAGAAAATTTCTTGCACACAGAAATTAGGACATCTTCAAATTATCCCTTCCTCTCAGACTGGCAGTTTTCTTAAGGATAATCAGCTGAAATCAGGTGCTGTTCCTCAGGTTGGGAATACTGATGTACTTGCATATACTTTCTTACAGGATAATCAGCTTTACTCTGAGTAAGGTTAAATCAAAGAACTTCCAAGAAATTATACACAAGGACTGGTTTCATGTAATATAGAATAAAATACAAAAGTTTTAAAATTCCTAAAAAAATGCAAGATAAAAGCAAACAAGAAACGATAACTACCTGATCATAATTAAGTATTTTGCAAACTGATTCAGAGACAAACAGAATTTTTCCTCTGTTGCATCCAACCACAAACAGGAATCCATCTGCAGCCTGAAATTAAAATAAGCAATGAATATTAATGACTACAAGGAAGCACACTTTTAAACCTGATTTTTTAAATTAAATACAAGAAAGCTGGAGAGGGACAAGAGGAAATGGCTTCACACTGACAGAGAGTGGGTTTAAATTGGATATTAGGAAGAAATTCCTCCTGTGAGGGTGCTGAGGCCCTGCCACAGGTTGCCCAAAGAAGTTGTGGCTGCTCCATCTGTGGAAGTTTCCAAGGTCAGGCTGGATGGGGCTCTCAGCAACCTGGTGAGAGGTTTGCTCAGAGGAAGGTGTCCCTGCCCATGGCAGGGGGTGGAATGAGATGAACTTTGAGGTCCCTTCCAACTCAGGCCATTCTGTGATTCTATAAAAAAAGCAATTAAGATTGCAAGGACCAAATGAGGCCTTCAACCATACACAGCTAAAGTTTCTTAAAACACATCTTTGGCAAAAGTCCAGCTACAAAACAGCTTCTTTTGGGAGCTTCATTTACAGAGCTTGGCAAAGCATTACTGCAGCAAAGGGGAAAAAAACCCACAAACCTAGCTGTGAATGAGGTGTGTGGGTTTATGAAGAAGAGTGCAAACAAGAGGGAAGATTTTATTCCAGGTATTTTTTGCACCTTTTTCAAAGTACATCTTTAAAAGTGTACATGAAGGAGAGCCAACAACTATGAGGATGTTCCTGCATAATTGGCAGCAGTCCCTGCAGTTGCATGAAGATTTTAAGAATGGATGTATTAAACAGGCAGACTGTACACAGATTATTGTCCCTTCCAGGGCTGCTGCCTGCCATACTCCCAAACCATCTCTGCACACCTTCATGAAAGCCCGAATAGTGAACAGAGTTTAGAAATCAGTACAAGAAGACAGTTGCCTGAAGGGAAATATGGGAGAAAAAGCACTGTCCAACTAAAAACTCGAGCTTTAACAAGGACATGATTTATCTGAGAGTTTCCTCCCACTTACCCTAAGGATTAACTGTCGCAGTTCATCATCCTTCAAAAATGAAGGTTTATACCGGACTTCTGAGTAGGAGCTACTGGAACCTGGAAAATGGATGATCCACAGAGATCATGTCAAAAGTTACATTTTAAAATCACTTTTAGTGGAGTTATACTTGTTATGTCTTTCAGAATTTTTCTCTATGACCCCAAGAGCTGAATTAAAAAAAATAATTCAAGGTTCTAGAAATTCTAAAAATGAAATTAAAACAAATCTCAAACATACACTGGTAATGAAAACAGACACATAACCAGTTTTTTTCTTCCCTTTATTAATACAAACCAAGGAAACTTCTGTTCAGATATCATTATTGTACTGCTAGAGAAATGGTATTATGAGAACTGAATTTTCTAGAAACATTTCATAAGTATATTTCAGACCTCTTAACTAAATTTTCTTTGCTGAAATGGATTAATTCCAGTATTATCAATTATATTTTGGCATTAATAATGTCTCATTAATACTGTAAAGCCAGCAATAAAAAAACCAGACTATTGTAGTTAAATCATATGTCTCACTAAATATAGTGAGAATGACTCACTGCATGTACTGTTCTAGCACCCATGGCAGGACCTCTATAAAATAATCTTTGTCCATTACACTTTTATCCGTTAAACTTCTATATTTATTTTTTTGTTACATTTTTTGTAACAGTTGAACATTTCAGCCAATTTCATCATTCACTCTAACTCCACATAGTATCTTGTATTCTCTTAAACCTTCTGTTTTGAGGTAAATACAACTGTGCTGGGTGAAGTCTAGCTTCCGCATCCTGTTGTTAAAATACAAATGGCTTGAGCTGAAGATTTTTTGTTTGAACTACAAGTGCAGTTACTGCCCTGCTGGTTTGTCATTTTATTTCTCTGTGCAAAACTCTCAGTCTGCTTGGGCCTTTAGAAAACCCTCAAAACCCTTTACACCTGAGCCATTCCATGATTCCATTACTGTCAGCGTAGCAACATAATTAATCTTCTACACTTCTTTGACCCAAAACTAACTGGGTTCTCATTAGACCTGCTTATTCATAATCAGTGGGTTTTGCAACGCAGAGTGTCTTTGATCTTTGCTTAGAGTTGAACAAATTATTATTCTGAAACAGTGGTGCCCAAACTCCCCAAATATTGTGTGCAACTGAGACTCTGCAACCTGAATTTGGATAGTTTTTTTGGGGGTGGGGGTGTGGGAGAATCCCAAAACCTAGCAATAGCAAAAGGACAGCAAAGAATATTTCCTGAGTTGATCCCCACACTAAACCATTCCCTAAGATCCATGATTAGCTTTGCTCACTGACTGAGGCTATCAGAAGTTTCTGTTTCTTGCTACTCCCTAACACGTGAGAGTTTTTATGATTTTAATGTAATGAAAATAATTTTGTTGAAGTATGTTCTGTCTTGCAACTTTCCTTTTGACTCCTGTACTTTCTAAAAAGTATCAAGGAGTGATCCAAGAGCAAGGCATGCCCTGAGCAGACAGAAAATATGGGACACTGAAGGGTGGCTTTTTTTCTGCTATACTAAGCAAAAATTTAGAATTAAGTTCTGACAGCTACAGACACGTACATTTAAATGAGGAGCAGACTTGGAACTAAATACAGTAAGGAAATATAAAATAAAATACTCTTGATTTATTTAAAATCCAGGAAAATACACACTATAGCTCCTACTAGAATAAGGATTTACAGGATGATGTTCCCTAAACTCACCTTTTAAAGACTTCAGGTGCTGCACAGCCATCCGTAGCACTGTGAGTTTGTCTAGCTTTCGGGCCATGGGATTGCACTGTGGTATCATGGCAGACAATTCCTCTATCAAATTATTCATTTTGTCTCTTCTTCTTTTTTCTGTTTGACTGTGAGCCTCTCTAAGAAGAAAAATGATTTTTAAAGAGTGATGTAGAACACATGATTTTCTCCAAAATATTCAATTCCATTTTGGGAATGGAACTGTCACCAGTACTACTGCACTGAAACAGTTTTCATATGCTACTTGTATTGGACAATTGAACTGGATTCACTTCAACAAAGATGAAATGATCCAAGTAACGATGTGAAATACTGAGAAGAGATATCTCAAGCAACAATTTGATTATATTTAGCAGGAACAAGAGGTTATGAAGACTTATAAGAGTTAAACCCTTCTTGTGACCTTCTTGCCATGCAAATGATGACCTGGACACCTCAGTGTATCCCAGAGAACTCGTGATGTCATTGGGAATCAAAGAAAGACATTCCTGCTCCCACCTCTGACTGTCCTGTGTAAGATGGGGTGTTCATTCTGCTGCCTTTTAAAAAAACCCACAGCAATAAACATTACTTTTCCACACACTTCTAAGAGATGGAATGGAAATGGGAAGAAAAAGCTGTGCCTTGTGTAAATTACCAGAATTATTTCAGAAAGCTTCCCCTTTCCTGAAAGGCTGTCTCAGGTTTCATCTCCTGGTAAGCCTGTCAAGAACTCAGTCACAGAAAGAGCTTCTCTTCTCAGACAGTTTTCATCAGAAAACTCCTTCTAGGGCACATGACTGCACATCACAAGTGCATTTATAGCTCAGGTCACCTTTTCTTTACTTCTTTCTAGAGCACTATGTCAGCTTTTCAGCCCATCCCCTCCCCTCTTACATCCTCTAGCAGATCAAGGATAGTTTCTCTCACTCTCTTCCTCCCTTCCCAGAAGACAAACCAGCCACTCAATTATAACCCAAATGATTTTTCTTTCTGATTGAGGCCAGACACAGTAGTATAGTTATGCAAAACGAGGAATAAGTTTTCGTTAATTGATCTCCAAAACTTTCTTGTAGGCATAGTGCAACAGTATATTCTGCAATAGCAGAAGCTATTAAAGGTAATAAAGTTAACTACACCTGGCCTATTGAGAAAGAACAAAGTACACTTTTGAAGATCTACCTGATGATTATTTTAATTTTTTTCTTTTCAATAAATGCCCTCATCTAATGCCCTCAACTAATTCTGGGTCATTCTGCCAAGCACTTTTCTTTCTTGAAAGCCTTTTTTTAGAATTAAGTTTTTGAGTTATGCTCAGATCTATGGGTTCACTCAACTCCTCCTTTATGTCAGGCAGGAACAACCAAGTAGTATCCTGGTATGCTCCTTGAACTGTGAACCTCAGGAAGATACAAGTATTCCAGGAAAGGGAACAACCTTCCACATCTCTGAGAGTAAATAAGGAGTTATAAAAAACTGAACAGGTGGGTGCAGAAATTCAGGGGATGACTGGATGATTGAAAAAGCCTTCTGTTGCTTGCCCCAGCCACAAAGGTGAAGGGAGAAAAAGCAGGTTCCATGATAAGCTTCAGACAATACTGCAAAGAGATAACTGATAAGCAAACCTCCAGAGACCTTTGTACTGATTCTTTACCCCTCCAACTAATGCACCAAAAAGTAAGGGAAAAAAGTTAACAGTACCACATAAAAGCCATTAAAGCAATGTACAACAATCTTATAGAGCAATCTGGGATACTCTGTGAAGAAAAGATAATTTTGAAGTGAAACTGTAAATATATCTTGGAACATTTTAGTTTCTTTAATTTTGTTTCAATTACAGGAACACTTCATAATTACTAGCTAGCATACTATATAAATAATACTTCTGACAGCATGCTGAGTGGATTATATATTTCTAGTTTGACATCTCTGCTCACGGGAAAAGTGAGAGACTTATTTTTAAATCGACTTTACAGCACAGCTCTGGTTTTACTATGTGGCTTGTCTGTAGTTTAAAATATTTGTTTGGCTGAACTGTGGTCACACAACATTTCAAATCTTGCAAGTGCTCTAGGTGAATTTCAGTTTATATGAGTTCAAAGTTCAATGGTGAAACTTGAATAATTCCCCATATACAAGCTTGTTCTAGAAAAAGAAATCTTTGTTGTGCTTTAGCCAAATCCACTTCCATGTGGAATAAATTCTAAATACCTCCAGAAGCAGACAAATCTGGAAAAAACAGTTCTCAAATTCATACAGATGAAGGATCAGCTCCTTATACATGACTTGGGTGTACTGCATTTAATTCTCACCTTAAAAACTTCAACCATATGTTTTTGCTAAACCATCTGAGATATCCTGCAGTAACTTTCATCAAAATTATTAGCAAATAAAACCCTTAAAGAGGCTTTAAAAATTACTATACATTTAGCAGGGAAAAGGAAAAGCTTTGATAGTTTTTGATAGTTTGATAGTAGCAGGGAAAAATATTTGATAGTTTTAATGAATATTACCCACAAACTCATATTTTACTATTGTGAATCTCAGTATTCACAAACAAAATGTATTGCTATTGAAAATTAGTACCTGAAATCTTTTACTTTAACATGTTCTTCATCTTCACTCCTAGAAAAAAAAAAAAAAATACAGGGTTTTACATTACATATTTAATACTAGGCACTTCTTTCCTCCCACAAATTCCAGAAAATGCTACAAATTAACTGTGGCTCCGGCAAAAGCAAACCCACAAAATCTCTAAATCATAACTGACCTAGCAAGTGATGCATAACAGAAAGAGACCAGAGCACAACTGGCAATATTCACAGTTGTGTGAACATATTAAAGGGAGATTTCATAATTATGGGGCCTTTTTCATTCTGGAGACAACAACATTATTGGAACATTCAAATAATTTAAGACTAGACTTTATTTTATTTTTTTGTTTCAAATTTTATATGAGATTATCTATTTATGTTTTTATTTCTAGTTATCTTATTGTCAAATTATAAAATAAGCTATCCTAGTTTATAATTTAATAAAAACCAAAAAACTTAAGCAATGACTGGGAAGTCATAAAGTAATAAAACTGTAAATGAAACACAGTCATAAGTGTCTGCAGCACAATAAACACTCCGCAACAGGAAACTATAAAGGATGATTCAAACAAGGGCAACAAGCTTTTCTTTCCCTATGGCACTGCACTGTTCCCCACTCTTTGGGAAGAATTTATGGCCTTGGTACCATGAGGATCAAGAGGAAAGGACAAGCAGGCAGCAGCTGTCTCCCATAAGTAAACAGAAGCAGGAGGATCCTTGGAGCTTGAGGAAAGGTGCCAAAAGCTGCTGCTACCTGTAACTCAGCACTGACCCCAGTGAGGATCCAGAAGCCAAATTAAAAATGCAGAATCTGGTATTTCACTGGACCCCAGCAATCTTCTAGACAGTCTGATAAACCCAGACACAGGAGAAGGTTTGACTCACAATACTCCAAGACTTTCATTCATTGAAATTGGTTCCAATTTAGATGAGTTAGCAATAACTAATATTTTCCTTCCATTTTAAAAGAAACTTACCAGAAATATCCATATACTGTGAATTCCAATTGAATTTACATTCTCTGACCATAACAGAAGAGGTAAGGAGGAGCCAGACCAGCTGCAATGCAGCATGTGCCCTATTATTTAACTTACTTTCTCCCTCAGGAGCCCCACTTAGGGAAAAAATCTAGCACAAATTTGCTGCTCAAGCAATCCGTCCCAGCCTTCAAGGGATTTTTATAGCCTCTGTCCTAACAGCTGTGGTGTTGCTGATATGAATAGCTAAATTAAAACTACCTTGACTACAAGAACAGAGGGTGGAATTCCACTTTGTGGCTATCATGTGGGTATATTTAATTGGTACGAGAAAGGACAGAATGGGTATTAATCAGAAAAAATAAATACCAGCTTTTCTCTACTTTCTCCATTGATTTATTAAATATACTTCCCCATTTTTTCTAAAATGGAAGCAAATGTTTTAAAGGCAGAAAAGGAGGTTTTTTTGTCATACTTTCCATCATGAGCATCATGGAAAAAAATTCACGATGAAACAACCAATTCAACCCCAAAGAAAGACTTTTACACCACCCTTTAAGCTATGCACCAAAGAGTGACTTCCCTGCAGAAAGGGACCTGGAGGTGCTGGATGCAGTAGGCCCAGTTTAAGGCAGTCAGAGGGCAAACCACATCCTGGGCTCATCAAACACCAGATGGGCAAAGAGGTGATTATCCTGCTGTCCTCAGAGCCGGTGTGTCTTCACTTGAATATTGTGTGCACTTCTGGGCCCCAAAATGTGAGAAGATGTTTGGTGAAGATGGGAAGGTCCCTGAATGAATTCAGAGGAAGGCAACAGAGCTGATGAAAGGAATAGAAGGAATGTCCTGTGGAGAGTGGCCAAGAACTCCTGGTTTGTCTAGTTTGCAGAAAAGGAGGCTGAGGCCACCTCCTTGCTCTCTGGAGCTTCCTGAGGAGGGGAAGAGAGAGGTGCTGAGCTCTTCTCCCAGATATCCAAGGATAGGACACAAGGAAATGGTTCAGAGCTGTGCAGGGAAGGTCTAGACTGGACATTAGGAAGCATTTCTGTACCAAGAAGGTAGGGAAACACTGGAACAGGCTTCCTAGAGAGGCGGTCAATGCCCCAGGGCTGTCAGTGTTTAAGAGACATTTGGGCAATGCCCTTTACAACATGCCTTAACCTTTGATCAGCCCTGAAGTGCTCAGGCAGTTGGGCTGGATGGTCATCGTAGGTCCCTTCCAAGTGAAACAGCCTATTCTATAAAAACACTGCATGGCTCCCGACAAACAAGTATTACCCAAGTAAGGTATCCAGATACAGAAAAAGAAAATGCAACAAAGTAATCATGTAACCCTCCTGGCACATCTATTCCACAAAGGGTTTGCTATGCTGCACAGCCATCTTGTAACAGCATTACTTTAACACAGTTATTACAGCTCTAATTTAAAAAGCACTTTAAAAGGTTAAAACAACCAAACAAAAATGTTTACATTCACCAGTCCTGGAAGACTATGACAGCTTTCCTCCACCTCCCTAAGTCTTCTTATTGAACTTGTACTTTTCACTCCTTCCCATTCTAAACTTCAACACTAACAAGTTTGGTAGAGCTGGAAGCAGAGCATCATCTTAGAAAGAACTATCAGGAACCCTTAACATTGGATGGAACTGTTCCTTAGCTGGATGTTGATCCCCTTGTGCTGTACACACACCTGCCCTGGGATGAAGCACTCCTCAAGGAACCGCACAGCTCATTCATCCAAACAGCAAAGTGTGACAAGTTCACAGAACTCAAAACAGAAATGGATTCATTCATAAAAAAGTACCTTTTCTGAAGATCACCATCAACTTCAACTGCAGAAACATCCCTGTGGAAACAGGTCATAAAGTAAGCAAAATGGAGTTTGAAGCACAATTAGATGACTTGATAGACTCAAAAAGAAAAGTCACAGAAAAATTTGAATGGTAACTCCACTTGATTGGTTCTCTTCAGCAAGATTATTAGTCTTAGAACTTAGTTACTACTTCTTATATGCCAGTACTTTTTAAATTAATTTTTCAACTTGGGCATTAATTTTTTTATCAGAGAGATCAAAACTTCAGGGAAACATTACTGAGGAACCAACACTTTTACTGAACAGATAAAAATCAACAAGTGATACTGAAAAAGAATGGAGACACTTTTTTTTTCCCCAGAAACTAACACATTGCTGGAGTTTTCAGATATTCACGTGATACACTTGATCATGACCCCCAAGTTGACAATTACATCAACACCCAAAGTACAGCAATGCTCTGTAGATTAATGGACTACATATGGAAGACACAGTGATTAAAGGAATTGCTTTAATAATCACAAATACATGTAAATCTCTTATTCCCCACCTTTTAAAGCATGGATTTTCCACACTAGTTTGGGGATACTTGTAGTGCCTTGTGTCCCTTACTTCTGATTTACACAGCTTTGAACAGTTCACTTTTTTAGTTAAATGGTATCTGTTTGGCAGTTACAGAACAGGGCAAAACAGTTGACAGTGTCACCTCAGCAGTCAAGTATGACCCACTTAAGAAGACTGAGCACTAGGACTGACAAGAGGACAGTCCCCATTTTTAGGTCACAGGTCTGTTTCCACATCTAAGGAGATGGCTGCTCTGGTCACTGAAGCAGCAGTTCCAGATCAAAAAACTTAACTACTCATCTTGTTTCATGCTTGAAGGTAAAATTCTAGTATGTTCCTGGGAGACTTCAAGCAACTTAAGAATTTGCTTTTACTAGTAGGCAAAGACTGAGAAAAAAACCCTTAAATTAGGATTGAAATTTCAGTATTAGAGACACATTATCTAGACACTTCAGGCCAGGAAAAGGCATTACAGGATCCTACATATATCCCTTAGATGTAAAGATTATTTTTTCTATTTTTAATAATTGGAGACTGTCAAAGAATACATTTGGAAGACATTGTAAATATAACGGTAATAAACAAAGGAAAGAGGATTAGAAAGGTGGAAGGAAAAGAGGAAGGAAAGACAATGACCACACTGCATAAATATCAGATGAATGCCTCAGATTTAGGTTGACACAGAGAGATTTGATTCACTTACTGGTTATCAGAATCACTTCCCTTGCGTTTCCTTGGAATGTCAGGCACAGCAGCATTGAAAGACGTGGCGGTGGCAGGTTTAGTGACTGGATTCATGAGGCTGGGCACTCCACAGGGAATGCAGGGGCTCCCATCCACGGAGAATTTATCTGTCAGTGAGAATAAAGGCTCAGTGTCCAGCAAGAGCTTCATCACTGTGCATCCATTCTCATCCTCATTGTGACAAAAAGTTGTCTGTGTGTAGCTTCTGTGTCTCTGACACAAAAAACCAAGGCTGCACTGCTTGCAAGGTTGCAAAGCCAAGTCCAGCACAGAGTGCACCACCCTCCCACAGTGCTGCAATGATCTCACCAAGCCAATCAACACACCAAGGCAATATGAACCAGCTCTCCTCTCACACAACTTTTGTGCTTAAATCCCCCAGCACCTCAGACATCCTGCTGCAAAAATCACCAGCTGTGCCATTTGTCAGCAGATCAAAACACTGTGGCTCAAACTAAATAAACATTAAAAATATATTGTGAACTATGAATTTTAATCAAGTGGGATATCCAAAAAATGGAAGTTTGCTATCATCATATTCCTGACATAAAATCCACAATTTACAGAGAACATCTGTCATAGAAGTTGGAAGAGTCTCAAAAACTTGTCAAGTTCCCTTCACAATTCTCCTCTTAAGGAAAATCGTTGTTTCTGGGAAGGACAGAAGAGAAGTCACAAGCCAAAGGAATCCTAGCAACCTACTGGGAAAGGAGAACAGTCTCAAGGAACATAAGCACTATTACACTGTTTTTCTGCCTCAACACAGCTATCACAAAGAATCACCCAGCTGATGTTTAGGCAAAGAGCCAGAATTAACTCTGTTTCAGCAAATGCAGGAACTCCTTTAGGCTCCATGTGCCAATGGGGACAGATGAGAGATTAAGAGATGTCATTTAAGGGAGCAAAAACCAAGAGAAGTACTCTGAAAATCCAGCAAGAAGAAAAACTGGATGCTTTCCTGTGAGCTTTCTCTCTTTTTTTTTAGCATCTGTGCTGTTTGCAAAAATGTAGAAATGTGTAAAACAAGGATACCAATGGTATTTTTATCCCTCTTAAATGTAAACAGATTCACAACAGAAAAATGACCTTCTAGGTTTTCATTTGGTGTTGGAATACACCTCTAGAGAGTTAAATGAAAATAGGCTAATACTCCAACAACAGCTTGCCTGGTCTTCCACTAATCCTCCCTCTATCAAATCAGACAACACAAAGTCAGCCCCTGCTTTATTTTAGAAAGCTCTTTAACTCACACGGGAAGTTTCAAAAAAAGAGGTGGAAACAAAGAATCAGCAAATACTTGACAAGTAAGTGACAACCACTGGACATCTGCAACAGCAAAAAAATATAGTTATTTCAAATACACATCACATTCAAATTAGGGATGTTAAAAATATATTAAAAGAAACTACACATTAAATACTATAAGTATTTATATAGGACAGTGGTAGATGTCTGAAATATTTTTATGATGAGTCTCCCTAAAATTGTTTTATATTTGTTATTAACACTATTCCAAAACAAACAAAAAATGCTGACTGATCCAAAGAAACTGTTTATATAAAAGGAGCAGTTTTAATTCGTCCAGGTGACAGCATCCTATAATTCCTGATTAAGCTATTGAAGTATAATCAGTCTTGATGAATATTCATAAAAGAGTACTTACTAAACAGCAACCTACATGGTTTCAAGACCAGAATGCCTTCAGCCCAACTGATCCTTTCGTCCTGGAACAAAGCAGGACAGCACAGACCCACTGACCTAAATACTGCTCTGCACACAGATGGCCAGCCTGCTTTCCAAACACTTCCCTTTAAAGGAACAAAATCCAAGGCCTCTTTTACAGGTCTTCCAATTTATCTTCAATATTATTAAACAGCTATGTTTTTCCCCTCACACACAAGAAACAAATTCTGGATACTGTACTTATCTATTCTTCCTTTACTAACAACACCCATTTTCGTTATTCTTAACTGAGAAAACAAAATATGCTTGGATTACCAGTAACAGGGACCTATTAAGAACTTCTACACTGCAATTATAAAATGAAATATTTAACACTATCCCTGGGACAAACTAAATGCCAGTCCGATGGGTGGCTGATCTTGGACAAGAATATAAGGTTAAGAATCTGTACTGATCCCTGACATACTCAGCATGCAGCTTTATAATCTTTATATATATATATATATTTTTTTTTTTTTCTTAAAAAATCCATGAACCAAACCCAAACCCCCATCAACAATGCAAAAGAAAACAAACAGAGAAATAAATTTAAAGCTTCAGAACAACCAAGCATGATATAACAGTGATTATGTGGAGTTTAATAGAAGAGAGAACATCTTTTTAATACCTATCACTCACTGAGCAAGAAGTGGGCAGAAACAGCTCCTAAAGCCAAGGCAGCTTCGAGAAGTCAGGAAGGGTGATGGAAAATAATCTCTGAGGGCTCCATAACAGCCATCATTATGATACTGGGTGATTCCAGGGTGCTCACTCTCTCCCTGGAGAGTGTCCCAGTCTTGTGTAGGCTGTGATGGAAGATTTCTTTCACTCTCTGGCTACACCACTTTGGGAGACCTGGCAAAAGGATTTAACAGGTACAGATAATGTACCCCAATAACCAGGGTGGGCTTCTATGATTGGAAAAAGTTGTATTTTTAACTGTCATTTGAGCGTCTGGCTGAATCTCCTATACTTGCATTTTCTGTGACTATTTTCATACCACTGACATCAAAACAAACACCTCTAAACATACATGAAGCAAAATGAAATAATTCCCAATTTCATAGCACACTTGCTTCATGAAAAATAATATCCAGAAAGACACATCTTCATTACAAATTGATGTTTCCTTAAAACCGAAATCTAAATAGTAAATTCTAAAACTACTAGAAACAGTTTAAGTCAACTAGAGATGTTTTGTTTTACCACCTTAAAGGCTTAACTTACTTAACCTAGTCTGGTTTGCAAGCCAAATAAAATTCCAGCTGAGAAATGACATTTTTATTACTGTTCATTCCATTGCTAATGCCCTGGAATACTGATAACCAGATTTTAATGGCAAGTGAACAGTTCCTCAAATACATCTCTATTATAATCTATGTCTGTCTCTCAGCATTAAGCCTATATGCTTATCTATATTAAAAATCAAAAATATTTTAAAAGCGTATTATGCACACTGGGACATATGAAAATAATGAGAATAATACAGGAACTCCTCCACAGGAATCATTCCCTCTGTGAATAAGCAAAGACCACCCAAAGAGCACAAATACATATGCAAAATAGCTCTTTCCCAGTAAGTGTATCAGAAATGAAAAAACTACTAGTCCCACACTTATTTTAGTGTATTTCATAATCGGGCAAACAAAATATTGAAGGGATGGTCATCAATATATATTTCTCATAACAAGAGCATCCCCTATTCCTGTGTTTTTCTACATGGAAAAGAAACACTAATTAGAGCCCCCAAGGGGCTGGCAAAGAAGAGAACAACTGCAAAGGAGCTGCAGGAAACAGCTGTTTTGGGGGGAGATATAAAGACAAACAAAATCAGCCATATTCCTGTATCAGCAAAGTTTCTGTGTCAATCCCATGTAATGCATCAAGAAACAAGGCTTGGGGAGACTCCACATATTTCTAATTACTGACAATAGTATTTTCTAATCCCATGCCACATTCCTGAGCTGTTTTCTCCACCAACAGTTTTAAGGTTTTCAATTCTTAAGCAAACACAAGCTTTTAGAAAAGGTTTATGTCCAAACTCCACCAGCCATAAAAAGGGAGATTCATCGGAACCAATAATGATGTCCACATCTGAAGTAGCCATTCTGGTCCCTCCTGGAGGGAGGAAGACATTTCTAGGGTGATTCATCTCTCCCCAGAATAGATTCCTACATTTGGCTAGATGAAATAAAACAGTTCTAGGGTGATTCATCTCAATCTAAAATAGATTCCTACAGTTGGCTAGATGAGATACAGCCCAAGAGTGCCTATCCCTAGTCAGTAATTACACAGGGACCAAAGAAACCGCCTCAGACTTGGACATCTAAAGATAAGTGAGATGAAATCCACCCCAAGTACAGAAATATCAAACAATTCTTAAAACATAACAGCCACAGACAGCACCTGTTTACATCACATGCAACAAGTTCAAGCCCAAGACAGGCTTTCCAAATTATTGGCCTAATTATGCACTACCTCAAGACCACTCACCCCCAGCAAGGTTAGCTTTTCTCTCTATGTTTGCAGGATACATATTAGCACTCCAAAAATCATCAGGAAGATAAAAGTCATGTAGCATTAATTAACTAATTAATTAAAAGGGCTGTCAGTCAGCTCTCATTTAGCCAGTTTAAAAAAGAGCATCCAAATTCAGCTACCAAGATATTACAGCAAAATGGGCTTGAAATAAAATGTCATTGAAGAAGTACATTTATAAAGCTTATGGTGACACTTTCCATAGTCTGGGAATAAGTGAGACTTGGAGAAATGTGGCAGCTCTGCAGCTAACTAAATTAATAATGTGTTAACACTGGCACAACCTTTCCAAAAATAAGGAACTTTTAATCCAGCTTCCTATTTTGAAATACTTTCAAAGAAAAGGAGAAGAAAGACGCTGCTTTGAATTCAGATTTCTAAGATCACAGATACCACAGACTTCTAAAAATGTGTATTTTCCAAAGGTATGTACTTGGTATGCACAAACCCCTACAGCTAGGAATTTGAGCTTTGCCAAGTTTGAAGACCTCCAAATTCTGGTAGAAGCGAGCATGAAGTGGTACCTGAGGGTTGTGCAGCCCAGCCAGAGCAGTTCCTTTTAGATTGTAAAGTTCTGTCACAATCAACATGTTTTTTTGTGTGGTTTTTTTTTATGTTTTGTTTTGGTTTTTTGTATTTGTTTTTAGGATGTGAGATGGAGCAGCTCTGCTGGGAAGAAAGGCTGAGGGAATTGGGATTGTTCAGCCTGGGGAAGAGAAGGCTTTGGGGTGACCTCATTGTGGCCTTGCAGTGCCTGAAGGGAAGGCACAGGAAAGATGGAGACTCTTGACAAGGGCCTGGAGTGACAGGACAAGAGGGAATGGCTTCACACTGACAGTGGCAAATAACTCCATGCCATATAAATTGTTTTATTTTACTGTGGAGTTACCTTTCTAAAACTTTAGTTTATTTTAATGAATTCTTGCTGCAGATATTCATTAGAGACTGTGAAAGCGACACACACAGCCTACACACATAAGTAGTGCATGAGAAAGAAAGTTACAGGTGCTGTGATATCAGTTTAAGGTCCTGCACATCTGAACACCTATAAAACAAAGAACCATATTTTCTACACATAGCTGAGAGTTGTACTAAATATTTTTCTGAATTTATTTAGTTTAAACCTTTAAAATAGGCAATGGAAAAGCATCTTCAAACTACTTACAGCAAGTCTGGCATCAAGATCATCACCTACAGTACCTCTTATTGAAAACTGGGACAACAATCTTTGGAATGAAATCCTGAAAATAGTAGAAATGTATGAACTAAAGCAGCTTATTCTTTCCCTAATTTTTATAAGTATGTGTAATACAGGAGCAAGATGCTTTCATTACTGAATTCTCTGTATTTTATGAACAACACTATCCAGAGAATAAACTCTTCTATGTTAAGAACATTGGATTTGGTTTTAATCTCACAAAATGAAAAAAGGAAAAATTAAAACACTCTGAATTACGGACATTTAAATCAAATAATATCACAGGCAAGTGATTACTCTCTGCTTCTATTTTTACTTATTTTCATCACCTGGAAGACAAGCAGTCAAGAATCACAACTTACCAGTTAAATACACATTTGCTTAATAGATTTCAAACACCAAATATTTGGCCAAAGCTATTAGTGTATTAAAAAGTAAAATAAGGAAGGAACCAGTTAATGAAAAGATCCTCCCCAAGGCCTGGAAAGGGTACCCTGCTTTCCTAGGCACTTCCATGTTCACACCAGGTAGAAAGCACTGATAGGAATCGGGAGTCTCATATATCATAGCTCACTTCTGAAAAAAAAAATAAAACAAACAACAAAAAACAAACCACAAATCCTCTCCAATTATATATTCCTGGAGGAATGGTGGACAGTTGTTTTCTTGTAAGTTTTGGAATCATATGATTGCAAAATGCTGACTCCTATCAAGTCAGCTGCAGAACTTCCATTGTTTTAGCTGGCCATGCAATCCAAACAGGGAATTTTCAACAGTTCCCAATGATTTGCTTCCAAAATCACCCACCAAATTATTTCTTCTTACAATGAATTTGATTCTTGGATGTGAACTGTCCAGTTTAGAGTTTGTTTTTCATAATGTGCAAATGTACCAACAATGAGGTGTACACTCAAGTTAAAAAAAAAAAACCAAAAAAAACCCTCCAAAACATTAGGGAGGTTAAGTTTAACGTGACCCTATCCCACTAACAATTAAGATACTTTTGTCTTAAAAACAAAGAAATACAAAACTTGTTTCTTTAAAATCCACTAAAAGAACAGGTATAAACATAGGCAGCAGAAGAAAGCAGGGATGGGGTTTTAACTCACAATAAAACATAAAACCTATGGTTCATTGATTTCCCAAATGTACTTGTAAATGGAAATGCCTGTGTGTTTGGAGGTTTCTTCATTTTGATGATTTTCTCTCCTTTCAGCATATGCATGATACAGAAACAATAAATTTTAAGTTTTAAGCAGAGTTTAGCAGACTGCAAAAACACTACTAAAAAAAAAAATCACAAACAATACTTTGTTTTCAAACACTACGTTATTTACCACAAAATTTTACAACAGTGTTTAAACAATCAAGCAGCACAGACATAAACATGTCAGGGATTTGAGACAACCAGGATCCCCACATACATTAAAATACATATAACACAAGAGACATTTAGAAAACAACTACTAAACCTAGAAGAATTGGTGCTAACTACACAGAACTGCAGCGATGGCTCAGGAGGGATTGGGTCATTCCTGTTTCCCCACAGCCCGTGCAAAACACTCCCATCTCCTCAGAGAGAGGAAGCACCCTACTCATTTCCAAACAGGAACACAAGCAGCTGTTGGTTTACAACCAGCCCTGATTTATTACCAAAAACTTATGATTAAAAACAAGGAAAGATCAAACTTTGGTCGCCATACAAGCTTGGGCAGGAACATGCAAGCACACACACATATACACACAGAGAAAAGCCAGAATCACTATACCTTAAATACTAAATGATGTTTACCTTCCAAAAAAAAAAAAATAAAAATTCTACTAGAGTTTCAGGAAGGCAAGGCTACGTGTGTACCAGAAACAGTGAACCACAACTGTAACAGCTTTAACTGCTAAGTTTAAAAAACAAACAAAGAAACAGAGCTTTTTAGTGCACATAGCATCAGTACGATGACATATCTGTCACAGCAGTACAGCACACAGTGACCATTACACAGGCGATGCCAAGAGGACGGTGCCAGGCTCTTTTCTCTGCTACCCGGTGACAGGACAAGGAGCAATGGACAAACTAAACACAAGAAGTTCCACCTCAGTGAGAGGAAGAACTTCTGCACACTGAGGGTGGCAGAGCCCTAGAACAGCTGCCCAGGGAGGGCCTGGAGTCTCTGTCTCTGGGGCCATTCCAAACCCACCTGGACACGCTCCTGTGTCACCTGCTCCAGGTGACCCCGCCTTGGCATGGGGAGGGGGGGAGACTGGAGCATCTCCAGAGATCTTTTCCAAGCCCATTCCGTGATCCTGAGTTTCCGTGTGGGCGCTCCAGGTATCTCCACTGAACTCCACTGAGCGGGAGCAGCGAGCGAGTAGCGCCCAGAGGGAATTAGACATAAACCCGAGCGGCCCCGGAGCGGCCCCGGGCTCAGGACCAGCCCCGAGCGCCCTCACGGAAAGACGACACTGCCCCAGGGGCACCAGCCCCACAACAACACCCGCCCGTGCCACATCACCGAGGCGGGCGGACAGACAGACAGGGACAGACAGAGAGACACAAACAGACAGGCAGACACACCCCACGCACGGCACCCGCCATCGCCCCCCACGCACGGAGCAACGCGCGAGAGGGGAGAGGGAGACAGGGCACCCACCGCCCGCTCCTGGGGCGGACCCGCTCCCACCTTCCGCCGCCCGCCGCTCCTCCTCGGCGCCCTCGGCGCTTCCCGCTCCTGCTTCGGCCATGGCGGGCGGCCCCGTGCCCCGCTCCACAGCGCCCCCGGCACCGCCGGCATGCAGGGGGTGAGCTGAGGTGAGCAGAGGAGGAGCCGCCGGCGCCGGGGAGGGAGCTCGGGCTGCACCCCCTCAGCGCCCCCGCCCCGCCGCGTTCCCGCCCCGCCTCTCGCGAGATGTGCGGCCATGGCGGCGCCGCCCGGGCCCCTCATGGAGCCCCTCACGGAACCCCTCCAGAGCGGGCTCGGTCCCCGGCGTGCCGCCACCCGACAGCTTCGATTATAAGTGCAGCCAACGCCAAGTACTCGAGAGACACACCGATGGCTTATTTCAGAGCTGCCCAAGCTTGGGTGCTCTGTGGTAGTACCGCAAATCAAAGCACTACCAGCGGACTTTTCATGCCATTATTTATACACGGAAATTCAGAGTAAGTTTCCAAGCACAGCACCTCTTTTAGGATTGTTTAGGATTTTCCATTTAAGTTTCCCATGCAGCTGACTTCTACGCATGTCTTCACCTAGGCAGGGTCTTTTTGACACGTAGACCTGGAGTATTTTGGCAAGTTGGCAATGTATATACAAACATACATCTGATATGTATCTGTATCTGTATGGTACATCAGACAACACTGATTTACTACATCCTTAAAATATGTTAGCTCCAGGATGTCCTTGAGTAAGGGATGCTGGCAGATGCCCCTTGCAGTGGTTAGATCTCCATACTTGCTGGTTAGGTTTGGAAATACAAAATGATCTTAGATGAAAGAGTGTCCTGACATCTTAATCTTAATCTTAACATATTCCCCATTCGGCAGCACTCGGGCCCCTACCCTGCCCGCATCCCCAGGCTGGGCAGGGCTGATGTTCCTTTCTCTGGGTGCTGTACAGAGGATGCTTCATCTGAGGGAGCATCAGGATCTTGGAGCAGTTTTGGTTGGCAAAAGCCTCTCTGAGTGGTCAGAGAGAAGTCACATCTACCAGTGCAAAGTAGCAAAAAGTAGGGGTACCTTTCACAAGTGTATCGAATTGTGTTAGCAGACTTGTAGCTGGGTTTTGGCCGTACCAGGAATGCACTTCTCGAGTGAACCTGCCTGTCATGGTGCTCTGGTTCACACACTGGAGTGTTGGTGTGAGTGAGGTGTGTTCCTTTTGTACAAAGACTTCAAGGTGCACCTGTAAAAGATTGGTGTGTTCCAATTCCATTTCCCACTGGAGCCAGTCAGAAATGAAACCTCTGCAATGCTTATGGACCTCAGTAGTGCCTCTTCCACATGACAGAGCCTCTCTTGCTGTCCTGCCCTGTGCTGGCACAGCCTGTGCCCGCTCAGTTCCACTTGCTGTGACAGAAGAGGCTTTTGTTCAAGCACACAAATCCTGACATGGGCCATCCCCATGAGCTGCACAGCTGCTGCTTCTCTCTGTTGGGGAAACACAATATAAGAAAAATCTAAAGCTCTCAGAGAATGTCCAAAGTAGGGTTATGGAGATGATGGTGAAGGGCCTGGAGGTGAAGCCACACAAGGAGCAGCTGAGGGCACTTGGTCTGTTCATCTGGGGAAGAGCAGACTGAGGTCAGAGCTCACAGCAGATCTGCAGCTTCCTCACGAGGGGAAGAGGAGGGACAGGCCCTGAACCCTGCTCTGTGTGACCAGGGACAGGACATGAGGGAATGGCCCTGAATTGTGTCAGGGGAGGGTTAGGGTGGGTATCACAAAAAGGTTCTTTCCCCAGAGGGTGCTGGGGCACTGAACAGGGTCCCCAGGGAATGGTCACAGCCCCAAGGCTGCCAGAGCTCTGGGAGTGTTTGGACAATGCTCCCAGTCTGTGCAGGGCCAAGAATTGGGCTTCAGTGATCCTTCCAACTCAGAATACCCCGTGATTCTATAAACTTGGGTATGAGGGAACCTAAAGTACAGCTGGTATTTCTCACCAGTGAGGTCAGAGCTACAGGGTTGGTGGCGTGTGGAGAAAGCTCCTTCTGCAAGTGTTCTCCCACTGTTCTGGTGGCTTTCCCCTGTCTGTTATTAGTAATGGGGATGTGGAGCTGGGAAGAGTAGATGTAATATTTTGCAGAGGATATTATGTTCTTTCATCATCAGTTCTAGTAGTCAGTATCTAAGTTGTTAAAATTTATGTCTTTAGAGCTGCAGACAAGGAATCAGTTTTTTCAGATCTGGAAGAAGAACTCCCAACTATAATGTTGAGGATAGTTTCTCAGATGAAATCCTGAACTCCATTTGTGACCTCTTTTATAATTGGAAGCTCCCAACACATTTCCCATCTGATGTGGAAGCTCCTTGTCTGTGTGGGAGTGGGCAGCTCAGCATCTTGCCCATGGCAGAGCGCAGGGATTAGAGCACGTGGAAGGAGTGGGTGCATGGCTCTGACAGAATATTCCAGAGAATAGGCCAGGGAATCATTGTTCCCAGCTGGAGATGCTGTTGAAGAAATCCAGCTGGAGATGCTGTTGAAGAAATCCCATGGTGCTTCTGTGACAGTCTCAATGTACACTTATTCATAAGGTACTTTTTTCCCCTTGGAAATATGACTTTTCATTTTAAAACTTTATGTTCTATGTAATCCCACTGTTACTACTGCAATTATATATATATATATATATTTTTTATATATGTATGTATATCTCCATCATTCTGGGTTCAGTTGGCCTTGCAGAGTTTGCATTGAACAGAAGGAATTAAAAACACTTTCTGCCCTAAATAAAATAAAAAACCAGAAGGGAGAGCTAAAAACCAGGAGTTAAGATGCTCTTGCTGTCTTTGAGAAAGCCATTAGCACTAATGTACACTTATTTTATTCATATACCACAACTGATACTGAGAAAATTTTTTAGGGATTTATTCCCAGGAAGCGTAAACATCATCTTTTGTTCTGCTAAAATACTGTCTTGCCCCAGTTTTGAAGCTGGGAGCTCCCTCCTCCAGGTTTGCATCATCAGTGGACACACAAATGTTAAGGGGATTTCAGAAGTGAGTCAGCCACACTGACTGAAAATGTTTCAGGGACTCAGGAACCAAAGAAAGCTGAAGATGGCTGTTGTTATAAAGTTCAATGAGTTAAATATTTAAACAGTTCCCCAAAACTGTTTTAACAAGCTTAATAGATAAACAGCTATTAAATACAATCTCTCTTCACATCAGAACATTAATGAGGACATTTAAATTTATCTTTTTTTAACTGACTCACTAGAAACAGAACTGCTGTACCTGATTCACATTTTATTTCATATTTTTTAGTGCAGTTGCAATTCACTGCAGAAGTTTATGGCACCAGGTCAGAAAATCAGATCAGTCTCTTGGCAGTGTGTCTGCCTGTCGTGTTCCTCGTCCATGGTCAGTGTCATGGCACCCAGCACTTGGATAACTCCTACAAACAGAAAGCGCTGCCAGATCATTAACAGAGATTTGAGACATCATTTTTATACTCATTTCTTATTCAAAGTTGATGATGGGGCTCTTTGCTGAACCTTTAATACATGACAGTAACTGGTGTTTATAGCACAGTTATCCGCCAGTCTTGGCAGAGCAGGATCCCAGTTTATGTAAGGCACTGATTTTGAGTAGGCCACACTTGATATTTTTGCCCCATTTTAAGGTGAGCACTTTCTCTTGAGTAGCTTTCAGCAATAAAATAGGGAACAGAACTTTTTATGTAAGCCACAGATAGCCTCTTTTCTCCAAACACCTTATACAACAACGTGCTAAAGGGGTAAAAATAACAATCAAACCTCGGGGCTGTTAAATAATAGCCTGAGACTGAGCAGTTAAAGTGTCTTTATTATTCCTCCTTTTTTTCCTCCAAAGCATAGCATGTCTTAACTGTTTCCCAGGACATGGAAGATGCTGTCCTGAAGATATGGATTTCTTTCTGTATTTGCTGGGGCCAAACTGGCCCCACACACACCTCACTGACGAGATCTGGGAGAGGGAACACTAGGAGTCATTCTCCATTATTAGGGTGCCTTGTGTTACTTCTCACAAAATCATCCCTAGGTGACTGCTCAGGGTGAGCCAGAGAACTTTTTTCTGCTGAAACTTAATAGCAGGAAACTGAAGTGACTCAGCTTTGTAAGTACAAACAGAGATTTTTTCATAACCTTCTCTCCCAGAACACAAATGTTTATGGTTTCCCCTCAGACTGTGGTCTTACATGGCTGAAACTACAGAATCAAGTGTGGTTTTGTGGAGGACATGCGAAAAAGTTAGCTAGTTCAAGAATTAGTATTTTTTTTAAAAAAAAAAATATATTTCAGTCTGTTATTTGTATTTTATTCTGTTTGAAGGTCACTGGATTACTTTTAAGGGCACCACAAGCAATTTACTGGCTTTGCTGCAAGTTCTGTGTCTATGTATGGGTAAAATCTGCTGTCACTTAAAAGCAAAAGTTCTTCTCCAAATCAGAGAGTCTTTTGCTTCAAAAATTATATAAATAGCATAATCATACTGTCATTGGCCAGTAGTAAAAATAAACTCTTTAAAACTATTTTTGCTCAATAATTACTATGGAAGCCCCTTAAAGAAGCAAAAACAGCACACGGAAAAAAACCAAAAAACCAAACCAAAACAGGCCTCACTAGCAATGAACTGTGCTGTGTTGGCACAATAGCAGGAGCATGGATTATGTTCTGCTGCATCCAGCTGGATTGTGACAGGGATATACTCTGGCCTTGGACATCTGGGAACCATGGACAAATTCCTTGCATGATGAAACAAGCTTAACTTGAGAAGAGCATCTGAATCTTACTTGCTACCCCTCTCTAATCTCAGTGTTGGAGCCAGCAGGATGGTAATTTAGTGTGTGATTTTCTATCAAAATTAAAGGCAGTCAAAAGGATTAACATTTTCCAAAGTGCCTGCTTCATTTTGGAGTCCAGGCTGATGAGGTTTTTGCCCACAAAATAATTCACTTGCTTGTAAGTCTCTTAACCCAAAGTCTTTCGAGTTGATGGTGTTACTTCTGTTTTAAAAACAAAATAATCTTCAGTTTTGAAATAACCTTTTTGTTCCTGGCAGAAACTGGTAGTTTCTGAGGGCCTAATGAGAGCCTAAAAGTGGCATTTAAATTAATTGTACATTTTGCAGAGTTTCCTCGAGGCATTAGTTTGATTTTGGTTATTAAAAGCCAGGTAATATTGTCCTGTTTAACAGCAGAAGTGCCATGCAAGTTTCTCACCAGTGTTTGAAGCCTCCTCTCCACATGCGGCTTTTCAACCAGCTGAGTTGTATACATAGTGAAATCTTATTGTCTCATTTGTAAGGAACACCAAAGCATGGCATCAGCAAACAGTTTGCTTTGAAGACCATCCTTGTTCCTGGTTTCTTTGGGCTTTAGATAGGGATCTTTTGCTGACGTCAATGGGAGCTGGAGACCTCAAAGACAGCCTGCTGGGCTGAAGATCTAGGTGTGTGTCTAGATTGCCAGTGATTTCACCCTGTCCTGATCAAAACAGTCTCTGAAGTTCTTATCAGATCATTCACTAGTATGAAACAGACATAGTGAAGTCAGAAGTAGAATTGGGGAAATGAAGTGTCCAAAACTGTTGCAGTTTTGCATTCCCAGTGAATCATTGCTCCCATTTCCAGTCAGTTTCATGTATGGCCACACATGGCTGGGGGGAATATCCTGGCATCTGCGGGGAAGGGGAAGGGGAAGGGGAAGGGGAAGGGGAAGGGGAAGGGGAAGGGGAAGGGAAGCTCCACATATCTATAACACTTTCTCTCTGTAGCTGCAGTCTCTTGCAAGATGTGGAGCAGGGGCTGTGGTTACACTTTTACACAACTGCTTCAAGGGCTCAGCGCTCACTCTGCTGACAAGCCGCCCTCTCATTATTCAGTTCCAAAGGCAGGAACAAGAGACAAGGGCAAAGATTTTGTCTTTGGAGCAGGGAGGATGGGCAGAGGCACCTGGAGGGGAAGGAGCTGCTGCCAGTGGAAGTGAACTGCCTGGGGACAGCATGGAGAGCCAGCACATATTCCTGGAGGAGGGAGAAGCCGCAGCAGATGGTGTCTCACTAGAAACAGATTAAAGCAGCTGGTATGGAAACAAGATGTGCCACCAAGGGTCGGTTAAGATCTGAAACAAATTGTTCCTAGCAGAGCTGGGGCTTGGTTGGGAAAGGAGAAACCTATGCTCGTTTCCTCCTCAACACAAAGAGATTGAATTCTGTGTGCCCCATCTCCCCCAGGAACAGGGACCTCCAAGGGCTCAGATAACCTGAGGAGTGTCATTGGGAGGAGCAGGAGGTGGTGGGATGAACTCCCTCTCTCTTGGAGAGATTAATTTCCTCTCACACCCACTGCAGCAGTGTTCCTGAGTGATGAAGTGTCCAAACCCTGGTGCCAGTTCAGTGTGTGACACATACCAATTTGCCCTTCAGCTGTCCCTATATTAATGCACCTGGAACCTGGTGGATTTTAGGAGCAGACATTCCACGCCGCAGAGCCTGGCATGGCTGAACCCAGCATGACTCACAGGCTGGACTTTAAAACCCACTTTCATCTGTGAAATTCAGCTATGGGACAGGCATTTTAGTACCTCTCTGATATTTACAATTTACTTGTGTGATGAATCACATTACTTTAGAGAAATGGCATCTCAGAACCATGAAGGTTGGAAAAAAACCTCCAAGATTGTTTGGTCTAACTTGTGATCCCCACCTTGTTGCCCAGCCTAGAGCACTGAGTGACACATCCTGGCTTTCCTTAAAAACCTCCAGGGATGGAGACTCCAAACCTCCCTGGGCAGCCCTTCCAAAGCCTTCTACATTTCCAAATACATTAAGCACTTCCGGAACTGCAAACACATCCTTGCCCAGTCCAGAGCTGCATGCCACTATTGTCCTCACTCCCGGGACAGACAGTTTTGGATACTCCTCCCTTACGACGATTGTCAGAAAAAACCTTTTATCGCCTAAAGCATTATGATTTTGCTTAGGTACCAGGCACACTTCATACAAGAACAAAGGAGTGAAAAATGTAGATATTTGCAGTATGTCTTACAAACCCTAAACTAAGATAAGATTTAAAAAAGAGGCTTACTCGTGCTGAAGGCATAGCCTTTGTATTTGCTATTCAAGTGCTTTTTATGAGGAATATCTGATTTGATAATGCAAGGAGGTAAAGAATTAAACCTGTATTTCCTTATGATGTGTAGCTCTGCCATACAATCATATACAGTCAAGGGAAGAAAAGGATGATCACATTAAATAGAATTTGCAAAATTCTGTTGTATTTTTACCTTTACTGAGAGCAGCAATTCTGGAGTGGAGGGAAGGAGGCCTCCTGTTCTTCACAGGAGGGCTCCAGACATGGCCAGGCAGTGTCTGCTTGCTTCTCTTGGCTTTCAGCTGCTCCACTCTGATCATTTTTTAATACAATTTTCACTGCTGCTGCTGCTGCTCTGAACTTGGCAGGGAAAGTGGAACAGTAGGACAGAAAGGTTTCTATAGTGGATGAAAGGACACAACTGCCCCTGGAAGCCTTTCCTGGATAAATTACAGCCTATGGGAGAGGTAAGACTCTGGAGAAGATCAGTAACCATTTGAGAAGTAGCTTCTTCATGTGACTGCAGGTGGGATAAATCAAACTTTTGCTTTCTCTGCTTTCTGATTGAGTGTAACAACACTGGGATGTTTCATTGTCCGTGCAATTCAAGGTGAGAATCCACAAAATAGGACCTCAAGTCCTTAGATGTCCCCCATTCTGGAAGAGAAATCCAGTACACCGAGGTGAAAGAAATGAAAACTGCAACTTTACAAAAAGAATGCTACATTTATTTTCAAATGCTGTAAAAAGCCTCATATAAATTTTTATAATGCTTCTATGTAACTTTCCCAACCACAACTAATGAAACAGTCTAGGAAAAATATAGCAGTTTCCATTTTGACTCCAAGAACGAGCTGCTGTGAGAACCAACAGTAAAAGGACAAGGTACAGTGTGTTACAACGCCTGTAATTGCTCGTGTTATGGAGAAAGTGAGAGCACTTTCTAAGCGTTACCTGGGCTAGACTGCAGCATTCCCTGCTTGCTGGGCAAAGAATGTCACCAGGGGAAGGAGCTGACAGCAGAGCTGGGTGCTGTTCCTGGTGCCCATTCCTGGTGCCCCCTGGCTGAACTCCCCCCAGCAGGTGCCCTTATCCCAGACTGTCTCCAACGGCTCAGGTGAGGAACAATTGACCTATAAAAATAACACTTCTATAACTCTCCAGCAAGGCAAATTGAACAGTGCAAATTCAGTATCAATAAGATTTGATTTCTGAATGCTGGCAATTTTGTTTTTAACTCCTTTTGCACATGAGACAACCTCTGCTGATGTCCTGTACCTAAGGCCACTCACTCATGCTGACTAGAGATGGAACAAAGTGTAAAAGCTCAGCTGCAGTTCCGAATCCAAGCCTCCTCCCCACTTTAAGGGAATTCTGATCCAGAATTTGGATTCAGGCTCTCCACTTCCATCGATGCACTCAAGTTTTCCCTGCTGGAATAGGTAAATGTCCCAGCAAACCTGTGATAACAATTTGCATACACAATTTCACGTTTTAACAAAAGTTTAACAAAACATACTTCCAGAAAATAAATTTTCACATGGTTGCAATCATCAAGCCATTTCAGGATCTTTGGTACTCCAAGAATAAGAAAACTAAATGGCACAGTGACAAACATTGCCAAAGAAAAACACACAACCATCCAAAGGAATCGGACAGAAATAACAAAATTAAAGATATGTTACACTTCCATTTTTTTTTTTGAAAGCCAGTGTAGATTAACCTGCTGTTCTCTTTAACCCATTACAGTGTCACAGTTTCACCTTTAAAAAAAACCCCTATCATCCTAAAAGCAGTAGTTAATATTGTTTAACTTGACTTATTGATTAAAATAATGCTATGTTTACAAAAAAAAAATTTAAAAGTCAACTACCACAATACAGGAGTTTATGCTAGATAGGCTGCAGGCTGTTTCCTTATGGATATAACTCCTATGTGAGCACTGATATGATTAATCATCTGCAGTTTTAAATTAGTATTATCTTTAGTGTTGCAAGTAGAAGGGTTGAGCTTTTTCCCAAGTTTGTAAACCAGTGAGTATGTACAGACATAGTTGTTTAATAGATAGCTTTAAATTGTGTGTTTCTCTGCCCTCCCCTAAGCCCCACAGGAAAAAATAAATCACCAGTATCACTGAGCATTTGCAGTTTCCATGAAACTGAGCTTGTCTCAACAAGTTTGAGCAAAGACTTCTTTGTAGGTCACGTTAATGGGGTTACTGTGCACTTCTGAAAGGTGGTGCTTGCAGGAATTCCAATTCCAGTGCACACAGTGCCCCATGGATGAGACTGGAAATTAAAGCCAATGAAAATAGTTTTGAATAGCAGTGTCCTTTGGGACCAAGTTTGCATCTCAGGATTTTTTTTCTATCTGACCTTCCCTGTTTTGGAGTCAAGACCTTAGGAAAGGCATTTTCTTTCCTGAGGAGCCTCAGGATCTGTTGGGGCACAAGCAGAACAATGCCTGAAAGGTGGATTTAAGTGAGTTACTGTTTTTGTAGAGCCTTTGGATGGCCACAGGTTGAGCCTCAGCACACTGACAAGGCTAAGAACAACTGGAGAATTTTTAAGGACCTTGCCCCAGCAGCAGTACAGGGATGTTAATTAGTGAAAGGTCTTGAAAGCAAATCTGGAAGATCAAGCAGCTGCTCCCACCTCAGTCCAGCATTCAGGCAGAAGCTCAGCTTAGCTTTGCTCTGATATAACACTGGATGGGCCTAAGGCAGTGTCTACTCCTCTTTGAGGAGCTGAGGACTGAAACTGTTTGGTATAAATAACAGGCATTAGATGTTTCAAGGGAGACAAAACCATGGAGGAAAGGCTGGATCAGGGATCCTGGCTGGATCACAGAAGACTACCTGTCCATCACAGGCACTGATGCTCAGAAATCTTGCTGGCAAATGGGCTCTTATGCAACAGGTGAAGATCCCAGTAGGTTTTTCAGAGCATACAACTGATTCAGAACAGCTGATACCAGAGTGCCTAACAGCAATAAATATTTCTCTAATGGCTTTATAACAGTAGGTTCCATATTGCTACGAAAGTCCGTCCAGTGGAATCTTTCCTGCTGTATGCCAAAACATCCTGTGCTCCACTCAGAGGAGGCTGCAAAGGTTTTAGGGTGCCTTTCATTGGTGTTCAGAGGAGGGAAACAGCAAGTGACTCTGCTTGTTCAGCCACTGGGGAATTGTTCATTGTTGTACATCTCTTTTGACCAGAAAATTACAGCAGAGATCTCTGCTGTACTTTGACAGATTCAAAGCCCTTCAGATAGGCTGTGAGTACAGGCAGAGAAAGTCACCAGTGACCAGATAATTGCAAACTGCTTAGGGAGTACAACTCAGTCCTGAACTGCTGCTGCTGCGCTGATGAACGAAACCAGAGCCTGCACATAGAGGTATTTCTGCTTCTGTTTCCTCTGCCTATGGGAAGACCTGGCTCAGCTGTCAGGTTGTCACCATCCTGCAGACTGGCCACAAGAACATTTAGGTGGTCCCTGGAAATTGGGCTGCAGGGCTCAGCTGATCCCTTCTAATCCCATGGCCATGCCAGGTGGAGACCCTGGAAGAAAAGGAGCCCACTGGAGAGTCTGAGTCTAGTGGAACATTCCATTTCCTCTACATGAGCAGAGGCTGTGATTTTGAAGAGGTCAGAGCAGGATCATCACTTCTGCCTGCAGCTGCTCAGGGAGAAAAAAAAAAAAGCACCAATCTGATCACTTCTCGGGAACATATTTTGCAGAGAGAGAAGAAAGTGTTTGAATTATGAGCAGCTCAAACATGATCTGCTTTAGAGCAGGGGCAGGAATGCACTCTTGGAAACTCTGCAATCTCCTTAAAACTTTGTATCAGAACATTTCCCTTCTGCTAAAAATATTGATACTTTTTATTCAGATTCCTTTTTTTCTTCTGAAATTGCCAGCAGGCATCAGCACCTCTAACAGCAATACTGCCAACAATCATTTAATGCAGAAATACCACTAAACAGATCACAGGGACTGCTTCACTGCCACAACACTGTGGGAAAAGGGACAAAAGGGACGATGATAAAGGGCTGATAAAGTCCTGCACTGGGGGCAAGAGAGGGCACACAGAACACAAGGAGGCCCAGAGGACACTGCTATTTAAAATAATTCCATGTGCTATACTCATGGGGGATCTGCAGACCACAAATGGAACAGCCTTGAGCAACTGCTCAGGGAGGTTTGCAAATGTGGGCAGTTTTCTTTATACTGCATATCTAAACCCCACCAGGTGAGCAGTACAACAACAATGCTGCATCAAATGATATGTTTCCCTCCTGGGTGGATTAGATGGTTTACAGTACAAACAAAGCCACAGTACAGAGAGGCATAATTAACCGTTATCCACATGTAGGCAGTGCAGAAAAAGGGATGCACGTTCCTTTTATTCCAGTACCTTTGTATTATAGAGTTAACAAAAATATTCAAATATTAAAAAAAAAAAAAAGGAAAAAAAAAAAAAGCCAGCTGGCACTGCCAACTAATTCCTGTAGTAGTCTTAGAAATCCTAATCCTGTAGAATTTCCATGTGAAATCAATGCGCACCAGAGTCGATGTGTTGATAACTAATGCCAAGCGGGCCTGGTGATGCAGCTACCTGAGGTTTGTGTTTGCAATTTCCTTTGGGGGTTGTGTTCTGTTTCACAACTTCCCAGCTTTCATGTAGGAAGGGATGGAGCCACGCTGGGTGAGCCCTTCAAACCTCTTGTAGGTGTAATTGAGGAAAACCCAGTCTTTGGATTTGTAGTCAGGTTCTGTCGTGTTTGGCACTACAATTCAGAAACAAAAGCAAACACACATTAAAGCAGTTAAACCCAGCCTGCTTCTGAGAGGACTTTTCACAAAGCTAAACAGCCCTGAACTCTTATTTCCTTAGTCAGCAGAAACTCCTGGAAGAAATCCTGTTTCTAATCAGGTCAGCTGCCTTTTGTCAATGGTCTGACTTATAATTTCAGGCTAGAACTCGGAAGAGAGGAGCTTTTGTGTTGCCTTTTTTTTTTTTTTTTCATTATGTTTACACACTCTGTTAGGTTTCCATACCTTGACAGAAGCCTCGAACAAAGCTACAGGACACAAAACTACAAACCCCATGACATTTCTGATGTTCTTCTGATTTTTATGTATCTACATGTACAATACCATTTTCAGTGGGTCTGAAATGCCAACGTAATACAAATGTTCTTGGCATTATCCAAGTATAGACTTAACCAGCTCAGGTACTGGAGATGGGTTACTTTGCATCAAAAGGACAAACTTCCTCACCATTAAATAAAAGCCATTTCAGAAAAAAAAAATAACCAACAGCTTTTGGATAATTGTTATTGTTGGTAACACAGCTACACTTAGCAGACAGCAGTTAATCACTGTTAAACATCTGCCAATCTTCAAGTAACTGAAAACAGTGGGACTATTTGTATGTCACAAAACCAACCTAAAAAAAACCTTGAAGTGATTTACAGAGCCACTCAGGTTCATGAATTACTGTGTTAAGTAATCAACTGTCTAAAAATTCTTACCCACAAATATCTCAACCGTTATGTTTGGCACAAACCTCAAAAGTCACTGAAGATGAAAAGCAAATCAGTGCATGACATTTTACCAGAATCTGGTTAGACAGACTGCCTGGCAGAAAACTCCACTGCTTTCTGTACTCACTACCTGTGCAAACCATTTTTACCAATGGCTTTGACTCGCTCTGGGCTTTGCAGCTATGAGAGATCACAAGTTCACACTCAAATTTCAAAGAAAATATAGAGACTTGATCTAGATGCTTCTGGCATGTCACAGATGGAGATTTGGAATTTACAATGGCAGTCTCACCTGGCTGTAAAATGTCCGATTCAGGAAATTCATCAAAGTTGGAAGTATCATCAATACTTTTGATTTCTATAGGGATTGCAGCTGGTCTTTCCCTGCAAATAAAGATAAATGTCAGAAGAGTGAATATTGGAAAATGAGACATTGAATTCCAGTTTCAACTTAGCTTTTTACCTACAACTTCGCTTAATGCAGAGCACAAGGGTTCTACTGAGGGCATCACAGATGAATCTGACTCTCCTGTTTGCTGACACCATGGGGAGATCGTTTGGTTCCCCGTCCCCATTGGTGCCTTCCTGGCAGGCTTGGGGCAAACATCATTTTCCCATTAAGTGAGAGAGCATCCCACACCTACCTGCTACACGGCTATGACCTTGATCTTGTCACCAGCCACCACTGTGGTTTGCCTGTTTCACAAACATAGCCCAGCACAATTGCACTTGCACCCAGAGCTTTACAATTCCCTGCTCATCAGCCTGGATCTCATCCAAAAGCTTTGCACTGTAGCTCCTCTTTGTGACATTCAGAAGCTCTCTCCCAAACCAGGCTGACTCTGCTTTAGTACCTCTGCAGTCAGGGAGCCCTTGAAGGAATTTTAAGGCGGTGCCCAAGGAATCTGTTCCACCAAAACCTTCACACTGGGACACAGAACTGTGGGAAAGGCAGTGATTTACACCTGTAAACTCACCACAGCTCTAATTACTCCCCTTACAGTTAAATCCACAGCCACCCTACAACTTTTTTTTTTTCCATTTTGGGCAGTCTGGAGCAATCTGAGGTATCTCAAGACAGTTAAATTCTGATAATTTCTATGAATGTCAGCAAAGCCTGGAAACCTTCAATATCCCCCCCATCTACAGCCAGTAGCTGCCTTTCAAAATGAAAGATAAACTGGAAATAATTGTCCTTGACATCACACTACATTAAATTCTTGCTTTCATGGCTTTTATTCTCCCTGTAAAACGTGTATATACATACCTAATATGTCCCCAGTCTACTCCTTCAAAAAATGGATGACTTTTTATTTCCTCTACTCCATTGCTACCAATTCTATTTTCTGAGTCGATACAAAACCTGGAAAAGGGGAAAAAACAAAGGGAATGTTACAATAAATTTGAACGGAAGCAACAGTATCCAGTATCAAGAATTTCAAGAAGTTCTGTCAAATTGTTCCACCACTTGGAGTAACATCAAAGCAGCCCATTGCCTCTAGGAGAGAAGAGAAATAGTAGAAGGAGAACATCGTTAAATCCCAGAACAAAAAGCTATGATGCCAATAACACCTTTTCTAAACTGCTGCATCCCCATCTTCCAGGTGAAAAGTTGCTGCATGTTTTGGTCCTGTAAGATCAGTTTGGGATGGAGGCTTTCCCAAGAACTCCTCTGGCATGTTCTCAAATACTTAAACATCCCTGATTCAAAGCCAAACTATGAAGAATAGATATACTTAGTATATCAGGACTTCTCTCTGATGTCGTATTTTGGAATGCCAGTGAGCTACCCCATTCCAAAAGTGCCATGTCCCTATTCTACCCCTTCCCTCTCCTCAGAGGTGCAGGTGATGCAAAGACCCAGGGCCTGTTTCTCATACAGACATAACCTGCATAATCTCAGACCTCACAAGAAATTGTCAGTTTATGAGAAGCAGCCATGAAATAGCAGGAAGGAAAAGGTGAAACTGGAGACAGAGACAGGATTGGTGAGATGGGGGCTGTTACCTGCTCCAGCAGGCCAGACAGGAGAAGCCTAAAATCCTGAAGAAGGAAAACAGGGAGGTGGAAACTCTCTGACAACAACTCAGTGACCTCAGGATTTGTTCCAGGGAGCAGCAGAGGCTGACCCTTCTCCTCTAGACTGGAAAAGCCTTTCAAGTATTTCATCCAGGAGATGGGAATACCAGCATTTGCCTAGGAATTCATTAAATCCCAGCCATCTTCTGCATGTGTAGCACAGCAGATTAGGCTATAAACTGTCTCCAATTATAAAGTTCTTTTGCTTGTAGTTTGGTGTCTGTGAGGCAGAAAACCTGCCTGTATTTGTATTGAAGCCCAGCAGGCTGGGTGGTGCCAAGAACTAACAACAGTCCTCAAACCTTTTAACAACACTTAGCCACAGGATTTGTCAGACTTTGTCTGAACTTGAGCTTATTTTAGTTTGCATTTACCCCTATCCATAACCCTTTAGCTTTCTCTGCATCTCCCTTTAAGCTAAAACACACATTGTCCAACTTGTCCAAGCTGTAATGGACAAAGAACCCAAAATTCCCAGGTGGCTGCTGTTCCAACATGTTTTGACCTAATTTTAATAGATTACCTATAACTAAGATGTTTCACCCCAATTCTAACCGTTCTCCTTGTGAGGGCAAACTGATAAATTCAAGTAGCTGTGTAAGTAGACGCATGAGCAAGCTATCCTAACAAATACACTGAAATCTCTAAAAAACCACAGCCAGGGCTGAGGAGGAAGAAATCCTCAGCATTAATGCTGTATTCTGTTCAGCAAAGAACTTGGGATGCTGACAAGGAAGGTTGAGCAAAACAGTAAAGAACTAGATACTGAAAATGCAATATAATTGTTTTACACAAACTTATTAATGAGGGTTAGCAACAATTCAATTATTTGAGCTGTTAATATCACTAGCTGGATGCAGGATAACTGTTTCTTGTATTTGTTATGTTTTTGTATGTCTTGTAGGAGCAGTACTAGAACTAATAATAAATTCTAGTCTTGTGAAGTACATTCCCCTTTTGCCTGTAACAGAATTCTATAAGGCTATAACATTAGCTTTGAAAAGGAAAAAAAAGGAACAAATATCAAACCCCAAACCAATGTGCCCCCCAAACCCTCCCAGGACAAGAGAGCATTTATACCTGTCCTTGTCATCAAAACCCTCACAAAAACCTTAATGCAAACTAATAAAAATTGGTATTTTGAAAGAAGAGAGTAAATCCAAAACATCCTAAGACTTCTGGTCAGTGTATTAAATGCTGGCGAGTGGTTATTTTCTTGCTACCTCTGAGAAGAAAAAAAATCTGTGTTGATCACTTTAGTTTTGGTCTGTTCTTATGCCATAGTACAAATCAAGATCATTCCAGCTTATTCCTTTATGTGAAACAAATGGCAAAGGGAAAAAGACTTAAAAAAAATCCATCAAGGATGGTGACAGAAGAAACCAGCCTTCCCTCCAACATAAAGCTTCCTTCACACAGAACAGGAATTTACCCTGATGGAAGATGACCCTGGCTGGGCAAGAGGCCAGAAATGGGTTTTTCTTACCAACCTTAGAATTAAATCCTTTGCTTTCTCTGAAATGGGCACCTCTGGAGGAAATACCAACGTTTCTTTCCAGTTCATAACTTTCCTGTAAGTCTCTTGTGGCGTTTCTGAGCAGAAAGGTGGATACCCTGCACAAACAAAAAATCAATAAAACTTTTTCCAGGAGAGCAGTGACCTGAGCCTCTGCTTTTGTCACTGGGGCTCCCAAATTTAACAAGTATTAGCCAGAGGTTTTCTCTTCTGAACAAATGGATCCTGTTACCTTTGAACAACTCTTAAGTTGGGGTTTTAAACATACCTATTAGCATTTCATACATAATCACTCCCAAGGACCACCAGTCACACAGCTTGTTGTACCCAGTCTGCATAAACACTTCTGGAGCAATATAGTCTGGGGTTCCCACAGTAGAATATGCCTGGAAAAGAAGAATCATCTCTTTAGAAGAGGAATACTGTGATTTTACACTTTGCAATATCTTTTCCTGGGGATTTACATACTGGATCTTGTTGTCTGGATGAGCAAGAATGCTTAATTTGAGAATTCACAGGAACTAAAACCCCAAGAATATTATTCTTTTATATTAATAAGCACAAAGAACCCAAAAATAAATGGAAATCATGCTCCTTAATGTAATGAATTCATAGAATATTGCAACTGCAGTATCAGAAGGTCATCTTAGCTGAAGTTTCAGGTAGTTGCATTACAAAAATACCCAAGAAGTTCTATTGTTGTGGTCTTTGTTTATTTTTAAAGGCACAATCAGTGGTAGCTTCCCAAGTGTGGCACTGATGATACACAAGCTGTGTATTGGGAATTCCTCTGTACTGATGAAAAATCTTCCATGGAGCAGGAGGGAGAGAAAAAAACTAAAATCCAACCAAAACAAAAATCCCTTACAGATCAAAACATCCCCTAAAAGCAGTTTTGCCACAACAATGTTTTACTTTCATTTGTTTGACCATAAAGAAGCACTTTGCTGACCCGAGAAATTCAGGATTAAGCCAATGGAAAACCAAAAATGTGGCTCCTTTTCCAACAGTGTTGATGCAAGTTGTCATTTTGGCCTTTTGTTATCTCTGTGGGACTGTTCTTCACCACACAGTTCTGCCACATCACCCTTTACTGGACTTGAGATAAAGTCTTTTCAGGGATCTCATTCCAGGCTGGAATAAGGCTGTGAAATACAGCCCCATGAGGCAGCAGGTGGCTGCAATGAAATATCATTTTGTCTCATGAGGAAAGAAGAGACCACTGTAAAGCTTTTGGGGAATACTGCAGTAGATCACTTTTTTAAAAGGGAGTGGAAAAATAAAAGATTGCAAAATTTGACAGCTGAGGGTTTTTTTGGTGAAAATCATGGACAAGGATGAAATCATGTCTGAAATCCTGGCTGTCAGACACTTTGCTTTGGTTCCGTTCATGCCAAAAGTCCCCCTATTATGTAACCATTCCTCATCACAAAACCAAGTTGGAGCACTCCAGCACCAACACCCTCTCACAACCTTTCCACCACATTCCCATTCAGCAGAATGGGAATGGTCCAGAGGTCTCTAAAAATGAATCCTGCAGCTACACATCTGCTTGTAACTGAGCTGCAGGAATCAGAGCCAGGAGTCCACATTGTCCACACCAGGTCTGTGCTCAGAGAGCTCCAGACACACCTTGGCCATGGGGCTGAGGACACTTGAAGGCTTGGGCCAGATGCTCACAAGGCAAACAACAGCATAGGGAAGACCAGGGGCTTGTTATTCCAACCTGGACCCCCTTCTTTTGAGTTATCTGTGATTTTGGGAGCTTGTAGAGAGGCACATATGAGGGCCTTGCAGGTTTTAAAAACCAGGAGCATTAGCACTGAGTTTTAATTTAACACTTTCTGTAAATAGTTTAAAAGCAAAACAAGAATTATACATTATTTAATTAACTCACCAGCTGTCGCCTGTTCTTCTTCCATGTTTCTGCTTTCCTCTTTGAGTTCATGTTCTGAAATGCTAATTTACAAAGTAGTTATTAAATAACAAATGTATTTGTGAGAATTTAGAGAAAAAACATTTACAGGGTTCCAATTTTAAATAACTATTTTGTTTATTTAGAATCCTTTAGTCTAGAACAAACACTTGATTATAACTGAAAACAGGAACATGAGAATAACTGCTGTACACATATCAGCAATTCTAAATTAGAACTTGCTAGAATTTTTTGATCAGCTTCTGAAAAGTTTCATGAGACTGTCACTGACTTTTGTCCTTTGGCACATAGAACCCATGTCTCTCCTGAAAGAGCAGTTCTGTAACTTAACTGACATTATGAAAAATACATTAAAATATAGATACATTATGTTATGTGTATTCTTATCTGTGTACAAATACGAAAAAGTACATGACCACTGCAGAAATCATCATTTCTTGCCTGTGAAATGCTCCCATGACCTAGGGAACAAGAATTTCCAGTTTTCCAATTAAATGCAATCAGCCTGCCCCATCTTGCTTATCCCAGCAGAAACACAGGTATAATGTACAGCTGGAACTCAAAACCATTTACATGTTAAACTAGGACAGCTCATACTCACAGAAGTCACTTGGTGGGTTGTGTGTGAGGTTCCTGTAGAACTCTGTTCTGTGGGCTTTCTTTAAACCTGTGCAGAGCCCAAAATCAGACAGCTTTACATGACCCTGAAAAAAAATAACCAGATAACATTAAACCATTATTTAGATAGGTGGTGCTTGGAAAAAAAAAAAAAAAAAAAGTTTTAATCACTGCACATGCCCTCTCAGGCCTTGATGGACTGGCACAGGACAAGCAGGGAAGCAAAGACTGAACCTTGGTGTACTGGAAGGGTCTGTTTTCTTTACAAAAGGCTGTGGCCTCCTCAGAATGGTTGTATCTACAATTTCCCAACAGTTGAGGGCAGCTCCTTTGCCTGGTTTTGTTTTGAACTGGATAGCACTGTGACTGAGAAAGCCTCCAGGACAAAATTCCTCTTTTTTGATGGTAACCTTGGCTTTAATCAGGTTTCCAGATATCAGTGCAGATAGAACCCATCAAACCTGACAGACGTGTGCACACTGTGATAATGCCTGGCCTCCATGATCTTAAAGATCTTCTCCAATCTAGATAATTCCATGATTTGGTGATGCTTACTGGGTGCATTTCATGGTCAGAATGGTCAGTCTAACAGAGGGAGTTTCCACAGGTGAGTGGGTGATGAAATAAATGTAACTGTAGGAATTGAACATTTAGCATTGTCTGAATTGTCCATAGCTGCTTCAAAATGCATGAAAGGAAGGGTACCACCTTTTATTGTGTATGAATATCAGCATCTGGTCACCCTGCTTGGGTTTTCTCCCTTAAAAGCCTTGCCTTAAAATGGTTAAAAGGCATCTGAGTAAGATTTAGCTTTGTTTAAACAGACTGGTGTTCTCCAAGGAAAAGACAGTGGCCATTTCCTGCCTTCCCTCCAGCCAGTTTAAATCTCTGGAGTGGTACAGTGGCTCCCACTGCTCAGCAGCAGGATGTGCAGCCTGGAATCTTGGAAACACCAGTAGCTGTTGAGCCCAGTACATGCCTTGGCATCCAGCAGAAGATTGTCTGGCTTGATGTCCCTGTGGATAAATCCCAGCTGGTGAATGGCATCGATGGCCAACACCGTCTCAGAAATGTAAAACTGGGTCTCCTCCTCTGATAAAGTGTCCTTCTTCATTAGTAAGGTCATCATGTCACCTCATCAAAGAGAAGAAAATACAGCTTAGGGATCAGAACATTTTCAATCACAAAACTGTAAGAAACCCCAGTAGAATCCAAACTTAACCTTGTAACTGGCCTTATACTTACTAATTATAAAACTGTAACTATAAAACTAAAACTATAACTGCAACCTACAAACCTAACTTACTATTATGGCTGAAAATCCTAAACAGGAATTTTAATTGAACAGCCTGGGAAAAAAAGAGTTGATTTTTACACACATTAAATTTACTGCACAGACTGTTTGAACAAGGGCTTTTCTGCTGTTTTGTTTTTACTGTTAACAGCTTCAGTCACAAAAAGCAGAAATTTCTATTAGAATAATTGTTTAATTCAAGTCTATTTAATACCCCTTTAACCTTCTTTCCTTTCCCTAAAAATCAGGAATGGTCACATGACTTCATTTAAAAGAATGTTAACATTTTTATCTTCACAACTTATACAGCACTTTTGTTTCTAATATTTTATAAAGCTGCCAACAAAAGTTAAGGAACAAGTACCTGTATCATCTGATGCACAGCACCCAACTTACCTCCAGGTAAAAATTCCATGATCAGGTAAAGGTTCCTTTTATCCTGGAAGCTGTAAAACATTTTCACTACCCAGGCTCCATCTGCTTCTACCAAAATATCTCTTTCTGCTCTGATATGGGCCACCTAAAATTTTGAAAAAGTTGTTATTATTATTATTATATTGAAATACTTCAACAAGAAACATCACATTACACTCCTAGCCCTACAGCATATATTCATGACCTTTAGCAAAAGGTTATTTTTCTAGCTCTTTCCATACCCACATTTTCCACTATTTTTTACAAGATCCTAGGTCCTAGATCCTAGGGTTTCTCTAGAAACACGGCACAGCTTTTTAAGCTGGTTCTGTTTGTTAGAAAGAACTAACAAAGCTGGTGGGAAAAGTGCAAGTTCAGGAATATCTGACCTTGCTCAGGATATTCCAATTCCAGCTACTGCTTTGGAAAATATATGGAAAGCTGCTACCCATAATTCGCTGGAAATAAAGAATAGTGGAGATTGGAGGAGAGGTGTGTGTTTCCACTACAATGCACCCTCATCCTGGAGGAAAAATTGAAGACATATACATGGAAAAATATTTCTTCTAGTAAGAAAAGCAGCAAACAGCCTTCTGCATTTGTTCCCCAGTTCCCTTTAGTTAGTTTAGTATTGAACCAGTAGAACTGGGGAAAGTATTTCTTTCCACCATCCACTCCTCAATGAAGCTCTAAAATGCGATAGGAAAACTCTGCTCAAAAATAGCTAGGATTTCTCCCAGTATTACCAGGCTTGGGAAAAAAAAATACTAGATTATTCCTTTTTCATGTGTGCCCTTTGTTGCTCTCTACATAACAAGCCAATAAAAATTCCAGCAGATAAACACTCTCCAGGGAAGATCACTGTCCCAAACTGAATGTAGAGTGTGAGCTCAGACTCCTTCCCACATCAGGTTCTGAAATGGGGGCAGCACCACACAAAACCTGGCTGCTCTGCACATCCTGCTGCTCCTCTGGTTCCCTAAATTCAGTGCATGGGATGCAGAAGACAAAATAATTTGTGCCAGAAAAAAAAAAAAAAAGTACCACTACTGCAAGGAAATGCTGTGCAAATGCAAATGGACTAGCATGAAAAAAGTCCTTGTATCTTGAGACACCCACCCTGGATTTCTTTGCTTTGTGGTGCTAAAGTACTCACTGAACTGTTAGCTAAAAAGTAAAACCAAAAACCAAAACAAATGAACAAAATCAAAGCAAATAAAAAACCCCAACAAGATTAGATCCAACTACAAAGCAAACCCAGGGAAGACAAAGCTGATGAACAATGTGATTTCTGCTTGTTTTCTTTAAAGGAAAACATCAAATACTTCAGTTTTTACTCTGACACAGGATTATTTTTCCAGAAGTATTTTCCTTTAAATGCAGTTTTACAGATTCAGTACTATAAGAACTGTGCTGATAAGGGGAAAAAAATAAAATCTGTTTCACTATTCCAAACTGGTTGTAAATAAAGTATTTTTTTACGTGAACTTATTTCCTAATTCCTGCTGCATCAGTGCTGTGGTAGCAATATCACAGACCCTTTGGACTGCCAGACCATTGCAGGGGCTTTCAAAGGTGGAAAACGTTTTATAGAGAGGGTAAGCTTGAAATTTAGGGGACTTATAGATCACAAACCTGCTCTTTCTCCAGCATATCAGCTTTTCTCAGTATCTTCATTGCATAAATGTGACCTGTATCCTTCTTCTGAACGAGGCGGACCTTTACCGAGAGAGAGAAACCAGTCAGACTTCTCTTCCTCAGAAATCCACCGGAAAGCTCCCAGTTGCCAGGCATGGAAAAGTTCTCTTGTTAAATATTTAAAAATACATTTAAGTATGTTAAATATTGAAAAAGGAATTATTCTGCACCATGTACAACAGTAACACTAGTGAGGAACAGTTTTTGTTTTAGGAAAAGGCAGCAGGCACAGTGAATTCCAGGTAGCTTGGACTGAGTAGGTTAAAATCCAGGAGAAATAACTGATATGACACAGGGCAGAAGGGAGGCTTATGAAGAGGAGCTGTGCCACTGCTAATCCACAATTTTAGAGGGCCATGTGGGCAACATCAGCATGGGAAGCCATGGGAAACAAAGTGTCTTTCCAGAAGGCTTGGGAAATCAATGCATGTGATTAATCACTAGACTTATCACACTTGGAGAATTGCACAAATAGCTGCCATTCTGCAGTAAAACAATTCATTAAATTGTAATTAGAATGCTTCATTACAGTGGTCAATTTCTTTTTAATCTCCTGCTCAGTCAAGAACGCCACAAACCTCCCCAAAGGCTCCTCTTCCTATGACTTTCAAAGACTCAAAGTCATCCAAGCCGAGCCTGGTCCGCTTGAGCCGTAGGAACTCCGTTTCCTTGCGAGCGTGCTGTGACCTGCGTAGCTTTTTCTGAGGACACAGGCACAGGAATCTGTCAGTCATTTGGCAGTAGAGAGTCAAGATATGCACCCTCCCTTCCTGGGAAGTTCTCCGGAATCCCAACAGGAGAAACACTTCTTCATTTCTTTCTGAATTTCTCAAAGTATGATCCTCAAGTATGGTCTTTTCTATAGAAGCCTCAGGCACAGTTTCACCTTTTTTTGGTGGGTGGTGGTATTTTATTTTTATTACTTAATTATTAAAAGAAAAGAAAAAAATAAAAACTATCATACTAGTCCAAACAAAGTGTATCAGTCCCAAGGCCAAAGTCACTGCCTGAGGCAAGGACTCTTCATTTTGGGCAGTGTGAAGGATCAATAAAAGCTGAAACTTGTACTCCACCAAAAAGAGTGATGAGAGGCAGCAAGGAGCTTACCAAGCAGCAGAGGCCTGGTTACAGATCTACAACAAAATCCATTTGGTTTATGGCAGGCAAGCACTCAATTCTGCAAGAAAAATCTGTCAAAATTCCATCATCTATTTTGTCTGACAAAAATGTCACTGGGATTCACTCTGAGAGAAGATAAATGCTGCTCCCAAAGATGCTGAGATCTCAGAGACTGCAAGGAGGTCCCTGGAACAGGTACTTGCCAGACTCCATGCTGGGATTACAGCATCCTTTAAAGCCACAAGATGGCAATACACACCCACACATTTTCCCACTTCTCAGGAGTTACAGCAGCCACAAAAACTCCAAAAGGACAGAGACACTCTTCCTATTTATTTCCCAGCCTGTCCTGAAGGCAGACATGGTGTAATGGACCTCAGAAAAGCAACTTTTGACCAAAGTTCTGAGATGCTGATCAGACTGAGATCCCTTCTCAGCTGTATCCAGAAGGAACAAAGGTGTGATGGTTTATTGTTTAAATCAAGAAAAAAATCATTCAGCAATTTGCTTTCTACCCACTTCTAACCACAGGCCACTTTTTTTTCACGCCCAATACAAAAGCAAGCAATTTTAATCCTTGAAAAGCTTGCTAGATACTTGCTGTGGCCATATCTCATAAGAACTACAGGGCAGCATGAAAAGCCTTGGATAGCTATTGCAAGTATCAGTCAAGCATATTGCCAGCTTCCCTAATAAAGAGATTATAAACAGGGACAACATTCATGTACAGAATAAAACCTGTCATGATGTCTGATGTTTCTGTGAGCTCTTCAAATGCCCATTTGAAGCAGTGGAACAAAAGCAAAGCAGTTTGTAAGGTTACTTAAGCAGTATTTACCTCCTCATCTGCAAGGCCTTCCTCTTCCATAGCCACTTCCAGCTTCTTCTGCCTGCCAAGGAGAGAAGTGGGATTGCATCCTTTATTATTTATTAAAACCAAATAACACAAGAGAAGGTCAACACCTTTGCTTCACATAATCCAAGTACTGAAGAATTTTCCTCAAACGGAAATTTGAAGGCAGACAGCCCCACTCCACCCAGTTACTCATTTGTGAACAAAGCTGAGGAAAATGTAGAAGCAAATTTAAGCATATGCTTATGTACTTGCATCACAGAATCAAGGATTAAACATATATGACAAAGTATGTCATTAGAGTGATTATATCTTGTTGAATTAAGGCAGTTCTTTTCAATTAGGATTACAAACCTAATAAAAATGGTTTTTGTCACCATTTCTATCTCAGCTCCATCTCCCACACACCAGTCAGCTCCAGCTTCCATCCCCTCTGTGTAGCCACCTTCCCCTGGTCACACACCTGGTTCCATCCCCACCTTCCTCCCATGCCAACTAAACTCCACCCTCTGGATGCACCATCCTCTCCCTCCCAGTGTCCTGCCCAGGCCAAGACTCCAACTCTTCCACCATGCCATGTCAGACTGGGAAGCTCTGAGTGGGGAGCAAAGCCTGGGAATACCCCACAGGTGGCAGGGGGTCAGCACAAGGCAGTGTGGCTGCAGGACCCCTTTCTGTCCACTCACATGATGCTCCTTTATAGCTGCCAGGGTGCAGCTTTCTGAAGGCTGGTTACCCCCTGTATCAGGCAAGGATTTGAAGACTTGGAGCGAGGCTGCTGGTGCTTTTCTGCACGTTGGGAAATACAGCAGGATCTTCTAAATTACAGGCCCTTGCTAGACAGTCTATTCTCCTAACTAAAAGCAACTCCATTACATGGAATAATGACTAAATATGATGAAGAGAGAAACCCTGCTGCTTGACTGAAAACCCTTCAATTAAAAATGTATTACCAGGGGAACGATAATTTCACACACTAATGACAATCCAACACAACATTCATTATGATCAAACACCTGGTACTTTGACACCTAATTCAAGTGGCACTTGACCACCTCAGAGACAGGACTGGGCATTGCTGGAAGAAGCTGAGTGGTGATGACCATCCCATACTCCCATGCAAGGAATAGCAGGCAGCACCACCCAAGAAGAATTTACTAATGGGGATTACATTACCCCCAAAAGTCTCCCTGCCCACCTGAGAGCCCCTCAAACCCTGCATCATCAACCCCTTATTTCTTTGCTGCCCCTTATTTCCATGCCAGCTCTTTGCCTTCTTTTCTTACCCCATCACCCCATCAAACACTTCTCAGTCCTGTTCCCTATCTCCTATATACTCCCTCCTGCAGGGTTTAGGAATCTTGGCATGGGCTCCTTGGTGCAGAGCAGGAACAGACACCACAAGCCACTGCCTTACCCCAAACCAAGCTCCCACCCCTCAGCAGCTCTGCACAGTTCATTCCCTGCGCATTCAAGGGAATCAGAGGTCACCAACCTCACACAAAAGAAGAAACCTCACATGTACTGCAAAATAATCCACTGCAAAGAGCACAGAATAACTGATGAGGAGGTAAATTGCATGAAAACATCAGAAGTGGAGCTCCTTGATCATTCAATGACTGGGTTGTTCACAGGTCCCCACAAAGACAGCCTGCGCCCTCTAGGAATTCATTCCCTGCCACCACATACAGAAAAACTTCCCAGAGCTGTCCCATCCCTGGGGATTGAAGTGCCCTTGAACAAACAGCAAGAAAAGCTGCAGAGGGGTGAGAGGAAGCAGAGGCAGTACCTGGTTTCCCTCTCCTCATGCTGTATAATTAGGTTGCTGTAGAAGTTCTCCAGCGTGAGTTTGGCCACCGTGACTCTCTCCCGGGTGTGGTTACTCATGGGAAAGGATGTTGTAGTCCCTGCAGTCATCGCCATGGTAACATGTACTGAAACAGAGCAGGTCAAATCATTACTCACTTCAAAAAGAAAATTAAAAAAAATATATATTCCTCTTTCCCACTCTCCATCTCCAAATTCTTAGGCACTCCAGAATTCATAGGAAAGGCACTGTTCTTTAGCTATACAAAACCCTATTAAAAGTTGCCTTATAAAATTATTATTATTATAAAGATAGCGGGAGGATGTGCTACCCACTCTCTAAAAAATAACAACATGTTGGCAAAACAAAGAGTGAATCATAGCAAAGAGCACTGCATGCTCTGGGCAGCTCACCCAGCTGTGCTTCTCCACAAATAAGGAAAATGTTCCTCTGGCAGACCCGGCCCCAGCTTGGGGGAGGGAAGAGGAAAAGGGGAAGGAGAGAGAAGGACCAGTCAGCTCCCAAAGCTGGACTTGTCACAACTTTGTGACAGTTTCAGACTCAAAAAATTCTAGATGCTAGAAAAAAAAAAAAAAAGGTAGGATAAAATGAGACAGCAAATGGACCAAACCCCTAACCCCAGTCCAGAGGAGAAGTTATTTCAAGTATAAAGATAACCATCAAATATATTTGAATTTTAAAGCTGCTCCACAAAGTTGCACATGGCCAGGTGGTACTTATAGTCTAGGGCACATGGTCACTGGGCACCTCCAAACTGGGAAGTAAGAAGAAAGAAAGCAGAAAGAAGAAAGGCTGCTCTCCTTAAGAGCTTTCATCCTGAACCCAAAGAACTTGGATGTACTGGAACAACAGTTTTAAATGCTGGAAAAAGACTTCTTGGGGGCAGCTCTGAATGCCCTGCAGCTGATCCAGGAAAGCCAGAGATTAAAAAAACCAAAAAACCAGCACAGTTTGTCCTAAGATTCATGCCCTACCTGGAAGTGGGTTGAGGCACTCTAGGAGAGCCTCATGGAAGAAAAAGCATGAAAAGCAGCATCTCAGCCCCATTCTCATTTGGGCAGGTTGTTTTGAGGTTAGTTTTGGAAAATTACACAGAAGTACACATCACAGAAACACAAATGGCCTGTGCTGGAAGGGACCTCAAAATGTCTTGTTCTCCACCCCTCTGCCATGGGCAGGGACACCTTCCACTATCCCTGCTTGCTCAGAGCCACATCCAACCTGGCACACTGCCAGGGATGGGGCAGCCACAGCTTCTCTGGGCAACCTGGGCCAGGGCCTCACCACTCTCAGAGTAAAGAATTTCTTCCTCATATCCAATTTAAACCTGCTCTCTGTCAGTGTGAAGCCATTGCCCCTTGTCCTGTCACTGCAGGCCCTTGTCAAGAGTCTCTCTGCATCTTTCCTGGGGGTTCCCTTCAGGCACTGGGCTTCCTTTTTATTATTTACTTAATCCTTCCATTTCACCAGGGGATTGTGCAGAAGACAAATCCAGAATTTGGCTTAATTTAAGCAGATCCTAATAGCTTTTAAGGTGAACTGATTAGGGGTTTCATACAGAAGAAAACTTGCACGTCCACACTGGGGCAGGAAGATCGCTGAACTCTGCTCCAGGCTCTTTGTTTTCATTCTGCCTGCTGCACTCAGAGAGGGTGGGATTTTATCCTGTGGATTTTCCATGGGATCTAATGTGACAATAGGATATTTGTTGCCAGAAATGCAGCTGCTGTGTCACAAATAAAGGCGTTTTATAGCATCATGTAGATATCATTTTAGCTGTTTATTTTGAAGCGCACAAGACACCAGAATTCTGAGAATAAAAATATATCTCTCCATAAAGGCACAAAGAGGTATTAATAGCACTACAGCTGCTTCAAAGTGATGCCAGTATTTCTATTTTTTAATCAATCTTTTATCCCCTTCAGTTTTCTACTAAAGAAAGATAAGATCTGTCAATTCCTAGTAGTGTTTACTAAAAATTAGGCAGTCTATTCTTCACACAGAGGCATCTCCCATGCTGGACACATCTCCAAAAGCTGGGAGAACTTAGCACTGGTCTCGTTGTTTATTGTACAATTTTATACTTTTTCCCTCAATAGATGGGAAAAGTAAATACAAAACATTTGTTAAGAGGAAATCAAACAGAGCAACTGCTGACCACACAGTGGCACCTGTGATTAAGTTATTTCAAGAAATGGCCTAACAGAGTAAGAACCTGCCTTCTGATAATTTTGGAACATCAGGATAGAGCAGCATTAACCCAGGCTTGAAACGGATTAACCTTTACTTAAGGTATAGCAGCCACACTCTCACACTGGCTATTTCTCCTTTGCATGTCTTGTATTCCTGGTAGGATAAAAGAACACTGCAACTTGATTTCCTGTTCATTTGTTTTCCCCATGCTCTGCACTCACAAATGCAGGCACTGCCAGACAGCAAATCTAAGCCACTGGGCTTTATTAAACTTGTAGAAAGGAGATCTCAATTCCAGCACTGGCACCCCACACTATGAACAGCAGGGCTGACCCTCATATGCTTCACAGGAGGGAAATACAGATGAGTGTTCTCAGTTAGCTCTGCCACTATGGGGAAAAAAAATCCAACCCAAAGCCACCAGAAAGAAAACTTCTGTAAAACCAAGAGATGCCTTAATCTCTCCAGAGTCCCCAAAGTAAATGAAAAAGAGCACAGACCTGGCAGGAGGCACCAGATATCCCACAAAATCCTATGTGAACTCACAGCTGAGAAAACCTCTTCAGCCTTTTTCGACCTGTGTTTCTGCTTCCACTGATGAGCCCTCAAACACAACACAAATCCACATCCCAGACAAAATATTCAGCTGGGAGTCACCAAGTACAGTCCTTACGCATGACCTTTAAAAACAAGTGATGCAGAGGGATGGGGGTGGGAAGGAAGGAGCTCCAAAATAGGACCTTTTATTGACAGCACACTACTTGTACTGACCTCACCACATTAACGGGAATGCTCTGAAAAGGTGCCACCCATAATTCTTGGAAGTGACTGATGTGCCTACTAGTTCACCCAAATTCATGCCACTTCCATAATGGAACCATTCCACTCCTGCTGCATCACCAGAATTACTTTAGGCTCCCTGGACCATGAAGAAGGTCATATTCAACCAGCTGGCCGCATTTAGCCAGAACTCCTCCGGCTGACAGGAGGAGTTCTGGCTAAAGGATCTTTCTGAAGGGCCTGGAACATCCCCAAGTGTGAGGAAGAAAGACATCAAATGGATGTAATCGACAGGAGCTGCTGAGCCCGTGGGACCAGGGCTTGGAGCTGCAGGAGTAGGGATGCCATATGTGCTGCCTGGCCCAGGAAATGAGCCTGTGCCTCCCACAGGGATGGCTGAAATCCCAGCCTGAGCTCTCCTGATGCCAGCCCGGCACCTGCAGCACGGGGATAAGGACTTACGGATGTGCAGCAGCTGGGGAAAGTCTTGCCACCGGAGGCGAGAACAGCACAGAGGGGAGGAGAGGAGGGATGTTTCCCTAGGATGAAGGAGAGCAGGGAACAGCTACAGAAAGGGCAGAGCAGTCACATGCTATTGAACTGGAGTTTTCAAGAGATGTCTCCAAGCAAGTCTCTCCTGATCCATCACTGAATAGAATATCAGTCAGCTGGGATGGTCCTCTCCCTCCTGGTAGCATACACTTGACCCTTTTGCTCCTAGACCTTTCCTGATTGGGAAGAAGAGAAACGCCAAGCAGCACTGACTACAACTTCAATCTGTATTCCCATTTGTCACAACAGCTCTACATCAAACTCTGTTTGCCCGGAGTTTCCACTGTCTAAACCTCCACACCCAGATTCTGCTATACCACTGGTAACTCCAAACCCCACATCCTCTCTGGGGCACCTCTTGGCAGCTCCCACAGCCTGTCATTAATGTTTTTATTAAACCATTGGATTAAGTCTCCTGATAAGGAGTGCAAAATCACTGAGGCATCCAATCCCACCTGCTGCAGCAGCTCTGAAGAGGAGAGAGGGAAGATATCAAACCAAATGGAGAACTGCTCTGCCCTGAAACATAGCACTTTGTGGGATCACTTTCTAATCAGGAAGGGATAAGAAGATAGAATCCAAGCCTCCTGCACAGGCAAGTCTCCTGCACAGCTCTGTCAGTAAGAAAAGCCACAGGATATGTCAAATCAGGCTGGGTCTACACTATCGAACTAATCTGAACCTAAGTCACACAATGGAAACATTTTTGTTTTTGAGGCCACATGTTACATCATTACACAGTAGCCCTAGAATAAATTTACTCAGGACTCAGTGAGTACTTAAGTCAGGAAGCAAACCCCACATCCAATTCTGCCAGAGGGAAAAACACCTTTCTTCCACATGACAGAAGGATGGGTCTCCAATCTGGATTTACAATGTCAAGCTACACACATGTTCAGCAGGAGAGGGAAGAGCAATCCTCCCTCCAAAATGACATCCATTTACAGAAAGACTGATAGTAATTCTAATTTATCCACACAAGCATACCCCTAAAGTCCAGCACTTAGGAAGGCAGTTTGCTATTACAGTAAAAACCACCAAGTTTATTAAGTTTACATTTGACATTCCAAGAGAATTTGCCTCTTGAATCAAAGCCTCTGGATAAGGCAGATACCAAAACATAATTTTGCCTTTCAAAATTCCCATTGTTTCAGCATGACACTGAACTTGCTCCTGAAAAGAAGTACAGAAATGGCATTTTTCAAGAATTAGGAAGTAAAAGAGGAAGGAGAGATGAAGCAAACACAGAGCACAATCAAGTGGGTACCTTCAGAAATTCCAGCTGTCACCACTGTGTCCAGAGCTGGGGCTCTTCTGGGTGAGAAGTGAGAGCAGACTCTGCTTGGCACCTTTCAGACAACACAGCCCAGCAACTCACCAAGCGGGGCACTAAAACCCACGGCTGACAAAGATTATATTCAAAAAATGACAAGAATTATATTTTAAAAATGAGGTGCTATCTAGGAAAGCAGCAAAGACATGGCAAAGCTTCGAGCACAAGCACCAGCCCTGCAGTCTCCAAACTGTTTGAATTCTCCTAAAGAGAGACAGGATATATATAAAACTGAAAAAAACCAACCCACCATACACAAATAACAGCATGATTCACACCAAGGAGCAGTGGGCAGGGCCAGACAAATGTAAAAAAACAGCCCAAAGCTCAGCGGGATGATGTGGTGGGACGTACTCTGAGCAGTTTCTGAGACATGCAGCCATTCGTGGGATGAGCAGAGAACAAAGATAAAAATGCCGTACAACAGCTGATAGTTCCAGGGAGAAACAGAAGGAGAAAGTACCATCAGCCCAGAGGGAAAATTACTTTCTGCACTACAGTTTCTGCTAGCACAGGTTTGGCAGCTGTGCTGTGCATATTTTCACCATCCAATTGTTTACACTGAACAGTTTATACTGTTTATACCGATCCTGTGGGGGATCACAGAATGGCCCGTGCTGGAAGGGACCTTAAAGCCCATCCAGTTCCAAACCCCTACCATGGGCAGGGACACCTTCCACTATCCCAGCTTGCTCAGAGCCACATCCAAGCCTTGGACAATGCCAGCGATGGGGCAGCCACAACTTCTCTGGGCAATCTGTGCCAGGGCCTCACCACCATCACTGGGAACAATTTTATCCCAATATCCAATCTAACCCTGCTCTCTGTCAGTGTGAAGCCATTCCCCCTTGTCCTGTCACTCCAGGCCCTTGTCAAGAGTCTCTCTCCATCTTTCCTGTGCGTTCCCTTCAGATACTGCAAGGCCACAGTGAGGTCACCCCAAAGCCTTCTCTTCCCCAGGCTGAACAATCCCAATTGTTCCCTCAGCCTTTCCTCCCAGCAGAGCTGCTCCATCCCTCTGATGCCCTTGGTGTCCCTGCTCTGGCCTGGCTGCAGCAGCTCCCTGTCCTTCCTGTGCTGGGCCCAGGGCTGGATGCAGCCCTGCAGGGGGGCTCAGCAGAGCCGGGCAGAGGGGCAGAATCTCCCTCCTCTGCAACCCTGGGGCTCTGGGTGCAGCCCAGCACAGGGGCGTTCTGTGTTCTTTTTCTATAACCCACTTTAAATACAATTCCAAAGCTTTTGATAAACCTTCAGAAACCCCCAAAACTTGACAGGACGCTGAAGTCTCCAAGCAGCAAGGTGACAAGAAAACCCCACTAGTCCCACCTATGTCAATCATGGGCCAGTACTTTTCAACTCCTGGGGTGTGATATTAATTGTGTTATTTCTAAATACAGCTTTCTGTACTTAGAACAGAGTGTTGTCCAAAGCGCACTCATGACAACGAAAAAACCCTTCAGCTCAATAGGTTTTGACCTAACAGTCCCATTCCAGCCTCAGGATGATGCTAACTGCTGTTACTGAGATTCCTAATTATCAGATCAGCATGTTTGCCAAGCACTGCTCTGGGGTATGTTTCAAACAGAAAAATAAATATTTTGTTCCTCTATAATTCATGTTTTCAGTAATATCACCATTCACAAGCCTCTGTTTTATTTAATCTGCTACCTAAAGGAAGAAACATTCCCTCCCATATAAAACAATTTGGATATTTCATGTGCAGATTTTTCTTCAACATTATTGCCATGACCAGATCCTTCTGACACCCTTCAATTTTTATAACAGTCTCCCTTTGGGAAGGGAAAACAAAATAATACTGCAATATGGCATCACTGACACCTGCATTTCATTTACCTTTATTTACATTATCTCCTTTAGCTTTCCTTACCCAACGTGCATTATGGCTGAACAAGTTTTGTTACTTTAATGTGCCAGAATTAATCATATTTGTTCTATTTAAAGTACCAATAATAAACTGAGTAAAATTAGCCCCATTAGAACAGGCTTTGCTATTTAAAAGCCAAAGATGTTCAAATGTTTTAGCCATTTTCAGTCATTCTTCCCCCATGGGGCATCTGGGTGAGGCGCCTGTTATAGTCCCAGCTAAAAGCAGAAAGTGCTCCATGACTCGTGAACCAAAAGGAGTGGACACTCCCTGTGCCTGATCCCCAGGGCTGTGAGAAAACCCTGGGGAAACACTGCCAGGGTTTTCTGGCACACAGGATTCAGGATGCAAGCACTGCACGAGTCCTGCAGCCACTGTGGTGATGGTGGTGGTGATGATGACACCCTGGGAAACCTGGGGGCCAGCAAGACCCAGAGAGATGGGGATGTCAGCATCCAGCTCCAACATGCTCCCTAAACCCCAGAAGATCTTAACGCACCCAAAAAAGATTATTTTCAAGATGGAGGAAGGTACTTTTCTGCTTTGAGGTAAATTCCTAACCCTCAAAACATCCCAAAATAGCAGTGTGGGGCTCTGATTAGAGCAGGCAAAAAATCCCTCTGCCAAAGAGCAGGAACCCCTCCCAGCCCAGGCCAGGGCTGTGTGCGTGCTGTAAGCTGGCACAAGCCAGGACTGTCTCTGAAAGGAGCCGTCCCATTTTCCATCCAACCATCTGTTTGCTTCCCTCCTGCTGCCACTCTGTGCTTTGCGCCAGCATGAGAAGCTGCACAACTCACACTGAGGAACCATTACCAGGCTGAAATAAATTATTTTTAAAATAGGTTGGGTGAGGCCGGTTTCACCTGCAGCAATTGACAAGGGCCACCCTGCCCTAGGCTGAGCACGCTTGGTCCTTCCCATGCAGTCCAAAACCGGGAAATAAGAGGGCAAGGCCTCCTTGTCTTTTAATTTGGCTCACAGAAATTAATCTCAGAAATCATTCCAACACACCCACAGTAATTATAAGGAAATATTTCCTAATATGGAATAAAAACCAAATATTGGAGTTGTGCTGCACTCCAGGATTTCCTGCTATTCAACACAGCTGAGCAGCAGAAGTCTCCCACGAACAGCAGCCGAGATTCAGCTCTCTACTGCTTTCGACGAGCAGCAAGCGCAAATTCATTTCCCTAACAGGAAAAGGTACAGGCTGAAACTATGTATGGGTATACAAGAGTATACAGGGGAATATATGCATAAACTAAATCTACCTATACCAATGTAAGATCCATAAACTATGTAACCTCTTCAGAGTTATCTTCTGTCCGCTTCAAGAAGCAAAGAAACTTTTGATCCAAATGTCACAACCTTGGCTTTCACAAACAATGGGAGACTGGCCATCTAAAGTTTAAAAAAGTAAATCCACTAATAAGGTCACTTCCACCTCAGCTCCACTTGCATCAGCCTTTGGTGATACAATTACATTCTTTAAGCTCTACTGTCAATAGCTCTGCCCCAAAGTGAGGAGCACATTTCCAGATATTCCATACTTAAAACACTTACTCAGCACTGAAGGACATGCAATGACTTACCAAAATCCTCCTGAGCTCAGTTCTTTCAAATAACTCATATTATTTTTTTTTTTACTTCTTAAGACAATCCAGGCATTGGGGTTTAGCAGCGCCCACTCAAACTGCCTCACAGTGCATGTGTGTGTGGCTGTGGGCAGGACTCCCCCAGCCACCCGAACCTCACAGAGAGAGGGGACACACAGGGGCTGTACTTTGGCTCCACCAGCGGGGAGGGAGGGCAAGAGCCAGGAACAGGAAGGGAACAGAGGTGCTGGTGTCTCCCCACACTGCTGTTTTCCAAGGAGTGCTCCAAGTGGGAGGTCAGCTCAGGACAACACTCTGGATGACTAAATGAAGCATGAGACCTGATGAGGGAACCAGACCTGCCGTCCCAAGCAGCCACTCCTTTCTTCCAGTGTTTACCACTGGGTCCATTTTAATTTCCTGGGGACAAGAGAAATCAGTAGCTTGCAGGAAAGCCAACAGTGCTCTGCTGTGAAATAGCATTTCATACCTTGCTTCACCTCACTTGTATCTGTCCTTTCTCCTGGCTCTCCCACATTTCACAGCACTGTAAATCTTTATTCTCTCAGAAGTGTCTAAAAACAGGAAGCTCTTCTTACTTACTGTAGTAATTGCATTCCTGTGCACTTAAGCATTTTCACAGCTTTTAGCAGGTACTTGCATCCAGGTGTAAGAAAACATTGTTTTAAGACCTGTTATATTAACTGGCACAAAAAAAGGCCACGCTAAACACCTTGCTGCAATGTTTTGGATCATGAAATAATTACAGAGCAAGGTCAACAATCATAAAATCTGCTTCCTCCTCAGATACTGGTTTTCTGGATAAAGTCCTACTCAGGTCCAATGAAAAATATGTACAAGTTTCCAAAGGTAACAGTCACAGGGAATTTCTCTAACCTTTTAAAACCAAGAGGCACAAGTTAGGACAGGAGCAAAGAATAAGCAAGGAAGCTTCAACACAGCACCAGTATGAGTTTCAAGGAAACTGTATCACATTTTCAGATGTCATCCAAGAAGCTCTACTCTTAGATTTTAAGTATTTTATAAAGCCCTTCTACTTCCTAAGGAGGCTAGGGAAGCAGGACCTCTGGGAATTAGGAGGGACTCTTGCACTGGAGAGTGCTGGAGAAAAAGGCACCAAGTTTTCTTTTCCACTGATGCATGTTCAAATCCCTGACTCTTGCCAGGCTCTTTTTAGATCACATCAATCAAATTAAGTAATTACACATGATAAGTCTGTGCCAGGAAAGGAGCTGACTGCTAAATGAGATGCAGAACATCAGTGCCTGGCCATGGCCTGTGCAGTGCCTGCAGTCAGGGTTAATGAGCACAACAGATCACTCTAGCCCTGCAAAACTGTAAATGCAGGTAGTGTCTGTTGTCAGTGTACACAACACTGAAGAACAGATGTTTGCCCATTCAAATCCCACTACAGCACTTCATTCCTTTAAGTGGGATATTTGGAGCAGCAGATACCTGTTGGCACACAAAGCAGACTAACTTGGTGAGGGCCCAGAGACAGAGAAGTGTGTAGTTTCTTGATGTAAGAGATGAGTACATGGTACCACCCTCCTGGTGCCTGAAGCTGGAAAGCAGATTTGGAACGGTGGGGATGGAGCTGAGCCATACTCTTACCACCAAATCACCAGCACCAGAGGTGGAAAATGAAGCATTATCTCATAAAGGAACCATAATGACAACATCTAATCCCCACAGTGATAATAACTGAGAAGAGAAAGCTTTACCATTGTGCCTTATTATCAGACTGGTATAAGGGAGAACAGTCAGTACAGCTGTGGTCTTATATTTCAACATTTCTATCACATTGACAATGTATACATCACAAAGATACAGCAAGTGCATAGCTGGGGTTTATCCTTCTGAGACTGAGAGGTTTAGGTAGAGAGGAAACAGCTCTTACAGAGGCAGACTGCCTTGTGAAATCCAAGAGTCCTCCTGCAGCCTCTCCTTCACGTCCCAACTGCTCATCTCCTCCAGGGCTGAAGGGCACCAGGAATGCTTTGTTATGACAGACTGCATGTCCACATGATCCCTCCCACATAACTGCATATTCACCCTTCCAGGAAGAGAGGAGAAAGGCAAAAAAGGAATTGCATGTAGGTGAAAGATTATGAGGTCTGTGATGGGCACTACCTCCCTGTTACCTACCAGCCTTGACCTGGGAAAGTTCACTCAGAATGGGTGTTGTTTTCCTTTAAATGAATCTCAGATATTTGATTCTATTATCTGGTTTCCAAGTTAAAGGAAAAGAGAAGCAAACCAGGGTGTGGATAAAAGCTCTGGATATATCCAGCTGCAAGGGAGGAAGAGGGAAAAGGAACAGAAGAGATCTGCTTAAGTTTCTATTAAGGCAGTATGTTAAACATGCATGAAAGAGTAAATTTCCAGACTAAAAATAAATAAATAAAATTTAAGAGCCCAGTTTCCTATGCTTTTCAAAATGAAATAGAGTATTTCTTTCTGCAAGAAAAGCATAAAAAGATGAAAAATTCTCTAGGAGCAAAGCTTTCCCACCAGGGATACCTTCAGAAGAGAAAACTTTGCAGCATGTCCTGAGGTCTAAACACTCTCTTGACTGAGAAGAAGAGCAGGACTTATCAGGAAAAGAAGGACTCTTCATGGAACAGGGGTCACCTCAAGCAAAGGAGAAGAAACACTTGTGTTCCTACAGGATGGCTCTCACTGCTCCTTTTCAAGGTGAAAGTCTCTACTGCCCTGTAAGGTGACCAAGTGTCATTGTGCCTCCATTTCTTTATCTGTCAAGTGCAGATAAATACAAGTAGAGCTACCTGCAGGAAATATGAACGGAAATACCAGTTTTCTACAAACAATGGGTCAAGATGGAGAGTGGTGGGTGGCAAATAAAGACTACTTTCAGGTAGTGATCTGAATTGCTTGACAAGTTGCATACAAGCAGCTATTTCCTATAAATAGTAACCAGAGAAAAACTCAAATAAGTCGTAGGAAGAATGAGGTCATTTCCACTTTTGAAGTATTATTTAACGTTAACATTTCCGTATGGGGATGGGCCCTATGCTCAAGGCCCTTACACAGAAAGGACAGACATTGCTGCCAAGTCCTGCTTCAAGGACTTGTCAGTGCAGGTCTACACTTGTTTCTTAGAAAGAAAGTCCCTTCCTCTCCACTGGGCTGACCCCTCAAGTCCCAGCCACACATTCCTACAGTTTTCCTAATAATGCAGTCACAGGCCAGTTAGGGCAACTCTGCAGCCTGCCAAAATCAAGCTACCAACAAGCCCATGCTCTTGTGAAAAGGAGACCATTCTTCCACAAGATTAGCAAATTGGTTTGTCCCATCCTCCAACTCCACAAATTCAGTGAAAGAGGAACAATTAAATAGGGACAGGCACAGAGGACAAGGGGGAACAGCACCATCCCGTCTGCAGGCAGCCAGACTTGGACTACATCCCAGTCAAGTTTGGATACACTTGTGGCAGTGGGAGGACAGGGCTGTCCCTTTGGACAGAGGCCATTTATGTCAGATTGGGTGCAACAGAAACCCCAGAGCCCAATGGTGACAACTGTTACACAAACATTGACTCTCACCAATGAGTCACATCCCTCTTGCCCCCACTTTGGCTGGCTCTGTTTAGCAATGGGCTGGTGGAGAGGAGAGCTGTGCAAAGCTCTCAAAACACAAGCTGTAACTACTTTCTGACATTCCCTTTACTTCAGACTGCAACAGTACAGAGCACAATCCATTTGATTCTGATGGAAACAGGGTGAGGCTAATCATGATGAACAGCTGAGTACCCATCCATGTGCTGCACTCTCCATGGATCACCCCAGTCACATTTACAAATTCTAGGAAGGGTCTGTACCATGTGCTGCTCCCATTTGCCTGATGAGCTATCCTAAGTCCTCTTGGGGCATTGTTTGGTTCCCACATGCTGGGCAAAGCCCACCATGGACAGCAAGCCCAAACAGCAATGCTGAGCTGCAGCAGAAGCCCACTCTGCAGCAGACACAACTTGTACTTGAATCTGAACAGTTTTCTGGTCACTTAAAGACTTAAAGCAATGCCTGGCTCCTGATCTATGGGAACACAGCAGTAACATCTACTAAAAAGGCTCATCCTAATTTCTCACTCATTCCTTAATGCATCTCCTCTCAGTCTACCACTCTCCCAGAAGAGTTACCAGCTCAAATATCCTTAACAAAACCTCTAATGCTGACTTGAAGTGGTCAAATCCTGCAAAATAAAACCACATTAAATTGCTGTCATTTGCCAGTGATGCAAACATTGAAGTCATGAATATCTTGAGTTTTCTGTTTCTAATTGCAGATGATGTATGTACAGAGGAAGGATGCTCTTGTGGCTAGAACACAGGAAACTACCTGAAGTAACATGATCTGGATTCTATTTTATTTCCTATGTGCAAAAACAAACCATACAGAAAGAAAAAGAAAACCTGTACTTAGGGTGTGCCTCAGTTACCCTACAAGAAAGCAAACGTCATTTGTGTAGCTGGCAGGTCATGTTAGGAGGTGTAAGGAGTTCATGGGCACAAAGGACTGAGGTCTTAAATATTAAGAAGTTATTAATTCATTCCGAAAATTCATTATTTGACTGAAAACATACTAGACATGTGGGCCCTCCTTTGTAAGTACACCTGTGTGAGCTGCCTATTTGAGGGCTGCAGCCAAGCATGGATCTGTATGTTGTGGGCAAGAAGGGTGTGTGGCAAGATAAGCACCTGAGACAGCTTGCACTGTTCCAAAGACAGGGCTGAAATCTCACCATGAATTCAGAAACAGGGAAAATATCTGGGAAAGATCAACAGGAAGGACCACTGAATAGCAATGCTCTGCAAGAGGCCAAATTTGGTGATTGCATTTCCAAGCTGTGCTACAACATCCTTGGAGAAACGCTGCTCTTGTGAATCCAGCTGAGAGCATTCTTCCAATGACTACCCAGTCAATGTTTACATACTCTGTTGCCCATATGCAAATAACATTAATCAGCTGCCTTTTAAAGTACTGATAAATAGGCAACCTTTGGAAAGTTTTACAGTTTCCCAGTAAAGCCATGCGCAGTATCAGGAATGTGGTTTGTCACACTGATATAGCACAGGGTAAGGGAGAATGTCCCAATTTCACAAATCACAAGGAAGCAGCTGCTCTGCTCTATTATCTTCACTTCTGAAAATGCAAGGAGCACCAAAAAATAAACAGAAAGTAGTCTAATAAAGTAATTTTAGCAAAGAATAAAAAACATTTACATTTGTGATTCCTCAGATGATTAATTATTGCTTCAATTGAGCCTTAAAATACATTTTAACTTGCACTCATTTACAAAATAAAAAGCAAGTTAAATCCCTTATTTGATGACTACTCCTAGCAGTAAGAAAAGGTCTGGGAAAAACAAGCACTTCTTACTCCACAGGTTATGCTCCATTGATACTGAGCCTTACCTCCCTAGCCTAGATCCATAATAAAAAATTCATTACTCTCCCCAGATCTAAGATGGTAACTCAGGGCTGGAAGCACAATCTGGAGGCTAGTCTACTTTTTTTTTGTTTGTTTTTTTTTTTTTTGCATTCTCTTGGGTAAAATTTTGTAAAACAAATTATGGAAATTTCAGCAAATCCTGAAAGCACAGGGAAGCTGCTCTACTGGCAGCCTCCAGGAGGGAAGGTGTGCCCTCCCTCTTCCCAGCATGCCCAAAGCTGCAAAGGTCTCCTGGGGTTGCTGGCAAGCCTCAAGCTGCTTTCTTATCCTCTGGGTTATCCCTTGTGTTAATAATGCCAGAAAGGATCTCCATCTTGCAATGAACTGGAGCTGCAGGCTTTATTCTGCTTCCCTGTGTCATGTACCTTCTTCCCAGCCCTCAAGTAAATTATGTTTTGCCCCTTTAAAATATTTCCCAACAAGATCTTGAGGTACTTTAAAAACTGAAACATAAAACACATGATCTTGATAATGCGAGTCGGCAAGCGTATCACCCAGACTGAGAAGGAAACGAAGCAAAGCCTTCAGTCCTGGCAGGATTTTGAAGGTGTAGGAGCAAGGGAAGATCCCTGAGTAGTAAGAAGTATCTGCAGCAGCCTGTAGGGAACAGACCCCTTCCATTTAGTAGCAGGAATATATCCTAGATAGCAGAGAATCCTGGAGTCATCATGGGTGGAAAAGACCTGCAAGATCAAGTCCAGCCCTTGACCAAACACCACCATGTCAACTCAACCACAGCATTAAGTGCCACCTAAAATCATTTCTTGATGATGAAATGATTTTCCAAGGATGGTGAGCCACACACACTGACATAGCACTCTCCACATACAGTTCTCAGAAAATGCAGACAATTTGAGTCTGATTTCAAAAATGCATAAAGCAAGGCATAACAAAATTAATCAGAGCCACCAAAAACTAAATTAAATCGAAAATTAACTATGCACCACCAGCATCTGAGGCACAAAGATTAACTTGCAGAAGCTGCTAAAAACCTGAAGGAAAAGTTGAGACACAGTACCAGTGCATTAGTTCTGAACCTCACCTTGAGTTTAGTATTACAGTCAGATCAGGTCAGTGCTGGGCAAAGACAGGCTGCTCCTCTGCCAAGGCTTCACACGGACACACATTTGAAAAATAAAGTGTGTGCACTTCAGGAACATAAAAATGCTTTATGGAATCCTATTTTTAACACTAAATGCCACAATGGACTATGGGAAAATCTAGAATTACCCCATGAAACAGAAGAAAAAGCTCAGTTGACCTGAGTCCAGGGATTTTTCAGAGGTGCAACTGCAGAGAATCACAGGAGCCCTGGGGCTCTCAAAGCTGCTGTTGAGGGAACACATTCTTCACGCTCTTCTGGAGAAAAACAAACAGATCCTGACCACCTGCTGGCAAAACAAAAGGAGGCTGGGAATTCACAATCTCTTGTGTGCACCCGAAGGGATATTTGACAGAAGTGAACCCACTAGATCCTGTTACTGTCGACATTTCATCTGCTACAGGGAGCTACTCAGAACACACAGCAGTATCAGGGTGTTCATTCGAGGCAGCACCACTGCAAGTCCACCTAGGCCTTCCCTGCACCCGTGTTTTTCTCCATCTGTAGTCACCCTAACAGGAGACAGAAGCAAACAGCTCTTCCCAGTACTTTTCCAAGTCCACTGACTACCCAGGACAGTTAAGATGTCAAACTGCCTTGGATGTGCAACTTTTAAACACTCAAGAACAGGTAGATGAATCCTGCCTGGCATCTGACACAATTTCAACTCTTATTGTGATGAGGATATCTGGAATGAGTCTTTGGATTCAGCAGTTTGCTTCTCCTCATAATCTCCAAAGCCTCTAACTGTTGGCTATGCTTGTAACAGATTTCTCAAGCGCCTTTAGATAGCCATCTTCAGCAAACAGTCCTACAGCAAACAGATTTCACTTTCAGTTAAATTATGTTCCAAAAGCCCAATGAAACAAACAAAATAGGTGGCATCCCTCCTCCCCATCTGCACCACAGGACACTGGACCCTCCAGCAGAAGAGGGCCAGGCAAATCTGTAATGTGGATAGGCACAGCTCCCACCAAATTTAGGACAATTTGAATCCAACTGTGGCTTGAGCATCTTATGATTTTTACAGCCCCTAACTCTGGGCACCTTACAGACAGTAAAAATATTCTCCACAAAAAGAAAGAAGATGAAGATCTGAAGCTTTATATATAGTGTTTGCTAAAAATACCTCTTTGGAGACATCCCTTGCCAAATAGGTGCCAAAACTTCAAAGGCTGAATTACCATGTTGAAATATTTGAAATGCAACTTGTTATGTTTCTTGTGAGGCATGGCTGGCAGGGAGAGATGGCATCTTTCAGCTCCAAGACCTGGTCCAGGCAGTAGCTGGAAATAACTCTTTGATGGCTTACGTGAAATGAGTCAAGGGATCTCAGTCCAGCTTTCAGCAAATTAGGAACCACATCACGAAAGCATCTGTAAGAGTCACTTCCTTTGTTGATACCATTCTAAAAGCCAAGGACTGAATAAAGTAGGGAAAAATAATTATCCTTCCTCAAAATAGCACTCTCCTTCAAAACACAAACTGCTTTTATCCAGCATCTTTTGTGAAAGTATCCCAGTGCATTTTTACTAACTATGAACTAATCTATGTATTCCTTTAATACCTGAAACCTAACACTTGACCAGTAGTAAAGCCCAAGACCTGCTGGCTTCCAACATGCTAGAACCATGCAAAGGGAGAGTAGGAAAACTCCCATTCCACATTCTAACTGTATTTCTTTCTGGAGCCAACAAAAGTTTCAGAGCTCTCAAGCATTTTTCTTTAAGAACATTTAGCACAGAAACAGAGGTTCACCTTGAACCAACCACTTCATTTCAAATAATTCAATCATTAGTTGTATTTGTTTTGTATCTTGCTAGTAAAAGGGCATAAAGCAAGCAAGACATATTTAGAAAACTATGTACCAATATTTTAGATTCTGCTTTAAGAAAACAAAGTAATTTTAGCTGCATGTGTCACAAGCACAATTCAGAGCAATAGCTTTGAAAGTAGCAGTCAATTCCATTAATTAACTGGAACTTTTTGCACTGGGATGGCACAGGGTAACTGAATCTAATCACTCAATATTAGGGGATTGGTGCTGCTCAGTAAATTTAGAGATGCCAAGTTGAGCAAAAAGAATGTGTTTAATTCAGAGATGAAAAGCCTTCTGAATTTTGGTGCTTTGTAAACAGCTGCTAAACTGATTGAACGATGCCTGTGAAGTACACAGGGTCAAATGTGGTCAGTACCTCAAAGAGTACCACATTTCAATATTGAAAAAACACTCATGAAAAACATCTCAGTACACTCACATCTGCCTAGCACTTCAAAAAGTGTCCTAAGTATCCACAACAGAGGCAGGATTATTCTTTGTCAGTCCCCTCTCCCTAAAAGCCGATAAGAATTATACCACCAAATTCAAAATGGGTAGTAGATTTATTAAAAAATAAATAAATAAAAAAGAGGTTTCTTGGTTAGAATTAGCATTGACTGAGGTACCAAAGGAAATCAAGAATTAGAAGAAATTCTTAGGTGTTTATTTTACTCACACATTAGTCAATGCCATTAACCTGGAAAGCCATTGGAATGCATTCAGTAAAGCTTCCTTAGTTAAATTTTGTTTCATTAAAGACCCTGCAGTCAGGGTCAAGCACAGACTACATTCCTGATCTATCCAAGTAAGAGAAAACTGAAAGGAAGAGCAAAGGCAGGTGCTTGCTATAGCATAGGACAAAAAGCCCCTGTTTCCCTGTCCTGATGCACATTAATACTGGCAGCCCACTTGTGTCAGTGACTTCATCCTGTAAAACAGGTGCTTTGTTGACAAGATCATCCCCACCCCTGAATAGAAGGAAGCTGCACCCAAAGCACCAATTCAGATGTTCCAGACAGGAGTCTGGCCTTCCTTCCAAGACAAATATGGAGCATGAGCTGCATTGCTCCTACTTGGGGTTTACCAGTTTGCAATATCTGAGGAGGATTTACTTTAGGATTCAAGAAGGGGGGTGGGTTAATTAACCAATCTTTGTGGCAAAACCCAGCCTTACCTTGGCAAGCAAGTGAGGGAGGGAAAGCACTCGGATTCCACACTGACATGTGAAAATCTCATCCTGCAACTGCATTCTCCAGCCGCACACAGGCAGATGCAGATTCATTCTCCCTAATGTCCTAAGTAAGGATATAGAAGCTTTTATCTTCTCAGTCTGTACATCTTTAAAGATGGCACGACCGATGAGGAGCACTTCAGCAAAAGAACCAAGAAAATACATTTATGCTCTGGTTCTCAGACTGAGAAAGTTATAGGCATAGAAAAATAAGAAAGACGCTGTCAGGACTAATTTCAAAAATTAGCTTCTATAAGGAAAAAAATACAAATAACACTAACAGCTTCCAGTTTCTTGGATTTGTTTTTTTCCTTAAAGCAAAACAGTATAAGCAAAATTGTTGTTATAATTCTTCTCTTGCAGCCTGTGTTCCCTAAGCAGCACAAGCTCATTCTGTGTGTGGGGGTCAACACCTGAAACTGGACTGAACCCTAAACAAAACCAAAATTGGCTTTCTAAATATTGCTGCTTGTTTAACAAAAAAGGCAGATAGAAAATTAGCTAAAATTACTTATCTTTATTAGAGTATAACAATTTCCCCCTCCCCCAATTACTTCATCATTATTTCCTTTTTCTTTTTTGACCTTCCACTCTGATTTCAATCTTTTCAAATGCCAAGATCCAAAGTAGACATTAAAAAGTAAGCACGTCCATTGGTCGTTCCCCAAATGTTCATTTTGACTGTAAATATTTTTTTAAAGAGCAGAATGTTATTTTGCTTATTTAAACACAAAAAGGGCAAACATATTTTTTCTTTGTATCCTCACAAAGGCCAGAGTTTTGCATCTTATTAAGGACCAAAGGTGAAAGGCAGCAGTATTTTTGGCAGGCTCCAAGGAACCTCTTTGCAGCAGAGGTGCTCAGCAAAGTTATTCTGCCAGCAGCCAGGCTGCAGCACAAGCTGTGAGCAGCAGCTCCAGTCAGTGCTGTAGGTCAGTGTGTATTCAGACAGGAGAAATTCTCTATTCCCTGGTTTTGGTGATACAATGCTCATCTCTTTCTCCTGAACTCTGAAAGGGATTTGTTCTTTCTTTTTTCGTGTGCCACTACAAAAGTGGCTTACATGTCTATGAGCAAACACAAACAGTTTGCATGAATCAGATGCCCCTTGGGATTAAACGGGGCTTAAAGACATCTAAGTGTGAGCCTGAGACTCTGGAATTATGAATGAACCCCAGCTGCCAGCGACAATGCTCACAAGCTTTCAGCCTGACCTGGGAGCAGGGAACAAGGCAGGTTGTAACTCACATGCCTCCTGAAAAACCAAGTGGAAAGTTCCTTTAGGCCACCCTACAGCAGCATCAGTGCCACAGATCCTCATGGAAGAAGCTGGGATAAGAGCTGAAATACATTAACTTAAATATCTATGTATTGGTCAAGCCCACCGGCACATCCATAGCCTGAAATTCTCTGCATTGATCATATGCCATTCATTTCACATTCCTCATCATGACAAAGCCCAAAGCAAGGCTGGGAAGACAAGAGCACACATCATCATTCCTGTCACAAGAAACTAACTTCACTTGCATCTAAGTTACATGCCAGGTATAACCAACCCTTTGGAAGTGCCAGGATTTACCTGCTCAAACTGATTAGCTGGTAAACACATTCTAGTCCTCACCTGGACAGCTCCATCCTTCCATGTATGACTACCACACCAGCACATGATGAATCTAAGGATTCATCTCACAGATTTGTTCTCCTGTAAACTACCATAGCTACATGGCCTCAAATATTGGAGATGACTTTGCACCTGGGGCTCAGAGTGACTTTAGTGTGTTTCTTCCTGTTGAAGGAATGGATGAATGTTGCCTGCAAACACTGTTCATTACTGAGAACTAGAGCAGTCAAGAACTGGTGCAGTGTAAGAAAGGTAAAAAATTTTCCAATTTCTTTGAAGATTTGCCAGCAAAGTATGAAAATTCATAGCATTCCACTTTGTTCTTTTCCCTTTATCACTGGCTCATGGGAGGGGAAAAAAAAAACAAAAAACCAACAAACAAGGAGAAAAGAGAAGAAAAATATTTAACAGGCAGAAGAATCCCCTTCTGTATTCCCTTCATCTTACAAACAACTGCTATCGTTTTTCCAGATCTCCTTCTCAAAATCTTCCTGCAATTCAATCTCTTACCTGAAACTATTTCTGAAGATGCTCATTCCTACTACCACAGTCCCTCATAACACAGTGATTTCCAGCCTGTGGTCCAGAAGACTGGGAGACAAATGATGGGCTGGGAATGTGTTGTGCCTTGACAGCAGTCTGGGACTCACTGGACTTGGGAACCACAGCCTCAATCTCTGTTGCTTATTGTCATTTTGTCCAACTTCAACTTCACTTTTATTTCACAAAAAATAAGCAACTTACAGAACATTATTCCAGGTGTTCTTAACATAATTGTTAAGAATCTGTTTGTTGTTTTCTTTTTCTTTAAAGGAAAAAAAAAACCAAGAAAAGTTTCTGATTCCTACTTGGGCAATTGTGCAGTGAGGTCACCATATTCAGACTACAAGTGGGCTAAGATGCTCAAGTGATACAGACTTCATATGATCTCTCCGTCTCTGTTAAACTAAACACAGAGCAGGAGTGTCCATACAATAATTAACCATAAGAGGAACCATCTAATACACTTCAACATAAAGTGGTCTTTTATACTCTTTGCTCGCAAGAAATTTAAGAGACAAATTTATGAAGAACTCCTGTTTTAGTAAACCGCAATTCTCTGCCCTTAAGTCACTGTTTCCTAAGACTATCTACCTATGGCTGTGATGGGGAAGGACTAAACAATAAGAGTTCATTAGAAATTGTGTATCATCAGGGTTGGTTAGTTTCTCTCCTCTCCCCCCAGTAAACCTGAATATTAATATTTCCTTTCCTACAGCATTCATGGAAATGGAGATATATGCTATAACTTCATGAAGTGAAAGAAATGAACTATCAGCAAACAGATTAGTTTAGCAAGAGACATTCTCTTTAGGCACAATAAAATTTGATTTACACAAGTGGAATACGGCAAGTCAGTCAAAGAACAGCCACTCACCAGTTCAACCAGAGCTCATTATCACTTTAGTGGAACCAATCAAGCACAAACAAAACCTGAGTAAGATACACGTTAATTACACCAGAAATTATAAAATTGCTTTCTTTCACCTTATCTTGAAGTCAGAATTTGCTGTGATGCACTTGACTGCCTTCCAAGACATGCAACAATAGGATCTGCACCACAAAGCAACCTTACTTCAGAGAACCATGGAATGGTTGGGGTGGAAGGGACCTTAAAAGAGCATCCAATTCCAGTCCCCTATCCCAGCTTGCTCAGAGCCACATCCAACCTGGCTTTGGACAATGCCAGGGATCCAGGGACAGCCACAGCTTCTCTGGGCAACCTGTGCCAGGGCCTCAGCACCCTCACAGGGACAATTCCTTCCTGATATCCAACCTAAACTGACTCTCTGTCACTGTGAAGCCATTGCCCCTTGTCCTGTCACTCCAGGCCCTTGTCAAGAGTCTCTCTCCACCTTTCCTGCAGGCTCTCTTCAGGCACTGCAAGGCCACAAGGAGGTCACCCCAAAGCCTTCTCTTCCCCAGGCTGAACAATCCTAATTCTCCCAGCCTTTTAAACTGTCTTGCTAAGTCTCACCAAGAGTATTTGCTACTCCAGTGTCTGATAAGCAACAGTCATTACTGCACTAAACAGGAATGTGCTTTAACAGCTGCATGTTACCTGTCTGTACCAGCCATGGCTGTCATTGCTGAATGACTGCGTCCTACAGAGAACCTCGTATGCAGAATACAAAATTCCCTTATAGTTCCAGATTTTACAGCTTGTTAAATGATACTTTTAATTACTGTTAAACAGGCTTCATTCTACATATCCAGTTGCTACTGTTTGAAGAAACAGGTACTCCCACTAAATCCTTACCTTGTGATTAAATTTGTTCTCCTTTTCTGCTCTGCGAACACCACAGAGCACAGAACAGAGGAATTGTTAACTTCAAGAAACAGCTGTCTTTAAACAAAGCAGTGCAATGCTTTTGTCTGGGAAGCTACTAATGTAAGCTTTCCTCTTCACACAGGACTCAGCAGGCTAAAAATTAGTGACATTTTAAGTAGAACAATTCTTTCATCATCAGGCTGATATTTGGCTGCCGTTCTGGTTGCCTCCCTTATAAGGCACCAACAAGAGGGAAGGGCAGGGAACACATTATGCAACTGTTCACTGTAAAAAGTAATTAAAAGAAATTTTAAGAAATGTCTGTAATAAACACTTTTCCAATATACAAAAGACAAAAGGAGTCTAATATCATTGGCCTAAGGTTTGCCATTTCTCCTGAAAGGAAAGGTTTTCCTCAGTTTTTATGGGAAAGAGTGGAACACTGAAGCCTGTGAACTGCCCCTGCCTTCTCCAGAGTCTGGTTCAAATCTAGCTATTCACCCAAAGAGACAGCTCTGCATGGGTAATAAAGGGGTAATACTGGAACACCTGCATCCTGTCCCCTGCTCTGTGCACACCTGTGATCCATGGAAATCTAAAATATCTAATTCCAAGTTCAGCTTCAAACAAGAATAAGGGGATTCTGCGATGAGGCCATCCACATCTTGGCTGGTTTGTACACAACAGCCCCCCTGCAGACAAGGAAATTTCCTTTGGAATTTACCTATCAGTTCAGCAGTAAGTAGGTTTTTACCAGTGAAGTCCTAAAAACACTGAGACTTTCTGCCCAAAGAACAGACTCAAGAGACTCCCAAGTGGCAGTGATCTGGGAGGAAGAGGCCCCTTCTGTCCTTTGGAGGGCTCTCAGTGATCCTGGAGGAAGTTCATGGCACAGCACAAGCATGCCAGAGATGCAGTCTCCCTCTTTGTTGTGTCAGGAGCCCCCTAAGCACACACAGCTCACTACCTGTGACAAGCTGCTCCTGCCAAGCCCCTTTCCCTTGTTGCTTCTGCCTTCAGCAGTCATTCAGGGTACTCAGGTGTCTTACTGAAGAGATGACTTTCATTCCCTCCTCATCCCTTGGTTATGGGAATGGAGGCTGTGACTACTGCCCTTGCCATACACTCCTGTGTACAGAAGCTGAGCATCTTTGCAACTCCTATGGTTTGGTGTGACCCAGTATCTTCATTTTAACTGCAACCAACTAATGCACAACTGTGTTTCTCATAAGCATTATTCTACTCCAGTGAATAGAGTAAAAAAGGCCTTCAAACAAGTACAACTTTCTGGGAAGGCCAAGTTTTCCAAGTGTTTGTCCGGGGGCTGGTCAGTTGGGTTTTGTTTTCTTACCAGGAGGTTTAATTGCTAAAATACCTTGGCACATTTTATAAATGCAGTACTTAATGTGACATTACACACAGTGCTCTCGGAATTGTAAACAGCTTTTTATTACACAGAGTAGAAAAAGGTTTCACAACTTTTCATCTGGTCAAAGATAAAAATAATTTTTGTTTCCCCTTCTGTGGAAGGAAATTTAACACACTCCAATATGCCAAGGTCTTTGCTAAGGCTGGAGCTCCTCTACAGCAAGTCAGTGATCACAGGCTCAAACTCTGGAACATGAGAGACGTAGCTAATATAAGTTGCAATACAGTAAACACTCTTCTTCTCCCATATAGATTCGAGTTATCCCTTTACTTCCTCCCTCCCATCCATTCTGTCACCTTTGATAAACTCCATCTGTTTGCACAACCTGCACACATCAAACTATTACTTCATCTTGGCTGTTCCATGTTACTAAAAGGTGAATAGTTGATTCTCTTTTTACTAATTCAGGACATTCTCACTCTTGTGAAATCCCATAAACCCAGGCTACCATTTTAACCAACCACTGCTCCTTTCACTAGTAAAAACTTAAAGACAACTGTTCCTTTGACAAACAAAATCCCACAGAAGTAGTCTTCCAAATTCTAGGTATCTCTTTTCTTCACATTCTGAGCAGTTGTAACTCCCATAAAACCATGGGTCAGCTAACAAATTTACAAGTTGGTAGGTAAAAATATTAAAGGCATACAAAATAAAGTTTCAACTCTACAGTTTAAACCAGAATATGAAATCCAACACCAAAATGACCAAGAAATCAGAAAATCAGATATTTGAAGCATAAAAATTAGTATTCTTTCCTGATCCACTGTTTTCCTTTGCTTTTTTAATCTGTAAAAAGTAATGAGATATCAATGCAAGCCTTACAATATTACATGATTTCACAAGGCAGTATTAACTATGACAACTGCCCATTTTAATGCTTCCCATACTGATCAAATTATTAATTAATTAAAAGCTTTTCTTGATAATTTATTTCTTCTCCTAGCTCCTGTTTTACATGGTTAAGAGGAAAATATTGTATTACTTCCCCATCCAAATACAGGAGCAGTGGTACTGCCAGAAGTTATTCTGTAGTTTTAAACTACAGACTTGCAGAATTTTCTGTACCAATCAAATTATAAAGTCTGCTCTGCTGCATTTGACAACTGATTTCTGAGTCTTCAAGACAAGACTCTGCCATCTTAAATACAATTCACTATTTAAATTCATAACACGAAATAAATAACTCTTCCCTGAGTTCCTACCCCACAACATGAAATTGGCTTACCCCAGTGTAACAAATTTTTGCACAACAAAAGCTGTTATTTTATCACCAGACTTAGAGAAATTCTGCACCAACCCATCTCAAAAATTAGACTCCAGTTATTTATTAAACCCATATTTTCAAGCCACAGCAATGCAATTACCACTAGTGGCAGGTCTGCTCTAAGTGCAGCTATATGTTGAAATGAGCAACAAGAAAAGATTAAATCATTTTGTGGACAATTGTATGTTTGATTTATGTCAACTGCCATTACCCTAAGACACAAAGCCTCTTTCTGGGAGACTAAAAGCGAACCATTTACCATATAATATCAGCTTAGCAGGCTTTGTGCTGATGAATATTGCATTTAGAGAAGCAATTCTTTTCATAGCAATTTCCATGTCTACTCTGCATCTCCTGGAATACAAATATCAAAGTTTATCAACTGGCTTCACATTTTAACTAATGCTCAGCTTAAACTTGGTGGGAAGAACATTTTTATTGGAATAAACATGGACTGAGCAAAAACTGAATCTGTAGGGAGAAGATAAGCTTTGAAAGCAAGACAAACCCAGCGGACACACACAGTGACTAAGCTCCTTGTGGTCACCAGTCTTGGGGTTCAAGAGCCATCCCAAACTACAGCAGTAACCTAAATCATTAAAAAACCTCCTGCCCACCATTCAGCCTTCAGGGACAAAAAGACAGATGAGCCAAGGGAGGCTACACAGAACTCCTGAGAAAAAACAGGTAAGCAAATCTCAGCCACAAGCTCTGTGCATGCACTGAACTCCAGTGTGACATCTCATACCGTTCCTATCCAGGAGAGTCCAACCAGGGAGTCCACTGTGGATCAGACCCCGCCAAGGTCAGCACCAAAAAGCTCACACAAGCAGGTCCACAACAGATCATCTGACAGAAATCCAAAATTTCTATTCCCTTGGGAACATTCCCTCACCAAGAGCATAGGCCTGGTCCAAGTCCACAGCAAGTTAATGATGGGGTATGGGTTTGCTGTTTGGATTTTTTTTAAGACAGACTAACTTTCTGGAAAAAAAAGGGCCGAAGGAAATACAGTAAGATACCTATCCTCTGTAAATATTTGCTTCTGAATTCTGCTTAGCTAGTGGCTTGGGATTTGTTGTCCCCTGAAACACTTGAGAAATAAATGTTTAGAATTTTTTAAAGCTCTGTTAAGCAAAAGTATTTAAACTGAACATACAGTATGCCATGAAAAACAAATGAGTTCACAGAGCTATGCAAATTTATTTGACTTTTTCTATCCAATAAATTAAAAAAACCAACAGGAAAACATGTCTGCATATGGCACAAAAGGTAAAATGAAGCAATTCTATTGGATACAGTAACAGATTTCTCACATGCAATGAGGGTGCCCACGGATCATCACCTCTTAGGTCAGTAGCCTGTGGGCTCCTATTTGTTTCCACTCTTCAGAGCAAAATTAAAGCTGACATTTTTTCATTCCCGAGGGATAAAGAATGAAAACAATTTTTCAGATTCCTGTGTATATTCAGGCATCTTTCATGGAGCAGCCACAACAACTTAGCAAAATTTATTAGCCTTATAAACACTCATAAAAAAGATCCTTCTGCTTTAAGTGACTTCAAAAAACTGTAATCAGAACACTGAATCAGCATACCTAACAAACCCCAAAATCTACAGTCAACCAAAATCTCACTGCCCTCCAAAAAGAAGGTAAAAGCAAAACCAATACATCCCACCAAATATCTTACAGGAAACTTCTCTTATAAACTAAAAATAATCAAACGTAGGCATTGCTTTTGATTCAGAGGCTACAGCAGGCTCATTTATTCCCAGTCTGGATTTTGCAAGAAGCCAGGTACATCAGCAGAGGCACGCGTGTGAACTCTTCTATTCTAACCCAAAGCGTTCCAGATCAAGTCAAAGCAAACAACAACTAAGTTCTTAGCATTTAACTTTTACCTGAGTCAATGAGAACTGTCTGAAGACACAGAGCACAAGCCGGACAGCCAATTCACAGGGGCCTCAAACCCAAACACCTCCGGCTCGGCAGAAGGTTTGGGATTTGCTCCTCCCGCGAGTGGAAACTTGTGAAGGTTGTTTGCTTTTCTAAGCGCATTACGGAGATAATTTCGTCCCTTTATTTATTTATTTCTAAACAAGGCAGGACACCCTTAAGCCCAGAGCCACGCTCTGTAGCACGAGTACAGCCCAGCCCTGACCCTCACGGCGGGGTCTCCGCACAGCCCCGGCCCTGCTCCCCACTGTCCCCGCACCGACACCCCCGGGGGCACCTCCTCCTCCCAGCCGGCGGCAGAGGGACAAGTCACCCCGCCAGCAGCCAGACGAGCCACCCCAGCGGCTGCGGGAGGAGTCACCCGAGGGGCAGGCGGGCGAACTGCCCCGCAGCCCCGATCGTCCCCGCAGCCGAGGCTGAGGCTGCGCTCCCACAGCCTCCGCGGCGATGGCTGCTCCTGCTGCCTCACGGTGCGGGGGGGAGGAAAGAGGGAAGGCAGGGCGAGATTCCCAGTCTCCAGCGGCAGCGTGCCAGTGCCGTTTCCGCGGGCAGCGCCGGGGCGGAGGGTGCCCGGTTCCCCTAGGACCCGGCTCGCCTCAGGACTCACCTACCGCCCGGTCCGAGCGCGGCGCCGCCCCCGCGCTAATGGCAGCGGGCGGGCCCGCGGCGGGGGCCGATGTTTACCCGCCGGCTCTCGCGAGAGCCGCGCGCCGCCGAGCCCCGCTCCGCCATTGGTCGCGCCCGCCGGCGCGCGTCCCCCGCCCCGCCCAGCCCCGCCCACCCCGCCCAGCCCCGCGTCCCTCTGCAGCGGCGGCCGGGCTGGGGCGGGAGGGAAAGGGAGCGTCGCTGCAGCCGGTGCTGCTTCCCCGCTCCAGTGGGGCCATCCCGGAGCGCTCGGCACAGGATTGTGTCCAGACAGCTCTGGAGTATCCCCAGCGAGAGAGACTCGCCATCCTCTCCGGACTCGGTCACTGCCCAGGACAGAAGTTCTGCCTCATCTCCAGGTGGAACTTCCTGGGATCAGTCCCTGCCTGTTCCTCTGGTGCCATTGCTGGGCCCCCCGGAGCAGAGCCTGGGCCCTGCCCTGAGCCCTCCCTGCTCACAGGGACACCCAGGGCTGAGGGCCCCTCTCAGCTGGGGCTCCTCTCGAGGCTGGACAGCCCCAGCTCCCTCAGCCTTTCCCTGTCAGAGATGCTCCAGGCCCTAAATCATCTCTGCAGCCTCTGCTGGCCCCGCTCCAGGAGCTCCCTGTCCCTCCTGTGCTGAGGAGCCCAGGGCTGGACACAGCTCTCCAGATGTGCCTCACAGGGCTGGGCAGAATGACTTCCCTCTACCTACAATCCGTGCTCTTCCCAATGCATTCCACGATCCTGTCTGTCCAGCCCAGCACAAACCTTGGCACCCAGCAAGCTCTGCCAGTCGGGACTCACTCAAGGGCTCGTGGTTGTGACAGGTCTCACAGTCAGGAGTCAACCTGGCCTCAGCTATGCAGAAGGCAAATCTGTGAGCTCAGATTGGAGGAATGGCAAAGGACAATGATCTGCTTTCATCACGACATGGAGCATGTGGAAGTGAGGGAAAATTCTTGATCTTGATACCATCACTTCACTTGACTCCTCAACTAGCTGATGAGGAGGACTTAACTGACAGATTTGATTTATTTTACCTTGTTAGTCTTTATGTAGTGATAAGGAACTTAGGAGTTCTGAGCACTAAAGAGGATTTCTTCCCCAGCGACCTTTAAATTTCAGGATCTACAGGCAGACCCAGAAAATCCCTGGACCTCCCTGAGCACTGTGAACCTACCTGCTGAGACCGGGTTTTGAAAGCTTTAGATTTGGTTGATTTGAAATAACAGAAGCCTAGAATTAGCATGCTTTAATTTGGATGAGGTGCAGGAGTGCTCCCTGAAGAGACTGACTGTCCTTTGTGACATCTGAACTCTGTCAGGTCCCACGTTTGAAACCAGAGGTAATGAAGTTGTGCACTCACCATCACCATGTTGGAAGCACGGACACATAACCCAGAAAAAGAATTAGCAAGAGGGGAAAGACACTCTACAATAAATAAATTAAACATAAACTGGTTATGGATCTAGAAAAGTGGTATTTCACTAAAGCTCTCTTCCCAGAGCAGAAGTCCTTAAAAATCTGTGTCAGTAACAGTGGTCAGTGGGAATGACAGATATCCCTGCCCCCCAGCAGGAATGGGAACTGGTTTTGACTGGGCATTTTGGGTGTCTGTGAGTTGCAAGCTTTGATTTCAGTACCTTACTCCGGTCTGCTCCCCAAAGCTGCCACAGGGAAGTCGGGGAAGGCAAAGTCAGTCTCAGAGAGATGATGAGGCCCAGCTGTGACAATGAAAATGGAATGAATATTCACAATGTGACGTTCCAGTTCCTGCCTTGCTGCTGGTGCTCCTCTGGTGGGTCCTGCCAGCGCAGCAGATGGCAAGCACTGAAAGGCTGTTGTGCCAGTGGAAAATTACTGAGTTTTGTTGGTCCTGTGCATGTATGCAGATATGTGAGGGGGGAAGTGGGGCAAACTCCCATTTATTTAATTATTTCCAAGAGAGAAAGGGAAACAAATGGCTCCCTATGACTACAAAAATTACTGGCATATAAAGAACCAGTCTCTTGTTTTAGAGGAATGAGGCATGTCTCTTTGCATTTCGAGTTTTCTGTATGATTCCATGTAACTTTCCTCATAAATCATGATTATGAATTTTTCTAAATAAGAGTGCAATTAAATAGAGAAACAATATATTAACAAAATCACTGGCTGTTGCTTAACAGACCTATGGAAAAACTAAGTGTTCCATGTTTCTATTTTTATGTGGCCATAAAAGTATTTATATTAGCGGACATTCCATTGCAAAACACACATGGTTTATTTTAATTTTCTAATTTTAAATACATGTTTTTAACAGAGCTGTACACATAGAAGGTTATCTCACTGCTATAAAAGTCTGATTAATGGGTTCACCACTGTTGCAGTTGAAGTTAGTGGGCCTTGTGAATATTTGAGCTTGTCCAGTCTTTGAAGGTCTGCACACCTAAAGAAACTTACAACCAAATGCTCATCCTGAAAGGAAGCCTGGCAGAGCCAAATCTGCAGTGTCTGAGCAGGCAGATGAAGTTTGTTTGTTGTTGGAGAGCTGAGAGAAATACTTAAGGTTTTAACCCAAACTGTGACACAGTGTAACCATTGCCAACAGACCAATAAAGTTTCATTTCTGTGTATTTCCAGAGTTAGCCTGTAATATAGAAATATAAGCACCTATTTGTTGTGTAGAAGGGCAGCAGCTCTTTAAGCTGCCAGGCATAGGAGTTAGACAAACATTTTTAAACAAAATCTTTGCTCTGAGCATGCAAACTTCTGCAGGCTGTGTGCTGTCCCAGTCCTGCGAGTTGTGATAAGCAGTCCTTCACCCTCTGCTCCAGCAGCAGCAGTAGTGGCATCCACCCCGGGGCACAGCAATTAAAGGCAAACACAAAAGCCCAAATACCTCTCGTCAAATTCCACCGAACCTCTGAGGCCCTCAAAAAACTTTAGGGGAAGGTCTGTGGCAAAGTAAAACAATGTTGTCCTCGTCATTGTAGTTCAAAAGAGGGAGAGCTTGTCAGAGAAAGGACACTTATGTGAGAGTTTGCACATTTCTTTCTTTGCAGTCAATTGGTGTAACAAATCCAAATTGCTGTATCAGAATCATGCTGGAGATGTCTCTTGGAAAGATTAAGAGGGGGTTTTAACCGTGAAAGCTCCTCAGCAGCAGAAATAACCTAGAAATGTTTAATTCACAAGTCGTTTGCATCTAGCTACTTAATCAACATTTAGGAATAAATTCTGACTTTCCTTTCTTACTGTTTTCCTAATATAGTCCAGGTGTATTTCTTAAGAATAAGCCAGGAAAATTCCAGAACACTTAAAATTGGTCAGGAAATAATGCAGAGCTGGGTAAGCATAGTGCAAGCCATTCAGAAACATTCCCACAATTTTTCTACTGGTTTATTATGAACTTTTTAGCTGTTGTTGATACTACTTGTAATCCAAATTTTATTTGTAGCTCCCTGATCTGTCTGAATAACAGAAGCTTATGTTTTTTATATTCAACAGGTAGAAGGCCAAGAAAAAAACTGGAATGCTTTAATCTGTTTTATGGCACTTTAACATAGTGCTGTTACACAATTCTGATAAGATTTCACACCTGCTGAGTGCACTCTAGATCTTTAGTTGCTTGATTCCAGTGGGGCACAGTAGTGAATCAAATGTTCAGAAAATGCTGCAGCATAGACAAAAATGTAATTTCTTGATAGGTGAAATGCAAATTTAAAAGGAGACACATATGGTCATACTTCATATGCAGCGTTCCACAGTTGAAATAAACAGTTAAGATCTTGGGTCTGCACACTCTTGAAAAATGCGACAACTCAGGAATTCATTTGGTTTGCTTCTGCAAGACCATTCAAAGAATTAACGTTTGGTCACCCAGTTGTTTCGTGCCATGCTCCATCTTTAGGAAATCATCATCAATATTTAAAAATACCTAATGACTGCACTGTCTTGGTCACGTTCTTGTCTTCCTGGTGATCGTGGCCTGACATCTAGGGAAAAGGAAAAATGGAAAAAATTCACAAAGGATTCCTTTAAAACCCTCTCACCCTTCACCTATCCCAAGCCTGATGTTGTCTGAATAGTAACACCAAGGGTTTTGCTCTTCCAAATGCTTGTGCAGTCTACTCTTAAAAACCTGGAAACATCTTGTATTCCCAACACATGGGAAGCCTGTTGTGTGAAATTCACCTCCTTTTGCTTGTCCTGAACCTGGTTCTGAGAGCATCTTGATGTGAATCCTGATTTTGTTACCAGCATAGACAATGAACTATCAATCCATGTACATCCTGCTAGTGCTACTCCTTTTTTTAATATCCTCTTCCTTCTCAGTTTTCTTTATTCCTAGCCTGGAAGCCATTCCATACCCTCTCATCAGTCATGTTGCCATGTTGCAATTTCTATTACATTTTTGGAAGGAAAGGAACCAGAATTTCACTATTCAAAGTGTGGACAAAACACGAATTTAACCAGGGGTATTTAATTTTTGCTTCATCTCTTAATCTAGAAGCGGAACACATCATTTTCTATGTCTCTTAAAACTAGGAAAAAGTTAAATGATGTCAACAAATAAGTAATATTAGTCCAATTTTAAAAATGAAGTGCCTTTTCAGGGTGTTCAAAACAGTCCAGCTCTGTTCCATACAGGCAACCACAGAGTGTTCTATATCCACACCCTTTCTGGGAAAGTTCTAGTTTATACTTTCCTGAAAGCCCAGATAACTTTCTTTATATTAATAGCATCTATGTCACAGGGAAATAATTTCTATTTCCATGTGTGTAGTCTAAGGAACAAAGCAACTCATTCAGCTCTACAAAATCAAGGAAATTGGTATAGTCACCTTACAGACTGTCAACTCATATCCTGAACATCTTAGCAACTCCCAGCAGCCTTTCCAAAATCAGGATTTTGCCAATTTTCAATACCATTGAAATTACTTCTTTCCTATGTAAGTAGTATTATTTTTTTAGCATGAATTTCTGGCTTGGCTGTGACTTTTGCAGGCAATTTGGAACCCACAGCATAGTTCTTCCTGGCATAGAGATACCAGATTCCTCAGGCAGGAGTTAAGGATGTGACAAATTTGATTCATTTTGTAAGCAATTAAAATATTTTTAGCTGAGTTCGCTTAAACAACATCATCTCTTAAAATACTATTCCTGGATTCTCCTTGGAAAAAATCCTTGGTGGACTTGCAAGAGACATATTTAGTACATGATCTTTGTTCCACAAACAAAGAAACATGGAAAGTCTGGAACAAAACAGTTAACAAATACACTAATTTATAATAACAACTATTTTTAATTAAGGAAGCTCAGTATTATTCCTCAGTTAGCACAGTCAGCACTGTCCTTTTTTTTAAAATTCCAGTGAAAAATGAGGACGACAATTTTTCCAGTCAATCCCAGGGATACAAAATAATATACTAAACAAAAAATACACGTGTTTTCTGGACATGTTATTTCTTAGTAAATATATTTGATCTGTTCTTACACTGGTTCAGTGGTGATCATATGCTGTTTTCTTCTTAGCAAAGATTCTCTGCAGATTCTTTGCTAAATCCACTGTTTTTTTCACATTATCCCAAGACATGGGAGATCACTGTGTGTTGCAAGCTTAACCACACAGTCTGTCTTCTTACTCAACTTTTGCTTCCTATATGGTGATCAAGTGCAGCTTTTCTGTCTGATATAAAGCTCTCAAAATAAATTAGGGGAAAAAAGAAAGTGGAACAAGATGTAAATAAAATGATGCAACTTGCTGTTACATTCTGTTCCCTGTTTTTCAACCCTAATGCATCTATTTTAGGGCCTGATACTGAAGTCCCAGGAATTATCCCAGTGAACACAGCTTCTGGAAGAGCCTAAAGAGAGGATGTTCTTGTTTGGAAGGGCTGGCTGGCATCACAGCATGGTGTAGCTGACACAGGAGAACCAAGGACAGCAGAACAGGCACAGGAGGCACAGAGACTGATCAGCCTGACTGGAATTGGAGCTGCCATGTTGTGTGATGTAACTCACAACACCACACTTCTGTCACAGGGCACAGTCTGGCTCTGGTCCCACAGAATGGGGCTGAAGTGACAAGCTCTCCCTTTTGATATCTCATAGTTTGATGATCAGTTGCAGGAGACTCAAAACCTGTGGTTCCAGAATCTATAGCTCAATATATGGAGCCAGCATGAGAGGTAAGAGGATGGATTACAAGGAAATGGGATAAATCACAGTGGGGGTGTGAAGAAGCACTTCTGGAACTATGAATGGTTTGTGCAAAAAGGACTGGTATAAGCTTAGACCATAAGTTTTGTGGTCATGTTCAGGCACTCCATTGCTAACATGAATGATCCAGCTGTACCTCAGAGGAGCTGCATGGAAGGGAGGAAAGTTTGGTGAGGGAAGAGATGAGAACAATGGTCAGAGACAACCTGAAAAAAACACAGGTCCAAGGATCAAGGAGTCTCAGGAGCAGGACTACTGCTTTCCATGGTGGAAGAGGCAAACACAGTGTAAAGGGATCACCAGAAAGAACTTGGGAAGCTTTTCTAACCCAAAGTTAAGCTAATCCAAGGTTAGGGAAGCACTACAAATCCTTAAGGGCTAAAAATCTTAAATCAGCTCTTCTCTCCTAAACTTTCACAAAATTCACAGAGCCATGAGTCTGGAAAAAAAGGAGATGATGGTGATGAAATCCCAGGGTTTAGGAAAGTACTTTGGTTATTTAATCTTTTCTACCCTGTTCCCCCACTGCTCTCGATTTCAATGGAATAATTAAAAGCCTGAAAAACTCCATCCTGAATACTCACACAGAGATGCAACCCCTGCTCGGCTGCATTCTTGATTTACATTTCCAGTCCTTTCACTCACTGTCTTCCAGCTCCATTGCCTAGAGCCTTCCTTGTTCCCTAAGTCCACTTAACAGTACCTGACTGTTCCTACTACCTTTCCCCAGCCACTGACAGCCTGGCAGAGGTTCTCCTCTGTTTCCAGGGTGTGTGAAGCATGTCCTTGTCATGCCTTTCATCACTGGTTCTTCATACTGAACAGGACAGGGGTGTTCTCAATTTTGTTTGCTGTTGGTTAACAGCAGAAGTCTCTTCTAGGTTTTTAATGCTAATCTGATCTTCAGTGACAAAGCTGCAGAAAAGGCACTTCTCCAACCTAGACAGCAACTACTCATCTTTGGTTCTGCTACACAAAGAGAGAAAACTCTTTGCTGAGCTAGATCTGTCAGCTCTTGAGGTCTGGGTATTTCTCACAAATCAATGAAATGCAGGAAAAGTCTTCAGGGTTAAAAATTATAGTTCTCAGTTTGGCAAAGGTCAGTTCTGAAATGAGCTGGCTTCGCAAATTGGCTTAGCTACCTTTAGTACCTAATGTGAAGCAGGAGATTCTAGGCAAAACATTTCAAAACCAAAGTGTAATTCTCATTTGAAATGGGAGTTTAAGAGCCAGTTTTTCCATGTCTCACACAATCACTATAAATATACAGAAAATTAACCCATTTTTAGGAGAAGATTAATTGTTTTGCTGGTGAGGTCTTGATAAACTATCAAGAATCAGTTTTCAGTCAACAGAAATATTGTGGGATCCCTGTCCATTTATCTGTCCTAGCTAGAAACACATCCACACACAGTCTGTAATTGAATCTGGCACATAAAGATGTAAGTGTACTGGCCTAACCCAGCAAAATCTCTGGCATTCTGAAGTTTTAATGTCAGTAAAGAACACGTACCTTCTCCCATTCATCCCAAAAGTGACCCTCTGAAGGTTTCCAGATGAAGCACTAACAGCTCTGACAGCCTCCCAAAAGCTTTGGCATTCCAGCAAGAGTTTTCAGAGGTTACTAAGGAGATGGACTGGTCAACCATTGCATCCATATGAAATTGAGACAATCACCCTGTGAAGACCAACCTACTAAATGGGATGACATTTTGGAGGCTCACCTGTGTTGCAGGCAGAGTTTACAGTGATGCTGACATCTGCCGAATTTAGCCTAGAGATTTGTTCAGCCAACATTTTATGACACTTTTCATAGTAAAAAAAAAAAAAAAAAAAAAAGGTAAAAATCCTGTAATTTCCTTTTTGCTCCTTTTCTTTGTGAAACTTACTTTTTTTGCTGTCCTTGTTCACTATCAAGGTAATTGCAAGCATAAATTCTGTAAGTAGCCTTTCTGCTTTTAATATACCACAACTGCATCCTGGAATATAATGATCTAAACAGTCTCCATCTGCAGAAGAGAAGAAAGTGATTTCAAGCTAACAAAATAGCTACAAACTTAATGCAGCCTCACACTTGTTTAGACTACTAATGAGGGAGAGCAGGGAAAGGAAAACAATTCTGTTCCATTCCACTTATCTTTCAGGCTTGGATCTTTAAACAAAAATAATCCAATTAATTGCCACAGCATGATGAAAATAGTTGGGTCTGATAAAAATGAGGCAGAACCCTAAAGAAAAAATGTATGTTTAAGGTTTTAATTTAGGCCAACAAAAGATCGGGTTTCCATGGACTGATTCCAGAGCCTTCTGTGCATTGTCCCTGAATGGGTCCAATGCCCCAGAGACAGAGCAGCCAGCTAGGGCATATTACACAGGACCAGTTGGACCAGTTGTGTCATGCTGCATCTCTCTGACTATCCTGTTGGATGGAATTCTTCTGGAGCCCTCAGGAGCACAGAGCTCTGTGCACCAATGGAAGCAGAGCGAGTAATTAATCCTGCAATGCTCGAGCCTACTGTGGAGAAAAGCCACAGGGGGCCCAGGGAAGAAAAGCTTTTTAAAACTGCATCAAACATCAAATCCCCAGAACTCTGTTCTTACCCTCCCAGCCACCAGTCATGGATCTGCCACGTTTTCCAGAAATTACTGCCGTTCAGAAGCATGGGCAATAAGCTGCCAGAAGGGTGTCAGTGGATCTGGGGCTGTCAAAGCCATTTCTCAGTCTCTCCAAAGGAACAGAATGTTAATCAAAGAACTAATTTTTCTCCTTCCACTCTAATTAGCCATGCATGACCACAGCTTGACCACCTGAGTTAACTCAAAACTGTGGAAAAAAAATCAGTGTACTCAGAAGGGTTACTGACCAAAGAGGGTAGCTATGGAAGGACATGAAGCAGTCAAATATCTGACCTGGTTTGATGAGGGTTAGAGCAAACAGTCAGATGATAAGGAGTGCATACAAAAAGGTGTAAGCATGGACAAAAACTCTCTAAATTTCTATGGCTTAACTATTCTCCTGTCTCCCTGGGACAGCAGCATTCCTTAGTAAAAAACATAGCTCCAAGGCTATTTCTAAAGAGAGTGCATATATTAGAGTTCTTCCACTAGCTGGAAATTTTTCAGCAGCTAAACTAACTAGGAAACCCTGCTTTTTAATGACTCCTGTTCTCCTTTCAGAGAATCTGTGACTGCCCCATCCCTGGCAGTGTTCAAGGCCAGGCCAGATAGGGCTGTGAGCATCCTGAGATAGTGAGAGGTGTCCCTGCCCATGGGAGGGGCTTCCAACCCAAACCATTCTGTACTTCTTTTCCATACAGACGTGGGGCACTGACACATAGAGCAACTGTAAAATCACAACTGAAACCTTTATTTCTCCACTCTAAGTATTGCCTACTAAGAAAACATCATGGCAGTGAACATGGAGAGGAAAAATATGTTGAAAGCAAACAGCAACCAAATTCTTCAGAGAAGCTGGAGAAATTTCTCATCAGAAGAAAATGTTTCAGAAGTGAAGAATCGGTCAAATAATTGAAGGGGGAAAATATCTTAACTCACTTCTCATAAACATTTGTTGCAATAAATAAGATCTGGAAGCATACACCAACAAGATAATAACATGAAAAAAGGCAAAAATACCACTACATCATGTTTACCTCCTAGCATAAATGGAATTACTCTCTAAATTCCCTTCTAGACCTGTCTGTGCCTGTGAACCTGAAGCATAGCAGCACTGGCTGGTAGGGACTCTGCAAATCATTATGTCCAAACACCCACTTGAGCTGGGGCTGTCACCAACTCTACAATGGGTTGTCTTATCTAGAAAGGTCCTGAGAACCTCCAAGGACATCTACTGCAGTGTTTTTCTATCCTGCAACCAAAAACATACCCTAATGTCCAATCTGGATTGCCCAGAACAGTTTGTGGCCTCCACATCTTCATATACCATCTCAAAGTGCTGGGAATTTGTCTCTTGACATATTTGTAGCTCCACTCCAAGCAGTTTTGTTTTCTTTCTAATGCATCATTTTTAAATTATTGTGCTACTTTACAAGATGCCAAAACTGCTGTGTGATCCTCTTTGTAATTGGCAGTGGGGAATGGGTCTCTACACAAGGAGTATTTGCTTATCCTGTGGCTGTTTGCAGGAGGAGCACATCCAGTGAGGTTCAGGGACATCAGTCAGAGAGAAGATAGTAGAAAAAGGAGATACAGAGGCATTTGTTTTTCTTTAGGATTAAATGCCTTCTTTTCATTTTGAGGCATTTGTATTCTATATAAAAAACTTACTAATCAACTGGTAAACATTTAAATCTCATAGCTGGGACTGTGAGTTACTTCTGCATCTGATAATCTTCAATCAGCAGTGACCATCAAGAGGTGTTGCTTCTTTACTATTCCCTGAAAGGGGCAGTGGCTGTAATCTAATTCAGCATATCTGAAAACTCATTTTTCTACAAGTAAGCCTATGGATACTATCAGAATCACACTGCTCTCAGCTTCTGTGATCACCTGGAAGCTTTCTGGAGAGCTCTAGGACTGATGCAATATATTCCTGTTAAACCATCTGGCTAAGAGATCTTTTTTTCCCCCTAGAAGTTGTACTGGAGCCTGAGTTTAGAGCTCTTGATGGCATACTGAATGTTGCATAGATTTAGTCAGGCCTTTTATTGCCTTTTATTGACCATTAGAGGTTTTCTGGCAATGGTATGCTGGCACTGAACTGCTGTCAATGTGTTTCTTAGGCTGCCCCTGAGGGTGGTTTTGCTCTCTAGTCTCATCTGATTTTGCTTTTTTAGATGATTTTTTGTTAGACAACATCAGTTGCTGCCTAAACAAGCACAAAACATACTTTGCAGTAAGCAGGTATTTAGGTGAAACATTTTGTGAAAGTGGACTTCACTGAGCACTTCTGTACCCTGAGGTTTGGGGTGCTTTGGCAAAACCCAAAGCTGTGACTCTCCACACTGAGTTCAGATGTAGTAATAGAAGTTTTATCACAAGAGATGCTGATCAGAGTGTTCTGCTTGTTCCTCCCTTCTCTGGAAGGACCTCTTTTATTAAAATCATGTTAAAGTAATTCCTTACAGTCCTCTACAAAATATTGGTGAAACTGAACACTGCACTGCAAACACCTCTACTTTCCCCTCATTACATTTCAAGAAAAAAATCAATTTCAAGCAGGTTTTTTTTTTTTTTTTTTTTTTTTTTTTTCTTCTGCTGTTCTGGCTTGTCATACTAAGCCACACCATTAATTTTAGCCAAGTGATCACTACATTTGTGCTTTTTGGAGCTTGCTCTTTTATATCTGTTCTTCATTTGATTTCAAGTTCACATGCTGTATTTCGCATATAATTCATAGTCTACCAGCTATGTGAACAGAGCTAATTCTGTCAAAGAACAAGCTATCACAGCATTATAAATAATTGTCTGCAGCCTGGTCCAGGATTTCTTTACTATTCTTGATTAGGTAAAAAGATGAAAAGCTACTTCTCATGCCAGTAAAAATCACATTTCAGTAGCTGGACTTTTAAAAAGACCATGATGTAGCACAACTATACCCAAGAAGGCAGAGCTTATGCTGTTGTGTTATTACCCTGTCCAATTGTGCCATTCCCCTGTCTAAGAACTATTTTGAATCAAGTAGAATTGCAAAAGAAAGGTCACTTAAGAACTCCTGGAAAAGAGAGCATTCACCAAGGAATAATTCATAAGTAAGCTACTGATAAAGCTGCTTTATGCTTCAAGTGTTGCCACACCTGGTCCAGCAATTTTGACTTATCTAATGGTAAAACTTCCTGGTTTTGTTTTAAATAGCTGCAATTTCTTCCTCTTATGTCTAAAGCACCAGGCAATACCTTCTGTAAGCCAGAGCAAGTAGCCAAATGTCCCAGTTCTTTGTGGAGCAGTGGCAAGTCACTTTTGGCACAGTAACTCTGGAGTTGCCACATCTTCTGGCATGTACTTACATCTACATCATGGAGTAGATAGATACAAGCACTGATAAAACAGGGCAAATAGCTGGAGATCTGCAAGATTAACGTGTTATTTGTAAAACTACATCAGCTGTAAGCAGGAGAGGTGCTCAGAGACTGGATGGCTGCAATGGCCAATGAAGCAGGTGACATATTTCTTCTGCTCTTGCCTGTAATGCTGCTCTGAGGTGTGTAGTAACATCAGTGAGGCAATCAGGAATAAAAAAAACAAATGCATTTCAATTAAAAATTTCAGCCAAGACTACACCCCTTTGCTTGTGAAAATTTCATCACACCCTTCTTCAAGTGACACCTCTGAGCTAGTTTGTCCTTAGAGAGACGGCTCCCAAACGTGAGCAATTGACAAAAAATTCAAGCTCTTGCGATATTTAAATCAGGCACTGAAACTCTCAGCCCAGTTTCTTAATCTCTATTATTAACACTCTCCTCACCAAGACTCCTGATTAATGCCAAAATAAGATATTTTCAGGTAAGCTGTTGAGAGAAGCAGGCACCATCCACGTCATTGTCAATGACAGAACATGGCAGCACTTACCCATTCCAGTTCTCAGCTGAATTTCAGCCCTACATTGAAATTCCAGTTCTCAGCTGAATCTCAGCCTACATTTCAGCCCTACTCAAGGGATGCTGCTCTTCTGATCCACTGTGACCTCTGCCTTCCTATTCCTGCAGTGAGGCTGTTCCCTTCTGGCACCATTTGTGGGATGAAGCCTCCCTGACCTCTGTGCATGTGTGAGGTTATGGCTTTAGTGACAGAGCTGAGGGCAGCAACCACATCACTCACACATCGCCTCTTCTCTCTCATTAATGGGTTTTATCACCATTAATATCACCAACCATCTTCTTCCAGTTGTTCTTCAGAGTGAAAAGGATCCTGTTAATTTTACCTGTCTTCTCCTGTGTGCATTTTAATGATGAGATTTCAATGAAAAATGTAGAGAAGGACTATGTTGCAAGGAAAGTTGACTAGTGGAATGTAGCAAGCCAAATTGCAGGTCTTCTTGAGCTAAGGTGCTTGAAATAAGAGGAATTTGAAATGCAATAAGTTGTTGATGATTTTTATGAAATACCTATCTTGCCAACAGAAGGTGATTTTTCTTGTACTCAGTGCCAATCCTAGAAACACACAATAAAAGGATCTTTTTAAACTTTACCTGAGTGTGAGAATAAACTTGACCAGCATTAAGGAAATTAGCAGGTGCTCTCAGGAGCTATGCTAAGGGACAGCTTTTTAGGGTGTCTGTGTGTGGATGTGTGTATTCATGTGTTCTTGAAGGAGTCGGGTTTACAAAAAAAAATATCTATCAAAATCCCAGTGCTGGTGGAATGAAGTTTGACTCACACTCCTTAAGAGGGGTGGAGTGTGTGGATTCAGATCTGGCCCTTTGGTTTATGTATTTCTCCATTTGGTTTTATTGTATGAGTCACAAAGTACCTAAAAATTCACAGATGGAAAAGGCTGAGAAATAGAACATCTTTTTTTATGATCAACTGGACCAATTTACCATCCCAGACAGGAAAGAAAATGAAATTAAATTAAAAATCTAACCTTTTATTGAAACTACTTCATGTGTTCCCTCATTCAGTTAGGAAATATGAACTGTTCTAGGAACCACCAAGAAACATTAAGACATTTGTAGAAAGCTCAGATTATTACATCATCCATCTGGACAGAGATTTATTGCTGCTAAAATTCTGTGCTGCAGAAACACAGCATCAATAAATCATCTTTTACCTTGTCAATAGCTTTAATAGGAGAGGGAACAGTCTGGAAATTTTTCTGGATGCAGTGATACTCCAAAAGAAGATCTGAGACTGGAGTGTTATTGCCATTAGGAGTAACAATATTTACTTGTCTCTCAAAGGGAAGGTCAGGAGCAGATCTGCATTTTAAAGAGAAAAAGAAAAAAAGGACTTGAAAATTCTGCTTTGTGTCATTCCTTGTGGATGTTGCCACCCCTCTGGCTGCCAGAACTGCTCATGAGGGTACATGAGCAATGTACCTTACTCACACCAGTGGAAGTGACTGATAACCTCTGGCTTGTGCCATAAAGCCCCAGACTGGGAGGACTAGTTATGCCCAATATTTGTGAAGCCTTTGCAACTGGAAGTACAGTATAAATTCTGAATACTGTTGCTTAAGTGTGTTGAGCTCTTCACACAATTGAGGAACTGCAGTTTACAATGTGGCCTGTCTTTATGGGGAGACATTTTCAAAGATTTGCTGTTCTCCAACTAGTTACTGTGTTTAAGGTAGTTACTGTGTAATTCTGCAAAACAACAGGACTGTAATTCTAAGGTTGATAGGATGGGAACTTGTACAACCTAGGCATTACTAGCTCATCTATGGTCTCATATGTACTTTCCATTTCTTGCTTTTATACTTTCCCTTTACATTTTGTCATCTTCTTGAGTATTATTCCCTTACTGATTGGGGATTTTGCTCCAGAAATTTATTCCTTTGTCTAATTTTAAAGAAGAATGGATAGGCAATAGGCTGATTTCCCCTATGTGATACTTCTCCTTTTCATTATATTCTTTAAAAAGTACACCCTACATTTAACTTCCCTTGAATTGTATTCCTAGAACTCTTAAGTCTGCACTCCCTTCAATATAATTTACATTTTGATGTTTTTTATTGTCTGAGTGTTTAGCAACCACAGTCAAATACCCCTCAGTTTCATCCCAAGAAGGCTTAAAAACCCCTTAAAAAGAAGTAGAATTTGTTCCAAAAGAAATCTCCAGTAAGGAACTGAAAACAAGCCTTGCTGTTTCTAATGTCAAGTTATTTCACATCTACTTTTACATCAGAAGAGAAACTAAAGCGAAAACACTCAGCATCTTTCCTGTTTGCAGGTTGTCTTTAGAAAGGAGCTCAAGGCTGGAATGGGTAGAGTTGCCCTGTATTTATTGGTCTCAGTTGTCACCTGTCAGCTATAAAAGCTCTTAATGTATCAGAGGGAAATGCTTCAAATGCAACATGGGGATTTTATAGCAAGAAAATGGCTTTAACTGAACCTTGGGAATTACATCATTAAGCAGCAGTCTCAATGCAGAGGTCACAGTAATAAACTAATAATTCCTTATATTTTTCACTGCATCAGAACTGAGGGGTGGAAGCTGCATGACTAAGGATTTATAAAACCAATCTCGTGGTAACTGCAGTCTTTAAGCTAAAGAAGGAATTTATGCTGCCTGCTCGTATTCACTAACCTTCAGTTTCTCTATTACTGTTTCAAATGTTAGAAAAAGTGATGCTGTGAACATGGGTTCTGTAAAATTTTTCTGTCTGCTTTACAAACTCTGTGGGACAGCGACCCATAAATGGGTTTATGCACTGCAGTAAATGGACACTGGAAAATGAGATTCTGAGAAAGCAGTCAGTTAAGCAAGAAACTCCCCAAACCAGCCAGAAGGAAATGCAGAGAAGTATGCCACAGTCAGTGCAGAGATTAAGTAGGTGATTCTCTCAGTGCTTCTCCCTCTGCATAAACTCTTTGAGTCTGGTGCCTAATCCAGGTGAGCTCCTAGCATATTAAGGAAAAGGAAAAAGCCCAAACCCAAAGATAAATTGCATCCTATTTCAGCTGCATGTTAAGGCAGATACACACTTTAAAAACACAATTTTACTGGTTTGCAGTGGGGCTGTAAAAATAAATCTCCTAATGCTAGTCATGTTTGTGTTTTGGCCTGAACACCTCTAGGTTTCCATTGTGGGGCTTGCTTCCATTTGTATCCCTCATGAAGAGGTATTGAAGCAAGGAGCTGTCCAAGGAACTGTCCTTTTCCTAAGGAAACAGAGAAGAGCAGGGCAAAAGGCATGGAGGGTTGCAACATAAAATCTGTGTTCCCACCTGTGACAGGTTTTTTGTGACCAAATATTTATCAAAGGCAGGTAAAGCACATCCGTCATCATCCTGTGTATGGTTCAGGGTTTGATTTAATTGTTTTCCTGGAATCAGAGCTGAACAAGCCAGAGCCAGTTTTGTCTCGCAGATGCCTCAGGGCTAAAGTGCAGATTGAGCACTCCTATATTCCTTTACAAGCAAATACAGGTGTGCCAGGAATTTATGGGTGCAGAAGGAAGCACCCGTAGCCCCTGCAAGCAAGGAGGGGGGAAAGCTCCCTTAGGAAGCTTTGCTCTTGTCTGGGTTCTCTGTTTGAGGCATTTCATGGGAGGTGTTCGACGGATGAGCGCTCACTCCAGTTCTGATCCCAACACATCAGCAAATCCCACCTGGAGCAATGCAAACCTATTGCATGTGATCTTGCCCAGAATAAAACCAGGTGTGTTTGAAACCTGCACTTTGCAGACTTGGAGACTGAAGAGCATTTCCATCAAATTTCTACAAAATTCATGTAGACAGAGGAGATCCTTCAGGAAGTGGGAAGGCCTCAGGAGGTAACAAAATTGGACTGGGTTGATCAGCCCTCCAAAACATGGTGCTTCCACTATCTGAAAGCTAATTCTTGACAAAAAAAAAAGTCTGGATCGGGGGAAAACCAAAAGACTAAATGAATCTCATAGACCCTTAGGAGTCTTATAAAAAATTTATAGCTTCTTGCAGATTGCTGGCTCATGGTTTGGGATGAAATCTTTAAAGGGAGGATGTGTGTTCACTAAGATACAGTGACACTGAGAAACTTTTTCTGCAAGGGTATGAACTCTCAGCGGAGAGTTCTCCTCTCTGCTTTGTTCTGGGTTTTGGAGTGCTATGGATTACCTGCACAGGTGCTCCATGCACTTTATCCTACTTGACAGGATTTTTGGGGTCACTGAGTACTCCACATGGGATCAGGCATTCTTATGATCTCAAGAAATCAGCTGAATCAACTTAAAATGTAGCCTTGAGCATAACAAGAAGCACTCTAGTGTATGATGGACTTGTGAGATCTGGATCCATATGTGAGAGCAGTCTGTGTTACCAGAAGAAAACACCCAGCCTAAGATGGGAGCTCAGTGTGTGCAGAGAGTGATTAAACATCTCAGTATCTCTCCACAGGTCCTTTATGTTTAGGTTTGATTCACACTCTTCCCCTACCTCCCTCAGGAAAATGGGAGCAGTATTTACAGTAGTGGGATGATGACAAGAGGGGCACCCTGTGGGCTATTTGAACCTTACCACTGGAGAGCAAATCCAAGAAAAGCAGACAAAAGGCAAAGGCTTCCCTGTGGTGGAAAGGTTCAGCTTTGTGAATGATGATGCAGACCTATTTTGTTTACACACTTGCTAATCAATGTTGTTTGCCTAGTTGTCTCACTAGACTAATGGTTAGTTTTACTCTGTAAATAAGACTATCTGTGGTTATAGTAGAAAAGAACCTCTCACTGAGTTTGTCAAATAAATGCAGATTGCCAAAAACAAATATCTACTCTGTCCTGTGAGCAAAAGCCCTCATTGTAATTCTGCAAGTCTGGTTAAGCAATAAACCTCCTGTGAAACACACAGGGCCAAGAAAATACAGGTGGTGAATTTGAAATCTATGGGTAATTTCAGACTTGGTTACATCCAGCTGGTTTGTTCTGCTGAGAGCATCATTAGCCCTCAGAGGATGCTGCAGACCAAGAGGTTTTATGGTATAGAGACCACAGGAAGCTAATATGACTTATTCCAGTGAGGATAAGGATAGTAATCCTGGAGTAAGGGTAAGGCAACACCAAAAAATTGTGCTTGCTTATATGTTATGATGATGCTAATTTATATTTTATGTTGACAGACTGCCTCTGCTGAGTGCTTAATCCTTTAGCAAACTTTGCACCTGCAAGCTCCTGTGGCTCTTGCAAGAGGCTGTGTGTAGATATGAGCTGAGGACTTCTCCCCCATCACCCTGAAAGGCAGCTCACAGAACTAGTGCAGACACCTGGTGCTTTAGGTGAGAGAAATTTCATCTTTGTGTGGCAGCAGCCAAAGTTGCAATGCAGAGGTGTGTGAAAGGGCTGGTCACTTCCAGTGCCTGGGAGTTCAGAAAGTGCCTCAGAAAGCTCATGAGCAGCTTTATGTTCACTCCAGGCTTTTCCTGCTCTGGATGTGTGGCACAGAGCACAGCACTGTTCATAACTTGCCACTATCTGCTGCCCTGGCCTATCATGCACAACATCCTTAATTAGCAAAAGCACAAGAATGAGACAACACATTAAATTGCTGATGTGGATGAGTATTTCACAGACATTTCTCTTTTAGTCAGTGAGAAAACCAAGCTGAAGATGTGTCAGTGTACCCACAACAGCATCACTCAGGATGACCATGCACGTGATTAAGCAAATTGCTTTCAGGAAAGTGACTCATTTCTTTGGGTTTGCTTTATTATATTTTCTTGCATTGTACATAATAAGCATATAAATGTGTTTTTGTTTATAGATGGCTCTGGGACAAAAATACACACTGTGAGTCATCAGTTAAGTAATCCATGTCTACCTTTATCCAAGAGTGCAGTCATCAAGAAAGCACAACTGAAGGATGATCATCATGTAATAATTATGTTTCAGTATCTCCTCATATTGAGTCAGATAATTTTGATGGAGGATAGCTTCTGGGAGATTGTTTTCTCTGTGCATCTCTTAGAAGTTGTGAGGCTCAGCATGTCCTGCCTTGCTGTGTTTATTCTGAAGTACTCAGACCTATCTTGTCCTGTTGTTGTGGTTAATTTGCTAATGGATAATTGATTTCAAAGCAGAGGAAAGTTTCCTGTTCATAGTCAACTTTACAATCCTGTCTGCCTGGATATGTAGGATGGTAAGATACTGGCTGCCAGATCCTATTTCTGATCTTCCACCTCCTCCCAGTAGGTATCTGATGTCCTGGTTTACCATGTGTCACAGCCAACGATTATGCCTGAGCAAGTCAATACTCAACAGGTGTCCCAGGGTGCAGCTTATCAGGTGCAGATTATCATCTCAATTCTACTGGGTTCAGGGACTTGTGCTCTTCAGAAACACACAGCCGGTCACTGTAGTAGAAGAAAGTTGGGTTAGTGGCTTTTTGTTTATTTTCCCTCCACTAACCGGGAATTGAGAGCTATGAATTTAACATTGTGTTTTATGAAAAACTGCCCATGTGGTCTGCAACAAGTCATTAGTTGAATTTCCTGTTGTCCATAAAGAAATAATGTTTCACTGCCATTTGTGCTTTTGAAAGTCAGCCTTCAGTTCACTGGGCCTCTGTAGCCATTTGCAAGTTGTTTCAATTGAGGAGCACGGGACAATTGTTAAAAATTCTCTCTGCTTACGAAGACTAAGAAGAAATTCAGTACTCAAAAGTGAATGCTGAGCAAAGGTAATTTGAAAATTATTGCTGTGATTATCCAACTGCAGTACCAGTAAATAATGTGGTATCATAAATATATTAAATAATTTGCATCCAATTTCCACATTTTATTACAGTATCTATCTGGAATTTGAAGTGCTTCATCCCAGCCAGTTTCTGTAGCTCAGCCCTGGGGGAAGATCAGGGTTTGCTGGTTTTGTTAACTCTTGAAAGCAAAAATCAAAGATGGCAATTGCATCAACTTCCTACAACCAGGGGTAAACGGGGCTTCCCTCTCAATGGCTTCAGTGACAAATTCAAATCCTTCTTTAATCCCAAATCCCTTGAAGTTTAGCCCTGGTTTTATAGCTGATAACCCTCCTAAGACTTCAGACCAAATACTCTGTGCAGAAGAGCCCAGGGCTCTATCCAGCTCCGGCAAGGCAGCTCAGACAAGCCAAGCTGGCAGGACCTTGCTGTGCCAAGAGCATCCTGCTGGTGACTCACCTGTGTGGCTGGGTCAATGGCACTGTGAGCTGTTTCCCTACTTACCTCAACTGCAGGTGCACGTGGGATGTGTGGGCAGGTTTTGCTTTTGCTAGAGAGAAGTGCAGCAAAGTCTGGTGAGTGCTGATACAGCCCCATGCCTGTGTTATCTAGAGAGGTTTCTAGTGGGAATGCAGATTAATGGTTCTGTACCTCATTTGCCATATGGCTGACAGCTTGGCAAAGCCCAGGGTCTCCAGCTGTCACACGTGGTGGCACAGCTGACAGCAGCGTGTGGCTCGCTCTCCTCTTGCCCCCACTCGAGATGTTTTGAGGCTGAACTGGATCCGTGTCACTACATGCCATCAATTTACCACTTGGCTTGTCTAGAAAGCTGTCACAGCTGGTTGTAGCTGACAACTTCAGTTACCAATGTGAAACAGTCTCTAAGGGCCCACCACTGCATTCATTGTCTGCGTGGTTTCATGGGAATGAGCAGATAAGGTTGCTCCTTTCTCACATTGTGCCCATTGTGATTATTCCTCAAAAGGCTGGGGCTGCTTCTCTGAGTTTATAAGAATGTGAGTGTAAGAGGTGGCTCTGCAGGCCACAAGTGTGTGCTCCCTCAGTGTCATGCCACAGGACAAGTGGTTACCCTGGAATAGTGGGATTGCATTCAGATGCCCGTGCACCTGTGTTGTTCAACATTTCCCTCTAATCATGACACTCACACCCTTGCATCAATATCTGATGCTGTTTCTGTCCCAAGAGGAAGAGGATTTGCCCTTCCTCATCAGTGTCTGCATACTCAGTGCACTGTCACATGGTTTCTCTCTGAATTTCCTGCAACTAATGAGGCTGCCATTGTAGGACAGCTGCAGGAGAAGAGCCAGATTCATCCCCACAACTTCCTTCTGCTGGATTCTGTTCACACAGTGCTTTTTCAGAGAGATCTTTTCCAAGGGAATGTGTAACCAGCTGTTGTCAGGATGGACCCATATTATGGATCCATACTGGTCCCAGGTATGGCCAAACCAAGTTCAGGAGTAGCAGCTGATACACTGCACACACCTTCCAAACCATCAGGACAGGTGAAATCTTCAGCATCTTTAGCCTGACGATGATAATGAAGATTCCCTTGGGAGGGCAGACACAGAGATGCTTCTGCTGATCAGAACTTTTTATAGATTAAATAGTCTACCTCACAGACTCATAGAATCTCAAATGGCCTGGGAAAGGACCTTAAAGATCATCCAGTTCCAACCCCGCTGCCAGAGCAGAGACACCTTCCACTATCCCAGCTTGCTCCAAGCCCCATCCAACCTGGCTTTGGACAATGCCAGGGATCCAGGGACAGCCACAGCTTCCCTGGGCAATCTGTGACAGGGCCTCAGCACCATCACAGGGAACAATTTCTTTCTGATATGCAATCTAAACTTCCTCTCTGTCAGTGTGAAGCCATTCCCTCTTGTCCTGTCACTCCAGGCCCTTGTCAAGAGTCTCTCTCCATCTTTCCTGTGGGTTCCCTTCAGGCACTGCAAGGCCACAATGAGGTCACCCCAAAGCCTTCTCTTCCCCAGGCTGAACAATCCCAATTGTTCCCTCAGCCTTTCCTCACATCTCAGAGTACAGTGCATTGTGTCTTTAGGTGGTTCTTCTAAAAGGACCTGGAAAAGTTTTTTTGTGAGTTGCTGGGTATATCAGGAGAACACAAAAATCTGTTGACTGACAGGCAGCCAATTCATCAGATCCATGCAGTTTTTGCATGCAGATGGTTTTTTCTGGGCAGCTGTAGTAGATTTAACTGGCTGTCATAATGCATGGGCATGAGTCACCTAGGCTGGATTTAGCCTCATGGAGGTTCAAAGCAGACAGATCACATCCACACCATGGCCACTCTGCTATGCTCTGGAGCTAATTTTAGGACCAGAACATAGCTGAAGATAGACTTGTAGCAGATAAGGAGCTGCATTTGTGAATTGGTACCAGCCAACATCACCTCTCAGTGGGATGACCCCACTGTAGGTGTCCCAGAGCAGTGTCCTCAGGACAATGGCCTGTTCCCATCAGGTGTGAGGCACTGGGGGTGCCAGGGTGTGGGTGAGGAGCTTGTTTTCTCCTTGCCAGGCTGTGGCTGCACCTCCGTGCTGAGCTGCACAGCCTCTCTGGGGACCCAGCAGATGCCGCCCGGTACCTCAGTGACCTCCTGCTTTTGCCTGCATCCCTCATGTTCAACACAGGGAGCCCCTATGGCTGCCTTGGCTGTTCTGGCTTTCCAAGTTCAGTTTAGACTCAAACCTAGGCTGAGTCCTATTAGACTTTTCAAAGGGATCTAGGTGAGCCTGAATCCCTCTTTTTTCAGTCTTGTACCCACAGACTTTATAAGATCCCAAAGTGAGATTTGGCTTTTCTAACACATTGTTTATGGTTTTCCTCATGTTTTCCTCCTATAATCTGAAAATTCACATTTTGCTTTCTGTATGTGCTATTTTTTACCTTTCTTTACTTGGGTCTTGGGTATGCTATGTAGGCAGGCTGTTAATGCTGGCCTTGCTTCACCCAGCAGCAGCACTTGAGAAATTCTTTCACACTGGGCAGCAGGATCTGTTTCCAGGCCCCCTTCTAGGATCCGGCCCCACCTTTTGTAACACTTTTTGCCAACAGAAAGGTTTCATGCAGCCTGGGTAAGGATTTTATGTCTGAGAGCTGAAGTCTGTCGGCTCTTTGTTCCAGCTGTGGAGACAATCTCTTTTCAGCATCACATGTAGGTGTGTCTCGTGCTCTGGTTTCCAGCTTCTAACAATAGGACAAAACAAAAGGGCTTCTGTTCTCAGATGGTTTCAGAATAAGGTGAAGTGCTATATTTCTTGCAGTCATATCACTTCAAGTGATTTTGCCCTTGAGGACAGCATTACCTCACACACAACAAGAGAACGTCTGTGCACTGAAATGTCAAGCCTCATGAGACAAAGATTTCTCTTTGTAAGTGCTGTAGCTTTCTTCAGTTCTCCCTCCTGGTTGATATTTTATTGGTTCTTGTACACAGCTTTGCACAGGTTTCCTTAACACAGTGGACAGTTTTTATTTAACACAAGGGAGGGATCAGTCACAGCAAGTGGAGCAGCCAGGTAAAACTGCTTTAACACCAGTGCTCTCCTGCACAGTAGTGTGTTTGCAAAGCCCTGCTTCCCCTCTGGCAGATTCTTGTTTAACTAATATCTCAATCTCTATGGTTCTGCTTCAGCTCTGCCTTGTTTGTCTTGTCTTTCCCTGGTGCAAGTTCAGAAGGGCAGTGCCTGCCTTCCTGTTTGTACATGAGTGCCTTCACATCAGCCAGGGGCTCTTGACACTGTGAGCTGCAGAAGCAGCATGTCCTTAAGGCCACTGCTGGAGAATGGGAGCACAGCTGACATCTGATTCCCCAGTTAATCCATAGGCCCCACGCTAATTGCTTTTACACACTAGGCTGCACAGCCTAAGTGCAGGAAAACAGCTTGTGTCAATCCAGAGAAGGGCTAATGAGAATAACCAGCCATTAACACATCAAATCAGATAATAAATGCTGGAGAGCACATCTGATGGCTCAGAGCCTCTTGCAGTTTGTGAGAGTTGTTGGTTTTTTACTTCACAGTAAAAGAACAGCCACTCCTACGCAGCTTGGTTTCATAGGAAGTGGCTTTTCTTAGGATTATAGATCAAATAAAAATGTACGGTGAACTACAGCAGCTGGGGTTAAAATCCTAGACTTACCCATTAAAACTGTGGTCTAACAAGGCCATGCTTCACTCTGCAGGTCAAGGACTTCAGAGCCAGCTGAGGAAAGCTGGGGAGTCTGGAGCTCTGTCAGTCTAAACACTTTTACCAACTGGCTCAGGTGTGGGGACTGGGGGAGAAGGGGCAGAAAACACACCAGTGAAATGTGCCAAAATGCCCTTGTGTGCTGCTTTACCCTGGCCTAACTCACAAAGGGTTTCTGTATGTGAAGATTGCTTAGCATTAGTCCTTACTATAACCACAGAGAAACTAAGGAAACCCATCTGGAAATAAACTGCCTGGAGCTAAAACTTTGGAAATGGCAATTGGAGGAGTTTTCTAAACTTTGATTAGATATTTTGCTTGCCAGTCTCAAAGCTCTTCCCAGTCAATTTATGTATCTGTGTGGTACCTCTCCACAGCAGAAATTGGCAGTTGCTGAAAAGCCCTTCTCTTTATTGTGGGAAATGGCCAAAAATCAGTAGTCTGGAGAGTATAAATGCAGAAAATGAATACTGTTGAGTGCTTTTTAAGATGGACAGTGGTGAGAAGGGAACTTGTATAGGCAATGCCATCACTAGCTGGGATTTTCTGTTCCTCTTCCAGATGAAGTTGCTGCAGAATTTTTCATGACCCATTCCCATCACCAGTAGTGTTACTGGAATGGGTGAGAACCTTTCAGCTTCTAACATCATACAAGGAAGGAATCTTGCAGTGGCACAGAGCTGCTGGACACCTTCCTTGGGTATTTGCTCCAGCAGATGGACACTTGGAAGGGGCTGGCGCTGGCTGCTGCCTCATCCAGCTGCTTTGCAAAGCACAGAGCTTTTTTGTCTTGCGAGTGTCTCCTAATCACAGCTGACTCCCTCCTGCACCATGTTTTCCTCTGGTAAACCACTGAGACCCTGGCCTTTCTCCTGCCCAGGGCTTTTTTAGGATGGATTTCTTCCCTCCTGATACATCACTGTGGAGTAAGACACTGCTCATTTTGTTGTGTCTTTTGTGTGCATCCACTATGGGATAGAAGACCACAGATCCCACCTAGGAACAGAGCAGCGTAACAGGATCTGCAGCCGGACCACTTTCCATACAAAGCCATCTTCTAAAGCATTATTCTTCTTTTCAATGTACTCATGTGGCTGTAGAGCTGGAATAACTTTGGTATGGTTTGGTATTGAGGCAGATTAATTGTATTCCAGCCATGCATTGTGCCAGGATGCTCTTTC